>NC_137834.1:85452944-86652944 GCF_948465745.1 Chenopodium album
CTTTTATGCTAGGCATGTTTCCTTAATGGGCTTTGAGCCCTTCATTTTCTTATATCTCTCTTTAGGCTACGTGTCATGCTCTTATTGACATTTATTTAGCTGAGCAGGATGCCACGTGTCGGCTTATAATTGGGCCACTTTTTGGCCTCTCATTTGTCTATAAAAAGGGGTAAAAATACCCCTAAATAGGTTGGATTTTTATAAGATTAATGGAAGGTTGGATTTTTATAGAAAGACCATACAAAGGTTGGATTTTTAGATTCCATTTTACCAAAAAAGTTTTAGATTTAATTGGAGTGAACTTATTTTTATTCCTATAAAAAAAATTATAAAAAAAAAGAGAGAGAGAGCTTATTTTTATTGAACTAGAAAAACATAGATAAAACTGATGATTTTACTGTAATCTTATGGCTTTTGACTACAATTATTATTATTTTTTTTTTAATGGAAGGCTAAGATTATTTATTTTTGATTTATTTTTAATTAAAAATATTTTTTAATTATTTTAAATATATTTTTATCTTCCAAAAATTATTTTTAATATTTTTGAAATTCTGAAAATAAAAAAAATGTGTATAATAATAAAAAAAATAATTTTTTATTTAAAAATAAATCGAAAAACAAAAAAACTTAGGGTTCGTTTGGCATTGCTGTGGTTTTCTGTTTTTTAGTTTTTAGTTTTTAAAAAGTATATGATATATGTCCGATAATGAATGAAAAAATATTTAAACTTATTAAAATCATAATAATTTTGAAAACTGACAAGAGAAAAGTGGAAACACCTTTTTCTTGTTTTCTGTTTTTGTTTTATGATTTTTGGTTTTCAAAAAAACAGGAAACTAAAAACAAAAAATGATGTCAAACAAGTCCTCAACTGTCCATTTAAAAAAATTGTAGTAGTCAAAAGTAGACTACATTAGAATTGATAAAAACCAATAATAAAAAAAAAAAAAAAAAAAAAAGCAAATAATTTTAATTTCCTACTTTCCTAGTAGTTTAATTGAATAATAGCAGGAATGCATGCAGCCATGCATACCGTGTTCAATGGAGTAGAAGACTTGGAAGTATATAATTATAGAGTACGTTGACGGTAGTACATGACTCGTATTTTCTTTGTCTGCTGACCCCGATAAATGAGTTGATGACTTTCTATCAATAATAATGCTGATCTTTGTGTCTACCTCCTTAGCTACGGTAGTATGGGCACTACGGTGTACTTTTTCTGAATCTAAAGTCCATGCATAGTTTTGCACCTTATGTAAAGTGGATTTTTCTCACCCACTAGTTTTCTTCCATTTTATATACAAAGATAGTAAGATACTACTATACGGGTGTGTTTGGTAAAAAACTTTTTAAAGAGCTTTTAGCTTATTTTGTCCAATTAGATGTTTGACCAATTAAAAAAGCTAATTTGGGTGTTTGATATATAGCTTATTAAAAGAGTTTTTTGGGCTCAAAAAACTCTTTTAGAAAAAGCTCATTATAAGAGATTTTTAAAATTAGCTTATTGTACAATTAACTTTTTGTTTCTTAAATACACTAAAACAGCTAACAATTAAAAGCTATTTACCAAACATTTTTATACAATCAGCTAATTATAACCAGCTAGTCAATCCAGCTACTATAACCAGCTAGTTAAACCAGCTATTATAACCAGCTACCAGCTAATTACCAAACAGGGACATCACCTTAATACAATCCTTAACATATGTAGTTAAATTGGGCAAAAAGATTATTTGTAAATGGATGAAATTAATATTATGGAATTTTTTTTTCAAGACAAAGTAAACCATTCATATAATTGACACATACATCTATATAATTTAAGAAAAGTAAAGATGTAGTATGTATTCTAGGTTTCCAAAACCCAAATCATAACATCCCTATGATTCTCCAAAATGAAAACTAAAATTATAGTTATGAAAATAAAAATCGCACATAATCAACATTTATTAAAAAGATGGGAAATTTTAGAAATGCAATATCACTAAATTTTTGTTCTATTCACCTTAATTTTTTACTAAACAAATATTTTTATTAAAATCAAATAATTTTTCACTTAATTTAAATAATTTTATTACACTTAAAATTACTTTTACTGAATATAAAAAATTGATAATTTTTGGTCTTTAGATAGCCACAAGGCGCTTGATGAGATCAGGATGGAAAGTCTAACCACTTGAGCTATCTCTAACTCTCATAAAAAATTGATAGTCAATGTTATATACATCATATATTGACATCAAATTACTATGATGTCAAAAAAAAAAAAATACAAATTATTATTTGGTAGGTGCAGTGGAGTACTACTTAGGAGATTGTAATATGCTCTCTCTCTCTCTCTCTCTCTCTCTCTCTCTCTCTCTCTCTCTCTCTCTCTATATATATATATATATATATATATATATATATATATATATATATATATATATATATAAAATACGGAGTAAAAATTAAAGAGTTATGCATCATCAAGACATCAATAGATACATGTATTGAATATTGTCAGATGCTATATTTATAGACTATTAAGAAAATAAGAATCATGCTATTAAATTACAAAGTATTCATTTTTTTTAAGGAATTACAAAGTATTCATTGTGTCTTGATAACAACTTTTTATTTTAAAAGAAAAAAATAATAAATTAGATATAATTAGTGTAGGATTTATTTATTTTTATTTATTTATTTATTTATTTATTTATTTTATCTTAAAAGGGTGGTATTTAAAATTTAGTCTGACATAATCTTAAATTTTAGTGTCTAGTCGGGCTTGGTGATGCCTTGATCTCTTAATCTAACAGAGTTTGTGCACAGTTGTTACCTTGATTGCATAAAAAGGATGGAGTTAATAAGTAATTTAAATGAACAATGAAGTGAGACTTTATTGTATGAACAAAAGCCAAGCTTCTACAAAACCATCATAATCTTGACCAATAATCACGGGTCTTCATTGATTGCTCCATAAGATGGGGTACTTAGTTACCCTCTTCGAAGGTAATCTCTTGAGTCTTGACTATGATAGACCACGCATTTGAACATTCTATATTTGTATTCTTTACCGCGTCTTTGTACTACAACTTATGTGCTTATATAAGTGCACATTGATACGCATACTACGCTACCAAGCCTATTCTACTTCTTGAAATAATTCATATATATCAAACTTAGTTATGAATCTCATTTTTGCCTCTCTAGTCATTTTGTTTATCCATTTCTTAATCCTGTTTTACACCGTCTTGCCTACAAATAATGTAGACCGTGTTGCCCTCTTAGCAATTAAATCCGAAATTAGTGAGGACCCTCGAGGGGTTTTGAGCTCTTGGAATAACTCCGTCCCTCACTGTCAATGGTCGGGTGTTATTTGTGGTGTTAAGCATCCACATCGAGTAGTTGAATTAGATCTTGCAAACAACGGTTTGGTGGGAACTTTATCACCTTATGTAGGCAACTTGAGTTTCCTTCATTATCTCCGCTTGTCCAATAATGCTTTTAGAGGCTACATTCCACCTCAAATTGGCCATCTACTTAGATTAAGGTCTCTAGTATTAGGAGTAAACTCCTTTGAAGGTGAAATCCCGGGCAACATATCTCGCTGCCTGAGACTGAGGAAGATAAGTCTTGCCCATAACTATCTTACCGGAGCCATCCCACCTCAATTTGGTCTTCTAACCAACTTAGAGCAGTTAGCAATCGAGAGTAACCAACTCACCGGTGACCTACTCAACACGGTTGTTATCAATATGACATCCTTGCAAATGTTATCTGCACCCTATAATTCGTTCCAAGGAAGCATTCCAGACAACATTGGAGTACTCCAAAATTTAACATACATCGCCCTTGCACAAAATATGATTTCAGGTAATATTCCTCCTTTATACAATTTATCATCTCTTCGAGTCTTTGATTTGGAGTTGAATCGACTCCAAGGAACTCTTCCATTAGATATCGGATTTAGTCTTCCTCAACTCACTTATTTCAAAATAAATGGGAATTCCTTCCATGGTCATGTTCCAATATCACTTTCAAACCTTACTCATCTTGAGGAACTAAGTATATATTCTAACAATTTCACGGGAAAATTCATGTTTAGTGCTAGAAACATGCCTGGTCTTAGGTGGCTAGATATTGCAGATAACTATTTGGGAACAAGAGAAGCTGATGACTTAAGTTTTTTACAAACGCTTGCTAATTGTAGCCAATTGAAACTTCTAGGATGTGCCAATAACAACTTTGGAGGAGTCCTACCTCATTATCTTGGCAACTTGTCAAGTAGTCTAACTGAAGTATCTTTTGGTAGAAATCAAATTATAGGAAGTATTCCAACGGGGTTATTTAACCTCATTAACTTGAAGCGACTAGATTTAGAACACAATCATTTGTCCGGAAACCTTCCACCACAAATCGGAAAGCTAAGAAATTTAGAAGCCTTTTACTGTGATAACAATCATCTTATTGGCAAGATTCCATTTTCATTGGGAAATTTGTCACGGTTGAGTCAGCTCTATTTGGACAAGAATAGCTTCAAAGGGATCATACCCTCGAGTCTAGGAGAGTTAGGGAATTTATTGTATCTATCTCTTTCACAAAACAACCTTAGTGGATTTGTTCCTCCTCAACTATTCGACGCGACTTCAATGTTGGTCGAGCTACATTTAGATCATAACAATCTACAAGGAATTATCCCTATGGAGATTGAGCAATTGAAGAATTTAGTTTGGTTGGATTTGTCAGAAAATGGATTTTATGGGGAGCTTCCTATAGGCTTGAGTAGTTGCATTGGCCTTATTGAGCTAGACTTGGGAGGAAACTTTTTTAGTGGATCTATCCCCAAATCTTTTAAGTCTTTAGCCAGTATGAGTACTATGAATCTCTCTCATAATAAGTTGTCTGGTCCAATTCCAAGTTTCTTGGCAAATTTCTCCTTGATAAAACTGGATTTGTCTTTCAATAATTTTGAGGGAAAGATCCCTAAAGAAGGGGTTTTTGCAAATATTAGTGCATTCTCAATTCTTGGGAATAACAAGCTTTGTGGAGGGATTCCAGAGCTTCACTTGCCAACATGTCCTCTCTATCCTACACCGAAAAGAAAGAAGGGTAAATTGTCAGTAGTTGTGATTGTGATCATTGCGGTAGCTTCTCTGGTTGTGGGTGTGTCCATATTGTCATTAGTGTACTTCCTACTTGGCTCAAGGCGGATACAAAATAAAAAATCTGGAGGATCAGAGTTGAACATGGTAGAGCCCTTTTCAAAAGTGTCTTATCACATGCTGCTCAAAGCAACTGACAGATTTTCGGAAGCTAATTTACTTGGTGCGGGTCGTTTTGGGTCTGTTTTCAAAGGAGTCCTTGATCCAGAGAGTAACATGGTTGTGGCTGTTAAAGTTATCAGTCTTGAACAAAGAGGAGCTACCAAAAGTTTCATGGCCGAGTGTGAAGCATTAAGAAGTATCCGACATAGGAACCTTCTTGAAATTGTCACTGTTTGCTCGAGTACTGACTTTCAAGGCAACGATTTCAAGGCTTTGGTGTATGAGTTCATGACAAATGGAAGTCTACATCAATGGATTCACACGGATCCAAATTTGAGAACCCTAAGTCTACTTGAAAGGGTAGAGATTGCAATTGATGTGGCGAGTGCTCTGGATTATCTGCACAATGATTGTGCTGAACCTATCATTCATTGCGACCTAAAACCAAGTAACATTCTGCTCGACAATGACATGGTTGCTCATGTTGGGGACTTTGGGTTGGCAAGGTTTCATTTACGTGCAAGTGAAAATAACAGTAGCTCTGTTGCAGTCAAGGGAACAGTTGGATATGCCGCTCCAGGTAAGAACAAAACAATGACACAATTCCAATAGGTTCAATCTTCATTTTGTCTTTAATTTTTTTAACAAGTGTATATTTTCTCTGCTTTGATGATAATTTTTTAACAGAGTATGGTGTGGGAAGCATGGTTTCTAAGAAAGGTGACGTATACAGTTACGGCATTGTGTTGTTAGAGTTGATGACTTCCAAAAATCCCACTGATAGGATGTTCGAAGGAGGTTTAGACCTGCATACTTATGCTAAATCAGCAACATTATCGCCTAATCAATTGATAAACATCATTGACCCAAGGCTCTTAGATGATGGCACTGATAATGCTAGTGAAGGAAATGATGGCGAACTTTTGGCAGAGAATGAAAGGAAAATGAAGTGCATAAGGTCTGTGGTTGAAATCGGAGTGAAATGTTCAGTAGAGTCACCACAAGATCGAATGAAGATCGAAGACGCTATCGGAGAGTTACAAGTAACAAGGGATGTTCTGCTTAAAGAGCTACATATCATCCGTGCAAGGCACATTAGGTACATACTATTTACATTAGATTTAATTGTACCTAATGGAGGCATCACTGTATAAATTAGTTTCTTTACTGATTTTTCTAAGCTCTTTCAGGGATGTTGCCGGTTAAACAAGGTATATGACTAATCTAAGACAAGTAGATATTGATTCAAAGTAAGTATATTGTTTCATATTCAATATATTACGGAGTACTTCTTAAATTTTATTCGAAGGCAAGATATATTATGTTCGAGATTATAATTTCAAAAAATGAGTATACATTATTTTCTGATTATGAAAAATAATCAACTATGAAAAACTAATATAAGTGATTATCCAGGTCCATCAGTATCAAGCGCATATAAAATCCAGTCCATGCTATGTTTAGCAGCTAAAAGAGAAGTTCAATTACCGGCCTATCACAATATTATCCAGCCAAAGACAACAAGATCATATTAATGGTTGTTCGTAGTTGCTAGTTTTAATTTCTGTTTCTGAAGTGAAGTCTATGCTTTGTACTATTATTTATAAATTGAATAAAGATATTAGAGAGTAATTATTAATTCGAAGTATCTATATTAGCTATGTTTTTTTTCCCTTACTAACAAAAAGAAGATAGTTATAAGATTAAAAATTTTACTTACATCTTCTGATGGGTGTGCAGCCTTTGATACATTAAAGTTAAATGTATGATCAAAGGACTGATGATTATTGAGTTGAATGATTCAAAGTTTTCTTTTTTTTTTTTTTTTTTTTTTTTTTTTTTTTTAAATAGGTGTCGCAATACTAAAAACAAATATTATCTACGCAGTATTTGTTTTCGTCTGCATTTACTTGAATTGGACGATCGAGTAATCACCCAATCAGCTCACTGTGTAAAAAATGAGAATAAGAAAAATAAAATTAGGAAATTTTGACAATTACCACCTTCTGTTATGTCCATTTTAACAATTACCACCTTCTATTTTTCTTTTTGAAAATTACCACCTTCTATTTTCAAAAACATCAAAAGTTACTACCTTCTTGCCTCTCAACTACCACGTGACATCATTTTGGGCTCATTCTTTCCCTTTCCTCCCTATTTCTCTCCCATTTCTCTTCATAACTCGATTCTTACCTTCTCATTCACTTATTTTCCCCCAAAAATTCAGAAACTCTTCAATTCACTCCTCCAAATCAAAATTAAAGGAAAATTATTGGTGGTTTGGGGAAAAAAAAGTGAAAGGGGAGATGAGAATCCAAATAGGAATGAGAAATGTGAGGGAAATAGGGAGGAAAGGGAAAGAATTGACCCAAAATGACGTCACGTGCTAGTTGGGGGGCAAGAAGGTGGTAACTTTTGATGTTTTTGAAAATAGAAGGTGGTAATTTTCAAAAAAAAAAAATAAAAGGTGGTAATTGTCAAAATTTCCATAAAATTATACTCTATAACTTCTATTCTTGAAAAGACAATCCAACAGCATGCAAGTTCGTGTGATAATTTTTCCAATTAATCCATTAATTTTAATTTTTTTTAGTAAATTAATTGATAATAGTTGAATTAATCCACTAATTGCACTTACGTAAGGCATTTTCTCTAACCTTTTCCCTAAATTATCTAATCAATTGATTAATTAACATCATGTTTTCTTTATTTTTTTCAAATAATATTTAATATTATAATTAAAAAAAAATATTATAAGTTCAACTATATAAGTGAAGTACATTATGGGCCAAATTGGCTAGAGACATAGTGTCGTGAAAACCACGCTTAAAAGTTAAAACTGTTAAAGTTACTCGTAATTGCCAAACGGGGCCCATGAGGCACATTCAGGCCATTCAAAATATTACCAATGGACCATCTGACCATCTTAGGTGAGAATGCACATTAAAGATGGGATTATTAGACAATAATTCAAAACTAAATAATTAACAGTGAATCGGTCAAAGATGGAATCATTAAAATAAAGTTTTCTTATTTTATAAAGGAAAATGCTATACATAGCCCTAAGGGTTACATATAAGCATTTAATTTACTCTTGAAAATTGTTTAAATTTAGAAAATCATGACAAAAACACACTAATTACACCGATCTGCGCGTGTTTTTGTCATGAATTCCTAACTTTATACATTTTTCAAGATTAAATTCAATGCTTATATATAGCCCTAAGGGCTATGTATAGCATTACCCTTTTATAAAATGAATGATTTTACCGCATTCGTTTGAAAAATGATTACCATATTAGTTTAATGATATATAATATTATCGGTTCTTTTTTTCACGTTATAAAATGGTCACAATTACTCTTACAATATCTACAATGTAAATATAAATTTTGAAAATTTTAATTCAACGTAAAATAAATATTTTTTGAGAAACTATAAAATAAGAATAAAAATTACATAAATGAAACTAAAAATTTAATTAACCAAAAAAAAAAAGTTGATACTACTAAGTAGTACCATTAATAAAGTAATATAATTAACTATTGGCAAAAAAATATGTCAATTTCAAAAGACTACTATAAAATTTCACTATATAATTTCAAAAAACTACTGTAAAATTTCACTATATAAGGGTTTTTTTTGTAGATATATATTCATTCACTTTCAAGATTGAACTGTAGTATATACTTGTAGAGTTGTATAAACTATAAAGGCAAAAGCAAGGTTTAAATCAGTCAATTAACAATAAGTGAAATTTCACTGATAACTGGAAAAAGTGATCAACCATTCGGTTATGTTAGAGTAATTTGTGATTTTTTTTAAAAAAAATAAAATAAAAATTTAACATCATTTCCATTTTTGAGCACATTAATTACATGCTACTTAGAAGTTGGCACATACGGACATATAATAGACGAATTGTAAAAGTATGCTAATAAATTCTGAATAAAACAAGAAGAAATTGGTCTATATGTGTGTGTGACTTTGTCCAAGTATTAGCTTAAAAGGAACCATATAGACGTATAGTCGTGTCTAATAGAGTATTTGTAATAGATGGTCGTCTCTTCGGCTCTTCCTCAAACCTTTCTTAATTATCTTGTACGATGAGTTTTTATAATTTGTTTGATGCCACCACATACCGGATTAATGAACCTACTTTGTCAACAATAATTTAGACTTTGTTATATTCACCTTATTTTTACTTTTTTTTTTTTTTTTTTTTTTTAAGATAATATGTTACAGTAACATATATTCAATTTTAGAAAAATAATGACTATAAATAAATCCACCTTTTTTAATGTCATACACGTGACGGATGGTGGCAAATTCTTGATCATTCTCATTTAGGGATATCAGCAAGCAACCAACCAATGCATGGTATATATTTTAAGTGATTTAAGCATTCTCTGAAAAACATAGCTACATTAAAGTATCACTCATTAGGCTTTGTCGTTTTTTATAATGGAAAACAAGTTTTTGAAAAAAATGATCGATTCTCTATGAAAAATAATTTGAAGGAAATACACAATTGTAAAAATAATTTTTTTTCGTTTGTTTCCTTACAAGATAGAGGAAAAGGAATATCAGGGTCGGCTCTAGCCCCGTTTTGAGGGGCCCCACATTTTTTTTATTATAAAAGTCTAATTTATATATATAAAAATCTAAATAATAAAACAAAGCATAAATTGAGATGTATTCTCTCATTTTCTAACCCCTCAATTTTTATAATTGTATCCCTTAAATTTCTTTAGTATACTTAGCTTTCAATCTTTCATGACTTTTACTTTTATTATAAAGCATAAGAATGAAAATAACATGTTAAAAAGAAAAATTGTCAAAAAAAAAAAAAATACTGTAAAACCTTTCAGCAATCCGTCAAAAATAAGTCAACTTTTTTATTATTTTTAAATATATATTACAACTTTTAGAGGATTTTTATTTAGAACAAGATATTTTACCTACAACCTTAATGACCGGTTAACATTTTATTTAATTTTTTAATAAATTCGTTAAATAGTTTAATTAAAACTTAAAGTAATTCTTTCTTAAAATAATTCTTTCTTCTTTTCAAAAAAAAAAAAAATAATTATTTCTTAAAAAAAATTTGAATAATTTTTTTTAGAAAAAAAAAACCCTCCACCAACCACCTACAAATTCTGAAATAGATCTGATTCACACTAATTTATTATGGACTGCCAATATTAGAGACAACATGATTGTTTTGTTAATAATAATAATAAAAAAAAAGTCACTATATTAAAATAAAGGTTATGTTAAAATAAAAGTTAGCGTGTCATAAGCTATAAGAGGTTAATTAACTTTTTTGATAAAATTTTTAATACAATGGTCAATATAAATAATAAACACCACTATGTTAAAATTAGGTCACTATTCAACATAATGTCGTGCTTTAAGTTTATAATAACATTAAAGGTCACACAAGTTTTTAAAAAGGTTACTATGTTAAAAATAAGGTTATTACGTAGTATATTAAAATTAAGGGCCACTATGTTGAATATAATGGCAGTTACGTGTGTTTTAACCTTATGTCCACAATAATATTATTGTGGACCAGGTCCACGCAAGAATTTCTGCCAGCCACCACTCCCCCTTCCCTTCCCCCCGACGCCGACACTAATCCCCTCCCCCTTGTCACACGTCGCCCCTCTCCCTCTTCCCCTGAACGATTGAACCAGTAAACCCCCTCCCCGAAACCTCCTTCCGTCCCCAACGAACTCTAAAACTATCCCCCCCCCCCCCCCACTATCGAAAAAACTCTAACCAAACCTCCCCCACCATTGCTAGGGTTTCGGTTAGGGTTTTCGAAGGTAGGGGATGGGTTTTAGAGGGTTTTGTTAGCAGATGATTCTCCAAAATGAAAACTAAAATTATAAATATGTAAGTACAAATCGCACATAATCAACGTTTATAAAAAAGTTGGGAAATTTTAAAACTGCAATATCACTAAATTCCTATTCTATTCACCTTAATTTCACTAAATTAAATAATTTTATTAAAATTAAATTATTTTACTAAATATAAATACTTTTAATTAACTTATATTAATTTTATTGAATATAAAAAAGTGATAGTCATTTTGTATACACTTGAAATAAATTTTCATAAACTCTTAATAATTGACCATCTTAGGCTCTTAGCAATATAATTAAAGTCACGAGTCTGTGGATTGCCGTGTGATTTAGTGCTTGCAAGGCGTCAATCTTGACTTGGATAGTTCCCCACTTCCCCGGACATGTAAATTTCTATCCAAAAAAATTAGTATTACTGTCTTCCTGTCCTACGTTTTATATAATGTAGTATATATATGTGAGCATATTAACTCATAAACATACTACACAAATAATATCACCTTATTATTTATTTCCTGGAAATCATGTAAGAGTGCCATGAGTCCCACATTCAGTTTGGTATTCGTTTTTGTTACTCATTTCTTAAGCCTTTCCAATCCGTCTTGCCTAATAGTGTTGAGCGTGTTGCCCTCTTAGAGATTAAGTCACAAATAACCCATGACCCTCATGGAGTTTTAGACTCTTGGAATGAATCCCTTCCTATTTGTGAATGGCATGGTGTCTTTTGTGGCACCAAGCATCCACATCGAGTCGTTCGCTTACATCTTCCAAACTACAATTTGGTGGGAACCCTATCACCTTATGTAGGCAACTTAAGCTTCCTTCATTTTGCCAAATTATTTATGAGAGAATGAGTTGAATTGTATTGATGATCTTGGCTAATATTTATAGCCTACAAAAGATAACCTACAAAAGATAACTTACACAATATAAACTCTATCATATAAACTTCTATAAATCTATCTTAGAATATCACTAAGATATATTATTATCCTAAATATATTATCATAAGATCTATATGGAAAATATATCACAATAATATATTTTCCTATATTCCTAACATCTAGATTTATACAACAATAGTTTTAGAGGCCACATACCACCTCAAATTGGCAATCTAGTAAAGTTAAGGGTCCTATTCTTAGAGGATAACAGTTTTGAAAGCCAAATACCATCAAATATATCTCGTTGCTCGAATCTGGAGGTCCTCTACCTAGAAAAAAACCATCTTTCTGGAATTATTCCATCTCAACTTGGCCTCCTGTCCAACTTGACAGATTTATCACTTTCTAGCAACCAACTTGAGGGTGATCTCCTCAACAAGGTAGTCATAAATATGACTTCCTTGCAGATGCTATCTGCATCTAGCAATCCTTTTCACGGAAGCATTCCAGACAGCATTGGAGCAACACACAAATATCTACGCTATTTCGCTATAAGTAATTGTAGTATTTCAGGTACTATTCCTCCTTCATTTTACAATCTTTCTCAGCTCCATAAGGTTGGTTTAGCATTTAATCAACTCCAAGGAACTCTTCCCTTGGATATTGGGGTTAATCTTCCTAAACTCACCGAGTTCATCATATCTGAAAATTTCTTCCATGGAAAGCTCCCAGTCTCTCTTGCAAACCTCACCCATCTGGTAATATTTGGTGTCTCCTCTAACAATTTTATAGGTAACATGTTTAGTGGTAGAAATATGCCCAATTTGGCAATCTTAGAGATTGCGCATAATAAATTGGGGACAGGAAAAGCAAATGACTTAGATTTTCTACAAACTCTTGTTAACTGCAGTAATCTACAAGAGTTGGAGTGTGGTGATAATAATTTTGGTGGGATGCTACCGGATTCTTTAGGTAACTTGTCCACAACCATCACTTCATTAGATTTTCAGCAAAATAAAATTTATGGAAGCATTCCATCAGGGCTATTTAACCTCATCAACTTAAGGATTTTGGATCTGGAAAGTAATCAATTGAGTGGACATATTTCATCTCAAATCGAAAAGCTAACAAAATTATATACATTTGACATTCACAAAAATTATTTCACCGGTAAACTTCCTTTTTCATTGGGAAATTTATCACTTTTGAGTGTGTTATATGCTGACAACAATAGATTTGAAGGTTCAATACCCGCGAGTCTAGGAAATTGTACAAATTTAGTGCATTTAGCACTTTTACAAAACAACCTCAGAGGAGCTATCCCTCCACAACTATTCCATACTTCTTCGATGTTAGTCGACCTACTCTTGGCCGGCAATCAATTAAAAGGAACCATCCCGGCTGAAATTGGGCAACTGAATAATTTAGTGAATTTGGGTGTATCAAAAAATGCTTTATCCGGAGAGTTCCCTACCACCCTTAGTAGTTGCACTAGCCTTGTTACATTTAGTGTGCGAGGGAACTTATTCACTGGATCTATTCCTCCATCTTTCAAGTCATTAACAAGTTTGAATTTTGTAGATCTTTCTCATAATAAGTTGTCTGGCACAATTCCTCAATTTTTGGCCAACTTTTCATTGTTCTTACTGGATTTATCATGTAATAACTTTGAGGGAGAGGTTCCCAAAAATGGAGTTTTTGCAAATCAAACTGGTTTGATAATTCTTGGGAATAGCAAACTTTGTGGTGGAATTCCTGAGCTCCATTTGCCAACATGTCCACCAAGTCCTACTACAAAAAGAAAGAGGGGAAAATTGTCTGTTGCTATGAATGTTATCATAGCGGTAGCTTCTTTGATTGTTGCTGTGTCGATAGTGTCGTTTGTATACTTTCTACTTCGTTCAAGGAGGAAACAGAACAAGTTGTCTCGTGGATCAGAGTTGAACTTGGTAGAGCCCTTTTCAAAAGTATCTTATGATATACTGCTCAAAGCAACTGACAGATTTTCGGAAGCTAATTTACTTGGTGCGGGTCGTTTTGGGTCTGTTTTCAAAGGAGTCCTTGTGATGCAAGTCTAAGCATGGAGAACTTCAAAGATTTGCTTATCATGCATCAAGAAAGTTTATCCCTAAACATTGATTCAAGCCAAGCATTGCATGGACACTTTCTTGGATATCAAAGCAAAGCCACGGTTTGCTTAGTGGCTTTTCTTGGAGTCTAGTTCACTTTCTTGAACTTTCTTGAATTTTCTTTACTTAGATTTTGCTTACAAGTTTTTACCTTTCACTTGAAAGGGTTTTTCTTGGTTCAAGCATTAGGATCTTTAATCTTTATTTAATTCTTTAATTTTTATTTATTTATTTAGTTGCTTTAAAAATCAGTTAGTTAGCAAAATAAATCAGTTTGGTGTATGCTTGTGCGCCAAGGTGCTTGCTCTTCAAGCAAGTTAGAATTCTAGTTTAATTAGGATTGAATTAGGGACTTGTCCTAATCTTCCTAGGTAAACTAAGTCTTATAAATAGGGCTGTAAACACACAAATAAATATATAGAGATTAATATTCAGATTTATTTCTTAAGTTGCATACTTGAGTTTTTGTTGATTGCGATCAATTGCTGTTTTGCTTGTTTTAGTTAAAACATTCGTTTGGATTGATTAATTAGGTGGATTCTTAATTGATTAATCTTAGTTTTTGTTTAATTCTTGGTGGATTTCCTGTATAGAATTAGACTTAAACATATCCCTTGTGTTTTGTTGATTTTCGGATCAATAATTCACATCATCTTTGGTATCAGAGCCGGTTTGCGCAACTTCGGGAAAAATTAAACTGGGAACAATTGGCTGGGAATTTTTACGTGATTCTTTTTGCATTGAACTCTAAAAACGTCCAGCTATCACCATATAAAAGTTCATAATTTTTAGTTGAGTAACGAGCTCTACACAGCCTCAAACATTTGGTGTTTGTGCACTGATTTGCGGTTGGGAGTCCGGCTTTTCTGTTGCCTAGTTTTCCTTCAAGATTCGATCTTTTAATCAAGATTTTTGCATGAACTGACTTGGTTTGTGTAGGAATCATGAGTGACGAGGAGGTTCCACAAGTTCCAAGGGGATTAACCTTAGAACAAGCTCAAAACCTTAGAAGAGATAGGCGAATTGACGAGTTGGCAGCAAGGATGGATGAGATATTAAAAAGGCTTGATACTCTTGCTGGAGATTCTTCAAGGAAAGGGAATTCTAACCCTAATTCTGGTTCAAGTGAGGAAGAACAACCAAGGAGGAACCCAAGGAGGCCACGAAATAATTATTCCTCAAGTGATGAATCACCAAGGCCTAGGAGGAGAGATCGACCAAAAGATGATGATAGGAACCTTAGATTAGATCTTCCCGAATTCAATGGGAGTATGAATGAACCTGAAAAATACCTTGAGTGGATTAGAAGGGCCGAGACACTATTTGATTACAAGGAGTATGATGAAAGGAAAAGATGCAAATTGGCTGAATTGAAACTGACCGGTTATGCTAGTCTTTGGTATGATAATCTAAAGAAGAAGAGGCATAAGGAGGGGCGTGCAAGAATCTCAACTTGGGAACAACTCAAGAAGCACATGAAAAAAAGGTTCGTACCTAGTGATTATATTCAAGATGTTTATCTTAAGATGCAACTTTTTAAACAAAATTCTATGACTGTTGAGAATTATATTGGTGAATTTGAAAAGTTATGCATGCTATGTGGCTTAGAAGAGATAGTTGAGCATAAGATTGCTAGATTTATTTCGGGGTTGAATGATAATATTGCTGAAAAAGTTGAATTGCAACAATATTGGTCCTTTGATGATGTTTGCAAGGTAGCTTTGAAAGTTGAAAAACAGATAAAGGGGAAGAAAGGGACGTACACTAAGCCCTTTGTAAAAGGTTTCACTAAACCTTTTGAGAAGAACAGCTTGGAGAAAAGTGGTTCTAGCTCGAACTACAAGGAGACTAAATCAAAATTTGAAGCTCCTAAAAAGCTTGTTGAAGATAGGAAGTGCTTCAAGTGTGGTAGTGTTGGTCACATTGCAACTAATTGTCCATCAAAAAGAGTAATGACTGCTCAAGAGTGGGAACAAGAACAAGCTAAGTGTGAGCAAGGTAGTGACTATGAAGAAAAGAACGAAGAGGAAAACTTTGAAGAAGAGGAGGGGCATATTGACGAAATTGATCCCGAGACTCATGGTCAAAGTTTGGTTCTAAGAAGGGCACTACACTCTAAAACCGTACCTATGGAAAACAATCAAAGGGAGAAAATCTTTCTTACAAGGTGCAAGGTAGAAGATAGGTTGTGTGACATGATCATAGACACGGGGAGTTGCACTAATGTGGTATCTACTACTTTGGTAGACAAATTGAAGTGGCCAACTACTGAACATCCAAGCCCTTATAAGCTTCATTGGCTTAATAATTCGAGTGATGTTAAGGTAACTAAACAAGCCTTAATCTCCTTTTCAATTGGTAAATTTCATGATAAAGTTTTGTGTGATGTTTGTCCTATGGATGCTTGTCATATACTATTAGGCCGTCCTTGGTAATATGATAGATTTGTGAAGTTTGATGGAAGAACTAATGTGTATGTTGTGAGAAAAGGAGAAAAAGAGAGACCGGTTGCTTTAAAACCTTTGATAAGCAACAAGTCTTCTAATGTTACCTCTAATTCGAAGAGTTCTTATTTGATTAGTGAGAGGGAATTAGAAAAAGAGATTTGCAGCAACAATGTGGTATATATACTTGTTTCTAATGAGATTCGAATTGATCAAGATAAACATGCAAAGAGGTCGTATGAATTGGAATCTGTTTTAGAAGAATTCAAGGATGTCTTTCCTAAGGAATTACCTCCGGGACTACCTCCTATTCGTGGGATAGAGCATCAAATTGACTTGATTCCGGGAGCACCATTACCTAATAAGGCAGCCTATAGACAACGGGAACTTATTGTGGGATTGCCGAGAACACAACGGGGGAAAGACTCTATTATGGTTGTTGTGGATAGGTTCTCTAAGATGGCTCATTTTGTTCCTTGTCACAAAGTGGATGATGCTATGAAAGTGGCGGAATTATACTTCAAAGAGATTGTTAGATTGCATGGAATTCCGAAAACTATTGTGAGTGATCGAGATACAAAGTTCATGAGTTTCTTTTGGAAGTCGTTATGGAAGCTTGTGGGAACTAAATTGCTCTTTAGTACATCTTACCATCCACAAACTGATGGACAAACCGAGGTTACTAATCGTACTCTTGGTGCGCTTTTGCGTGGGTTAGTGAGTAAGACACAAAAGGATTGGGACATCAAGTTAGCTCATGCGGAGTTTGCTTATAATAGATCACCTACATATGCTACCAAACATAGTCCTTTTGAGGTAGTCTATGGAGTGAATCCGAAACTACCAATTGATCTTGTTCCATTCCCTAAGGGTGAGTTAATTCACAAAGATGCCGAGTCTAAGTTGAAAAGTATGCTGAAATTACATGCTCAAGTTCGAACAAGAATAGAGAAAGTAAATGACATGTACAAAGCTAGAGCAAACAAGCATAGAAAGCAACAAGGTTACAATGTTGGAGACTTGGTATGGTTACATTTGAGAAAGGAAAGATTTCCAGGAAAACGCAAGAATAAGTTGATGCCTAGAAGTGAAGGTCCTTTCAAGATTATTGAGAAGATCAATGACAATGCTTATAAGTTAGAACTTCCGGGAGAATATGGAGTTAGTGCTACATTCAATGTTGGCGATTTGGCTAAGTATATTCCTGATGAAGAACTTCGAGATTTGAGGACAAATTCTTTCGAAGAAGAGGAGGATGATGCAAGTCTAAGCATGGAGAACTTCAAAGATTTGCTTATCATGCATCAAGAAAGTTTATCCCTAAACATTGATTCAAGCCAAGCATTGCATGGACACTTTCTTGGATATCAAAGCAAAGCCACGGTTTGCTTAGTGGCTTTTCTTGGAGTCTAGTTCACTTTCTTGAACTTTCTTGAATTTTCTTTACTTAGATTTTGCTTACAAGTTTTTACCTTTCACTTGAAAGGGTTTTTCTTGGTTCAAGCATTAGGATCTTTAATCTTTATTTAATTCTTTAATTTTTATTTATTTATTTAGTTGCTTTAAAAATCAGTTAGTTAGCAAAATAAATCAGTTTGGTGTATGCTTGTGCGCCAAGGTGCTTGCTCTTCAAGCAAGTTAGAATTCTAGTTTAATTAGGATTGAATTAGGGACTTGTCCTAATCTTCCTAGGTAAACTAAGTCTTATAAATAGGGCTGTAAACACACAAATAAATATATAGAGATTAATATTCAGATTTATTTCTTAAGTTGCATACTTGAGTTTTTGTTGATTGCGATCAATTGCTGTTTTGCTTGTTTTAGTTAAAACATTCGTTTGGATTGATTAATTAGGTGGATTCTTAATTGATTAATCTTAGTTTTTGTTTAATTCTTGGTGGATTTCCTGTATAGAATTAGACTTAAACATATCCCTTGTGTTTTGTTGATTTTCGGATCAATAATTCACATCACCTTGATCCAGAGAGTAACATGGTTGTGGCTGTTAAAGTCATCAGCCTTGAACAGAGAGGAGCTACCAAAAGTTTCATGGCCGAGTGTGAAGCACTAAGAAGTATCCGTCATAGGAACCTTCTTAAGGTCGTCACTGTTTGCTCGAGTACTGACTTTCAAGGCAATGATTTCAAGGCTTTGGTGTATGAGTACATGACAAATGGAAGACTTCATCAATGGATTCATACGGATCCAAATTTGAGAACCCTAAGTCTTCTTCAAAGGGTAGAGATTGCAATTGATGTGGCGAGTGCACTGAATTATCTGCACAATGATTGTGATGAACCTATCATTCATTGCGACCTAAAACCAAGTAACATTCTTCTCAACGATGACATGGTTGCTCATGTTGGGGACTTTGGGTTGGCAAGGTATCATTTGCGTGCAACTACAAATAACAGTAGCTCTGTTGCTGTCAAAGGAACAGTTGGATATGCAGCTCCAGGTAATAACAAAACAATGACACAATTCCAACATGTTCAATTTCATTTTGTTTCTTTTAACAAGTGTATATTTTCTCTGCTTTGATGATAATTTTTTAACAGAGTATGGTGTGGGAAGCGTGGTTTCTAAGGAAGGTGATGTATACAGTTACGGCATTGTGTTGTTAGAGTTGATGACTTCCAAAAATCCCACTGATACGATGTTCGAAGGAGGTTTAGACCTGCATAATTATGATAAATCAGCAACATTATTGCCTAATCAATTGATAAACATCATTGACCCAAAGCTCTTAGATGATGGCGCGAATGATGCAGGTGAAGGAAATGAAGGCGAACTTTTGGCAGAAAATGAAAGGAAAATGAAGTGCATAAAGTCTGTGGTTGAAATTGGAGTGAAATGTTCAGTAGAGTCACCACAAGATCGAATGAAGATCGAAGATGCCATCGGAGAGTTACAAGGAACAAGGGATATTCTTATTAAAGAACTACATATCATCCGTGCAAAGCACATTAGGTACATACTATTTACATGAGCTAGATTTAATTGTCTCGTATCACTATATTTCATCCTTTACTGATTTTTCTAAGCTCTTTCAGGGATATTGCTGGTTAAACATGGTATATGACTAATCTGAGGCATAGGCAGAAAATTGATTCAGAGTAAGTTTTTTGGTTCAACTGTCAAATTATTATTTCGTGTAATGTATTCAAAGGCAAGATGTATAAAATTCAACTGTCCATTATTTTCTGATTGTGGGAAAAATAAACTTTGATAAACTAATTGATTTTCCAGGTCCAGCAGTATCAAGCATGTACAATATATATCCAGCATATGCTATGTTAAGCAACTCAAAGAGAAGTTTAGTTATCGGCTTATTGGATCAGATCGTTATATTATCCAGCTAAGACAACAAGATCATGTCAAAGGTTGTTCATAGCTTCTAGTTTTCTGTTTCTAGAGTGAGTGAAGCTAGATTCATAAGATGAAGAAAATTTTTGTAGAGAAATTAATTCGAAGTATCTATTTTAGCATGTACGCTTTTTTCCTTTATTAATAAAAGCAAGATAGTTATAAACTCAATATATTTACATACATCTGCTGAACGGTGTAGCGTTTCAAACTTGATATGCCCAAGCTATTTTTTTATTCTCGTTTTCAATTTTCGAATGAGCTTTTTACAAGGTTTGATACTTAAAAGTTGGTAAGCTAATGTATGATCGAAGGTCTGATAAAATAGCTAGAGTTAAAATGATTCAATATTGAATGTGAAAATAGTGGTCTGGTTTGCTTGTCTTGGTTTGATTTTATATCTCAAAGTTCAGTGAGCTCGGGTTTATGTAATTTGTGGAGTTATTGTTATAATGCTTGAGCTGATCGATTAAGCAATGAAAGTAAAATAGCTACAAAACGTGCACATTAGTCGCCCTAGTATACTTTAAAAATCATATCACACTAATTAAATTATAAAAAAAAAAAAATGATGCGCTTTTACTTTATTATTTATTTTATTTATTAAAAAAAAATGCTTTATGTTTTTTTTTTTACAATGCATATCAAATTTCACTACTGAAATTCGGGCAAATTGCGACCATCAGAGACGGTTAGTGAAAATAGAAAAAATGGTCGGTATTTAACTCAATCGCATAGTATAATAAATTCACTTACATAGTATAATAAATTCAACTCAATCGCATAAAAATGTCATACAAGTCAAAGCATTACAAGTAGAAAAAAAAAATTTAAGAAACAAAAGGAAAAGGGAGTCTTTTATAGATTTTCAGCACATATTTTCAATTTAGCAATTTGTTATTTTGTCATCGTTGCGTCATTTTCCACTAGAATGGAACAACAGGTATAGCAAATACTCCTTCTTTCCAAAATCACGAAGCCTCCGTCAAAAAAAAAAAACAGCACGGAGCCACGAGCTAATGATTTCGTTTTTTGCCTAAATAAATGCATGATGGAAAATTCTGATGAACTCGTATGCATATGGGAAGATTAACACCATCTTTAACTTCAGATTTTAAAACTCCGTTTTAGTTTGACATGAAACATTTTAATAAAATATAATTTTTTTACGAAAAGTGAAATTTATTCTGTGGAGGCGGATGTACAATGCTCCGTGCATCCTTTTTTTTTTCGAAAATAGGCGGAATGAATATTTAGTTGTTCAGTAAAAAACATACATTTATTTTGTAAAGAACATTTACCTATTTTTATAAAGAACATCATATATAGTTGTATTGTAATGAACATATATAGTTATTTTGTAAATAACATATAGCTATTTTGTAAAAAAAACTTCCAAATTTATGTTCTATATATATATATATATATATATATATATATATATATATATATATATATATATATATATATATATATATATAACATCCGTAATATTAATAAAGAACATGTTAGTGGACCAACTCAACCAAAAGCTTAAGCTGATGGTTGAGGCCCAGAAATATGTTTTAGACTCTATCACTCCCCCTCACACGAGAGCCCGTTTGAGCTAGAAGTGGATGCAGCATGGGCCCTCCTCATACCCAGCGCTTAATATTCCACTTGAAAGTGAGGGTGGATGAGATTCGAACCCGTGACCTTTGTGTCACGCTGACTCCGATACCATGTTAGAGGACCAACTCAACCAAAAGCTTAAGCTGATGGTTGAGGCCCAGAAATATGTTTTAGACTCTATCAGAACATGATAGATAGAGGTGATCAACTTCAGCCCGGCTCGATTATTCGGCCCAAAAATAGGGTGGGTTTGGGCAATCCTAAAAATGCATTTTTAGTTAAAAATCCAAATTCGCCCCGAAAAAAGCCCAAAAAGCCCGCTACATTTTCCGGGTTTGGGCACGAGATATTATGTTAAGACCCGGTCCGACCCGAATTTTTGATCACCTCTAATGATAATATAATGTAACTAGTTAAAGTCCCGCGCAATGCACGGATTTTAATAACTTATATAGTAAATTACTACATTAATTTAACATTTATATGCTAAAAAAAAAATAGAATTACTATAAAAAATATACTTTCAAAAATATTTCGTTTGAGTGCGTATGACAAAAATATAATCGCTAAAATGGAAAGTAAATATTATAGGCTATAAATATTTTTCATAAGGAAAGATAAAGAATGGAGGGAAAATTTTTTACCAGTGAATAACATGTGTCATCACCGGTTTCACTTTTAGTATTAAACTAGGTTAATTCCCGTGCCATGCACGGTCATAATTAAATTTTACAATAAATAAATATGGTGTTAATTCAACAATAATTTATCCAAAAAAATTATTTGTAACAAAATAACTTAATTTAAATGTAAAGATTATTGAATTGGATTGTATAAAAAAAATATAGTAATAGAAACTTAGAAGATTTAACGTTTGTATAAGAAAATTAAATTATTAGCTTAGGTAATTAGGTTAGTACCCATATACGAACTCATATACATTTGTCCTTAAATTTTTGACACACTTTGATCGGCATAATATGAAAATTTATTTGAGTTCATTTTACTTTAGGATAATTAGTATTCCGTAATCAACTTTTTAAATATATTTTAGTTTGCGGATAATTAGAACAATTAGATTTAATTTTCCAATATATGTTATGTACGAAGTACGTATACTATAACAAAATTATATTGTTCTTATAAATGTTATGTATAGTTTTAAGATTAATACTCCGTAAAAAGTATGCTACCAAAATGAATTTTCTTTAAAATTGATATTGATAATATTATAATAATATTGGAAAACAATATATTCCAATACCTTATTTTTTTTAAAGCTATGTTAGTATTTTTGTAATTAAAAGTTTCCTAGTATATATAGAATATATGTAAAAAATTTAATTGAGTAATATTGGATAAAATATGTTGTCAAAATAGAAATGACTATTATTATAGGTTATAAAATATATAGATGTCATTAAAATATGGCAAAAAAGTTAAAAAGAAAAGGAAAAAAAAAAAAGCGGGAAAATTTTTAACCAGGAAATGACAAGTGTCATTCCTGGTTTCGCCTTTAGTATAAGTTATTGATTGATAATTGATTGATTGATAATATTATAATAATCTTGGAAAACAATATATTCCAATACCTTATTTTTTTTAATTGAGTAATATTGGATTAAATATGTTGTCAAAATAGAAATGACTATTATTATAGGTTATAAAATATATAGATGTCATTAAAATATGGCAAAAAAATTAAAAAGGAAAGGAAAAAAAAAAGCGGAAAAATTTTTAACCAGGAAATGACAAGTGTCATTCCTGGTTTCGCCTTTAGTATAAGTTATTGATAATCTTGGAAAACAATATATTCCAATACCTTATTTTTTTTAAAGCTATGTTAGTATTTTTGTAATTAAAAGTTTCCTAGTATATATAGAATATATGTAAAAATTTTAATTGAGTAATATTGGATTAAATATGTTGTCAAAATAGAAATGACTATTATTATAGGTTATAAAATATATAGATGTCATTAAAATATGGCAAAAAAGTTAAAAAGGAAAGGAAAAAAAAGGCGGGAAAATTTTTAACCAGGAAATGACAAGTGTCATTCCTGGTTTCGCCTTTAGTATAAGTTATTGATTATTGATGATTGATGAACATTATTTTTATTCAACCACCATAATCTATAGACAAAATTCAAAGAACATTTCCAAATAAACAATTAACATTATGTAATAGTACATTATACTGACAATCAAAGAACATGAAGATAAAGAATATTATTTTACAGCATATATGTTCTTATATAATTCTATAATATGTTATTTTCACTTTAACCGAATGTTTTATATATTTCTATACAATGTTCTTTACAATTCTATAACATGCATGTTCTTTTCACTTTAACTATATGTTCTTTACATTTTTATACAATGTTTTTTTTTTTTTTTTTTTTTTTGGGAAGGGATGCACCATGCGGATCGTGCATCATGCTGCAGGAACCAAGCATTGCACGAAAAGTATGTTTTTAAAGACAGTAATCGCATATGTAAATTATTTTCCTTTGTTTAATACTCCCTCCGTTTTTAGATACTTGCTCCAATTTTCTTTTCCGATCGTTTTTAAATACTTGTTCCATTTCGTTATTTGAAAAGCTTTTACAATATTTAATTAATTTCTCTCACCTAGTGAACCCAACATAACTCAGATTTTATTAATTTCATATTCTCTCTCCTCCAATTCTCTCACCTTCAATTCTATCAACTACTTTTGCTTTTTACAATTTTTTATTCTTTCTACTACCCCATTAACTTTATATTTTATTACTTTTTTCAAATTTTCTTAAAACTCCGCACATGGAGAAATGAACCAAATATTAAAAAATGGAGGGAGTACAATAATAGTTATAGTGGAAAATAAAAGTGGATGACATGATAGATGAAGGTAAAGTAAAAAGTTAAAGAAGGAGAAAAATATAAATTCCTCCATTAAAATACTCTTATAACTTTTCACCTTTGAAAATTCCACCCTTTCACAAACAAGAAAAAAATATTTGTACATTTATAAAAATAAATCATTTTCTTCGTAAGCATTTTATTCCAAAACTAGTTTAAGTACCGTGCAATGCACGGTTGTTATTAACTTTTAGAAAAAGGTTATTGTATATTTTTATAAAATAAATTATACTCATAATATTAATTCAAAAATAAATATAACTTTAACTTTTATACCTAACTATATCAATGTCTTAGATTAGCTAGTGACACTTAGAAAAAAAGAGGCTTTATTTATTTTTATTTTTTTTTAAAAAAAAAATCTAAGGTTATATAGTACCTGCACGTTATGCGTTATTATTAATACAACTTTTAAGAGTAGAAAATAAAGTGTGTATTATATATGTCTTAACAAAATGATTTTATTTTTAATTGAATTAAACATTATTGCAAAAGTAAAAAATTGGATGAAAAAAAATTAATAGTATTATCGAAAACTAAAATAATGTATAGCAATATTGTTTAATAATACTCACCTCATTATTTTTATAAAAATAATACCTAATATAAAAGACTACATATATGTAAAAATATATCAGTTAGGTTTATATGGAGAATTATTATTGTTAAGAATTTTAATTGGAAGAAAGATATTTTAAATTATTACAAAATGATTTCTTTCAATATATAATCTGCATAAAAATAGAAAGTAAAATTGGGCGGGAAAATTTTTAATGACATTGTGACAGATGTCATTTTAGATTCGCTTTTAATATAGGTTAATTGATTGATAATTTCTTTGACTTTGCTTGATATTATTCCACTAGCAAATTAGCAATTATTAAGATCATCTTGTATTTATTAAATATGTATATTTTGATATTAATTCTAGAAGGCAGCCACTTAGAATTGACTCGTATAGGTCTTCCACCATCAATTAATTATTAACCCAACAAGTAATTCCTCTCTATATATGTAAGCATATCCAACAACCATTAATGCATATATCATAAAACACCTAGTACAACAAAAACCAAGTGTGCCATGAATCTCATCTTCCCTTACTTGTGCATTGTGACGATCCATTTCTTAAGCCTCATCTACTATGTAATGCCTAATAGTGTAGATCGTGTCGCCCTCTTGGCGATTAAGTCTCGAGTAATCTTAGACCCTCTTGGAGTATTAAACTCTTGGAATGACTCTGTTCCTATTTGTAAGTGGCAAGCTGTCACTTGTGGCACCAAGCATCCACATCCACATCGAGTCGTTGGTTTAGATCTATCTTCTAATGATTTGGCGGGAACTTTATCACCTTATGTTGGTAACTTAAGTTTCCTACATCGTATAAATTTAAACAACAATTCCTTCGGAGGTGACATACCACCTCAGATAGGTCAATTATTTAGGTTAAGATATCTAGGATTATCTAATAACACCTTCGAAGGCCAAATACCAGCCAACATATCTCGTTGTTTGAACCTTAAGATACTTATTCTAGGAAATAACCGTCTTAGTGGAACTATTCCATCTCAACTCGGCCTCCTGTCTAACTTGATAGACTTGTCAATCCATAAAAATCACCTTACGGGTGACCTTCTTAACGCGGTTGCCATGAAAATGAACTCATTACAAACACTGTCTGCAGGTTTAAATTCCTTTCAAGGAACTATTCCGGAAAACATTGGAGCATCATTCCAAAATTTGTCATACTTTTCTATAGGAGAAAATAATTTTTCAGGTACTATCCCTTCTTCCTTTTACAATCTTTCTCATGTTCAAGTGGTTGATTTAAGCTTTAATCAACTCCAAGGAACTCTTCCCTTTGATATCGGGTTTCGACTTCCTCACCTTACAACACTCCACTTAGGTAATAATTCCTTCCATGGAAACCTCCCTGCCTCTCTCTCGAACCTTACTCGGCTTGTGAATCTTAATTTATATTATAACAACTTCTCTGGCAAATTTGTGTTTGATGCAAAAAATATGCCTGATTTGAAAGTTTTAGAAATCTCCAATAATATTTTAGGAACAGGAGAAGCTGATGATTTGAGCTTTTTACAAAGTCTTTTGAATTGTAGTCAATTAATAAGACTAGGATTTAAATCAAATTACATGGGTGGAATCTTACCTGGTTATCTTGGTAACTTGTCCACTACACTAGAAGAATTAGATTTGGGAACAAACCAAATTTATGGGAGTATTCCACTAGGATTGTTTAACCTCGTTGGCTTAAGACGAATAAACTTACAAGGAAACCTACTGACCGGACATCTTTCACCTCAAATCGGAAAGCTAGCAAAACTAGAAATATTTTCTTGTATAGGCAATCGTCTCACAGGAAGTATTCCTGACTCGATTGGAAATTTGTTGCGGTTGAGTTCATTGTGGTTGGGTGAAAACAACTTCAATGGCATGATACCGTCGAGTCTTGGGCAGTGTACAAATTTGTTAGACTTGTATCTAAGCCAAAACAACCTCACCGGACTAGTACCTTCTCAATTATTTCTTTCTTCTTCGACCTTGATTTATTTTTACTTGGATAGCAATCAATTACAAGGTGAAATCCCAGAAGAAATCGGTCAGATAAAAAATTTAGTTCAATTTGTCATACACGAAAATGCATTCTCTGGGGAGTTTCCTAGTAGAGCCTTGGAAGCTGCACCGCCATTGATGTTATAGATTTGGGAGCTAACTTCTTTACTGGATCCGTCCCTGACTCATTCAAGTCATTAACTAGTTTGAGTTATTTAAATTTAGCGCATAACAATCTTTCTGGTCATATTCCAAATTTCTTGTCCAGGTTTCCGTTGATGACAATAGATTTGTCCTTCAATAACTTCCAAGGAGAGGTTCCTACAAAAGGGGCTTTTGCAAATTTAAATGCTCTCAATATTTCCGGGAACAATCAACTTTGTGGAGGAGTTCCTAACCTTCATTTGCCAAGGTGTTTGCCCAAATCTACTTCGGATAATAGAGGGTCTAAATATAAGGGTAATAATTTATCTAGTGTCGAGATTGTGACAATTTCAATAGCTTCTTTAGTTGTAAGTGTGTCCATATTATCATTAGTGTACTTCCTACTTTGTTCCAGGAGAAAACAAAACAAATTGTCACATGGATCGGGTATGAACTTGAAAGAGCCCTTCTCCAAAGTATCTTACGATATGCTTCTCAAAGCAACTGATAGCTTTTCGGAAGCAAACTTACTTAGTGCGGGTCATTTTGGGTCTGTTTACAAAGGGGTCCTTGCTCTAGAGAGTAATATGGTTGTAGCTATTAAAGTTATCAGACTTGAACAGAGAGGAGCTGCCAAAAGTTTCATGGCTGAGTGTGAAGCATTAAGAAGTCTCCGTCATAGGAACCTTCTTAAGATTGTCACGGTTTGCTCGAGTACTGACTTTCAAGGCAATGATTTCAAGGCTTTGGTGTACGAGTATATGACTAATGGAAGTCTTCATCATTGGATTCACATGGATCCAAATTTGAGAACCTTAAGTCTACTTCAAAGGGTAGAGATTGCAATTGATGTGGCGAGTGCACTGGATTATCTGCACAATGATTGTGACGAACCTATCATTCATTGTGACCTAAAACCAAGCAACATTCTCCTCGATGATGACATGGTTTCTCATGTTGGGGAATTTGGGTTAGCAAGATTCCATTTACGTGCAAGTGCAAATAATAGCAGCTCAGTTACAGTCAAGGGAACAGTTGGGTATGCCGCTCCAGGTAAGAACAAAATAATATGGATTAACACTATACTATGTTCAATCTTTTTATCTGTTTTTTTTTTAAAAAAAATAAATGTATATATCTTTTCTCTACTTTAATAAGCTCTGTTTTTAAACAGAGTATGGTATGGGAAGCATGGTTTCTAAGGAAGGTGATGTTTACAGCTATGGCATTGTGCTGTTAGAGTTGACGACTTCCAAAAATCCCACTGATAGGATGTTCGAAGGAGGTTTAGACCTGCATACTTATGCTAAATCAGCAACATTGCCTAATCAATTGATAAACATCATTGACCCAAGGCTGTTAGATAATGACGTTGGTAATTTAAGTGAAGGAAACGAAGGTGAAGTTTTAGCAGAAAATGAAAGAAAAATGAAGTGCATAAGGTCTGTCATTGAAATCGGAGTGAAATGTTCCGTAGAGTCACCACAAGATCGAATGAGGATTGAAGATGCGATTGAAGAGTTACAAGTAACAAGGGATGTTCTCCTTAAAGAACTACATATCATCCGTGCAATGCACATTACGAGGTACACAAAAATATACAATTTACATTAGATTTAATTCTTTGGTATCATTATATTCCCTTACTAATTTTTCTAAGCTCTTTCAGGGATCTTGCTGGTTAAATAAACACCGTATTATATGACTAATCCAAGACATAGACAGAAAATTGATTCAGAGTAAGCTTTTGGTTTTACTGTCAATCTATTATTACTACGTACAATGTATCAAAGGCAAAGTGTATTATATTAAAGATCATGATGTAACTAATACAGAGTATATACATTATTTTCTGATTATGAAAAAATAATAATAATAATAATAATAATAATAATAATAATAATAATAATAATAAATTAAGTGATCTTCCAGGTCCAGCAGTATCAAGCACGTACAATATCCAGCCTAAGCTAATCAAAGCAACTCAAAGTGAAGTTTAGTTATCGGCTTATCACTACTATACTATCCATTCGGGAGAACAAGATCATATTAAAGGTTGTTCATAGTTGCTATTTTTCGGTTTCTGTAGTGTGTAAAATCTGTACATTGTACTAAATGCATACAATGGAGAACGATTTAAAGAGTAATTAATTCAAAGTATTTAATTATCTTAGCATGTACACCTTTTTTCCTATTTCCCTACCTTATAAAAAGTAGAAAATAACTCTTAGGAATAGTGTGCTACCAACTATACCCTAAAAAATATGTAAAAAATTGTGTACAAAAATGTATATTTACTTTTTTACCCTCATTAATATGTTTACTCTCATTAATATATTTAATTGGTTTTCTTTCATTAAACATACCATCAATTAATAAAAAGTTTTTTTTTAACAAAAACTTATAATGCCTTTTTTTTAAATAAAATAATTATAATGTTTTGCACTTCATATGCTATTATTATTATTTAAAAAGGAAAAAAATTGTATGTACGAAGATTTTGTTTATTACCACGAGATGATTTATTTTTACTCCTTCGTGATTGCTCTTCTTATTTACAATTATGTTGTCCTTTAATTACAAATATTGTTAAGGTTTATTAGCTTTTCAATTGTACATTATTTGATGGCACGCACATAAAAAACGTGGAATTTAAATGACATTCATATTAAATAATGATATTCGAGCAGATGTTATCAAGAAGTATAAATAACTTTAAAATCCTAAAATCGAGAGACATCGATGATAGAAAAAAAAATGTATTAAATATGGAGTTAATTTAAGAGGAAAAATATAACTAAGTGGTTATTGCTTTAGTATTAGATATAGATATAGATATTAGATGGTCGTAGAACATTGAACTTACATTATTAAGTGTATAGCTGCAACGAACATTTCACATATTATTACTCCGTATGACCAAGTTAAAAAAAATTCGTTTGAAGAAAAAATACGTTAAGTATTATTGAATCACACAAATCAATTAAGAGTTCTAAACTAGCTTAAGATATGAAGTGATGCAAATCAATTAAATATTATTTAATAATAATTTTGAAATAACACTGTCAAACTTTTGAGGGTTTTAAAAAATAATTGTCATTAAAGATTTAGGTGGCTTTTTTTTATACTTCTACAAAACCACTATATTGGCACATAAACCAAATAGTACGTATTAAAACTACCAGGTCTACCACCCAAACCAGAGGTGTAACTACACGCTAATACAACTTCTATGCAAGAGCTAACTCTTTCGCGTGCATCGCGCGCGTAGGATACCCTAGTAGTATTAAAAGCAACAGATTTATAAGATCAAAAAATTTACATACATCTATTGGATGTGTAGCGTTTCGAAATTGATATGCCCAAGCAATTTTCATATACTCGTTTTCAATTTTTTCGAATGAGCTTTTTACAAGGTTTGATACTTGGTAAGCTCATGTATGATTAAAGGACTGATAAAGTAGCTAGAGTTAAAATGATTCAACATTGAATTTTAAATAGTGCTCCGTTTGCTTGTCTTGGTTTGATGCTCCTTCCGTGTTTTTTCAAGTGTTACATTTTGACCGGCACATAGTTTTAGACAATTTAATTGATTTAAATAAAATAAAAGGTTAGTGGAGTAGTTGGAGTATTAAAAAAATATAAAAGAAAGATAGTGGAGTTAATAGTTTATTGAAAAGTAATGAATGTGAGAGGAAATATATAATAAAAAAGTAGTAGTGGGTTTAGGTGGGGACCATGAGAGGAGAGAAATATAATATTTTAATGTAGCTTTTTGCCAAAAAAGGAAGTGTAATACTTAAAAAAACACGGCCAAAAATAGAAAGTGTAACACTTAAAAAAACACGAAGGGAGTATTATATCTTACTCAAAGTTCAGTGAACTCGTGTGTATTTAATTTGTGGAGTTATTATTATAATGCTTGAGCTGATGATCGATTAAGCAATGAATGTTACTCCTGACAAACTAGTGGAAACAAAATAGGTTTCCTTAATCACAATCTATTCAAATTGTTTCCATTCCACTAGGATACCAAACATATAGTAAGGGTAACGTTTATCATTACCCTTTTTTCCTACTTATTTGAATCCTTTCGGTTTCATTTACGAGGTTTATACCAAACACCTCCTAAAATTTTATGATCTTGATTTTCTTGTCTTCCTATTTTTTCATTTTGGATAAAAAAAAGTTGGAAAAATGAAAATTAAAAATCCAACTTTTGTTCGGTCTTCTCTTAAAAATCCAACCTTCATAACCCACCTGCTTATTTAAAGATCCATTACCTGTTGATGACCGATTTTTGTAAGTTATATGCGCCTTGTTAGCTAATAATAGGTCAATTATCTTTTTAATTATTAAAAACACAAAAATAATTAAAAGAAAAAGAAAAAAAATCCAAATCCCCTTTTACACCACCACCACCTTCTCCTGCCACCACCGCCACCTTTCCCTGCCACTACTCCCTCTCCCCCTCTCTCCCCTGCGCGGCCACCGCCCATCGGAACCCAACCCACACGCCACCAACAAAAACGCACAGCCCACTGGAACCCAACGCATACCACCACCACCTTCCCCTGCCACCAACACACACGCCCAACCACCAACAAAAACGCAGAGACACCAACTCCACCGCTCAGCCACCAACTCCACCTCCACGCCACCAACACACACGCCCAGTAGTCTGGTCCTCCACCATTTTAGGTTGAATACAGGATTGATTTCATCAAAATTAATCTCAGTAGTCTGGTCCTCCACGAAACCCATGAAACCCCCTTCCTCCGTCCATTAAATCGCAACCCATTAAACCCCCTTCCACGAAACACGACCACCTAACCCATGAAACCGAACTAGCATGAAAATACCCACCCACAGACAACCTTTGATGGCTTTGAAACCGACCATCCAAGAATCAAAATCGTCGCCGAAAAACGTCGGAATGTCACGAAATTGATGCGGTGGTACATAGAGGAGAGGGAAAGTCATTAGAGGTGTATTTTGGGATCAGGGTTGGGTATCAGAGCAGCAGGGGGGTCGCACCGTGGGTTTCGAGGCGGCAGGTGGTGGGTTGTTTCCGTTTTATGGTGGGTTGTTGGGGTTGTTTCCAGTTTTGTGGTTGGTTGTTGTGGTGGCGAAATTGGTGGATTGATGGGTTGTTTTTGTTTATTAGGAGAGAGGAGAGAGAAAGAGGAGGAGTGAGAAGAGAAATTAAGAGATAAAAAAAAAACTTTTTAACCTGTTTAATAGGTTAAAGGTCAAACGAATCAGTTGGAGAAGGTGGGGTATAAAGGTTGTGTTTGTAGCATTTTTTGGATAACCCGAAAGGGGGGTATGGATTCCCGCGGGAGACAGATCTGGGATGCAACACTCGTACGGCCTAATTACCTGCAAAACAACGGATCTCCGATGTGCCGGAGATTCTCCTGCGACGATCAAGTTAGTGACCGGAAAACGAAATTTTAGAGAGAGAAAGTAGATAGAAGTGAGAGCATATTTTGGGCATTGTACCTTTGGGAATTGTGTATCCTCCTCTTCCATCATGAAATGATGGGGGTATTTATAAGGAAGTGGGAGATCGTGCTCCTAGTATTTCATAACCTAGGAAGATTGACTGCCCTATACGTGGTTGACACGTGTATTAGGGTTTCTTTTATGCTAGGCATGTTTCCTTAATGGGCTTTGAGCCCTTCATTTTCTTATATCTCTCTTTAGGCTACGTGTCATGCTCTTATTGACATTTATTTAGCTGAGCAGGATGCCACGTGTCGGCTTATAATTGGGCCACTTTTTGGCCTCTCATTTGTCTATAAAAAGGGGTAAAAATACCCCTAAATAGGTTGGATTTTTATAAGATTAATGGAAGGTTGGATTTTTATAGAAAGACCATACAAAGGTTGGATTTTTAGATTCCATTTTACCAAAAAAGTTTTAGATTTAATTGGAGTGAACTTATTTTTATTCCTATAAAAAAAATTATAAAAAAAAAGAGAGAGAGAGCTTATTTTTATTGAACTAGAAAAACATAGATAAAACTGATGATTTTACTGTAATCTTATGGCTTTTGACTACAATTATTATTATTTTTTTTTTAATGGAAGGCTAAGATTATTTATTTTTGATTTATTTTTAATTAAAAATATTTTTTAATTATTTTAAATATATTTTTATCTTCCAAAAATTATTTTTAATATTTTTGAAATTCTGAAAATAAAAAAAATGTGTATAATAATAAAAAAAATAATTTTTTATTTAAAAATAAATCGAAAAACAAAAAAACTTAGGGTTCGTTTGGCATTGCTGTGGTTTTCTGTTTTTTAGTTTTTAGTTTTTAAAAAGTATATGATATATGTCCGATAATGAATGAAAAAATATTTAAACTTATTAAAATCATAATAATTTTGAAAACTGACAAGAGAAAAGTGGAAACACCTTTTTCTTGTTTTCTGTTTTTGTTTTATGATTTTTGGTTTTCAAAAAAACAGGAAACTAAAAACAAAAAATGATGTCAAACAAGTCCTCAACTGTCCATTTAAAAAAATTGTAGTAGTCAAAAGTAGACTACATTAGAATTGATAAAAACCAATAATAAAAAAAAAAAAAAAAAAAAAGCAAATAATTTTAATTTCCTACTTTCCTAGTAGTTTAATTGAATAATAGCAGGAATGCATGCAGCCATGCATACCGTGTTCAATGGAGTAGAAGACTTGGAAGTATATAATTATAGAGTACGTTGACGGTAGTACATGACTCGTATTTTCTTTGTCTGCTGACCCCGATAAATGAGTTGATGACTTTCTATCAATAATAATGCTGATCTTTGTGTCTACCTCCTTAGCTACGGTAGTATGGGCACTACGGTGTACTTTTTCTGAATCTAAAGTCCATGCATAGTTTTGCACCTTATGTAAAGTGGATTTTTCTCACCCACTAGTTTTCTTCCATTTTATATACAAAGATAGTAAGATACTACTATACGGGTGTGTTTGGTAAAAAACTTTTTAAAGAGCTTTTAGCTTATTTTGTCCAATTAGATGTTTGACCAATTAAAAAAGCTAATTTGGGTGTTTGATATATAGCTTATTAAAAGAGTTTTTTGGGCTCAAAAAACTCTTTTAGAAAAAGCTCATTATAAGAGATTTTTAAAATTAGCTTATTGTACAATTAACTTTTTGTTTCTTAAATACACTAAAACAGCAAACAATTAAAAGCTATTTACCAAACATTTTTATACAATCAGCTAATTATAACCAGCTAGTCAATCCAGCTACTATAACCAGCTAGTTAAACCAGCTATTATAACCAGCTACCAGCTAATTACCAAACAGGGACATCACCTTAATACAATCCTTAACATATGTAGTTAAATTGGGCAAAAAGATTATTTGTAAATGGATGAAATTAATATTATGGATTTTTTTTTTCAAGACAAAGTAAACCATTCATATAATTGACACATACATCTATATAATTTAAGAAAAGTAAAGATGTAGTATGTATTCTAGGTTTCCAAAACCCAAATCATAACATCCCTATGATTCTCCAAAATGAAAACTAAAATTATAGTTATGAAAATAAAAATCGCACATAATCAACATTTATTAAAAAGATGGGAAATTTTAGAAATGCAATATCACTAAATTTTTGTTCTATTCACCTTAATTTTTTACTAAACAAATATTTTTATTAAAATCAAATAATTTTTCACTTAATTTAAATAATTTTATTACACTTAAAATTACTTTTACTGAATATAAAAAATTGATAATTTTTGGTCTTTAGATAGCCACAAGGCGCTTGATGAGATCAGGATGGAAAGTCTAACCACTTGAGCTATCTCTAACTCTCATAAAAAATTGATAGTCAATGTTATATACATCATATATTGACATCAAATTACTATGATGTCAAAAAAAAAAAATACAAATTATTATTTGGTAGGTGAAGTGGAGTACTACTTAGGAGATTGTAATATGCTCTCTCTCTCTCTCTCTCTCTCTCTCTCTCTCTCTCTCTCTCTCTCTATATATATATATATATATATATATATATATATATATATATATATAAAATACGGAGTAAAAATTAAAGAGTTATGCATCATCAAGACATCAATAGATACATGTATTGAATATTGTCAGATGCTATATTTATAGACTATTAAGAAAATAAGAATCATGCTATTAAATTACAAAGTATTCATTTTTTTTAAGGAATTACAAAGTATTCATTGTGTCTTGATAACAACTTTTTATTTTAAAAGAAAAAAATAATAAATTAGATATAATTAGTGTAGGATTTATTTATTTTTATTTATTTATTTATTTATTTATTTATTTTATCTTAAAAGGGTGGTATTTAAAATTTAGTCTGACATAATCTTAAATTTTAGTGTCTAGTCGGGCTTGGTGATGCCTTGATCTCTTAATCTAACAGAGTTTGTGCACAGTTGTTACCTTGATTGCATAAAAAGGATGGAGTTAATAAGTAATTTAAATGAACAATGAAGTGAGACTTTATTGTATGAACAAAAGCCAAGCTTCTACAAAACCATCATAATCTTGACCAATAATCACGGGTCTTCATTGATTGCTCCATAAGATGGGGTACTTAGTTACCCTCTTCGAAGGTAATCTCTTGAGTCTTGACTATGATAGACCACGCATTTGAACATTCTATATTTGTATTCTTTACCGCGTCTTTGTACTACAACTTATGTGCTTATATAAGTGCACATTGATACGCATACTACGCTACCAAGCCTATTCTACTTCTTGAAATAATTCATATATATCAAACTTAGTTATGAATCTCATTTTTGCCTCTCTAGTCATTTTGTTTATCCATTTCTTAATCCTGTTTTACACCGTCTTGCCTACAAATAATGTAGACCGTGTTGCCCTCTTAGCAATTAAATCCGAAATTAGTGAGGACCCTCGAGGGGTTTTGAGCTCTTGGAATAACTCCGTCCCTCACTGTCAATGGTCGGGTGTTATTTGTGGTGTTAAGCATCCACATCGAGTAGTTGAATTAGATCTTGCAAACAACGGTTTGGTGGGAACTTTATCACCTTATGTAGGCAACTTGAGTTTCCTTCATTATCTCCGCTTGTCCAATAATGCTTTTAGAGGCTACATTCCACCTCAAATTGGCCATCTACTTAGATTAAGGTCTCTAGTATTAGGAGTAAACTCCTTTGAAGGTGAAATCCCGGGCAACATATCTCGCTGCCTGAGACTGAGGAAGATAAGTCTTGCCCATAACTATCTTACCGGAGCCATCCCACCTCAATTTGGTCTTCTAACCAACTTAGAGCAGTTAGCAATCGAGAGTAACCAACTCACCGGTGACCTACTCAACACGGTTGTTATCAATATGACATCCTTGCAAATGTTATCTGCACCCTATAATTCGTTCCAAGGAAGCATTCCAGACAACATTGGAGTACTCCAAAATTTAACATACATCGCCCTTGCACAAAATATGATTTCAGGTAATATTCCTCCTTTATACAATTTATCATCTCTTCGAGTCTTTGATTTGGAGTTGAATCGACTCCAAGGAACTCTTCCATTAGATATCGGATTTAGTCTTCCTCAACTCACTTATTTCAAAATAAATGGGAATTCCTTCCATGGTCATGTTCCAATATCACTTTCAAACCTTACTCATCTTGAGGAACTAAGTATATATTCTAACAATTTCACGGGAAAATTCATGTTTAGTGCTAGAAACATGCCTGGTCTTAGGTGGCTAGATATTGCAGATAACTATTTGGGAACAAGAGAAGCTGATGACTTAAGTTTTTTACAAACGCTTGCTAATTGTAGCCAATTGAAACTTCTAGGATGTGCCAATAACAACTTTGGAGGAGTCCTACCTCATTATCTTGGCAACTTGTCAAGTAGTCTAACTGAAGTATCTTTTGGTAGAAATCAAATTATAGGAAGTATTCCAACGGGGTTATTTAACCTCATTAACTTGAAGCGACTAGATTTAGAACACAATCATTTGTCCGGAAACCTTCCACCACAAATCGGAAAGCTAAGAAATTTAGAAGCCTTTTACTGTGATAACAATCATCTTATTGGCAAGATTCCATTTTCATTGGGAAATTTGTCACGGTTGAGTCAGCTCTATTTGGACAAGAATAGCTTCAAAGGGATCATACCCTCGAGTCTAGGAGAGTTAGGGAATTTATTGTATCTATCTCTTTCACAAAACAACCTTAGTGGATTTGTTCCTCCTCAACTATTCGACGCGACTTCAATGTTGGTCGAGCTACATTTAGATCATAACAATCTACAAGGAATTATCCCTATGGAGATTGAGCAATTGAAGAATTTAGTTTGGTTGGATTTGTCAGAAAATGGATTTTATGGGGAGCTTCCTATAGGCTTGAGTAGTTGCATTGGCCTTATTGAGCTAGACTTGGGAGGAAACTTTTTTAGTGGATCTATCCCCAAATCTTTTAAGTCTTTAGCCAGTATGAGTACTATGAATCTCTCTCATAATAAGTTGTCTGGTCCAATTCCAAGTTTCTTGGCAAATTTCTCCTTGATAAAACTGGATTTGTCTTTCAATAATTTTGAGGGAAAGATCCCTAAAGAAGGGGTTTTTGCAAATATTAGTGCATTCTCAATTCTTGGGAATAACAAGCTTTGTGGAGGGATTCCAGAGCTTCACTTGCCAACATGTCCTCTCTATCCTACACCGAAAAGAAAGAAGGGTAAATTGTCAGTAGTTGTGATTGTGATCATTGCGGTAGCTTCTCTGGTTGTGGGTGTGTCCATATTGTCATTAGTGTACTTCCTACTTGGCTCAAGGCGGATACAAAATAAAAAATCTGGAGGATCAGAGTTGAACATGGTAGAGCCCTTTTCAAAAGTGTCTTATCACATGCTGCTCAAAGCAACTGACAGATTTTCGGAAGCTAATTTACTTGGTGCGGGTCGTTTTGGGTCTGTTTTCAAAGGAGTCCTTGATCCAGAGAGTAACATGGTTGTGGCTGTTAAAGTTATCAGTCTTGAACAAAGAGGAGCTACCAAAAGTTTCATGGCCGAGTGTGAAGCATTAAGAAGTATCCGACATAGGAACCTTCTTGAAATTGTCACTGTTTGCTCGAGTACTGACTTTCAAGGCAACGATTTCAAGGCTTTGGTGTATGAGTTCATGACAAATGGAAGTCTACATCAATGGATTCACACGGATCCAAATTTGAGAACCCTAAGTCTACTTGAAAGGGTAGAGATTGCAATTGATGTGGCGAGTGCTCTGGATTATCTGCACAATGATTGTGCTGAACCTATCATTCATTGCGACCTAAAACCAAGTAACATTCTGCTCGACAATGACATGGTTGCTCATGTTGGGGACTTTGGGTTGGCAAGGTTTCATTTACGTGCAAGTGAAAATAACAGTAGCTCTGTTGCAGTCAAGGGAACAGTTGGATATGCCGCTCCAGGTAAGAACAAAACAATGACACAATTCCAATAGGTTCAATCTTCATTTTGTCTTTAATTTTTTTAACAAGTGTATATTTTCTCTGCTTTGATGATAATTTTTTAACAGAGTATGGTGTGGGAAGCATGGTTTCTAAGAAAGGTGACGTATACAGTTACGGCATTGTGTTGTTAGAGTTGATGACTTCCAAAAATCCCACTGATAGGATGTTCGAAGGAGGTTTAGACCTGCATACTTATGCTAAATCAGCAACATTATCGCCTAATCAATTGATAAACATCATTGACCCAAGGCTCTTAGATGATGGCACTGATAATGCTAGTGAAGGAAATGATGGCGAACTTTTGGCAGAGAATGAAAGGAAAATGAAGTGCATAAGGTCTGTGGTTGAAATCGGAGTGAAATGTTCAGTAGAGTCACCACAAGATCGAATGAAGATCGAAGACGCTATCGGAGAGTTACAAGTAACAAGGGATGTTCTGCTTAAAGAGCTACATATCATCCGTGCAAGGCACATTAGGTACATACTATTTACATTAGATTTAATTGTACCTAATGGAGGCATCACTGTATAAATTAGTTTCTTTACTGATTTTTCTAAGCTCTTTCAGGGATGTTGCCGGTTAAACAAGGTATATGACTAATCTAAGACAAGTAGATATTGATTCAAAGTAAGTATATTGTTTCATATTCAATATATTACGGAGTACTTCTTAAATTTTATTCGAAGGCAAGATATATTATGTTCGAGATTATAATTTCAAAAAATGAGTATACATTATTTTCTGATTATGAAAAATAATCAACTATGAAATACTAATATAAGTGATTATCCAGGTCCATCAGTATCAAGCGCATATAAAATCCAGTCCATGCTATGTTTAGCAGCTAAAAGAGAAGTTCAATTACCGGCCTATCACAATATTATCCAGCCAAAGACAACAAGATCATATTAATGGTTGTTCGTAGTTGCTAGTTTTAATTTCTGTTTCTGAAGTGAAGTCTATGCTTTGTACTATTATTTATAAATTGAATAAAGATATTAGAGAGTAATTATTAATTCGAAGTATCTATATTAGCTATGTTTTTTTTCCCTTACTAACAAAAAGAAGATAGTTATAAGATTAAAAATTTTACTTACATCTTCTGATGGGTGTGCAGCCTTTGATACATTAAAGTTAAATGTATGATCAAAGGACTGATGATTATTGAGTTGAATGATTCAAAGTTTTCTTTTTTTTTTTTTTTTTTTTTTTTTTTTAAATAGGTGTCGCAATACTAAAAACAAATATTATCTACGCAGTATTTGTTTTCGTCTGCATTTACTTGAATTGGACGATCGAGTAATCACCCAATCAGCTCACTGTGTAAAAAATGAGAATAAGAAAAATAAAATTAGGAAATTTTGACAATTACCACCTTCTGTTATGTCCATTTTAACAATTACCACCTTCTATTTTTCTTTTTGAAAATTACCACCTTCTATTTTCAAAAACATCAAAAGTTACTACCTTCTTGCCTCTCAACTACCACGTGACATCATTTTGGGCTCATTCTTTCCCTTTCCTCCCTATTTCTCTCCCATTTCTCTTCATAACTCGATTCTTACCTTCTCATTCACTTATTTTCCCCCAAAAATTCAGAAACTCTTCAATTCACTCCTCCAAATCAAAATTAAAGGAAAATTATTGGTGGTTTGGGGAAAAAAAAGTGAAAGGGGAGATGAGAATCCAAATAGGAATGAGAAATGTGAGGGAAATAGGGAGGAAAGGGAAAGAATTGACCCAAAATGACGTCACGTGCTAGTTGGGGGGCAAGAAGGTGGTAACTTTTGATGTTTTTGAAAATAGAAGGTGGTAATTTTCAAAAAAAAAAAAATAAAAGGTGGTAATTGTCAAAATTTCCATAAAATTATACTCTATAACTTCTATTCTTGAAAAGACAATCCAACAGCATGCAAGTTCGTGTGATAATTTTTCCAATTAATCCATTAATTTTAATTTTTTTTAGTAAATTAATTGATAATAGTTGAATTAATCCACTAATTGCACTTACGTAAGGCATTTTCTCTAACCTTTTCCCTAAATTATCTAATCAATTGATTAATTAACATCATGTTTTCTTTATTTTTTTCAAATAATATTTAATATTATAATTAAAAAAAAATATTATAAGTTCAACTATATAAGTGAAGTACATTATGGGCCAAATTGGCTAGAGACATAGTGTCGTGAAAACCACGCTTAAAAGTTAAAACTGTTAAAGTTACTCGTAATTGCCAAACGGGGCCCATGAGGCACATTCAGGCCATTCAAAATATTACCAATGGACCATCTGACCATCTTAGGTGAGAATGCACATTAAAGATGGGATTATTAGACAATAATTCAAAACTAAATAATTAACAGCGAATCGGTCAAAGATGGAATCATTAAAATAAAGTTTTCTTATTTTATAAAGGAAAATGCTATACATAGCCCTAAGGGTTACATATAAGCATTTAATTTACTCTTGAAAATTGTTTAAATTTAGAAAATCATGACAAAAACACACTAATTACACCGATCTGCGCGTGTTTTTGTCATGAATTCCTAACTTTATACATTTTTCAAGATTAAATTCAATGCTTATATATAGCCCTAAGGGCTATGTATAGCATTACCCTTTTATAAAATGAATGATTTTACCGCATTCGTTTGAAAAATGATTACCATATTAGTTTAATGATATATAATATTATCGGTTCTTTTTTTCACGTTATAAAATGGTCACAATTACTCTTACAATATCTACAATGTAAATATAAATTTTGAAAATTTTAATTCAACGTAAAATAAATATTTTTTGAGAAACTATAAAATAAGAATAAAAATTACATAAATGAAACTAAAAATTTAATTAACCAAAAAAAAAAAGTTGATACTACTAAGTAGTACCATTAATAAAGTAATATAATTAACTATTGGCAAAAAAATATGTCAATTTCAAAAGACTACTATAAAATTTCACTATATAATTTCAAAAAACTACTGTAAAATTTCACTATATAAGGGTTTTTTTTGTAGATATATATTCATTCACTTTCAAGATTGAACTGTAGTATATACTTGTAGAGTTGTATAAACTATAAAGGCAAAAGCAAGGTTTAAATCAGTCAATTAACAATAAGTGAAATTTCACTGATAACTGGAAAAAGTGATCAACCATTCGGTTATGTTAGAGTAATTTGTGATTTTTTTTTAAAAAAATAAAATAAAAATTTAACATCATTTCCATTTTTGAGCACATTAATTACATGCTACTTAGAAGTTGGCACATACGGACATATAATAGACGAATTGTAAAAGTATGCTAATAAATTCTGAATAAAACAAGAAGAAATTGGTCTATATGTGTGTGTGACTTTGTCCAAGTATTAGCTTAAAAGGAACCATATAGACGTATAGTCGTGTCTAATAGAGTATTTGTAATAGATGGTCGTCTCTTCGGCTCTTCCTCAAACCTTTCTTAATTATCTTGTACGATGAGTTTTTATAATTTGTTTGATGCCACCACATACCTGATTAATGAACCTACTTTGTCAACAATAATTTAGACTTTGTTATATTCACCTTATTTTTACTTTTTTTTTTTTTTTTTTTTTTAAGATAATATGTTACAGTAACATATATTCAATTTTAGAAAAATAATGACTATAAATAAATCCACCTTTTTTAATGTCATACACGTGACGGATGGTGGCAAATTCTTGATCATTCTCATTTAGGGATATCAGCAAGCAACCAACCAATGCATGGTATATATTTTAAGTGATTTAAGCATTCTCTGAAAAACATAGCTACATTAAAGTATCACTCATTAGGCTTTGTCGTTTTTTATAATGGAAAACAAGTTTTTGAAAAAAATGATCGATTCTCTATGAAAAATAATTTGAAGGAAATACACAATTGTAAAAATAATTTTTTTTCGTTTGTTTCCTTACAAGATAGAGGAAAAGGAATATCAGGGTCGGCTCTAGCCCCGTTTTGAGGGGCCCCACATTTTTTTTATTATAAAAGTCTAATTTATATATATAAAAATCTAAATAATAAAACAAAGCATAAATTGAGATGTATTCTCTCATTTTCTAACCCCTCAATTTTTATAATTGTATCCCTTAAATTTCTTTAGTATACTTAGCTTTCAATCTTTCATGACTTTTACTTTTATTATAAAGCATAAGAATGAAAATAACATGTTAAAAAGAAAAATTGTCAAAAAAAAAAAAAAAATACTGTAAAACCTTTCAGCAATCCGTCAAAAATAAGTCAACTTTTTTATTATTTTTAAATATATATTACAACTTTTAGAGGATTTTTATTTAGAACAAGATATTTTACCTACAACCTTAATGACCGGTTAACATTTTATTTAATTTTTTAATAAATTCGTTAAATAGTTTAATTAAAACTTAAAGTAATTCTTTCTTAAAATAATTCTTTCTTCTTTTCAAAAAAAAAAATAATAATTATTTCTTAAAAAAAATTTGAATAATTTTTTTTAGAAAAAAAAAACCCTCCACCAACCACCTACAAATTCTGAAATAGATCTGATTCACACTAATTTATTATGGACTGCCAATATTAGAGACAACATGATTGTTTTGTTAATAATAATAATAAAAAAAAAGTCACTATATTAAAATAAAGGTTATGTTAAAATAAAAGTTAGCGTGTCATAAGCTATAAGAGGTTAATTAACTTTTTTGATAAAATTTTTAATACAATGGTCAATATAAATAATAAACACCACTATGTTAAAATTAGGTCACTATTCAACATAATGTCGTGCTTTAAGTTTATAATAACATTAAAGGTCACACAAGTTTTTAAAAAGGTTACTATGTTAAAAATAAGGTTATTACGTAGTATATTAAAATTAAGGGCCACTATGTTGAATATAATGGCAGTTACGTGTGTTTTAACCTTATGTCCACAATAATATTATTGTGGACCAGGTCCACGCAAGAATTTCTGCCAGCCACCACTCCCCCTTCCCTTCCCCCCGACGCCGACACTAATCCCCTCCCCCTTGTCACACGTCGCCCCTCTCCCTCTTCCCCTGAACGATTGAACCAGTAAACCCCCTCCCCGAAACCTCCTTCCGTCCCCAACGAACTCTAAAACTATCCCCCCCCCCCCACTATCGAAAAAACTCTAACCAAACCTCCCCCACCATTGCTAGGGTTTCGGTTAGGGTTTTCGAAGGTAGGGGATGGGTTTTAGAGGGTTTTGTTAGCAGATGATTCTCCAAAATGAAAACTAAAATTATAAATATGTAAGTACAAATCGCACATAATCAACGTTTATAAAAAAGTTGGGAAATTTTAAAACTGCAATATCACTAAATTCCTATTCTATTCACCTTAATTTCACTAAATTAAATAATTTTATTAAAATTAAATTATTTTACTAAATATAAATACTTTTAATTAACTTATATTAATTTTATTGAATATAAAAAAGTGATAGTCATTTTGTATACACTTGAAATAAATTTTCATAAACTCTTAATAATTGACCATCTTAGGCTCTTAGCAATATAATTAAAGTCACGAGTCTGTGGATTGCCGTGTGATTTAGTGCTTGCAAGGCGTCAATCTTGACTTGGATAGTTCCCCACTTCCCCGGACATGTAAATTTCTATCCAAAAAAATTAGTATTACTGTCTTCCTGTCCTACGTTTTATATAATGTAGTATATATATGTGAGCATATTAACTCATAAACATACTACACAAATAATATCACCTTATTATTTATTTCCTGGAAATCATGTAAGAGTGCCATGAGTCCCACATTCAGTTTGGTATTCGTTTTTGTTACTCATTTCTTAAGCCTTTCCAATCCGTCTTGCCTAATAGTGTTGAGCGTGTTGCCCTCTTAGAGATTAAGTCACAAATAACCCATGACCCTCATGGAGTTTTAGACTCTTGGAATGAATCCCTTCCTATTTGTGAATGGCATGGTGTCTTTTGTGGCACCAAGCATCCACATCGAGTCGTTCGCTTACATCTTCCAAACTACAATTTGGTGGGAACCCTATCACCTTATGTAGGCAACTTAAGCTTCCTTCATTTTGCCAAATTATTTATGAGAGAATGAGTTGAATTGTATTGATGATCTTGGCTAATATTTATAGCCTACAAAAGATAACCTACAAAAGATAACTTACACAATATAAACTCTATCATATAAACTTCTATAAATCTATCTTAGAATATCACTAAGATATATTATTATCCTAAATATATTATCATAAGATCTATATGGAAAATATATCACAATAATATATTTTCCTATATTCCTAACATCTAGATTTATACAACAATAGTTTTAGAGGCCACATACCACCTCAAATTGGCAATCTAGTAAAGTTAAGGGTCCTATTCTTAGAGGATAACAGTTTTGAAAGCCAAATACCATCAAATATATCTCGTTGCTCGAATCTGGAGGTCCTCTACCTAGAAAAAAACCATCTTTCTGGAATTATTCCATCTCAACTTGGCCTCCTGTCCAACTTGACAGATTTATCACTTTCTAGCAACCAACTTGAGGGTGATCTCCTCAACAAGGTAGTCATAAATATGACTTCCTTGCAGATGCTATCTGCATCTAGCAATCCTTTTCACGGAAGCATTCCAGACAGCATTGGAGCAACACACAAATATCTACGCTATTTCGCTATAAGTAATTGTAGTATTTCAGGTACTATTCCTCCTTCATTTTACAATCTTTCTCAGCTCCATAAGGTTGGTTTAGCATTTAATCAACTCCAAGGAACTCTTCCCTTGGATATTGGGGTTAATCTTCCTAAACTCACCGAGTTCATCATATCTGAAAATTTCTTCCATGGAAAGCTCCCAGTCTCTCTTGCAAACCTCACCCATCTGGTAATATTTGGTGTCTCCTCTAACAATTTTATAGGTAACATGTTTAGTGGTAGAAATATGCCCAATTTGGCAATCTTAGAGATTGCGCATAATAAATTGGGGACAGGAAAAGCAAATGACTTAGATTTTCTACAAACTCTTGTTAACTGCAGTAATCTACAAGAGTTGGAGTGTGGTGATAATAATTTTGGTGGGATGCTACCGGATTCTTTAGGTAACTTGTCCACAACCATCACTTCATTAGATTTTCAGCAAAATAAAATTTATGGAAGCATTCCATCAGGGCTATTTAACCTCATCAACTTAAGGATTTTGGATCTGGAAAGTAATCAATTGAGTGGACATATTTCATCTCAAATCGAAAAGCTAACAAAATTATATACATTTGACATTCACAAAAATTATTTCACCGGTAAACTTCCTTTTTCATTGGGAAATTTATCACTTTTGAGTGTGTTATATGCTGACAACAATAGATTTGAAGGTTCAATACCCGCGAGTCTAGGAAATTGTACAAATTTAGTGCATTTAGCACTTTTACAAAACAACCTCAGAGGAGCTATCCCTCCACAACTATTCCATACTTCTTCGATGTTAGTCGACCTACTCTTGGCCGGCAATCAATTAAAAGGAACCATCCCGGCTGAAATTGGGCAACTGAATAATTTAGTGAATTTGGGTGTATCAAAAAATGCTTTATCCGGAGAGTTCCCTACCACCCTTAGTAGTTGCACTAGCCTTGTTACATTTAGTGTGCGAGGGAACTTATTCACTGGATCTATTCCTCCATCTTTCAAGTCATTAACAAGTTTGAATTTTGTAGATCTTTCTCATAATAAGTTGTCTGGCACAATTCCTCAATTTTTGGCCAACTTTTCATTGTTCTTACTGGATTTATCATGTAATAACTTTGAGGGAGAGGTTCCCAAAAATGGAGTTTTTGCAAATCAAACTGGTTTGATAATTCTTGGGAATAGCAAACTTTGTGGTGGAATTCCTGAGCTCCATTTGCCAACATGTCCACCAAGTCCTACTACAAAAAGAAAGAGGGGAAAATTGTCTGTTGCTATGAATGTTATCATAGCGGTAGCTTCTTTGATTGTTGCTGTGTCGATAGTGTCGTTTGTATACTTTCTACTTCGTTCAAGGAGGAAACAGAACAAGTTGTCTCGTGGATCAGAGTTGAACTTGGTAGAGCCCTTTTCAAAAGTATCTTATGATATACTGCTCAAAGCAACTGACAGATTTTCGGAAGCTAATTTACTTGGTGCGGGTCGTTTTGGGTCTGTTTTCAAAGGAGTCCTTGTGATGCAAGTCTAAGCATGGAGAACTTCAAAGATTTGCTTATCATGCATCAAGAAAGTTTATCCCTAAACATTGATTCAAGCCAAGCATTGCATGGACACTTTCTTGGATATCAAAGCAAAGCCACGGTTTGCTTAGTGGCTTTTCTTGGAGTCTAGTTCACTTTCTTGAACTTTCTTGAATTTTCTTTACTTAGATTTTGCTTACAAGTTTTTACCTTTCACTTGAAAGGGTTTTTCTTGGTTCAAGCATTAGGATCTTTAATCTTTATTTAATTCTTTAATTTTTATTTATTTATTTAGTTGCTTTAAAAATCAGTTAGTTAGCAAAATAAATCAGTTTGGTGTATGCTTGTGCGCCAAGGTGCTTGCTCTTCAAGCAAGTTAGAATTCTAGTTTAATTAGGATTGAATTAGGGACTTGTCCTAATCTTCCTAGGTAAACTAAGTCTTATAAATAGGGCTGTAAACACACAAATAAATATATAGAGATTAATATTCAGATTTATTTCTTAAGTTGCATACTTGAGTTTTTGTTGATTGCGATCAATTGCTGTTTTGCTTGTTTTAGTTAAAACATTCGTTTGGATTGATTAATTAGGTGGATTCTTAATTGATTAATCTTAGTTTTTGTTTAATTCTTGGTGGATTTCCTGTATAGAATTAGACTTAAACATATCCCTTGTGTTTTGTTGATTTTCGGATCAATAATTCACATCATCTTTGGTATCAGAGCCGGTTTGCGCAACTTCGGGAAAAATTAAACTGGGAACAATTGGCTGGGAATTTTTACGTGATTCTTTTTGCATTGAACTCTAAAAACGTCCAGCTATCACCATATAAAATTTCATAATTTTTAGTTGAGTAACGAGCTCTACACAGCCTCAAACATTTGGTGTTTGTGCACTGATTTGCGGTTGGGAGTCCGGCTTTTCTGTTGCCTAGTTTTCCTTCAAGATTCGATCTTTTAATCAAGATTTTTGCATGAACTGACTTGGTTTGTGTAGGAATCATGAGTGACGAGGAGGTTCCACAAGTTCCAAGGGGATTAACCTTAGAACAAGCTCAAAACCTTAGAAGAGATAGGCGAATTGACGAGTTGGCAGCAAGGATGGATGAGATATTAAAAAGGCTTGATACTCTTGCTGGAGATTCTTCAAGGAAAGGGAATTCTAACCCTAATTCTGGTTCAAGTGAGGAAGAACAACCAAGGAGGAACCCAAGGAGGCCACGAAATAATTATTCCTCAAGTGATGAATCACCAAGGCCTAGGAGGAGAGATCGACCAAAAGATGATGATAGGAACCTTAGATTAGATCTTCCCGAATTCAATGGGAGTATGAATGAACCTGAAAAATACCTTGAGTGGATTAGAAGGGCCGAGACACTATTTGATTACAAGGAGTATGATGAAAGGAAAAGATGCAAATTGGCTGAATTGAAACTGACCGGTTATGCTAGTCTTTGGTATGATAATCTAAAGAAGAAGAGGCATAAGGAGGGGCGTGCAAGAATCTCAACTTGGGAACAACTCAAGAAGCACATGAAAAAAAGGTTCGTACCTAGTGATTATATTCAAGATGTTTATCTTAAGATGCAACTTTTTAAACAAAATTCTATGACTGTTGAGAATTATATTGGTGAATTTGAAAAGTTATGCATGCTATGTGGCTTAGAAGAGATAGTTGAGCATAAGATTGCTAGATTTATTTCGGGGTTGAATGATAATATTGCTGAAAAAGTTGAATTGCAACAATATTGGTCCTTTGATGATGTTTGCAAGGTAGCTTTGAAAGTTGAAAAACAGATAAAGGGGAAGAAAGGGACGTACACTAAGCCCTTTGTAAAAGGTTTCACTAAACCTTTTGAGAAGAACAGCTTGGAGAAAAGTGGTTCTAGCTCGAACTACAAGGAGACTAAATCAAAATTTGAAGCTCCTAAAAAGCTTGTTGAAGATAGGAAGTGCTTCAAGTGTGGTAGTGTTGGTCACATTGCAACTAATTGTCCATCAAAAAGAGTAATGACTGCTCAAGAGTGGGAACAAGAACAAGCTAAGTGTGAGCAAGGTAGTGACTATGAAGAAAAGAACGAAGAGGAAAACTTTGAAGAAGAGGAGGGGCATATTGACGAAATTGATCCCGAGACTCATGGTCAAAGTTTGGTTCTAAGAAGGGCACTACACTCTAAAACCGTACCTATGGAAAACAATCAAAGGGAGAAAATCTTTCTTACAAGGTGCAAGGTAGAAGATAGGTTGTGTGACATGATCATAGACACGGGGAGTTGCACTAATGTGGTATCTACTACTTTGGTAGACAAATTGAAGTGGCCAACTACTGAACATCCAAGCCCTTATAAGCTTCATTGGCTTAATAATTCGAGTGATGTTAAGGTAACTAAACAAGCCTTAATCTCCTTTTCAATTGGTAAATTTCATGATAAAGTTTTGTGTGATGTTTGTCCTATGGATGCTTGTCATATACTATTAGGCCGTCCTTGGCAATATGATAGATTTGTGAAGTTTGATGGAAGAACTAATGTGTATGTTGTGAGAAAAGGAGAAAAAGAGAGACCGGTTGCTTTAAAACCTTTGATAAGCAACAAGTCTTCTAATGTTACCTCTAATTCGAAGAGTTCTTATTTGATTAGTGAGAGGGAATTAGAAAAAGAGATTTGCAGCAACAATGTGGTATATATACTTGTTTCTAATGAGATTCGAATTGATCAAGATAAACATGCAAAGAGGTCGTATGAATTGGAATCTGTTTTAGAAGAATTCAAGGATGTCTTTCCTAAGGAATTACCTCCGGGACTACCTCCTATTCGTGGGATAGAGCATCAAATTGACTTGATTCCGGGAGCACCATTACCTAATAAGGCAGCCTATAGACAACGGGAACTTATTGTGGGATTGCCGAGAACACAACGGGGGAAAGACTCTATTATGGTTGTTGTGGATAGGTTCTCTAAGATGGCTCATTTTGTTCCTTGTCACAAAGTGGATGATGCTATGAAAGTGGCGGAATTATACTTCAAAGAGATTGTTAGATTGCATGGAATTCCGAAAACTATTGTGAGTGATCGAGATACAAAGTTCATGAGTTTCTTTTGGAAGTCGTTATGGAAGCTTGTGGGAACTAAATTGCTCTTTAGTACATCTTACCATCCACAAACTGATGGACAAACCGAGGTTACTAATCGTACTCTTGGTGCGCTTTTGCGTGGGTTAGTGAGTAAGACACAAAAGGATTGGGACATCAAGTTAGCTCATGCGGAGTTTGCTTATAATAGATCACCTACATATGCTACCAAACATAGTCCTTTTGAGGTAGTCTATGGAGTGAATCCGAAACTACCAATTGATCTTGTTCCATTCCCTAAGGGTGAGTTAATTCACAAAGATGCCGAGTCTAAGTTGAAAAGTATGCTGAAATTACATGCTCAAGTTCGAACAAGAATAGAGAAAGTAAATGACATGTACAAAGCTAGAGCAAACAAGCATAGAAAGCAACAAGGTTACAATGTTGGAGACTTGGTATGGTTACATTTGAGAAAGGAAAGATTTCCAGGAAAACGCAAGAATAAGTTGATGCCTAGAAGTGAAGGTCCTTTCAAGATTATTGAGAAGATCAATGACAATGCTTATAAGTTAGAACTTCCGGGAGAATATGGAGTTAGTGCTACATTCAATGTTGGCGATTTGGCTAAGTATATTCCTGATGAAGAACTTCGAGATTTGAGGACAAATTCTTTCGAAGAAGAGGAGGATGATGCAAGTCTAAGCATGGAGAACTTCAAAGATTTGCTTATCATGCATCAAGAAAGTTTATCCCTAAACATTGATTCAAGCCAAGCATTGCATGGACACTTTCTTGGATATCAAAGCAAAGCCACGGTTTGCTTAGTGGCTTTTCTTGGAGTCTAGTTCACTTTCTTGAACTTTCTTGAATTTTCTTTACTTAGATTTTGCTTACAAGTTTTTACCTTTCACTTGAAAGGGTTTTTCTTGGTTCAAGCATTAGGATCTTTAATCTTTATTTAATTCTTTAATTTTTATTTATTTATTTAGTTGCTTTAAAAATCAGTTAGTTAGCAAAATAAATCAGTTTGGTGTATGCTTGTGCGCCAAGGTGCTTGCTCTTCAAGCAAGTTAGAATTCTAGTTTAATTAGGATTGAATTAGGGACTTGTCCTAATCTTCCTAGGTAAACTAAGTCTTATAAATAGGGCTGTAAACACACAAATAAATATATAGAGATTAATATTCAGATTTATTTCTTAAGTTGCATACTTGAGTTTTTGTTGATTGCGATCAATTGCTGTTTTGCTTGTTTTAGTTAAAACATTCGTTTGGATTGATTAATTAGGTGGATTCTTAATTGATTAATCTTAGTTTTTGTTTAATTCTTGGTGGATTTCCTGTATAGAATTAGACTTAAACATATCCCTTGTGTTTTGTTGATTTTCGGATCAATAATTCACATCACCTTGATCCAGAGAGTAACATGGTTGTGGCTGTTAAAGTCATCAGCCTTGAACAGAGAGGAGCTACCAAAAGTTTCATGGCCGAGTGTGAAGCACTAAGAAGTATCCGTCATAGGAACCTTCTTAAGGTCGTCACTGTTTGCTCGAGTACTGACTTTCAAGGCAATGATTTCAAGGCTTTGGTGTATGAGTACATGACAAATGGAAGACTTCATCAATGGATTCATACGGATCCAAATTTGAGAACCCTAAGTCTTCTTCAAAGGGTAGAGATTGCAATTGATGTGGCGAGTGCACTGAATTATCTGCACAATGATTGTGATGAACCTATCATTCATTGCGACCTAAAACCAAGTAACATTCTTCTCAACGATGACATGGTTGCTCATGTTGGGGACTTTGGGTTGGCAAGGTATCATTTGCGTGCAACTACAAATAACAGTAGCTCTGTTGCTGTCAAAGGAACAGTTGGATATGCAGCTCCAGGTAATAACAAAACAATGACACAATTCCAACATGTTCAATTTCATTTTGTTTCTTTTAACAAGTGTATATTTTCTCTGCTTTGATGATAATTTTTTAACAGAGTATGGTGTGGGAAGCGTGGTTTCTAAGGAAGGTGATGTATACAGTTACGGCATTGTGTTGTTAGAGTTGATGACTTCCAAAAATCCCACTGATACGATGTTCGAAGGAGGTTTAGACCTGCATAATTATGATAAATCAGCAACATTATTGCCTAATCAATTGATAAACATCATTGACCCAAAGCTCTTAGATGATGGCGCGAATGATGCAGGTGAAGGAAATGAAGGCGAACTTTTGGCAGAAAATGAAAGGAAAATGAAGTGCATAAAGTCTGTGGTTGAAATTGGAGTGAAATGTTCAGTAGAGTCACCACAAGATCGAATGAAGATCGAAGATGCCATCGGAGAGTTACAAGGAACAAGGGATATTCTTCTTAAAGAACTACATATCATCCGTGCAAAGCACATTAGGTACATACTATTTACATGAGCTAGATTTAATTGTCTCGTATCACTATATTTCATCCTTTACTGATTTTTCTAAGCTCTTTCAGGGATATTGCTGGTTAAACATGGTATATGACTAATCTGAGGCATAGGCAGAAAATTGATTCAGAGTAAGTTTTTTGGTTCAACTGTCAAATTATTATTTCGTGTAATGTATTCAAAGGCAAGATGTATAAAATTCAACTGTCCATTATTTTCTGATTGTGGGAAAAATAAACTTTGATAAACTAATTGATTTTCCAGGTCCAGCAGTATCAAGCATGTACAATATATATCCAGCATATGCTATGTTAAGCAACTCAAAGAGAAGTTTAGTTATCGGCTTATTGGATCAGATCGTTATATTATCCAGCTAAGACAACAAGATCATGTCAAAGGTTGTTCATAGCTTCTAGTTTTCTGTTTCTAGAGTGAGTGAAGCTAGATTCATAAGATGAAGAAAATTTTTGTAGAGAAATTAATTCGAAGTATCTATTTTAGCATGTACGCTTTTTTCCTTTATTAATAAAAGCAAGATAGTTATAAACTCAATATATTTACATACATCTGCTGAACGGTGTAGCGTTTCAAACTTGATATGCCCAAGCTATTTTTTTATTCTCGTTTTCAATTTTCGAATGAGCTTTTTACAAGGTTTGATACTTAAAAGTTGGTAAGCTAATGTATGATCGAAGGTCTGATAAAATAGCTAGAGTTAAAATGATTCAATATTGAATGTGAAAATAGTGGTCTGGTTTGCTTGTCTTGGTTTGATTTTATATCTCAAAGTTCAGTGAGCTCGGGTTTATGTAATTTGTGGAGTTATTGTTATAATGCTTGAGCTGATCGATTAAGCAATGAAAGTAAAATAGCTACAAAACGTGCACATTAGTCGCCCTAGTATACTTTAAAAATCATATCACACTAATTAAATTATAAAAAAAAAAAAATGATGCGCTTTTACTTTATTATTTATTTTATTTATTAAAAAAAAATGCTTTATGTTTTTTTTTTTTACAATGCATATCAAATTTCACTACTGAAATTCGGGCAAATTGCGACCATCAGAGACGGTTAGTGAAAATAGAAAAAATGGTCGGTATTTAACTCAATCGCATAGTATAATAAATTCACTTACATAGTATAATAAATTCAACTCAATCGCATAAAAATGTCATACAAGTCAAAGCATTACAAGTAGAAAAAAAAAATTTAAGAAACAAAAGGAAAAGGGAGTCTTTTATAGATTTTCAGCACATATTTTCAATTTAGCAATTTGTTATTTTGTCATCGTTGCGTCATTTTCCACTAGAATGGAACAACAGGTATAGCAAATACTCCTTCTTTCCAAAATCACGAAGCCTCCGTCAAAAAAAAAAAACAGCACGGAGCCACGAGCTAATGATTTCGTTTTTTGCCTAAATAAATGCATGATGGAAAATTCTGATGAACTCGTATGCATATGGGAAGATTAACACCATCTTTAACTTCAGATTTTAAAACTCCGTTTTAGTTTGACATGAAACATTTTAATAAAATATAATTTTTTTACGAAAAGTGAAATTTATTCTGTGGAGGCGGATGTACAATGCTCCGTGCATCCTTTTTTTTTTCGAAAATAGGCGGAATGAATATTTAGTTGTTCAGTAAAAAACATACATTTATTTTGTAAAGAACATTTACCTATTTTTATAAAGAACATCATATATAGTTGTATTGTAATGAACATATATAGTTATTTTGTAAATAACATATAGCTATTTTGTAAAAAAAACTTCCAAATTTATGTTCTATATATATATATATATATATATATATATATATATATATATATATATATATATATATATATATATATATATATATATATATATAACATCCGTAATATTAATAAAGAACATGTTAGTGGACCAACTCAACCAAAAGCTTAAGCTGATGGTTGAGGCCCAGAAATATGTTTTAGACTCTATCACTCCCCCTCACACGAGAGCCCGTTTGAGCTAGAAGTGGATGCAGCATGGGCCCTCCTCATACCCAGCGCTTAATATTCCACTTGAAAGTGAGGGTGGATGAGATTCGAACCCGTGACCTTTGTGTCACGCTGACTCCGATACCATGTTAGAGGACCAACTCAACCAAAAGCTTAAGCTGATGGTTGAGGCCCAGAAATATGTTTTAGACTCTATCAGAACATGATAGATAGAGGTGATCAACTTCAGCCCGGCTCGATTATTCGGCCCAAAAATAGGGTGGGTTTGGGCAATCCTAAAAATGCATTTTTAGTTAAAAATCCAAATTCGCCCCGAAAAAAGCCCAAAAAGCCCGCTACATTTTCCGGGTTTGGGCACGAGATATTATGTTAAGACCCGGTCCGACCCGAATTTTTGATCACCTCTAATGATAATATAATGTAACTAGTTAAAGTCCCGCGCAATGCACGGATTTTAATAACTTATATAGTAAATTACTACATTAATTTAACATTTATATGCTAAAAAAAAAATAGAATTACTATAAAAAATATACTTTCAAAAATATTTCGTTTGAGTGCGTATGACAAAAATATAATCGCTAAAATGGAAAGTAAATATTATAGGCTATAAATATTTTTCATAAGGAAAGATAAAGAATGGAGGGAAAATTTTTTACCAGTGAATAACATGTGTCATCACCGGTTTCACTTTTAGTATTAAACTAGGTTAATTCCCGTGCCATGCACGGTCATAATTAAATTTTACAATAAATAAATATGGTGTTAATTCAACAATAATTTATCCAAAAAAATTATTTGTAACAAAATAACTTAATTTAAATGTAAAGATTATTGAATTGGATTGTATAAAAAAAATATAGTAATAGAAACTTAGAAGATTTAACGTTTGTATAAGAAAATTAAATTATTAGCTTAGGTAATTAGGTTAGTACCCATATACGAACTCATATACATTTGTCCTTAAATTTTTGACACACTTTGATCGGCATAATATGAAAATTTATTTGAGTTCATTTTACTTTAGGATAATTAGTATTCCGTAATCAACTTTTTAAATATATTTTAGTTTGCGGATAATTAGAACAATTAGATTTAATTTTCCAATATATGTTATGTACGAAGTACGTATACTATAACAAAATTATATTGTTCTTATAAATGTTATGTATAGTTTTAAGATTAATACTCCGTAAAAAGTATGCTACCAAAATGAATTTTCTTTAAAATTGATATTGATAATATTATAATAATATTGGAAAACAATATATTCCAATACCTTATTTTTTTTAAAGCTATGTTAGTATTTTTGTAATTAAAAGTTTCCTAGTATATATAGAATATATGTAAAAAATTTAATTGAGTAATATTGGATAAAATATGTTGTCAAAATAGAAATGACTATTATTATAGGTTATAAAATATATAGATGTCATTAAAATATGGCAAAAAAGTTAAAAAGAAAAGGAAAAAAAAAAAAGCGGGAAAATTTTTAACCAGGAAATGACAAGTGTCATTCCTGGTTTCGCCTTTAGTATAAGTTATTGATTGATAATTGATTGATTGATAATATTATAATAATCTTGGAAAACAATATATTCCAATACCTTATTTTTTTTAATTGAGTAATATTGGATTAAATATGTTGTCAAAATAGAAATGACTATTATTATAGGTTATAAAATATATAGATGTCATTAAAATATGGCAAAAAAATTAAAAAGGAAAGGAAAAAAAAAAGCGGAAAAATTTTTAACCAGGAAATGACAAGTGTCATTCCTGGTTTCGCCTTTAGTATAAGTTATTGATAATCTTGGAAAACAATATATTCCAATACCTTATTTTTTTTAAAAGCTATGTTAGTATTTTTGTAATTAAAAGTTTCCTAGTATATATAGAATATATGTAAAAATTTTAATTGAGTAATATTGGATTAAATATGTTGTCAAAATAGAAATGACTATTATTATAGGTTATAAAATATATAGATGTCATTAAAATATGGCAAAAAAGTTAAAAAGGAAAGGAAAAAAAAGGCGGGAAAATTTTTAACCAGGAAATGACAAGTGTCATTCCTGGTTTCGCCTTTAGTATAAGTTATTGATTATTGATGATTGATGAACATTATTTTTATTCAACCACCATAATCTATAGACAAAATTCAAAGAACATTTCCAAATAAACAATTAACATTATGTAATAGTACATTATACTGACAATCAAAGAACATGAAGATAAAGAATATTATTTTACAGCATATATGTTCTTATATAATTCTATAATATGTTATTTTCACTTTAACCGAATGTTTTATATATTTCTATACAATGTTCTTTACAATTCTATAACATGCATGTTCTTTTCACTTTAACTATATGTTCTTTACATTTTTATACAATGTTTTTTTTTTTTTTTTTTTTTTGGGAAGGGATGCACCATGCGGATCGTGCATCATGCTGCAGGAACCAAGCATTGCACGAAAAGTATGTTTTTAAAGACAGTAATCGCATATGTAAATTATTTTCCTTTGTTTAATACTCCCTCCGTTTTTAGATACTTGCTCCAATTTTCTTTTCCGATCGTTTTTAAATACTTGTTCCATTTCGTTATTTGAAAAGCTTTTACAATATTTAATTAATTTCTCTCACCTAGTGAACCCAACATAACTCAGATTTTATTAATTTCATATTCTCTCTCCTCCAATTCTCTCACCTTCAATTCTATCAACTACTTTTGCTTTTTACAATTTTTTATTCTTTCTACTACCCCATTAACTTTATATTTTATTACTTTTTTCAAATTTTCTTAAAACTCCGCACATGGAGAAATGAACCAAATATTAAAAAATGGAGGGAGTACAATAATAGTTATAGTGGAAAATAAAAGTGGATGACATGATAGATGAAGGTAAAGTAAAAAGTTAAAGAAGGAGAAAAATATAAATTCCTCCATTAAAATACTCTTATAACTTTTCACCTTTGAAAATTCCACCCTTTCACAAACAAGAAAAAAATATTTGTACATTTATAAAAATAAATCATTTTCTTCGTAAGCATTTTATTCCAAAACTAGTTTAAGTACCGTGCAATGCACGGTTGTTATTAACTTTTAGAAAAAGGTTATTGTATATTTTTATAAAATAAATTATACTCATAATATTAATTCAAAAATAAATATAACTTTAACTTTTATACCTAACTATATCAATGTCTTAGATTAGCTAGTGACACTTAGAAAAAAAGAGGCTTTATTTATTTTTATTTTTTTTTAAAAAAAAAATCTAAGGTTATATAGTACCTGCACGTTATGCGTTATTATTAATACAACTTTTAAGAGTAGAAAATAAAGTGTGTATTATATATGTCTTAACAAAATGATTTTATTTTTAATTGAATTAAACATTATTGCAAAAGTAAAAAATTGGATGAAAAAAAATTAATAGTATTATCGAAAACTAAAATAATGTATAGCAATATTGTTTAATAATACTCACCTCATTATTTTTATAAAAATAATACCTAATATAAAAGACTACATATATGTAAAAATATATCAGTTAGGTTTATATGGAGAATTATTATTGTTAAGAATTTTAATTGGAAGAAAGATATTTTAAATTATTACAAAATGATTTCTTTCAATATATAATCTGCATAAAAATAGAAAGTAAAATTGGGCGGGAAAATTTTTAATGACATTGTGACAGATGTCATTTTAGATTCGCTTTTAATATAGGTTAATTGATTGATAATTTCTTTGACTTTGCTTGATATTATTCCACTAGCAAATTAGCAATTATTAAGATCATCTTGTATTTATTAAATATGTATATTTTGATATTAATTCTAGAAGGCAGCCACTTAGAATTGACTCGTATAGGTCTTCCACCATCAATTAATTATTAACCCAACAAGTAATTCCTCTCTATATATGTAAGCATATCCAACAACCATTAATGCATATATCATAAAACACCTAGTACAACAAAAACCAAGTGTGCCATGAATCTCATCTTCCCTTACTTGTGCATTGTGACGATCCATTTCTTAAGCCTCATCTACTATGTAATGCCTAATAGTGTAGATCGTGTCGCCCTCTTGGCGATTAAGTCTCGAGTAATCTTAGACCCTCTTGGAGTATTAAACTCTTGGAATGACTCTGTTCCTATTTGTAAGTGGCAAGCTGTCACTTGTGGCACCAAGCATCCACATCCACATCGAGTCGTTGGTTTAGATCTATCTTCTAATGATTTGGCGGGAACTTTATCACCTTATGTTGGTAACTTAAGTTTCCTACATCGTATAAATTTAAACAACAATTCCTTCGGAGGTGACATACCACCTCAGATAGGTCAATTATTTAGGTTAAGATATCTAGGATTATCTAATAACACCTTCGAAGGCCAAATACCAGCCAACATATCTCGTTGTTTGAACCTTAAGATACTTATTCTAGGAAATAACCGTCTTAGTGGAACTATTCCATCTCAACTCGGCCTCCTGTCTAACTTGATAGACTTGTCAATCCATAAAAATCACCTTACGGGTGACCTTCTTAACGCGGTTGCCATGAAAATGAACTCATTACAAACACTGTCTGCAGGTTTAAATTCCTTTCAAGGAACTATTCCGGAAAACATTGGAGCATCATTCCAAAATTTGTCATACTTTTCTATAGGAGAAAATAATTTTTCAGGTACTATCCCTTCTTCCTTTTACAATCTTTCTCATGTTCAAGTGGTTGATTTAAGCTTTAATCAACTCCAAGGAACTCTTCCCTTTGATATCGGGTTTCAACTTCCTCACCTTACAACACTCCACTTAGGTAATAATTCCTTCCATGGAAACCTCCCTGCCTCTCTCTCGAACCTTACTCGGCTTGTGAATCTTAATTTATATTATAACAACTTCTCTGGCAAATTTGTGTTTGATGCAAAAAATATGCCTGATTTGAAAGTTTTAGAAATCTCCAATAATATTTTAGGAACAGGAGAAGCTGATGATTTGAGCTTTTTACAAAGTCTTTTGAATTGTAGTCAATTAATAAGACTAGGATTTAAATCAAATTACATGGGTGGAATCTTACCTGGTTATCTTGGTAACTTGTCCACTACACTAGAAGAATTAGATTTGGGAACAAACCAAATTTATGGGAGTATTCCACTAGGATTGTTTAACCTCGTTGGCTTAAGACGAATAAACTTACAAGGAAACCTACTGACCGGACATCTTTCACCTCAAATCGGAAAGCTAGCAAAACTAGAAATATTTTCTTGTATAGGCAATCGTCTCACAGGAAGTATTCCTGACTCGATTGGAAATTTGTTGCGGTTGAGTTCATTGTGGTTGGGTGAAAACAACTTCAATGGCATGATACCGTCGAGTCTTGGGCAGTGTACAAATTTGTTAGACTTGTATCTAAGCCAAAACAACCTCACCGGACTAGTACCTTCTCAATTATTTCTTTCTTCTTCGACCTTGATTTATTTTTACTTGGATAGCATGCAATCAATTACAAGGTGAAATCCCAGAAGAAATCGGTCAGATAAAAAATTTAGTTCAATTTGTCATACACGAAAATGCATTCTCTGGGGAGTTTCCTAGTAGAGCCTTGGAAGCTGCACCGCCATTGATGTTATAGATTTGGGAGCTAACTTCTTTACTGGATCCGTCCCTGACTCATTCAAGTCATTAACTAGTTTGAGTTATTTAAATTTAGCGCATAACAATCTTTCTGGTCATATTCCAAATTTCTTGTCCAGGTTTCCGTTGATGACAATAGATTTGTCCTTCAATAACTTCCAAGGAGAGGTTCCTACAAAAGGGGCTTTTGCAAATTTAAATGCTCTCAATATTTCCGGGAACAATCAACTTTGTGGAGGAGTTCCTAACCTTCATTTGCCAAGGTGTTTGCCCAAATCTACTTCGGATAATAGAGGGTCTAAATATAAGGGTAATAATTTATCTAGTGTCGAGATTGTGACAATTTCAATAGCTTCTTTAGTTGTAAGTGTGTCCATATTATCATTAGTGTACTTCCTACTTTGTTCCAGGAGAAAACAAAACAAATTGTCACATGGATCGGGTATGAACTTGAAAGAGCCCTTCTCCAAAGTATCTTACGATATGCTTCTCAAAGCAACTGATAGCTTTTCGGAAGCAAACTTACTTAGTGCGGGTCATTTTGGGTCTGTTTACAAAGGGGTCCTTGCTCTAGAGAGTAATATGGTTGTAGCTATTAAAGTTATCAGACTTGAACAGAGAGGAGCTGCCAAAAGTTTCATGGCTGAGTGTGAAGCATTAAGAAGTCTCCGTCATAGGAACCTTCTTAAGATTGTCACGGTTTGCTCGAGTACTGACTTTCAAGGCAATGATTTCAAGGCTTTGGTGTACGAGTATATGACTAATGGAAGTCTTCATCATTGGATTCACATGGATCCAAATTTGAGAACCTTAAGTCTACTTCAAAGGGTAGAGATTGCAATTGATGTGGCGAGTGCACTGGATTATCTGCACAATGATTGTGACGAACCTATCATTCATTGTGACCTAAAACCAAGCAACATTCTCCTCGATGATGACATGGTTTCTCATGTTGGGGAATTTGGGTTAGCAAGATTCCATTTACGTGCAAGTGCAAATAATAGCAGCTCAGTTACAGTCAAGGGAACAGTTGGGTATGCCGCTCCAGGTAAGAACAAAATAATATGGATTAACACTATACTATGTTCAATCTTTTTATCTGTTTTTTTTTTAAAAAAAATAAATGTATATATCTTTTCTCTACTTTAATAAGCTCTGTTTTTAAACAGAGTATGGTATGGGAAGCATGGTTTCTAAGGAAGGTGATGTTTACAGCTATGGCATTGTGCTGTTAGAGTTGACGACTTCCAAAAATCCCACTGATAGGATGTTCGAAGGAGGTTTAGACCTGCATACTTATGCTAAATCAGCAACATTGCCTAATCAATTGATAAACATCATTGACCCAAGGCTGTTAGATAATGACGTTGGTAATTTAAGTGAAGGAAACGAAGGTGAAGTTTTAGCAGAAAATGAAAGAAAAATGAAGTGCATAAGGTCTGTCATTGAAATCGGAGTGAAATGTTCCGTAGAGTCACCACAAGATCGAATGAGGATTGAAGATGCGATTGAAGAGTTACAAGTAACAAGGGATGTTCTCCTTAAAGAACTACATATCATCCGTGCAATGCACATTACGAGGTACATAAAAATATACAATTTACATTAGATTTAATTCTTTGGTATCATTATATTCCCTTACTAATTTTTCTAAGCTCTTTCAGGGATCTTGCTGGTTAAATAAACACCGTATTATATGACTAATCCAAGACATACACAGAAAATTGATTCAGAGTAAGTTTTTTATTTTACTGTCAATCTATTATTACTACTTACAATATATCAAAGGCAAGGAGTATTATATTAAAGATCATGATGTAACTAATACAGAGTATATATATTATTTTCTGATTATGAAAAAAAAACTTTAATAAATTAAGTGATCTTCCAGGTCCAGCAGTATAAAGCACGTACAATATCCACCTAAGCTAATCAAAGCAACTCAAAGAGAAGTTTAGTTATCGGCTTATCACTACTATTCTATCCAATCAGGAGAACAAGATCATGTATTCATAATAAAGGTTGTTCATAGTTGCTATTTTTCGGTTTCTGTAGTGTGTAAAATCTGTACATTGTACTAAATGCATACAATGGAGAAAGATTTAAAGAGTAATTAATTCAAAGTATTTAATTATTTTAGCATGTACACGTTTTTTCCTGTTTAGTATTAAAAGCAAGAGATTTATAAGGTCAAAAAATTTACATACATCTATCGGATGTGTAGCGTTTCAAAATTGATATGCCCAAGAAATTTTCATATACTCGTTTTACAAGGTTTGATACTTAAAAGTTGGTAAGCTCATGTATGATTAGAGGACTGATAAAGTAGCTAGAGTTAAAATAATTCAACATTGAATTTTAAAGAGTGCTCTGGTTTGCTTGTCTTGATTTGATTTTATATCTTACTCAAAGTTCAGTGAACTCGGGTGTATTTAATTTGTGGAGTTATTATTATAATGCTTGAGCTGATGATCGATTAAGCAATGAATGTAAGGGGGCGTTTGGTATAGTAATTTTAGATGTAGGAAACAAATTCAATTAAGTGTTTTATTTCTAGTTGTTTGGTATGGGTTAAAAGTAACAAATACCGTTTTCGGAGAGTAACAAAATCCCCCAATTTGTTACTCTTGACAAACTAGTGGAAACAAAATACATTTCCTTAATTACAATCTACTCAAATTGTTTCCATTCAACTAGGATACTAAACACATAGTAAGGGGATGTTTGGTTCGCACAAGGGAATCGAAATGGAATGAACAAAGGGAAAGGAGAAGAATGGAATGAAAATACCTTGTTTTTGCTTTGTTAGTTGTTTAATTTGTTTTTAAAACAAAGGGAATCAATCCCACCACCACCACCACAACCACACATTTCATTAATTTTTCATCTTTCTCAGCCACCAAACCCCTCGTCGGCCCTCCCCCGACCCTCGTCGTGTCTCCCCCTCCCCTCACCACCCTTCGCAAGCCGGCCTCCCCCTCCCTTGAAGGAACTGCAGCCTGGAAACCGCTGCAATATCTGCCTGAATAGTCGCCTGAAACGGACGTGGAACTAACCTGAAATTTGCCCTGAAACAGCCTAAAAACCCGCTTGAAACTGCCTGAAATCCAACACAAGAGCAACTGACCAACAACCTTACGCCTGAACTGACCCATCGCCGACAGCTTTGCCGGAAAATTGACGTTTTTCGAGGCTAGGGTTTTCGGGGTCGAGGGAGATCGAGGCTAGGGGTGGTTTTTGCGGGGGAGGGGAGGGCGGTGAGGCTCGAGGGAGGGGCGGCGGTGGTCAAGGTAGGGGCGGCGGTGGTCTGGACGTGTTTTCTGGTGGTCTTGGTAGGTGTGAAGGTGGTGATGTGGTGGTGTGAAGGTGGGTAGGGAATGGGAATGGAAATGGAAATACGGAGGGGTGGGGAATGAAGTTAGAAGGATTTGGGGTAATGGGGAGGGTAAAGGGAATTAATAAAAGTGCTAAACAAACATCAACAAAAGGAATCGGGTCACTTGATTCCCATTCCCTTTCCTGATTACCCCCAATCAAACGGCCCCTAAGAGCATTGCCACTAGTGGGCATTTTTTTGGTTGCCCAATCTCTCTCTAACCACTTTCTCACTCCTCCTCCCCATGGGCATTTTCTTGGTCATTTTTACTCTACACCAATGGTCATAAATTATAATCCCCACCATTCTCTCTCCTATTTTTAACCCTATACCCCACCAATATTTATCTCTCCTACACATCATTAAATTTGTAATTTAGTATTTCTTTGAGTCGGCGGAGGGTATTGAGGTGTCTCAGGCACATTTTCTTCTTGGCTATCATCGTACTGAGAGTTACTTCCTTGGTAGACAGGAGGTGATTGCTTGTAATCAGTGTTTTCAGTTGGAATTTGTGGAGGTATTTCAAGTTGTGGAGGTATTTGTTGTTGTGGAGGATTTTGCAGAGAGGTGTTGCTCAATCTTTGTAGGAAAAGTTGGAATTGAGGTTGATTCATGAAATTCTCATCAAAATCATTACAATTTTGAGAAAGTATTGAGTAAAAGGGGTTATTGGGATCCATTTTTTTTTTTTGGATTAATTTCAAAAACTAACACAATAATAACAATAATAATAATAACTATTATAATAATAATAATAATAATAATAATAATAATAATAATAATAATAATAATTATTATTATTATAATAATAATAATAATAATAGTAATAACAACAATAATAACGAACAACAGTAATAATATTAATAAGCTAAAATAAGAACAATAATAATTATACTTCCAACAACAATAATAATAATAATATTTATTGTAATAATAATAATAATATTTATTTTAATAATAATAATAATAATAATAATAATAATAATAATAATTTTAATAATATTAAAAGGATGACTAATTATGAGGGAGAAATTGAGAAAAAAAGATAAATACAACAAATTTATGTGAATTTTGAAAATATGAAAATATAGGCAAAATGGGTCTCTATTTGTAGAGAATTTTTTTTTCTAGCCGTTGGTATATTTTTTTTTTTTTTTAATTTTATAACCCCAAAATTACCGTTACAAGTATATTACCGTTGCAATTAGGAGAAAATCGGTGATTGGTCCAAATACCCTGACAGGACGCGTGGCAGCGCCTGATTGGGCGTGCTGACGCGCCTGTCAGGGCTGCAAAAATCATTTTTTTTTGCTTTTCGAACCCTCAAAACGCAGCGTTTTGAGGTTTTGCTAAGCGTAAGCTTCCTCAAAACGCCGCGTTTTGAGGAGTGCTTAGCAAAAAAAAATTATACTTGCAGCTGTTTCGTGGGGCCCACTTCTTCTTGGTCAGTTTTTTAATTTTGCCCAAACTTTGATCAAAATCTGATTTGCCCATGGGCATTTCTCATTTTGACCATTGGTGGGGAGTTATTTTTTTTTATTAAAACCCAAAAAATGCCCATGGGCATTTTTCTCCCCACTAGTGGCAATGCTCTAAAGGTAATGTTTATCATTACCTTTTTCAACTTGCCTACTTATTTGAATCCTTTCCGTTTCATTTACAAGGTTTATACCAAACACCTCCTAAAAGTTTATGACGTTGCTTTTCTTGTCTTCCTATTTTTTTCATTTTGGATAAAAAAAAAATTTAGGTTTAATTGGAGTGAACTTATTTTTATTTCTATAAAAAAAATTTATAAAAAAAAAATGAAAAAAAGAGAGCTTATTTTTATTGAGCTAGATAAACATAAATAAAACTGATGATTCTACTGTAATCTTATGACGTTTGACTATAATTTTTATTTTTAATGGACGGCGAGATTTTTTTTATTTATTTTTAATTAAAAAGATTATTTTAATTATTTTAAATATATTTTTAATTAAAAAGATTATTTTAATTATTTTAAATATATTTTTATCTTCCAAAAATTATTTTTAATATTTTGAAATTCTGAAAATAAAAAATATATTTATAATAATTAAAAAACAATTTTTTAATTAAAAATAAATCGAAAAACAAATAAACTCAGCTGTCCATTTTAAAACATTGTGGTAGTCAAAAGTAGACTACATTAAAAATAATAATAATAATAATTTTAATTTCCTACTTTCCTTGTAGTTTCATTGAATAATAGCAGGAATGCATGCAGCCATGCATACCGTGTTCAAGGGAGTAGAAGACTTGGAAGTACGTACGTTGACGACTTGACGGTAGTACAAGACTCGTTTTTTCTTTGTCTGCTGACCCCGGTAAATGAGTTGATGACTTTCTTTGTCTACCTCCTTAGCTACGGTAGTACGGGCACTACGGGGTACTTTTTCTTAATCTAAGGTCCATGTACTGTTTTGCTCCTTATTTATTCCATGTAAAGTGGATTTTTCTCACCCACTAGTTTTCTTCCAATCAATTAAACTACTTGTATTTCTTTCCCTCAAAAAAAAAAAAAAAAAACACTTGTATTTCTTCCATTTTATATACAACGACAGTAAGATATTACATCACGTTAATACAATCCTTAACATATGTAGTTAAATTGGACAATAAGATTATTTGTAGACGGATGAAATTAATATTATCCAAAACCCAAATCATAACATCTCTATGATTCTCCAAAATGAAAACTAAAATCATAGTTATGAAAATACAAATCGCACATAATCAACATTTATTAAAAAGATGGGAAATTTTAAAAATGCAATATCACTAAATTTCCGTTCTATTCACCTAAATTTACTACTAAATTTTTTTTTTTTTATTAAAATCAAATAATTTTTTACTTAATTTAAATAATTTTATTACACTTAAAATTACTTTTACTGAATATAAAAAATTGATAGTTTTTGGTGTTTAGAGAGCCACAAGGGCGGTTGATGAGATTAGGAGGCCAGGGAAAGTCTAACCACTTGAGCTATCCCTGACTCTCATAAAAAATTGATAATCACTGTTATATACTTTGTATATTGACATCAAATCGTAAAGAGGAGTTTTTTCCCGAGTTGTTAGAGAGCCACGTAAGATTTAATTTTCATAACGTGTCATGTAGGATTATAAGTTTTAGTTGTAACCAATTAAATAAGAGATTATTATTTTCTTTTAGAATTAAATAATTCAAATGTCACGTAAGCAAAATTGGCGAATGAGATTTTTAAGTTTAAACTAATTAAATATAAAATTTAATCTTTTGATATTAGGAATTTTATCTAATTATATAACAAATTTTAGCACATAAATAAAAAAAAATTAAAAATTCAAACAAACTGTGCATCACACGGGCTTCATCTAGTACAAATTATTATGATGTCAGAAAAAAAAATACAAATTATCATTTAGTAGGTGCAGTGGAGTACTACTTAGGAGATTGTAATATGATAAATAAAAAAATAATAAATAAATTTAAAAAAAAAAAACAAAATACAATACAAATAAAAGAGTTACGCATCATTAATAGATAATCCCTCCGTTTTTAAATAGTTGCTCCATTTCTATTTTTTGCACTATTCATTTGTCCTACTTAATGTTTGTGATTTATACATAAAAAAAAATATAGTTTTGTGAGTACTTGTTGGAATTTGTGAGTACTTGTTGGAATCATCTCAATGAATAAATTATTAATTTTCAATTGCTAGAATTTTTACTTATTGGTAATTAAAGATATTAGTGATCAAAGATTAATATCGGCATGCGTGTCCAAGAGAAATGTAGCAAGTATTTAAAAACGGAGGGAGTACTTGTATGGAATATTGTCAGATGCTATATTTATAAACGGTTAAGAAGCATGCTATTAAATTACAAAGTATTCATGAGAGTGAGAGATAGCTCAAGTGGTTAGAGCTTTCCTCCTGATTTCAGGAGATCCTGGGATCGATTATCACCCCTGCCCTTGTGGCTCTCTAAACACCAAAAAAAAAAAAACACTAAAAAAAATTACAAAGTATTCATTGTGTCTTTGTGCACAGTTGTTGCCTTGATGGCATAAAAAGGATGGAGTTAATAAGTAATTTAAATGAACAATGAAGTGAGACTTTATTGTATGAACAAAAGCCAAGCTTCTACAAAACCATCATAATCTTGACCAATAATCACGGGTCTTCATTGATTGCTCCATAAGATGGGGTACTTAGTTACCCTCTTCGAAGGTAATCTCTTGAGTCTTGACTATGATAGACCACGCATTTGAACATTCTATATTTGTATTCTTTACCGCGTCTTTGTACTACAACTTATGTGCTTATATAAGTGCACATTGATACGCATACTACGCTACCAAGCCTATTCTACTTCTTGAAATAATTCATATATATCAAACTTAGTTATGAATCTCATTTTTGCCTATCTAGTCATTTTGTTTATCCATTTCTCAAACCTGTTTTACACCGTCTTGCCTACAAATGATGTAGACCGTGTTGCCCTCGAGGGGTTTTGAGCTCTTGGAATAACTCCCTCCCTCACTGTCAATGGTCGGGTGTTACTTGTGGTGTTAAGCATCCACAACGAGTCGTTGAATTACATCTTGGAAACAAAGGTTTGGTGGGAACTTTATCACCTTATGTAGGCAACTTGAGTTTCCTTCATTATCTCGGCTTGTCCAATAATACTTTTAGAGGCTACATTCCACCTCAAATTGGTCATCTACTTAGATTAAGGTCTCTAGTATTAGAAAGAAACTCCTTTGAAGGTGAAATCCCGGGCAACATATCTCGCTGCCTGAGACTGAGGGCGATAAGTCTTGAAAGTAACAATCTTACCGGAGTCATCCCACCTCAATTTGGTCTTCTAACCAACTTAGAGCTGTTATTTATTCAGCAGAACCAACTCACCGGTGACCTACTCAACACGGTTGTTATCAATATGACATCCTTGCAAACTTTAAGTGCAGCCTATAATTCGTTCCAAGGAAGCATTCCAGACAACATTGGAGTACTCCAAAATTTAACATACATCGCCCTTGCACAAAATATGATTTCAGGTAATATTCCTCCTTCTTTATACAATTTGTCATCTCTTCGAATCTTTGATTTGGAATTGAATCGACTCCAAGGAACTCTTCCATTAGATATCGGATTTAGTCTTCCTCAACTCACTTATTTCAAAATAGGTGGGAATTCCTTTCATGGTCATCTTCCAATATCACTTTCAAACCTTACTCATCTTAAGGAACTATCTATATATTCTAATAATTTCACAGGAAAATTCATGTTTAGTGCTAGAAACATGCCTAGTTTATGGAGTCTAGATATTGCCGACAACTATTTGGGAACAAGAGAAGCTGATGACTTAAGTTTTTTACAAACGCTTGCTAATTGTAGCCAATTGAAACTTCTAGGATGTGCCAATAACAACTTTGGAGGAGTCCTACCTCATTATCTTGGCAACTTGTCAAGTAGTCTAACTGAAGTAACTTTTGGTGAAAATCAAATTATAGGAAGTATTCCAATGGGGTTATTTAACCTCATTAACTTGAGGCGACTAGGTTTAGAACACAATCATTTGTCCGGATACCTTCCACCACAAATCGGAAAGCTAAGAAACTTAGAAGCTTTTTCATGTGTTAACAATCATCTTATTGGCAAGATTCCTTTTTCATTGGGAAATTTGTCACGGTTGAGTGAGCTCGATTTGGACCAGAATAGCTTCAAAGGGATGATACCCTCGAGTGTAGGAGAGTTAGGGAATTTATTGTATCTATCACTTTCACAAAACAACCTTAGTGGATTTGTTCCTCCTCAACTATTCTACGCGACTTCAATGTTGGTCGAGCTACACTTAGATCACAACAATCTACAAGGAATTATCCCTATGGAGATTGAGCGATTGAAGAATTTAGTATTGTTGGATTTGTCAGAAAATGGACTTTATGGGGAGCTTCCTAAAGGCTTGAGTAGTTGCATTGGCCTTATTGAGCTAGACTTGGGAGGAAACTTTTTTAGCGGATCTATCCCCGAATCTTTTAAGTCTCTAGCTAGTATGAGTACTTTGAATCTCTCTCATAATAAATTGTCTGGTCCAATTCCAAGTTTCTTGGCGAATTTCTCCTTGATAAAATTGGATTTGTCTTTCAATAATTTTGAGGGAAAGATTCCTAAAGAAGGGGTTTTTGCAAATATTAGTGCATTCTCAATTCTTGGGAATAACAAGCTTTGTGGAGGGATTCCAGAGCTTCACTTGCCAACATGTCCTCTCTATCCTACACCGAAAAGAAAGAAGGGTAAATTGTCAGTAGTTGTGATTGTGATCATTGCGGTAGCTTCTCTGGTTGTGGGTGTGTCCATATTGTCATTAGTGTACTTCCTACTTGGCTCAAGGCGGAAACAAAATAAAAAATCTGGAGGATCAGATTTGAGCTTGGTAGAGCACTTCTCAAAAGTATCTTATGACATGCTGCTCAAAGCAACAAACAGATTTTCGGAAGCAAATTTACTTGGTGTAGGTCGTTTTGGGTCTGTTTATAAAGGGGTCCTTGATCAAGAGAGTAACATGGTTGTGGCTGTTAAAATTATCAGCCTTGAACAGAGAGGAGCTACCAAAAGTTTCATGGCCGAGTGTGAAGCATTAAGAAGTATCCGTCATAGGAACCTTCTTAAAATTGTCACTGTTTGCTCGAGTACTGACTTTCAAGGCAATGATTTCAAGGCTTTGGTGTACGAGTTCATGACAAATGGAAGTCTTCATCAATGGATTCACACGGATCCAAGTTTGAGAACCCTAAGTCTACTTCGAAGGGTAGATATTGCAATTGATGTGGCGAGTGCACTGAATTATCTGCACAATGATTGTGACGAACCTATCATTCATTGCGACCTAAAACCAAGTAACATTCTGCTCGACAATGACATGGTTGCTCATGTTGGGGACTTTGGGTTGGCAAGGTTTCATTTACGTGCAAGTGCAAATAACAGTAGCTCTGTTGCAGTCAAGGGAACGGTTGGATATGCCGCTCCAGGTAAGAACAAAACACACAATTCCAAAATGTTCAATCTTCATTTTGTCTTTAATTTTTTTAACAAGTGTATATTTTCTCTGCTTTGATGATAATTTTTTAACAGAGTATGGTGTGGGAAGCATGGTTTCTAAGGAAGGTGATGTTTACAGTTACGGCATTGTGTTGTTAGAGTTGATGACTTCCAAAAATCCCACTGATAGGATGTTCGAAGGAGGTTTAGACCTGCATACTTGTGCTAAATCAGCAACATTATTGCCTAATCAATTGATAAACATCATTGACCCAAGGCTCTTAGATGATGGCACTGATAATGCTAGTGAAGGAAATGATGGCGAACTTTTGGCAGAGAATGAAAGGAAAATGAAGTGCATAAGGTCTGTGGTTGAAATCGGAGTGAAATGTTCAGTAGAGTCACCACAAGATCGAATGAAGATCGAAGACGCTATCGGAGAGTTACACGTAACAAGGGATGTTCTGCTTAAAGAGCTACATATCATCCGTGCAAGCCTGCAAGGCACATTAGGTACATACTATTTACATTAGATTTAATTGTACCTAATGGAGGCATCGCTGTTTAAATTAATTTCTTTACTGATTTTTCTAAGCTCTTTCAGGGATGTAGCCGGTTAAACAAGGTATATGACTAATCTAAGACAAGCAGATATCGATTCAAAGTAAGTATATTGTTTCATATTCAATATATTACGGAGTACTTCTTAAATTTTATTCGAAGGGAAGATATATATTATGTTTGAGAGTATAATTTCAAAAAATGAGTATACATTATTTTCTGATTATGAAAAATAATCAACTATGAAAAACTAATATAAGTGATTATCCAGGTCCATCAGTATCTAGCGAATATAAATCCAGTCCATGCTATGTTTAGCAGCTCAAAGAGAAGTTCAATTACCGGCTTATCGCTATATTATCCAGCCAAAGACAACAAGATCATATTAATGGTTGTTCGTAGTTGCTAGTTTTAATTTCTGTTTCTGAAGTGAAGTCTACATTTTGTACTATTTATTCACAAATTGAATAAAAATAGTAGAGAGTAATTATTAATTCGAAGTATCTATATTAGCCATGTTTTTTTCCTTACTAACAAAACGAAGATAGGTCTAAGATCAAAAACTTTACTTACATCTTCTGATGGGTGTGTAGCCTTTGATACATTAAAGTTGGTAAATGTATGATCAAAGGACTGATGCACTGGCAGATCTACATTGTGACCCGGGGGGCACTAGTTACCCCCAAAAAATAAATAAATAAATAAATAAACTGTTTATAAAAAAGCCTTCATTTGAATATAATTAAGTATTGGTTAATTTCTAAATTACCACCCAAAAATGTAACCATTTTCGAACTAACCACCCGTTTAATTTTTTATTTTAAATTACCACCCCTTAAATTAGATAAATGCTCAGATTACCACCCATTTCAAAAATCCGATGGATTCTCCGTCTGTAGGCCCCACCTAACACTTATTTAAACCATTTTGACTTATTTTTTCCCCGATTTTTCTCTTTAAAAACGCTCTCTATACTTTAATTCACATTTCCATCCCCAAATTCAACCAAATTTCAAAGAGAAAAAATGTGAATTGAAGTTAGGAGAGTGTTTTTAAAGAGAAAAATTGTGGAAAAAAATTAGTCAAAAGGGTTAAAATAAGTGTTAGGTGGGGCCCACATACGAAAAATCCACCGAATTTTTGAAATGGGTGGTAATCTAAGCATTTATTTTATTTAATTTAAAATAAAAAATTTAATGGGTGGTTACTTCAAAAATGGTTACATTTTTAGGTGGTAATTTAAAAAATTTCCTTAAGTATTAAACAATGCATGATTTGCATGAAAACAGAATCTGCCTCAGCGGTACAAAGCAAGTCATTAAAGCTTCCTATGACTGCCTTGGGGTCAGCGGTTTGATTCTCCCTCACCTTTTTTTTTTGGTATTTTCTAAGTCTTTGTTTTTCTAAAAAAAAACTACAATATCAATGCTTTATTATTTTTTTTTCCAACTCAAATATTTTTACTCTTTCTACACATTTATATTCAAATAGATTAGATAAAAAGACTTCCATCAAAATTTGATTTTTTTTTTTCCAAATTACTTCCACTTTCTTAGTTTCTTGACATTTATGTTAAAATACATTAGATATAAATAACTCCCATAAAAATTTGTTCAACAACAATAATAGTTTGAAATATGTATATATATATATATATATATATATATATATATATATATATAGATAATTCGTCCGTGAAGAAAATTAGTAATATCTTATTAATTTGACTAATTTTATTTGATTGTAATACGAAGTATACATTTTGATAACTAGTATGGTGTACATAATTTTACCCGTGATAATAACTCATAGCAAAATGTATAGATGGTTGAAATTTGATGGTAACATTTTATACAGAATCACAATACATTATGCAAAAACTTTAACTTGATGATTTATTACCCAACTTAAATTTAGATTGAGTTTCAAGTTCGTTAGTGTATATTGGTTTTTTCCCTTTTATTTTTCTAGCGTGCGTTTAGTGCTACCCCTAGTCCGGAATTCTGGATCTGCCACTGGACTGATGATTATTGAAATGAATGATTCAAAGTTATATATATATATATATATATATATATATATATATATATTTGACATTGAAGTTTATTTCATACCATAATTAAATCTAAACTAGGTGTCGCAATACTAAAAACAAGTACTTCCTCCGTTTCTATTTAGTTGACGCGTTTGATTTAAGCATATATATTAAGGAGAGGAGAGAGAGTGAGAGGGAATTAAAAAGCAAGTGGGGTAGCTTGTAAATGCAAAGTAAAAAAGTTACCCTAAGGAAACGTGTTAACTAAAAAAACTTGCTAAAAAGAAATACGTATCACCGTAGTAATTGTTTTCGTCTTACTTGAATTGGACGATCGAGTCATCACCCAATCAGCTCACTGTTGTAAAATTGAGAATAAGAAAAATAAAATAATAATCTATAACTTCTATTCTTGAAAAGACAATCCAACAGCATGCAAGTTCTATGTGATAATTTTTCCCATTAATCTATTAATTTAATTGTTTTTTAAGCAAATCTAATATATATATATATAAAGAGAGTTTTTTCCCGAGTTTTTAGAAAGCCACATAGGATCTAATTTTCTTAGTGTATCACGTAAGATTATAAATTTTAGTAGTAACCAATTAAATAGGAGATTATTAAAATCTTTTATAATTAAATAATTCAAATGTCACGTAAGCAAAATTGGCGAATGAGATTTTTCAATTTAAATTAATTAAATATAAATTATTATCTTTTGATATTAGGAATTTTATCTAAATATATAACAAATTTTAGCACATAAATATATGTATAAAAAAAATTATTATTAAAAATTCAAACAAACCGTGCATCGCACGGGCTTCATCTAGTTAATTTTAATTGATTATAGTTGAATGAATCCACTAGCTGCACTTACGTAATTGTTTTTCTCTAATCTTTTCTCTAAATTATCTAATCAATTGATTAATTAACATCATGTTTTCTTTATTTTTTCAAATAATATTCAATTATAAATAATTTAAAAATTAAAAAAAATTAAATTAAAAAAAAAAGTTAACAAGTTCAACAATTATAAGCGAGGTACATTAAGGGCCAAATTGGCTAGAGACAAAGTATCGTGAAAACCATGCTTAAAAGTTAAAACAGTTAAAAGTTACTCGTTATTGCCAAATAGGGCCCATTGAATAAGAGTAAAGTATAAAGTTACTCCCTAAACTTAGTACAAAGTTGCAGATCACTCACTCAACTTTTAAAAGTTGCATTTCACTCACTCACCCAAGTTTTGAACTTCAATAACAGGTAAAATCCAAGAACTCCCTAAACTTTCTGACAACTCCTTAAACTTTCTAATATAAATGCAGGAACTCCCTAAACTATGTTTAGAAATATGTTATTTTGCTTCCAAAAAAATAGTCGTTACAATACTGTTTGATCAAAAACAAAGTACAGAAGCTCTATATAAACACCACAGCATCCATAACTTCTGCACTTCAAATCTGCAACAAAATTCATAAAAAAAAAAAAATTAACCCTCTCAAAAATATTAGTTCTGCAATATGTCTAGGACTAGTTCTGGAGTGAGTTCAGGGGGAAGGAGGTGTCATTGTGGTTTGTTAGTGTCAAAGAGTAGGGCTTGGACTAAAGATAATCCTGGTAGAAGGTTTTATGCATGCCCTGACTATGATGCTGAAACTGAAAGGAGGGGTTGCAAGTTTTTTAGATGGGTTGATGGTGAAGATCCCACATCATGGCAGACTGATGTGATTTTGGGCTTGATGGAGGAGAAGCAGGAGCTGAAAACTGAGCTTATGAGCATTAGGCATGATCTGAAACAAGCCAACAAGAAATTAAGGAAGGTTGAGGTTGAATATTTGATGCTGAAGTATAAAAGGGCAGCAGGCTTTAATTGTGAGCTTTGGAAGCTTATTTTGTTTTTAATTGTTGTTGTAACTTGGTTTTTATTTAGATGATAATATATAAGTTAGTGATAGGGAATGTACCTTAGGGATGTTCCTAGTGCTTGTCATGCCTCCTTTCCTTTGCCATGTTCTGTTGAATGAAAATTTAAATAAATGAAATGAATACTAAGGTTGTTTCAATTTACAGATGATATCTAAAATTACCTGCAATGTTTGGCTTGATATTGTGTTTTGACTTTGAGAAAGCTAGCTGGACAATGGATACTCATCTTGACTGATAGAGTACACTATCTGCTCACCACCCCCATTGTCTCTGTAGTAAGCTCTCTGAACAGGCTACACATTTTTTTTTATTATTGACATTAGAATTACAGTATAGGATAATATGACTTATAATTTGATTAAATTGAAATAACTTACTGTTGACAATCTTTGAAAGCCATTAGGGTAGGTATATAATCCAATCCCTCTCATGTGCATGGGAATAGGATTTTGTCCTGCACCATGGCCCTGCATTTGTGGCTGCTGAATGTTATCAGGTTGCTGTGCAGTGTTGGACTGACCCTTTTGTGGGTAGGACCACCTTCAGACACATTCTTGCACCCTTTTTTATTATGTTCTGCCATCCCATAAAGGCTGCAGTGCATGGTAACTCCTTTCTTCCTTAGTTTCCCTGTTGCTGTGACCTCCCCTTGTTGTAATCTCCTCTTCACCTTAGGTCTGTGCTGGACTTTTTTCAGTTTGGGTGGGAGCACTACATCATCAAACCTTGGCCACTCTTGTGGACCATTAAGAGGTTCAAGTAAAAAATCATAGGCTTACATATAGGTTGTTTTTGTGAAGTAATCATTGACATAGTTTTCAGGTTCATCCACCTTGTTCCAGATTGCAACAATTGCATGTTTGCAAGGTATACCACTGACTTGTCAAGCCCTGCAGCTGCAAGTTCTATCTTGCAAGTTGACTACAAATTTTGTTTGGGTTTCCCCTCTCCTAACTCCATAAGTAAACCCCCCATCCCAAAAGGCATTCCACCCTCTTGCCCAAACCTTGTTCTTTTCCAATTGTTGTTGAATCCTAGGGCATAGCACCACATCTTTTTTTCCAATTTCATCCCTTTTTTTATGTAACCTTTCCATCAAACTTACTCTTATGTCTTCCAACATAGTTATAATAGGCTTATGCCTTGAGTTCAAAATGTAGGCATTAAATACCTCACTCATGTTGTTGTCCACAAATTCACAAATTCACAACATGAGACAGTGTTGTAGAAGGCCCTACACCATTTCATGTAGTTTCTATTCATCAAATCATCTGCTGCATCCTCTGATATCTGCCTCATGGAATCCATATTTGCATTAAAGTCATTTTCTGTTGAACTCTTAGCAATAATCCAGAACTGCTTTCTAAATTCAAGACTACCCCCAAACACACCTCTGAAATTGGAATAAACATGCCTAGCACACACCCTGGTCTCTACTTCTGGGAACACTGCAGCAACTGCAGCAAGCAACCCCTTTTGCTGGTCACTCATGAATGTGTAGCCAGCCCCATGCACAATCCCTAAATCATCACCTAGCAAACTCAAAAACCAGGTCCAACTGTCTGTACTCTCCATCTCTACAACAGCCCATGCTATTGGGAACATTTGGTTGTTCCTATCTCTCCCTACAGCTACCAAAAGCTACCCCCCAAATGATCCTTTCAAAAAGCAACCATCTAATGATATGAAGGGCCTACAACCAGCTAAAAATCCCTTCTCTAAGGCATCAAAACATAAGTACAATCTTTGGAAAATATTAGCATTCAATTGCATCTTGACTGTGTTTACCCTGTTTGACTTCAGTATTTCAGCAGCATATCTTGGGAGAAGACCATACTGCTCCTCATACTCACCAACTATCAGGGCCTGGCCCTTCTTCCTTGCCCTGTAAGCAATGAAATTGGTCACCCTTATTCCCCTTTCCAACCATATTGTCTGCACTATGTCATGAAGTTTCATGTAAGGATTGACCCTGAACATGTTGGCATATGTGTTGGCAATCCAGGTTGCATTCATTCTCTTCACCTTTGCTGACCTACCATATGTGTGCTTACCTGTGTGAGTTTTAACTTTAAAATAATTTTTGCCTTGATCCCAGGAGGCCCAGATCTTCCAAGGGCAACCTTTCTCATGATGTTTACACCTGCCCCCAACTCTGTCCTTGTCATTCCTAAAGTATGGAACATCCCTTCCTGATTCAATGGAATAGTTCCCCAAAGCTTTCCTAAACATTGCAGCATTCTCATAGGACTATCCCACATAAAATGCACAATCGGCATCACCCCTAACTTTGCTCTGCTGTTTCCTAACATCATCTGAAGTGTTAGGTGCCACCAAATACCCACAATCTTCATCAGAACCTTCTACAGCTCCCATTATCACTCCAATCCTCCCAATTATCATCAACATTCAGATTCTCTTTACCCTTTGAGTCAGCCAACCTTTGCAACATACTAATCTCCTCCTCGTATGATGCTTGTTCCTTTTTTTCTTGAGTAACCCTAATCCTAGCATTTACATACTCAATGTCATCCTCATCAGTTCCTTCACTATCATAATCCACCTCATTCACATCACTACTCCTAGGATTTGACTTACCAGCTGCCCCACCAGTCAACATATTCAAGAAAAAACCCCCACCTAAATCAACACTCCCACTTTCATGCTCAGTGTATACATGAATGACCATGTGCTCTAACAACAGACAAAGAAATGGATCAAATGTGCTCCTCTCAAAACCCAAAATCCTAACCCCATCAGTTAATGTTTTTCTTGGGTCCAAATAATGCAGCTTCACTATATCATTGTATGCCAAAGACTCTATCAATTCCTTGACATATGTACCATCTAAATCCATTGGTAATCCATCAAAGACTCTAACACTACCTCCAATGTACATCATTTCACCACTCTAACCATTCCCCACCATGGTGAACAATTATGCATGGTATGATATCAGAGCATTCTGTCATTAAAACATACACAAAACACTATTATGATGATTAAGTTAATACATTATATGCATTTTACTTGTCATGTCATTAATACATAGTAAACAATATTACTTTTGCTCATACAAGAATATGCAAAATTAAGTAGAATAAGTTGAAGAAGCATATAAGCATATAATAAGCAAAATAATTACTAACATTCATCATCAAAAGATTAATTTGTTCAATACATTTCAGTATGGCCTCTCATAAGAAGCCATTACATCATCATCTATATTGTCATTGTAGTGACAGAAACCAAAAACCTACTCAAATCTGTCACAACTACACTACCTTACCATGACAATGATCTTAAAACATAAAAACTAAAAAACATAGAAGCTTTACAAAAAGAGCAGCACAACTCCAAAAACCATCTAAGCTGCTCACTAATCCCTCCCCCCTACCCAACTACAACTACCCTATTCTTACTTGGACAACAGGAGGAATCCATCAAAATAGACGATCATGTCCTTGTGGATCCAGGCATGAAAGTCACGACCATCGTTGTAGATGAGGTCTTCGAGGATCCATGTGTTCACAGCAGCCCTAGGGCCTAGGAATGGAAGGGTGAACGCGTAGTTGCGCATACGCCACCAGAGCCTCCACTTCGAGCACACACGCTGCATAGCAATTCTAGCACCCCAGGTTAGCTTCGGGAACAGGTGGGTGACGAGGAGATCCTGCTGGCTCCATAAAGGGTGAGCGTCAGCCAAAGCCTCCATACCTAGATTCAAGGACACAAGGCAAGCTAAGGTATCATCAACTATGGATAAAGTCATGTTCAAACCCCACCATGAAAGTCCCCTGGTTCTACCCTTCTCTTAAAACCCTAACCAAAATTCTTAATTAATTAACCGTAACAACAACATCAACAATAAAACAACAACAAAAACACAAATTTTGTCCTACAGTCACTATCTGCCACATAATCTAAGCTAGATTCAAACAAAAATACCATAATTCAGAAAAATAAAACACAACCCACACACTTGCTATGGTATTTAAGTACACAAAACAACAAAGATAAAGTAAACAAATAAAAATTACAAGAGTATAACTTCTTTGTTGTACAGTCGAGCAACTTTTATTGCTAGGATTTCATCCATGGGCCCCGCCATTAATGGTGTTCTTCTTCAAAAGGAAAGTTCAAAGGTTTTTTTTTCTCTGAAGCTCTGTTTTTTGGCGAATAAAGGAAGTGAGAAAGCTTCTGTCCAAACCTTAGTTATAAAGGCTTTTGGCTTTCCCGCTCATTGAGTATTGTGACAGGTAATGATGGCATCTCGTTTACCAAGGAGCCCTCCCATTGGCTGTTCAGTTTTGATTAGATTTTACCAAAGTAAAAAATTAAAATTTAATAAAAAGTTTAGGGAGTTACCTGTTTTTACCTGGAGCATAGTGAGTAAAATGAAACTTTTGTAAGTTCAGTGAGTGATTTGCAACAAATGCCTAAGTTTAGGGAGTGACTTTATACTTTACTCCATTGAATAACCTCAAAATTTCAGCTTTAAATTATTTGGTAATCAATCATACTGTAGCAGGCCCATTAAATTATAGCCCCGCCCCCACCCCCACCCGACAAATTTTAAGATGCACCATGGTGCACCTAGAAATAGGTGCACCACGCCTTTTACTTTTGAACAATTAGTAAAAAAAACTGAACAATTACAAATTTTGAACATGTAGTAGAAACATTTGAACATCGCAAATTTTGAACATTTAGTTAAAAAATCTGAATAATTGCAATGCATCATGCCTATACTTTTGAATATTTAGTAAAAAAAATTTAACAATCGAGAATTTTGAACATTTAGTTAAAAAATATGAACAAAGCCATTTTTGAACATTTAGTAAAAAAAATCTGAACAATCGCAATGCAGCACGCCTATAATTTTGAACTTTTAGTAAAAAAAATATGAACAATAACAAATTTTGAACATATAGTAAAAAAATCTGAACAATCGCAAATTTTGAATTATTACGAGTCAGACAAATTTTGAACAAACTCGTAATAATTCAATAGTTTTGTAATATAAACTGAACATTTAATGTACACAAAATGAACATTTCTTAATAAAATATGAACATAAAAATTGCATGTTTATGTTCAATTATTGTGGCATGTTCATATTTTTTTTTTTACTAAATATTCATTTTTTGCAAAATGTTCAATTTTTTTTAGGAAATTTTGTCAGAAGCCACCCGGTAAAAACACTTTTTTGTCAAAAACCACCCAAAAAAAAATTTGTTGTCTATAACCACCCATTTTCAAAAAATAGTTGTTAAACGCCACTAGAGTTTATTTTCCGGCATTGACCCAGAACTCCGACATTGACTCCAACCAAGAAAATAAAAAAAAAGCCCCGCACCACCGCTTCTAGCCCCCTTCCGCCACTACGCTTAACCATTTCATTTGCCTTAACCCACCAATCGCACCACCTTAAACCACCCACCAGACTCACCTAACCCTAACTCACCACCTTAAGCCAACCCTACCGAACCCACCCACCACCTTTACCCACCTAACCCTAACCAACCCACCACCTTAACCCACCTAACTCGAACCCACCCACCAAAACCACCACCTTAACCCACCTAACCCGAACCCACCTACCAGAATCACTACCTTAACCAACCTAGCCCTAACCCAATCTGAACCGATCCACCCTAACCTAATTCTATCACCTAAACCCACACAAACAAAACCCAGAACTACCACCCTAACCCTACCTATTCCGACCAACTACCCACCAAAAACCACCCACCACAACCGCCCAAAACCACAACCCAAAACTTAACAGAATTTTTAAGAAAAAATTAAAAACAAGAAAACATACCTATAATTGAATTTGGCTTTGAATGTCACCTCGAATTTGGTTTAATATGGTCAAATTCGACCATGAAAACACTAGATCTAGAGTTTTCATGGTCGAATTTGACTTGAATAACCATCAATTTCGTGTCGACCACCGTACCTCCACGCGACTCCGGCGAGAAAGAAGATCAAATTGGATTTGTGACCCAACCCCTTTGCCAGCGACAAAGAAAAGAGAAAAGAGAAAGGGAGGGAGAAGAGGAAAGAGAAGAGAAATAGAGAAGGAGAAGAGGAAAGAAAAGAGAGAAAGAAGAAGGAGAAGAGCAGCAGATAATGAAGAAGAGGAAAGAGAAATGGAAGGAGAAGAGAAAAGAAGGAGACCAGCAGATACAAAGGAGAAGAGGAGAGAAGAAAGACAAGGGAAATAGAAGGGGGGAACTGGGGAAGGGTCAACGCCGAAATTCTGAGTCAATCAGACTCTTGTGGCGTTTGGCAACTAATTTTTAAAATTGGGTGGTTCCAGACAACAAATTTTTTTTCGGGTGGTTTTTGACAAAAAAGTGTTTTTAACGAGTGGTTTCTGACAAAATTTCCTTTTTTTTATTAAATGTTCAAAAGTATACTCATGGTGCACCTATTTCTAGGTGCACCATGGTGCACATAATACTAATTGCACCCACCCCAACCCCCACCAAATTCATATTATATAATTCCCCCACATCGACTAGCAAAATAATAAACTAAGTGTTTTTTTTTCAACGCAATGCAATGTGTTAGTACATTGTTGTGCTCCTTATTAATTGACAATTTGATTTTGGACATGCAATTTATTAAACAAACGAGTGTTGTAGCTTGTAGGGAACTCATCTCATATATTCGACGGAGAACTTATTCAAAAAACAATACTTAGATATATTATACATATCAAAATAATTACAATAAAGAAAAACTGTATAATAGTATGAAGTATCAAATAATTTTATTTTAATTAATAATAGTATTTTGTACTCCAATTCATATCTAACTTATCATTATGGTCACTAAAATACTCCAAACTCCATCAATAATTTGTAAATTAAAAAAAAATCGTTAATATTAGAGTAAAGGAGAGTTTTAAATTACTTGTAATCATATATTAATGCTTTTCTTATACTTTGTAAGTAGTAAAAAAAATAAAGTGTAGGGGGAAATTTGATTTAGAACAAAGAGCGAGGGGTTAAATACTTAAAAGAGGAGGGAAAAAAACTCAATGAAAAAGAAAAAGTAGGTATCCAAACCCTTGATTGTGGTACAACACAATGTTTTACAAATTCTTCTTTTTAATTTACCACTAAAGCAAAGCTTAACATTTAGAAAATATGTTGTTTTAAATATTTTATCTCATCCGTCATTACAGTATGATATTGAATTAGTTAATAACCGATCATAATTATCTAATTAGTTGAGAATGCACACTAAAGATGGGATTGTTAGATAATAAATCAAAACTAAATAATTAACAATGTATCGGCTAAAGGTGGGATTATTAGAATCAAGTTTTCTTATTTTATATACTAGCAGGTATAAGGGTTTTTTGTAGATATGTATTCATTCACTTTCAAGATTGAACTGTATTAAATTATATACTTGTAGAGTTGTATAAACTATAAAGGCAAAAGCAAGGTTTAGATCAGTTAACAAGATAACAGGGGAGTAAAAACTTTCTCTCTCTAAATTGAGAGCTTATCTCTCTAGCAATCCAGAGCTTTATCCAACTGCTTCCACCGTCTTCCTCCTTCTCTAACTTCATCAATCAACTTGCAGAAGCTAAGATTAGTATGTAGTTTAATTAAATACTTTATCCTTTAATCTTCTTGATCTTTTCGATAATCCTTCTTATCTTTTAAGCTTTTCTCTAAGTTTTTTCCCCTGTTTTTATTTGTGATGTTCCTCAACTCACTTCTCCACCATCTTGTTCTTGGAAAATTCATAGACTATAAGAACTACTCAAAATCCCGAATCCAAAATTGGGTATTACATTAGTGGATTAAATTTGGGGAAATTATAGTCCAGAAAGTCAAGAACATCTTCCTTTTTATTTACGAGGACGTCCGGGATAAAGAAGCTTTGCTATAACAGGGTTCGGCATCATACCAAGCTGCTCTTCTTCTCTTTAAGCCTTGGAATCAGGGTGAGTCAATCCGAAATATGAAATTTGACAAGGCTGCTATATGAGTTCATCTTGATGAGGTACCTCTCGATTTATGTGAGATTAATGTCATTAAACCAATGCTTAATATAGCTGGGAACATCCTGTGTATCGATGAACCCTTTCCAGGATCAATTAGATGCTTGATTAGAGTAAAAACTCCACATTCATATTTTAGAGCCGTTATTATCTGGTTTTTACTTGGACCTTGGACGCTCTGAGTTTATATGGATAAATTTCAGATATAAGAATATGTTTCTTATGTGCTCTAACTGTAATAGAGTTGGCCATAAGCAGAGTACTTGCCCTTTGAATATTTATAACTCTGCTCCTTTTATTGTTGATAAAAATGGGTCGTGTAAGTCTACTATGCCTGCCCGGAACCTCTTAAATATGAATATTGGCCTTAAGAGAACTGAGAAATTTAGAACAACCAAAGTGAATCTCATGAGTGTTGGACTTAATGATTTTGATGATGACACAACCTCACTTACTTACAAACTAATAAGTGCTTGATTGTTTAAGTGTGTGTTCAGTTACAAAGATTAGGAGAATTAAATGTCTTGTAAAAATACCATGAGGAACAAGAAGGCCAGAAGCAGAGCCATCCATAAAGAATAGTTTCTTACAGGAACTGGTGCTTCAGAAATGAAGACTGGAGAAGAGAAGGTTCCCCTCGGGGAACAGAAGCTTCAGAGAAGAAGCTTCATCAGAGAAGAGAAGTTCCTTCCAAGGAACAGGAAGCATCGGAGTAGAAGCTTCATCAGAGACATGAAGACTAAAATATATTTATATTCTAGGATTTATGTAAGTATAAGATATTAAATTTCACTCGAAAAAGCTGTGTGGAATTGGTCTTAAAAGATAAAATTGTGCATGCTAGTTTTTAGGAAAGTGGTTAAGTCTTTAACGATTATCTTTTTCTTAACCAAAAAGATTTTATTTCTAATTTTCTAAAAATATCTTCTGCAAATAAAATCTCCCACGTTTTCTAAACTTGCGGCCTACTCCTCCATGATTTTCTTTAAGTCATGATCTTGCACATTGAGGAGTTCATGTTTCCTTAATTTTAGGAACATGATCTTCTTAGTGGGTTGGAGTAGTGGCATTGTGGATTTGCTGCACAAAGAATTTTTTCCTAAACGAATTTTGATCTATAAATAGGTGTTGATTTCAGATGGAAAAACTCACCCTTGCTCACATAAGTTTTCAAGCTTTAAATCGAGTTAAGAGTCCAATTCCACACAAGTTTATGAGAGTGTTCTTAATGTTCTTATACTAGAGTTTGTTATCTTTCGAGTTGTAATTTGGGGAATGGGAAAGTTTGAGTGAACTTTTGTGTATGAGAAAGAGAAGTGAGAAAGAGAAGAGAAATAGAACAGAGAACAGAAAAGTGAGAAGAGAGAAAGAGAAGAGAAGAGTAACAAGTTGGGTGACTTGTTCCTCGGGGTTTTAGGTTCGTAGAGGAACTTGAGTTTGAGTCTTTAGTTTGTAATAGGACCATTTTCCCTATTATAGTGAAGATTCTTTTCCCAAAATCTCAAGTGGTCGTGGTTTTTCTCCTTGTTAGGGCCAAGGAGTTTTCCACGTAAAAATCTCTCTTGCATTCTTTAGTTCCTTTAGTTAATCTTTCTGTTCCTTTAGATTACTTAATCTTAATTCCGCAAAAAGATTGGCTAAAGTCTCATACTACAATTCAACCCCCCCTTCTTGTAGTATTCATTGAAACAACAATGAGTTTTTCAAAAATTTTGAACCACCCCAACCCAAAAACACTCTACCCAATAAAAGAAACTGTGAGTTTCCTACTCTATCTTACTCACCTCATAAAAAGAGGAAATCAGTGCCAGAAACATCAACCCAACCCAATGCCTCAACCCATAACAAACCCTTACATGTTCTTCTTAAAAACCAACTTCACCCCAGCTCTTATCCACCATCACCCACCAAATTTATTGCCCACTCTATTCCATCTCCTCGATCCTCGAGGTTATATAAAGGACCTTACCTTTTCAAATGGTCAAAAATTTCTATTGCTTCGTCACTTGCTTTGAAGAAGAAAACACGAAGCTCATTACCATGCCAAATGGTTAAGCCGATTCTGCTTAAACGCCGCGGAAAGATGTGGGGATGGGAAAAATCATTTTGTTCTAAGAAGAGATCGGCTTCGGGGTCTGCTGAGAATTTATTGCTTTGTTTTGCGGAAAAAATATTGGAGATTACTGCTTCTAGTTGTTTCTCTTGTCTTCCTTTCAAGAAGCGTAAAGGAATTGGTATTTCTTCTCTAACTCAGGTGTCTTGTTGTGGTTCCTTTTCTGAGGGCTCGGTGGCCACCCGTTTAAAGCCACCAAGTGACAGATGAAGGTTGTGGCTTGGAACTGTTGGGGTTTAGGTCAGGCGGACTCCCCTAAAGTTCCTTATATTTCGTCCTTAGTCAGCTCTTATTTTCTAGATAATGTGTTTTTAGCTGAAACTATGGTGTCTGTAAATTCTGTTATGCAGAAGTTATCTTCCATTTCTTGTTCAGGTTTTGCGCGTGTAGATTCGATGGGTCTTAGTGGTGGGCTTTGTGTGTTTTGGTTTGCCTCAGTGGTGGTTTCTCCTCTTTTGGTTTCTCCACATGTAATTTTGTGTTGGATTGTGGAGAATTTGGTAACAAAATATGTCCTTTGTATGTATGGTGCGCCTCATGCTTCTGACCGTATGACTGTGTGGTCGAAAATTTCTGATATATTAGCTACTTATCCGAATGTTATGTTAATTGGCGATTTTAATCAGGTAGAATATCTTTCTGATAAGTTATGATGTTCCTCTAATATCCCAGGACGATTAGATTTTATTCACTGGAGGTTGGAGTTGGGATTAATGGATGTTCCATTTTCTGGTCCCACCTATACTTGGTCAAATAATAGAGTTGAGGTAGATCTGACTTTTGAGAGATTGGATAGAGCTTATGCAACGCAGCAATGGCTTACTGACTATCCGGAATCGAGAGTTGTTCACCAGCCGATTTTATTTTCAGATCACGCGGCCATTATTTTTTCAAGTTCTGTGAATCGCGACATTGTTAGGCGTCCTTACAGAATTGAGAATTGGTGTTTGTCTACACAAGATGTCTTACAGTTTGTTTGGATAAAGAAAGGGGAAGGAAAAGAAGGAGAGGGAGGAGAAGATGAGGGGAGGGAAAGAAAGGGGAGGGAAGAATAATGAGTTTTCCTTCCAAATCTCTCGATTGTTAAAGGGATCAATTTCCTACAATTTAATCATTCCATTTCTCTCCCCTCCAATTCCCTCCCTTCCTCATTTGCTATCCAAATGAGAGATACTCCATCTCTCCATTTCTTTTCCCTTCTTTTCCCTCCATTTCCTTTAATCCAAACACACCGTTAGTGATTATAAAGGAAGGGTGTCTCTTTCATGTTGCGGGTTCTCCGCTGTTGTAGGGAATATTTCAAGCCGTTGAAGCATAATGGTTTTGATGATGAGGAACTTGAACTAAAGCAAAATCAACTAATAAAGGTTCTCTAGTGTGTGATTAGTGTAGGTTAAGATTGATCTTGGTGATTGAAGAAGTATCTGAAACTAATTTAAGAAGACATGAAGAGATCTTTATTGAAGAAGTTAAGCAAATCAGAGGAAGAGTTCTCTAACAAGAACTAAGTTCTCTAACAGGAACTTAAAGACAAGCAAGTTTAAGTTCTTTGGAGGAACTTAATACGCTTGGAGCCCAAGTAATCTACCTGATCAAAGTGCGGCACAACAATAATATTTAGTTAGGGTTTTTATCTTATAAATTATTGTTAATATATTAAGTAGGTTAGTGCACGAAATTTATTAGAAGCATGATAAGTTTGCTTGGTAAATAAAATAAATATGGAAAATAATAAAAGATAGGTTTTAGGAAAAGATTCTCTAAAAAGATTATTTTCTTTAAATCGGTTTGTTAAAAAGATAAATCTCTTTAATAAATATCTTTTTAAACTTATTTTTTCGGAAAAGATTTTATCCTACTTGATTTGCATAAAACCGTGTTTAAAGATAAGTTAAGTTGACTTATTTATCTTTTAGAAAACCTACTTTCTATACGAGTGTTACTTGTATAAATAGTAGAGAACAAAATGATTTTAGATTTTTGTGAGTTTATGCGTGGAGAAATCACAATGCTATAATTGAGTAAGTTTACCAAGCTTCTAACTTGTCATATTAGTTTCGGATTTCGTGCATTGCTTACCTATCATACTAGGTGTCATATATTTGTATTGGTTGGGTTATTTGGGTGAATTTTTAGTTTGCTTTATATACAGTTTTGTGTTAGCTTCTAAGTGAAGCTGTGAGTTTTGTACTTAGGTGGTACAGGTGTTTTGTACTTTGGCAGTACGTGTAGTACTTTGGTGGTACGAGTGAATCTAAGTGTGGTGCTTAGATTGGGTAGGATAGGGTCCTATCAAGTAACAAGTCCAGTGAGGAACTTGTGAAATAAAGGTCTGTGTCTAATAGGTTGTAACTTGGTGTTTGCCCTATTATAGTGAAGTGATTTGTGTTTGAAATCCCTAAGGTAGGTGATGGGCATTAGAACGGTCGCACATTCCACACTCAATCAAACACATTTATTAACAAACACCCTACAAACCAAGCATAATGACAAGTAAGAGTTCGGTCCACAAGGAACGGGATATGGTTGCCAAAGATCTTAACACTTAAGCTATTCGAAGTCAATGGTGAATTGGGGTTCGTCAAGAAGATAAACAAACTATGGTTCTAAATCAATGATTGAGGACACTAGGGAATGGGATCCACTCAACCAAGGCAAATAGACAAACGGGGAGTGAAATTGATAAGATATAGCAAGGACTATATGTAAGATTAACCTCATGCAATTAGGAAACAACTCACACTACTAAACTTAGATTCCTCATTAGTTTAGCAATAGGATATACATAATCAAATTGCAATAAGTAATGCCATGCTTCATTCACATTTCTATGTCAAACTAAGCATATCATGCTATCAAGCTCCTAAATCAAGGGTAGCTAATCCTATCATTGAAGAACTAACAAGCAATCTCATATAATCAATTTAATTGCAATACAAGCATCAATGCTTCTCCCCCATTTGCATAATTAACCCATAAGGTTGAGCTTCACCCAACCCCTAGCAAGTAGGCTACTCACAACTCATATTTATCAACATGCAAACAAGTATTAGGGTTCTAACTTCTTCAATAATTGGGAAAAAATGATTAACAATTGAAATAACTATCATCCAATAACAAATTATCAAGAACTAAAAAGATTTAAATATCATGCAACAACAAATAAAATCAGAAATTAAATGGAGAAAATTAGAAGGAAGTTACTAATTGAGGCTTGAAATTGTTGAATACAAAGTGTCAATCTTGAGAAACAAACTTGAAACCAACTATTACAATGATTGAATTGATGAAAATTAAGCTAAATTAATTAAAAGGAATGTTTCAAACTAAGAGGAGTCTCTAAAAACTAGGCTATATCTGTCTAGGTTACAAATGAATAAAGGAGGAAGTATTTATACTCCCCGTAACACATAGGGAAATCTGTCAAAGAAAACAGATTTCCCAGCGAGGAGCGCCCGCTCCGAAAGTAGGAGCGCCCGCTCCGAAAGTAGGAGCGCCCGCTCCTCAAGGCTGCACGCCTGCTCCTCACAGGGTGTGCAATTCTTGAAGCTTTTGTAGAAAGTTGGCAGAAAGATCGGAGCGCCCGCTCCTGAGGGGTGCACGCCCGCTCCTGCTGGAGCGCCCTCTCCATTCTTTAATTCTCTTGCCTTAAACACAAACCATGCACCGAAAGCTTGCCAAATTGAGTCTATAGACCTGCAAAACATGGACAAACATAAACCAAGAGGGGGAAAGCCGAGACAAAACATTTTCATTCAAAATTGGGTTAGAAAGAGGGGAAATGATCGCAAAACCGGGTTTAAATTAACACAATAAGTGGTCAAATAAACCACTTATCAAATCCCCCCAAGCTAGCCAAATGCTTGTCCTCAAGAAATTCACATTGCCCAAAAAGAAACCCAAAGATCAATTTGCTCAAAGAAAAGCACATGCATAGATATAAGAATACTTAAGCAATAAAACTCGAGCATGAGGTATATGCCTAAGATCAACCATGGTCATGACTAGCCAAAGCCTAGCTAACCTTCCCGAAAATGCTCAACTCAAGCCTATTCAACATATCTTATCGCGTCCCTATCAAAAAGTTCAAATCCCCCCCTAATGGTAGTGTCTTGTGACTCCACGAAGGAGCCGGAAAAACATAGATAAAGCGGGTTTCGAACGCTCGACATCTCAATGAAAGAGTACCCTCTCCATATGCTTGCGAATCAACTCCCTCCACCGAGAAAGGCATCCAATACTCTCCTAATCATTACAAGACTCAAGGACTACGACACAAGGTTAAGGCATATATATAAAACTAGAAGTGTTTTGCAATATGAGTCGACTAAATTGTATCATTTATAGCAAACCCAAAAAGGCTTCTAACCTTGACCCAAGTTACAACTATGAATGAACTTTTTAGAGTACACCCCCAAGCTTATTTGGTTTCTAGGGCGGTGACAATACATTCCTTCTTCGCATTATTTCCCTTTCTTTTTATTCTTCATTCATCCCCTTTTTTATTCCTTTTTTTTTTTTTTTTTTTTTTGGTATATACATCACTAACTACTAATTATAGAGAACTAAAAATTAAACTATGGAAATGGTAATAATAGAAATAAGGAAAATGATATGCCTTAACCCTTTGTGAATAAACATTACATGACACCTTTTATCAATACTAAGAGTAGTTTAGGCCACGGCCTTGGGAGTTGAGACTCAAGTTCTCGATCTAGGTACCAAATCAAAGAGGATCCTTGCCACTCATGCAAAATGTAGTAGGCTTGAAAAATAATAAAACCTCACCTTTTTTGGAACAATGTGGGATCAAATACTACCATCCGGGGATCAAATTCCTTTGATATAGGCGACTCCATCTTACCACAAACCTAGAATTTAAGTCTCGTACATTCGGGAAAGTTATTCTCACACTAGCCTAAACTAACCAATTCTATTTTCAACCAAGGGCATCTAAACCATGCTCAGAATTTTATTACGAAAAGAAAACAAACATCCACCACATACAATTCAATATCATCATTGCATACCGATCAAAGGCAAACGAAATCCCTTTTTTTTTTTAGCTCATTTTTTTTTTTTTTAGAAAGCTGAAAATGGGGGAAAGGAAAACTAATTAAAGAATTTGGATATTAGGGTTTTGGATATTAGGGAATTTGGATGTTAGAGGGGTTAGAGGATAAGAAAAAGAAATTTGGATATTAGGGGAAACCATCATCATAAATCCGCACAAATCATCATCAAAATTCATCATCAAGAAAGACCAAGGACAATCCCAATCAACCCATGATACCAACCAACAAGCAAACCAACCAAAGAATAATCATATCAAAGCCATAGATAAGATGCTCCAAATAGCACACACATAAGGAGAAGTGAGACAAAAACATCAATATGCAATTGTTCTAGCCTAGGCATGCCATAAAAACGTGAAAAGGGCAACAACCAACCTAAAATAGGCATGCAAACTAGAACATAATACCATATGAATCCTACCACAAGTCCCAAAGGCTAAACTAAGCCTTTCATGCCAACATTCCACATACAAACTCAAACTTCTCCATACATAGCACAAAAAACATCACAAGAAAGCACACATCCTACCAAAACCAAAACCCACTCATAGGCATAAAACCCCCAAGACTACCCCCCAAGCTAGACTTTTGAATACCGTACCCACAAAAGATAGACACGAAGAGGAAAAATCTCCCCCCCCCAAGCTAGAACTTGACACCGCCCTCGGTGTCACAAAAGACGGGAAAGAGTAAAAGGGAACGATAAATACAAAAGCCTAAGCCTACTCCCGATCACTCCTCCCTACTCGGCGATGGCATGAAATTGTAGTTAGGATCTACATCGCCGGAGTAGGAAGGTTGATCCACATAGGGAGGGAGATCATAGTTGGGGCTACTACGGTAATGACCGTAGTCCGGTGCATCACTAGTGCCCCAACCACCATTATACCTGGGTGGGAACCCGAAGTATCCCCTTTGGGGGTGGTTATCGATCTCCTCTGGAGTCATCCTACCACATGTCTCGGGGACGTGGTAGTAAGAGGGGTCCCCCCTAAAATCACAACCCCCGGGTTGTGTATAATCGTAGGGAGGGAAGGAACGAAGCTCTGAAATGGAGCAACGGGGTCCTTGCCAATAAGAGTAGGTGGGTTGGTTGTTGTTCCAACCCGCAACCGACCCTTCTTGAACGGGTCGGTGAGGATAGTTGACATAAGGGAGAAAGTCTCCCCTTTCCACGAGGTTTTGGTAGGACATTTGGGAGACATAGCTTTGATATTCATTTTCTTGGAGAATTCTTTGGTTAGAAAGGTTAAGGTGGAGGAAAGCCGACTCGAGATTAAAGGAGGAAGATGAGGAGGAGGATTGACCGCCCATGAAATTTGGAATGGTAAAGATGCTATGGCGGCGGGGTTGAGATGGTTGATCAAAGTCGGGAACATTGTCGAGGAGTGGCTCATTTGGCACTTGCCAAGTGGTTCCCACAGTGTTCATAACCGCCGCATTAGGGAAAATGCAACGGTGTTTCCCTTTGACCAACCAAGAGTTGGTGGTCACATTTCCCCGGATTTCCACAATCATATTCATTGTGGCAAAACCGGCAAGGTCAAGAGCATTTGGGCCTTTAATTGGGGTTAATTGGTTAACCCAACCGGTGAAACCCAATGCCTAGGCGATGATTGTGATCATCCTACCACACTTAATCTCACCCGTCAACTCCGTGCTCATCTTAATATCGTAGCACCGCTTTATGAATATGTACCCCATATTCACGTTCCTCTCAAGATCCCCCTCAAATCGGGAAGCTATAAAGAGGCATTTAATCTCCTCTTTTGTTAGCTTCCCGAGATCTTGCTTTGTGAAGCAAGCATACCCCATAATTCTCATGAATATACGGAGTACGGGGTGGATGATATGGCTAGCGTGACTAGACCGGGATGTGAATGTGGGGTACCCCGCGATAGTGTTCCACCAGTTACACTCGTCGTAACTGGTGAGCTTGTAACTATCGGGTCTGGTTATTTGGTTGTTAACGGGCCACCCGAATATCTGATTTAGTTGAGTTAAGCTTATGAATTGAGGTTTATTGAACATGTTAAACTCAATCTCACACTCAATAGCCTCTCCTTCCCCACTAGTCTTGATTGTTTCCTCTAGATTTGGAGCGGGCGCTCCGACCTTCTGCACGCCCGCTCCTGGACCTGGAGCGGGCGCTCCACCTCCTGCACGCCCGCTTCTCTACGCTCTGATCGACTTTTTGCGGAGCTTCCTAGGCAATTTAGTAAGGGTTATAAATAGATTTTTTTTGCTCATTTTAGAGGGGGAATTTTATATTTTCAGTAGTTTTAGGTTAGTTTTAGGTTTTTAGAGAGAGAAACTCTCAAATTTTGGAGAGAGAAAGTGAGAGAAACAATGGTTTCCATGGATTTTGGATAATCAAAGGAGGAATTTGATGATTTGAAGATCTCCATTTTATATCAATGAGAATTTCTTACTCTCTTCTCTCTTTTTGCTTTATTAATTGCTTTGTTAATCATGTTTGAGTAGATTTCCTTCTACTAGGTGTTGAGTGAAGCTTTGTTATGGTTAATTGAGTTATTTGAGATAAATTTGATGATAATTGTGTGATTAAATTGATTGAATTGATGATGGAATGTTGTTTGTTTTAGATTGGATTGATCTCCCAATATAGCAAACTTAATTGCATGTTAGTTCTAGTTTGACAAGGGATTGTGAATTAGAATTTATATATTTGATTGCATTTTGGGTAAATTTCTTCTATGCACCTAGTCAATGAGGGATCTAGGCTAGGAATTTGAGAGATTGCTCTTTATGGTAATTAATTCCCATTTTAATTATTTCTTTGCATGATTGATTATCAAATCGATTCCCATTAACTTGTTAATTGTTCAAAGTAGATCTTTGCCCCTAGTAGACTTTGTAATATCTTGATCTTTATATGTGTGTTAGTGAAGTTGTAGTGTCCACTATCCATAAACCGACTTCGGCGTAGCTTAAGCATTAGATCGAGAACAATCCAACATTACCGTTCCTTGTGGTTCGACTCCGAACTTACCACTAGACTTGTTTAGGGGTTAGTTTAGGATTATAATAAATTTTGTTTGGCCGTGAGGAGGTTAGTCAACGACATAATTTCCCCGCGCTCAAAATGGCACCGTTGAGCGCGGGGAAATTATGTCGTTGATTAACCTCCTCACGGCCAAACAAAATTTATTATAATCCTAAACTAACCCCTAAACAAGTCTAGTGGTAAGTTCGGAGTCGAACCACAAGGAACGGTAATGTTGGATTGTTCTCGATCTAATGCTTAAGCTACGCCGAAGTCGGTTTATGGATAGTGGACACTACAACTACACTAACACACATAAAGATCAAGATATTACAAAGTCTACTAGGGGCAAATATCCACTTTGAACAATTAACAAGATAATGGGAATCGATTTGATAATAAATCATGCAAAGAAATAATTAAAATGGGAATTCATTACCATCAAGAGAAATCTCTCAAATTCCTAGCCTAGATCCCTCATTGACTAGGTGCATAGAAGAAATTTACCCAAAATGCAATCAAATATATAAATTCTAATTCACAATCCCTTGTCAAACTAGAACTAACATGCAATTAAGTTTGCTATATTGGGAGATCAATCCAATCTAAAACAAACAACATGCCATCATCAATTCAATTAATTTAATCGCACAATTATCATCAAATTTATCTCAAATAACTCAATTAACCATAACAAAGCTTCACTCATCACCTAGTAGAAGGAAATCTACTCAAACATAATTAACAAAGCAATTAATAAAGCATAAAGAGAGAAGAGAGTAAGAAATGCTCATTGATATAAAATGGAGATCTTCAAATCATCAAATTCCTCCTTTGATTATCCAAAATCCATGAAAACCATTGTTTCTCTCACTTTCTCTCTCCAAAATTTGAGAGTTTCTCTCTCTAAAAACCTAAAACTAACCTAAAACTACTGAAAATATGAAATTCCCCCTCTAAAATGAGCAAAAAAAAATCTATTTATAACCCTTACTAAATTGCCTAGGAAGCTCCGCAAAAAGTCGAGCAACGCGTAGAGGAGCGGGCGTGCAGGAGGTGGAGCGCCCACTCCAGGTCCAGGAGCGGGCGTGCAGAAGGTCGGAGCGCCCGCTCCAAATCTGGAGGAAACAATCTGTTTTTTTTAATTTTGGATTTTCTATGAGGAGCGGGCGTGCAGATTTTGGAGCGCCCGCTCCTGGTGGTGGAGAGCCCGCTCCAAGAACCGGTGCGCCCGCTCCTCTCGGACTGGGCAAACGACTCAGCTTCAAATGAGCATATCTCCCACATTTTACATCGGAATTGAGCATATGACCTGTCGTTGGAAAGCTCTCGAGATAAGATTTCATCTCCAATTAGAATCGCCCCAAAATGTTTTGTAGATAAAAAGATATAGGCGTTTAAAGTATGATCTTTGCAAATCAAGTGCACATTTCTTCATTACTTGTTCTTTTATGTTTTATATTTCTTCAGTCTTGAGCAATGAACTTATCCAAGTGTTCATAAACATAAGAGTAAACCAATAAAGTTTAATCTAATGTCATAAGCCACCAAAATATGCATGAAAAGCCAAAATTGAGCAATAACGACATTTCACACACAAACATGACAAATGTAGTAAAATGCTATTAAAACCAAGTAAAAAGATAGAAAAACTATGAAAAACTAACTACAAAACTCCTAAAAATAGCGAGATAAATGACACTTATCAAATTCCCCCTAGCTGAACTTTTGCTCGCCCTCGAGCAAAACAAAAGAAACACAAGGGAATGTGATGCATTTTATACAAACAAAGAAAACTAGAAGGAAAAGAATATACACTAACTCACTTTCGTAGGAATCACGAATACATTTAGCGTATGCATCAAGCACTTTAAACCCATAGATTGCTCTAGAGGACGAGTGAGCTCTCGTAAAGGTGTCCTAAGAGTTTAACCCATAAATCTTGACAAAAATCAAGGCAAAGTAATAAATAAATAAAATAAAATAAATTGAAGTAAGAGAAAAGTTACAAGCGTTCTAGAGTGGACTTTTATGATGGAACAAACACTAATGAATGTCAATATTTCTAAAATAATAAAGGTATGCACGTTCTAAGATGTCCAAGGTTGATTGAAACATAACATATGCTAAGCATAGAGAACTAAAGGAAACACATTCCACCTTTTGTTCCAACCAATCAAACCACGTTCTCTCTACTAGTTTCAAATCCACTTTCAAGTTAGCTTATCATGATTCCACGAAGGAACCAAAAAATAAATAAGAAATTAAAAACATTGAGAAGGTTACCCGACATCTTGGCTATACAAACTCGCTCTATAGGCTTGATTCCTATTTCCCGCCATCATTGAATGACTTAACCCTCTAGGATCAAAAGGACTTTCAAGGTTGTAACATATAAGCTAGGAGAGTAAAGGTGTGGAGAACTCTTGAAATTTGCGGTAAACCTATGTGAAGCACGGGTGGAACTTCTTCCACAAGATCCAAACGATTCCAAAACAAAAGTGCCAAGTATGCTTATTAAATAACTTTCCCCCAAGATTATTTAACACAAAATAACAAAAACAGGGAAAACAACAATAACAAAACCTCTTTTTTTGTGCTTTACATTCTTCTTTACTTTTTTTTTTCGATATCTTTTTCCAAGCTTTTGCTTTTGCTCTTTTTTTTTTTTAATGTCCTTGCCTCTTTTAACTTTGGGCGGCTTTTTCTCAAAATGCATTTGGTTTTATGCAAAAAATTATATACAACACATACTTGCTTTGCAAATGAACTCATAATTCTAAACTTGCACCATAAACAAAAACAAGCTCCAAAACAAAATCTCTTCACAAACTAAAGGTAGGAGTTAAAGTGAAACCAAGGCTGGAAGGCTTGTATTGTGGTTAGAGAAAAGAATGTATATGGCTCAAATGGGCTAGTAATAGGGGCAAATGCAAACCAAATCCAAAATTGAAAATTAATCCTATAAAAAGAGAAATGTCTTTGTCATCCCCTAAAGTGGCTCAGTCGTAATCTTGGGAGCTAAAAGTCAAGTTCTAGATATGAGAATGAAATAGCCAAGGATCCAAATATGCCGCTCAACAAAGTATGATGAAGGCTAGAACAATTATACCTCACTAGGGATAGCAATAACTAACTCTTGATTTCATATCCACTATAGAGAGCAACTCCATCTTACCACAAGCAAGTAAACTAGAGCTTCATGGTCCCAAAGTTCTTAGCCAACTACCTTAGCATACCATATCCTAGAGTCAACCTAACACATTCTCAAACCGTGCACACCTCTAAAATTTAGGAAGAAAGACATTCAAGAATACAAGTCCAAAAGTATTATGTCCAAAGCAAGAACAAAAGAAAATACATTGCAAATTTGCCTTGATAGAAACAAAAATCTTTTTGTGATTTTCAAGACATAGAAAATGGAAAAGCATATACAAATGTGCATGGAATATATATGAATCAAAATCTACCAAATATGATAGAATACCCTCCCCCAAGCTTGAATGAGACAACATGCTCAAACATAAATCAAATAATCCATGGGAGGGGAAAACAAGGAGATTAATCCAACAACCCAACATATCTCCTATTTCAAAGTCACTTTAGGTATCAACCAAGGGAGAAAGAGCAAGGAAAGATATTACCGGATTTTAGGTGGGTGTATATACCCGCAAATGACCCAATTAAACTTTTCAAAGCCACTCTTCTCAAGAATTGAATCTTGTTTTCCATATGCTAGCAGTTGTGGTGCCAAACTTCCTTGATTCTTGATCCAAACCTATGCACCAAAGTATATCAAGTTATGTACCTAGAAAAAGGCACACAAACATTTTCATGAGAGAAAATCTATTCTAAAAATAAAAGAAAATGAAAGCAATAAAACACGGGTTACTTTCCAAGAAAGGCTTGCTTAAGGTCCAAGCTTGACCGCTCTAGTAAATAATATTGCAACGATCGCAAGAGCTTGTCAAATGCACTACTACACATCTCATAAGATAACAAGTAAGCAAATGATATAAGAAGGGCATGCACCAAGATTAGTGCACGCAAAAGAAGGTGAAGAGGGAGTTGCCAAGAAGAAGAAGAATCAAAAGAAAATTCAAGAAAATAAGAAGAAGAATAGAAAGGCAAACTCTCTTCACAAAAATCTTTTTGGGTGGCAAAATCACTCTTTTCCTCAATAGAAGACGAATGAGGGACATAAAAATCTTCATAGGCAAGGGGGTCCCCAATAGGCTCATTAACAAAGGAAGTAAGGGATATAGGAGTGTAGGGGATATGGTTGAAATTCCTTGAAAAAGGGACATGAGAGAAGGGGATAGGAGCAATGGTCTTACAAATGGTCTCTTCTTCACCACCATTCCTCAAATCACCAATTTGAGCATGAAAATCAATCATAGAATCCTCAAAAGAAGAACACTCATGATCATGATCTCCCTCAAACATCCAACTTCCAAGAGGAACTACATAATCCCCTTCACTACAATCATGAACAACAACTCCCTCAACTTCCTTAAAGCCTAAAATCTCAAAGCCATGCATGAATGGATGCAAATTCATTTCAAAATCATCTCTCTCCCATGAAGCATTCTTAATGAACTCACTCAAAAGGCTATAGGTTTTCATTTGACACTCAATAAACAAATTAGACATAACCTCAAATGAATCCAAATACTCATGGATAAAAGGATCACAATCATGCACTTGAGACTCATCAAGATGGGAAAAAGGGTTAGGATTTTCAAAATCAACACTCTCTTCATTCTCAACTCCTTCACCATCACTCATATGCTCACCAATGGGATCCTCACACTCTCTTGGTTTATCAAAATCATCATCATCATCCTCAACACACACATTAAATTGGGATTTTTCACAAACAAGCATCAAGGGTGACAATTGGATTTCTAACTCTTCTTTTCTTCTCCTTCCCTCCTCAAGACGCTTCTCATTCTTTTTCATTATATTATCTCTAATTGACCTCTCATAGAATTAAGAATCATTTCCTTACTAGGCCCAAGCTCATTATCAAGCTCAATGCACCTAATTTGAGATTCAAAAGTAGCAATAAGGGATTCAAAAGGTGTTGAAGGTTGAGGCTCAACAAGAGAAGAAGAAATACAACCAAGATTGGAAAAATCAACATTAAGATCATGAGCATATACATCACATTGGGGAGTGGGGGCACAATCAACCACATGGGATTCATCATTAAGGGAACGAAGCACATCACAAGAAGGCATGGTAAATAATGAAGAATATTGAAATACACCATTAGCATCAACTTTAGCATGTACCTCATCATCATGAACAAAAGAGGAAATAGAGTTGAAATCATGTGTTTAAGGTTCACTTAAGGGATCATGTAACAAATCATGGGAATTCATGCTAATATTAGAAGTATCAACACATTGCATATCAATAATAGAATCATGATTACCCTTATTATAGACATCCTAAGCAAACCAAACATAAAAATCCCAAGCATCATCAATTAATAATGCTCTAAATTCACCATTATGCATGCATTCAACTTCATCCCTAGTTTTCTCATTCAAACCAAAATAACAAATCTCACAAGCCTCCCAAAGACTACAACAATAAAAATCCAAATATCCCTCAAGTCTATTGAAATATTCACAAAAAGGCTCATTTTCATATTGAGGAAACGAGTTACTTGCCATTTTTTTTTACAAAAACAAGCAAAAATAAAAAAAATAAAAAGAAAAGTATACACAAAGACCTAGACTCAAGCAATCAAAAATAATCAAGCATTGACACCGCTCCCCGGCAACGGCGCCATTTTGAGCGCGGGGAAATTTTGTCGTTGACTAACCTCCTCACGGCCAAACAAAATTTATTATAATCCTAAACTAACCCCTAAACAAGTCTAGTGGTAAGTTCGGAGTCGAACCACAAGGAACGGTAATGTTGGATTGTTCTCGATCTAATGCTTAAGCTACGCCGAAGTCGGTTTATGGATAGTGGACACTACAACTACACTAACACACATATAAAGATCAAGATATTACAAAGTCTACTAGGGGCAAAGATCCACTTTGAACAATTAACAAGTTAATGGGAATCGATTTGATAATCAATCATGTAAAGAAAGAATTTAAATGGGAATTAATTACCATTAAGAGCAATCTCTCAAATTCCTAGCCTAGATTCCTCATTGACTAGGTGCATAGAAGAAATTTACCCAAAATGCAATCAAATATATAAATTCTAATTCACAATCCCTTGTCAAACTAGAACTAACATGCAATTAAGTTTGCTATATTGGGAGATCAATCCAATCTAAAACAAACAACATGCCATCATCAATTCAATCAATTTAATCACACAATTATCATCAAATTTATCTCAAATAGCTCAATTAACCATAACAAAGCTTCACTCAACACCTAGTAGAAGGAAATCTACTCAAACATGATTAACAAAGCAATTAATAAAGCATAAAGAGAGAAGAAAGTAAGAAATGCTCATTGATATAAAATGGAGATCTTCAAATCATCAAATTCCTCCTTTGATTATCCAAAATCCATGAAAACCATTGTTTCTCTCACTTTCTCTCTCCAAAATTTGAGAGTTTCTCTCTCTAAAAACCTAAAACTAACCTAAAACTACTGAAAATATGAAATTCCCCCTCTAAAATGAGCAAAAAAAAATCTATTTATAACCCTTACTAAATTTCCTAGGAAGCTCCGCAAAAAGTCGAGCAGCGCGTAGAGGAGCGGGCGTGCAGGAGGTGGAGCGCCCGCTCCAGGTCCAGGAGCGGGCGTGCAGAAGGTCGGAGCGCCCGCTCCAAATCTGGAGGAAACAATCTGTTTTTTTTTTTGGATTTCCTGTGAGGAGCGGGCGTGCAGATTTTGGAGCGCCCACTCCTGGTGGTGGAGAGCCCGCTCCAAGAACCAGTGCGCCCGCTCCTCTCGGACTGGGCAAACTGCTCAGCTTCAAATGAGCATATCTCCCACGTTTTACATCGGAATTGAGCATATGACCTATCGTTGGAAAGCTCTCGAGATAAGATTTCATCTCCAATTAGAATTGCCCCAAAATGTTTTGTAGATCAAAAGATATAGGCGTTTGAAGTATGATCTTTGCAAATCAAGTGCACATTTCTTCATTACTAGTTCTTTTATGTTTTATATTTCTTCAATCTTGAGCAATGAACTTATCCAAGTGTTCCTAAACATAAGAGTAAACCGATAAAGTTTAATCTAATGTCATAAGCCACCAAAATATGCAAGAAAAGCCAAAATTGAGCAATAACGACATTTCACACACAAACATGACAAATGTAGTAAAACGCTATTAAAACCAAGTAAAAAGATAGAAAAACTATGAAAAACTAACTACAAAACTCCTAAAAATAGCGACATAAATGACACTTATCAGTAGGGTCGAGGTTTTACTTCCAGTTGGGCCCTGGAAGGTTTCCTCGTAAAATCTGTGTGTTTTAGCAAGTTCCTACATGCATTGTTTATTCATTCGCAAAAAGTAGTCATTAGGAACTCCATACAATTCACCCCCCCTCTTGTATTAATCTTCTCATTTAACACAAGCATTACCCAAACTTGAACCCCACTGTGATCATACACTAGAGTACGGTGGCGTCCAAAGGGAGAGAAGATAGAGCAAAAGAGTCGCCAATAAGTTTTAGGAACTTGTAAACTGTTCACGAGATGAAGGTTACACCCCTTAACGATCCAGGAGATCGTTAACTCCAATATGTCTGGAACCAAGACTGGAAGTTCGGGGATGAAGATACAAATCCAATCTAAAAGAGATTGAACCTCCCCTTATAATAGGCCTCTACTTTATTCTTCTCGTATTCATGTGTGTTTTCTGACTAACATGCAATCAATAAGATTAATCCTAAACCTGTTTGATCTATGTTGGTTGAATATTAATGCACAAATAAATCTTTTATTGGCGATCACTTGAATTATAATCAAATTAACCTAAACAAGATTATTAATTATCTTATTAAGCATGATTACAAGTACAAATTCCCTTTAAACATGCATAAAAAGGCATGATCAAGCAATAACAATAAAATATCAAGCAACATAATAACAATCATAATCAATAATAAATAATAATAATCATGTTAAAGCATAATAATGGCAAGATCCTAGGCATGATACTAACAAGATTAATAACAAACCCTAACATGTCACTAAACATATAAAGATAAAATATATAACCCTAACATGATATTAACATGATATTAGGAAAGAAAATAGGAAGCATCATAGAAATCATAATTGATTTAAGAAACTTATTTTTTACCCTAGACATGATACTAGGAAGCATTCTTTTAATCATACTTGATATTATAAATTACCCTAAACATGATACTAGGAATCAAAATAATAACCTAAACATGATTTCTATATCAAAATATCAATTAAACAATTAAAGCACTTACTTGGATGCCTCGTACCTCTTTCTAATAACAAAATACACACGTTAGTAACTTCAAGGAAATTATAAATCAAACAATTAAATTAAATAATTGAAATAAGGAATTAAATAAAGTTTAGACTATATTTGGGACCAAACCCTCAGAAATCAAAGCTTTCACGTCTAGGGCGAAGGCAACTTCAAATTTGGCTAGGTGTGTCTAGTGCTAGTGTATGAGGAATAGTGTTTGTAAAAGGCTAGGCTAGGCTAGAAAGAGGGAGAGAGAATCAAGTAATTATTGATGAGAGTTGGTGATTGAAAACGGAGATTTTAGGAAGCTATTTATAGAGAAAATCAGCCGGATGTGATAAAAAAAAAAAAATCAGAGTTTCGACAAGAATAAAACACTGTTGGCGCCAAACGCTGGACATTAACGCCAGGCGCCAAGCCTTAGCGCCAGGCACGAATAACTAGCGTTAGGCGCTAATAGACGTTTTCACGAGTTTTCTTAATTTTGATAAAATTTAGTCGTACAGAAGGGCAAAATCGTATTTTCCTTAAAAACACTTCTTTTATTCCGATTAAAACTCCTAAAAGTCAACCAAAGTCAACTTATCAATGCGAATTAAATTAGGAATGAAAAGAATCTTCTAGAAGAATCTAGAAGACTAAACCAATTCTAATTGCATTAGGAATGATAAATCAATATTAGGCCCTCCTCTAGATCATTGGGCCGCATATAAAGATCAAACTGGCCCAGTTTAGTAATTTGGCCATAACTTCCTCATTATTCATCTGAATTGGGCTTATAATATATTGTTGGAAAGCTATTTTCAAACCCCATCCAAATACACCATTATTGGACCCTTGCTATGGACCAAACCAAACTGGATTGGCTATTTTCTTAAAATAGGTTTTCAAAAACATAGAGAAAGAAAAGAAATAAAAATTATCCGCAACACTAGATTTTCCACACTTTCACTTCTTTCGATTATGGTTCGACGTGAAAGGTATTCATCACTGGGTTTTGTTTTGGGGAGACACAAATGGGTGTCTACAGCTGTTTACCTTATCTCATAAGTTGGATGTTATTCGGGACCGTCTTAGGGATTGGTGCCTATCACATCAGAAGTCTTGGGGTATTAACTGGAAAGCCTTATTGTAGGGAATATTTCAAGCATCATCCATAACTTGAACCTCACTATGATCATACACTAAATAACGGTGGCGTCCAAAGGGAAAGAAGATAGAGCAAAAGAGTCGCCAATAAGTTTTAGGAACTTGTAAACCGTTCACGAGGTGAAGGTTACACCCCTTAACGATGCAGGAGATCATCAACTCCAATAGGTCTGGAACCATGACTGGTAGTTCGGGGATGAAGGTACAAATCCAACCTAAAAGAGATTGAACCTGCCCTAATAATAGGCCTCTATTTTATTCTGATCGTATTCATGTGCGCTTTGTGACTAACATGCAATCAATAGGATTAACCCTAAACCTGTTTATCTATGTTGGTTGAATATTAATGCACAAATAAAACTATTATTGGAGATCACTTGAATTATAATCAAATTAACCCTAAACAAGATTATTAATTATCTTATTAAGCGTGATTACAAGTACAAATTCCCTTTAAACATGCATAAAAGGTGTGGTCAAGCAATAAAAATATATATAATCATCAAGCAACATAATATTAACAAAAATAATAATAATCATGAATATTATAAATCATAATCAAAATAATAACAATCATGTTAAAGCATAATAATAGCAAGATCCCAGACATGATACTAACAAGATTAATAACAAATCCTAGCATGTCACTAAATATCAAAGATCAAAGTTTTAGGCCTAACATGATACTAACATAAATATTAGGAAAGAGAATAGGAAGCATCGCAAGAATCACAATTGTCATATTTGATATTATAACCTTTTCCCTAAACATGATACTAGGAAGATCAAAACACCCTAACATGACACTAGGAATCATAACAACAACCTAGACATGATTTCTATATCATTATATCAATAAATCAATTAAAGCACTTACTTGGATGCCTCGTACCTCTTTCTAATAACAAAATACACGCGTTAGTAACTTCAAGGAAAATATAAAATCAAAGAATTGAATTAAATAATTGAAAGAGAGATTTAGGACCAAACCCTCATAAATTAAAACCTTTCACGTCTAGGGCGAAGGCAACTTTGAACAATGCTAGGTGTGTCTAGATCTTGTGAATGCATAATTTTATTTGTAAAAAGCTAGTTTAGTAAAGAGAGAGATAAAGTTATCAATAATTTCTTGACGAGAGTTGGTGAGAAGAATTGAGAATTGACGATGGAAAACGGAGGTTTTAGGAGGCTATTTAAAGAGAAAAATCAGCCAGACGCTAGAAATAAATTTCCACGCGTTTTCTTATTTTGATAAAAATTTAACCGTACGAGAGGGCAAAATCGTATTTTCCTTAAAAACCCTTCTTTTATTCTGATTAAAACTCTTAAAAGTCAATTAAAGTCAATTTATCAATGCTAATTAAATTAGGAATGAAAAGAACTTTCTAAAAGAATGTAGAAGACTATAATCAACTCTAATCACATTAGGAATGATAAATCAATATTAGGCCCTCCTCTAGATCATTGGGCCGCATATAAATATCAAACCGGGCCAGTTTAGTAATTTGGCCATAACTTCCTCATTATTCATTGGAATTGGGCTTATAATATATCGTTGGAAAGGTCATTTCAAACCTGACCCAACTACACTATTATTGGACCCTTGTTGTTGAGTAATAAGGTTTTGATGATTGTAAACTAATGATGATTTTCTATCTAACCTGTTTGTTAAGTTGTGCATAGAAAGAACAAGTTATACTTGGAACATGATACAAGGAACCTGAGCAATGACAAGTATATAAGGAACTTAAGCAATATATGATAAGCAATAGAATAACAAGAACAATGATGAGTGTTATGGTTGATAAGCATGATGATGGCTAAGGAACCATGAAGGTAACTATGTAAATAGGTGTTTGCATAAGTTAGCTTCATGAGGTGAGTACACTATGCATACATGAGTTATATATGTGTAGGAGTATTTACATAAGCTTTAAGTTTAATTAGTTCTCTCACTTGAAGTTTGTTTATGACAAACAAACTTCAATATAATGTTTCTCTTAAGTGTTGATGTGAAGACAGGAACTGACTTAGGTGAAGTCAATAGGTTGGAACATAGAAGATTTCAAGAGGAACAAGAGAGAATGAATGAACCTAAAGCAGGTTCTCCCATGAGAACCAAACCACGAAGGAACTTGAAGGTATTCTCTAACAAGATCCAGAAGGAACTTTCGGTAGGCTTTCCCACGAAAGCCGGAGCATGTTCCCTAACAGGTATATGAAGAGTTCCCTAACAGGAACTTAGTTCTCTAACAAGAACTATCTAATTTCCCTAACAGGAACTTGCCCCGAGATCTAGAATACATCAATACTACAAGATTCCAGAACAAGAATTTCAAAGAAACAACATGAAGACGGAGAAATCGAAGGATATCGCTCTAGGATTCATGTAAGTATGTTGGACATAAAAGTTAGTCTGGAACAAGTCTAAAGAACCAAGGTGAACTCATGATAGTCAATGAAATTAGAGTTACTGACTTGTCAGGAACTCAGAGACTATCAGAGTTCCGAAACCTAATCGGAACTTAGGTCTGCACGTCGTTAAAGGCCGCAGGTCGAATTTAATGATATAAATATTTACCTAATACGTGCATATCTTTTAGGGATTTGGTTTTACAGAATAAAAATATTTATTTTCTAATAAATCCCTTGTGGAAAAAAGATAAGTTATTTTTGGAAAAATATTTTCTATAAAATAAGTTTGAAATAAAATCTAATTTTATGGCAAGTATATCTTTTGTTAAAAGATATGGTAAATATATCTTTTGTAAAAAGATATGGGAAGTATATCTTTTATAAAAAGATATGGCAAGTATATCTTTTGTAAAAAGATATGGTTAGTATATCTTTTGTTAAAAAAAGATACATTAGTATATTTGGAAAATATAAGATTTAGATAAAATCTGATTTTATGGTAAATATATCTTATTATTATTGATAGAATATATTCTTAGCAAAAGATATATTTTTTAAAAACTTATTTTTGGAAAATATCTTTTATGTCTATCTTTTAATAAAACTTATCTTTTACAAAAAGGATGATTTGGGTGTACTATAAATATGCTCATATGTATTCATTCAAAGTTGAGGCTGGTGAAGCTTAGTGGTCGTGATTAATGGTTTCATCCTTCACCACGAAGCTAAGTCAAACCTCCAGGTTGAAGTTCCAGTCAGGTTCCAGTTACAGTTTGTCCAGTAAGTTCCAGACAGATCTCAAGTGTCCAGCATATTAGTTTTATCTCTTTATTCATTGATATGTATTTAGAGTTATTCTTTGAGATCTTGTAATTTGGAAAAAGGGTTTTGAGTGTTATATGTATTGGGGTGTGAGAGTTCGTGAGGATTCTCGTTATAATTGTATAGTACGAGTAGTCTGTGTAAGCTTCTAGGTGAAGCTGTGGTTTTGTACTTAGGTGGTACAAGTATTTTGTACTTTGGCAGTGCGTGTAGTACTTTGGTGGTACGAGTGAATCTAAGTGTGGTTCTTAGATTGGGTAGGATAGGGTCCTATCAAGTAGCAAGTCCAGTGAGGAACTTGTGAAATAAAGGTCCGTGTTTAATAGGTTGTAACTTGGTGATTGTCCTATTATAGTGAATTGGTTTGTGTTTGAAATCCCTAAGGTAGGGTCGATGTTTTACTTCCAGTTGGGCCCTGGATGGTTTCCTCGTAAAATCCGCTTTGCATTGTCTAAGTTCCTAACAACAATCAGTTTTATATTCCGCGAAAAGTAGGCACTAGGAACATACTACAATTCACCCCCCCTCTTGTAGTATATCATCCGAAATAACACTTGTCATGTACCAAACTAAACTGGAACGCACGTTTTTCATAAATAAGGTAAGAAAAGAAATATTTTCAAAAACAGAAAAAAGAGATGTTTTAATAAAAACATCCTCATCTTTAGAATTTTCACACTTTCGCTTTATTTGATTAATCAAATGACGTGAAATATATTCATCACTGGATTTGGTTTTGGGGAGACACATTTGGATGTCTACACTTATGCTTGGATTTATCTTCTTGTTCAGCCCAGTTGCAATCTCCGGTCACTCGTATCCTTTTTCTAAATACAAGCACTACTACAAAAAAATGGCTAAGAGACCCGTTAAAATATGCTTGAGAGACCGCCTTACAACGGGTCTCTATCTCAGGGGTCTGTTTGATAAAGAGACCCGTTCCTTAAATGGGGTCTGTTTGCGAGGACAAAGAGACCCGTCTGATAGCGGGTTTGTTACATAAGTTTGAAAATTCATAATTTAGAAGGAAAAAAGACCCGTTGTTTGAGATAAGAGGTCTGTTTGGTGGAATCAAAAAGACCTGTCATGTCAATTAACGGGTCTCTTTGTTCTTTGTTTTTATAAAAAAAAAAATAGAAATGTGCTTTTGATGTGGTTTGCATTTGAATTTTGAATATTTCATTTTTATGCTCTATACAAATTGGCGAAAAATTTAAAAAATTGTAACTTACAATACTTTCACTAAAACTACTTCAATACCATATGAAATAGCCTGGGGTAAAATAATAGATAAGATACAAAAAAAAAAAAAAAAAAAAAAAAATCAACCAACATAAAATTATTCAAGCAAAATTAACACAAAAATAGTCACTAAAATTTACAGCTATAATTACATCAATAAGGCTGAGTACTACTCCATCTTCTGCAATTTCAACAAGATCTGATACTTTTGGTCTATCTGAATTTCTGGAGTTAGGAATTTCTGCAAGGGTAAGCCCATTGCTCATCATACAATGAAGCGAAAAGAAATAAAGCTTATGACTTAAAAACAACAAAATGTATAACCAAAATAATCTGACAAATTCCCACTATTACAAAATAATTTTAAGAACAGAATTAGGGACTTATAATAATGTCAAATAATTAGTTCTATTCGTAGCATCAAAATTATTGAATGATTAGTAGAAATCAAGTATAGTATACAAATTAATAAATCGTTGATATTGTAGAATTATAAAATAAAACCGACTGGAAAAAAAAAGAAGTAAAGACTCAAACAGTCAAACGACTTGGAAACCCACAAATCAAATGAAACATGCAACTAGATTAATTCGTTTAAAGTATTCGGAACATTGATTTAGCAATTTAGTACCAAAATATGACGAATTACAGCATTAATTTCCTTCTGAATTTCAATTTTTCAATAGGATCTAAACACTCAAATCAATTTAAAATCCAATAAAACACAATCTAAGTGGCAGAATAAAATCAAAGAGGAAATAGAAAACAAAATACCTCAACGGTGAGTTCCCTCAAAGACATGAGTCTCTCTACCATATTTAGGATATTTACAGAGCTTCAATGGAGATAAGTTGTAGAAGAGAGTCGGTGGATTCAACAAAGAGGAGGATGATTTTAGTTTTGGGTTTGAGGCTAGGGTTTTTAGGAGAGAGAATTTCATATATAGGAATATTGCCAAGGTGCCAATATTGCAGATCTTGAGGCTATGAACGAAGGAAGAGACCCTTTTTTTGTTCACCCATCAAATTTGTGGACCCTAGGTACATATAAGAGACCCGTTAAGTGTCATAACAGCTCCTCCGTTGTATATCTCATCTATTTAATTGTGGGCCCTAATTCATATAAGAGACCCGTTATTTTTAACATTGGATCTCTTACATTAAAAAGACCCGATAGTTAAATAACGGGTCTTTAATTGGTGGTATGTTTTCCAAGTTTTGTAGTAGTGAAGAGAAGAGAAAGTTGCTGAAGCTACAACTTCTTTTCTCTATTGGAAACAGCGAGCCAAGGTTAAGTGGGATGCCTTAGGGGAGTCGCATTCCAGGTTACTATTTTCAGTTGTTCAAGCTCGTCGTCGTCGAAATTTGATTGTCAGTCGAAAAAATGATGATGGGTATTGGGTGTCTGACCCAGTGGTATTCGTTCTCTTATTCAATCTTTTTATTCGGATTTATATTCTCCTGTGATGTGCTCTATGGATGAGAATTCGATGCATTGGGATAATTTGGGCTTGCCTACGTTGTCTGTTTCACAACAAACTGATTTAATGGTCCCCTTTTCATCTTCAGGTATTAAATCTGCTATGTTCTATATTGCCGATGATAAATCCCCAGGCCCATATTGTTTCACCTCAGCTTTTTTAAAGGCTCATTGGGAAGATATAGGCGGTTATGTTACCTCTGCGATTCAATTTTTCTTTGCCCATGGGTACATGCTAAAGGAATGGAATCACACTTTCTTATTCCTTCTCCCAAAGGTTTCTCAACCAGAGTTAGTCTCTCAGTTTTGACCAATTGGGCTATGTAATGTGTTGTATAAGTGCATCGCCAAATGTATTACTAATCGTCTTTGTGGGGTTCTCCCTACTCTTATTTTCGGTTTTAAAAATGCATTTATGCTAGGTCGTCTCATCTCGGATAATGCCTTGACTGCTCATGAAATTTTGTCTTTTATGAATGCGTCAAAAGCTCGTAAGCGGTTTTATGCGGTTCCTAAGTTGGATATGAATAAAGCTTATGATAGGGTGCGCTGGGATTTTTTTATTAAGTTGTTACGGGCTTTTGGTTTTCCTCCCTACTGGGTTCGTATCATTGAGCAGTGTGTTACCATAGTGTCTTATCAGGTTCTTGTGAATGGTAGTCTTACTCCGTCTTTCCAGCCAAAGTGCGGCCTGCGACAAGGGTATTCTTTATCGCCGTATCTTTTTGTTCTCTGTATGGAAGTATTGTCGGCTTCTTTGCGCAGGGCGGAAGAACAGGCTTTGTTTTCAAGCATTTGCATTTCTAGAGGGGGTCCTTCAGTGTCTCACCTTTACTTTGCGGATGACTCGCTGCTGTTTTTCCAAGTTTCTCCGCAGGCGTGTGAAAATATTATGAACCTTCTTTCTCAATTTTGTAGTTCTTCCGGCCAAATGATTAATCTTCAGAAGTCCTTTGTCAAGTTTAGTTCAAATACTCCCCCTAACTATCAGGATTATTTAGCTCGGAGTCTTCGTATTCAATAGAATCCCTCTTTTGGAGCCTATTTGGGGCTTCCAATCGATCTAGGACGGAGTAAAGTTTCGAATTTCAAGTTTCTGGTTGACAGAGTTTCTAGCCGATTGTCTGCATTTGCCTCTCTCCGGTTGTCTACAGCGGCAAAATTGGTCATTATTAATTCGGTGTTGGTAGTTTCTTTTAATCATATTTTGTCTATTTTAAAGATTCCTTCATCTATTGCTTCTCATCTTGATATTATGCTTGCTAGTTTTTGGTGGAGATCTTCAGGTTCCAGAAAAGGAATAGCTCTACGATCGGCTTCTCTCCTTCACTTACCAAAGGGGCTAGGTGGACTTGGTCTACGTAGTATTGGATGTTTTAGTTCGGATCTCCTAGCTAGTACTAGGTGGAGGATGATGAATCATCCTCAGTTGCTTCTTTCTAGGCTCATGGTGTCTAAATACCCCAATCTTTTTGCTTTGACGGCGACTCGGATTACCCGACCCTCTTGGGGATGTTGTGGTTTGCAGTCAGCCATGTCGGTTGTGGCTAAAGGAGTTCGTTGGAAGGTAGGTTGTGGTTTGAGTGTTAGTATTACAGCTGATGAATGGGCTGCTGGGGGTTTAGTTTGTTTAAGGATGGTTATCTGAGTCGGAACTCCCGACTCATGTGTCTTCTATTATTGATTCGCGTTTTAACGCGTGGGACTCCTCGAGGGTCCATCAGCTTTTTGATGATCCGACTGCCAGTCGGATTCTTAGTCTGGATCGTCCGCAAAATCTAATGGATGACTTTGTTTACTGGAAATTCACCAGGGATGGGTCATTTTCCACGAAGTCAGCTTATTTCCTTTTTCTTCAACTGGACTCCTTGATGACTCCTGTGGGGACCATTCCCCCTTCTTTGTGGCGGAAATTCTGGGGACTTCCTATTCTCCCTAAATAAGAGATCTTTGCTTGGAAAGTAGTTCATTCCGTTCTTCTAGTTGCTTCAGCTCTGTTTGTTAGGGGGATTTCAGTTGATCCTATATGTTGTTTTTATCACCGTCAGCCAGAGACGATTGCTCATTTATTTTGGGACTGTGATTTCATTAGCCTTCTCTGAGGTCGTAGTTCTTTAGGTTTTCATAGGCCCGGTCTACATCGCCTTCCGATCCTTAACTGATTTTCTACTATGGTTTCTTTGTTTGGTGCTACTAAGGACTGGGTAGGCCTTATCAACTTCTTCTCTATTTTGTGGGCGATTTGGCTTTCTCGTAATAATGTTCGGTTTCGACAATTGGATGCTTCCCCTACTGAGGTGTTGAGTCTTGCGTCCCAGTGGTATGCTCGGGGTCAGCAAGCTCAGGATTTTCGCCTTAAGTCGTCTAGTTTGCCTCTTCGTCCTAGGCTGTCTGTCACGACTTTTTCTGCTTGCTACGGCGGGGATCCTCTTTCGGGTTTGGATTTTTGTTCGCTATGTGATGGTTCTTGGTCTTCTGAAAACTTTGCAGGTGCTGGTTGGATTCGGGATTATGTTTCCCCTTTGGTGCTTGGTGGGGGTGCTCGCGCTTCTCTCTCGTCATCTGCTTTACATTCAGAATTCCAGGTCTGCTTTTGGGGTTTAGGTAGTGCCTACGGCAGGGGTTATCGTAGGATCCTTATTTACTCGGACTATGAAACCGTGTGTTTGATTCTAGGCCGCCGTCAAAGGAGTGATGTTTCTTTATGTTGGTTAATTCAAGATATTCATGCTCTTCTTTCCTTGTTTGATGCTTACAAGATTATAAAGGTTCCTAGGTCGCGGATTTCCCCAGCGCATTGATTGGCTGGGAAAGCTCGTGCTCGGGAGTTTCTTTATTGGTCTTTTTAGGTTGTTTGTTTTTTTCTTTGTACTCACCGTAAAAAAAAAAAAAAAAAAAAAAAAAAAAAAAAAAAAAAAGGATAACTGGGAAAAGTGATCAACCATTCGGTTATGTTAGAGTAATTTGTGAATTAAAAATTAACATCCTTTCCATTTTTGAGCACAATAATTACATGTTACTTAGAATTTGGCACACACGGACAGATGTATGTTAAATTGTTAATAAATTCTGAATTGTAACACAACAATTTCTTCTTGTTTTATTCAGAAGACCAGGACCAATTTCTTACTTATCTTGTACGGAGTATTAGCTTAAATTCTGAATAAAACAAGAAGAATTGGTCTGTGTGTGTGACTTTGTCCAAGTATTAGCTTAAAAGGGACCGGTATAGTCGTGTCTAATGGAGTATTTGTAATTGATGGTCGTCTCTTCGGCTCTTCCTCAAACCTTTCTTACTTATCTTGTACGATGAGTTTTATAATTTGTTTGATGAGTTTAATGAATCTATGGCCCCACATCTTTTTTTTTTTTTCTTTTTTTTTTTAATAATAATAGTCTAATTTTATATTAAAAAAATGTAAATAATAAACGGCTATTTTACTGAATGTCACTGAGTACTTTCAAAATTCACCAAATGTCATCAAGGTTTTCAAAATTCACCAAATGTTATCAAGCTTTTACAAAATTCACCAAATGTCATTAATGACTAACGGTCCTTAACTTCGTTAATCATTTAGATTAAACTAGGTTAAATCCCGTGCCATGCACGGTCATAATTAAACTTCACAACAAAATTTATAAAGAATGGTGTTAATTCAACAAATTTATCCAAAAAAAAATATATTTGTAACAAAATAATAGTCTCTAATTAAAGATATTGATGGTCAAAGTTGTGTCTCAATAAATTTGCATCCAACCATAACTTATAAAAAAACGGAGGAGTATAATATAATAAAATGATTTTGTTAAGTTGTTCTTATAAACATTATGTATATTTGTAAGATTTATACAAATTATCCTACCAAAATTATTATTCCTATTTTTAATTATAATAAATTTTAAGTTTGAGGAAAAAAAAAATTATAATAATATTATGATAATCTTGGATGATGATATATGTCAATACCTTAATTTTAAACTATGTTAGTATATTTGTAGCTAAAAGGTTATAGTATATAAAATATATGTTGAAAAATAAAAAAAAAATAAATTAATTGAGTATGATTGGATTAAATGTGTTGTCAAAATGGAAATAAATAATATGGTAGGTTATAAAATGGAAGTTATTAAAATTTGGCAAAAAAAAAAAAAAAAAAGGAAAGAAGAAATGGCGGGAATTTTTTTTATAACATCGTGACAAGTGTCACTTTAGGCTCGCTTTTAGTATAGGTAAATTGATATTGACACGTGTCATAATATGTGGTTCATTTTAATTATTTATCTTAATTAATAAAAATAATATATTTTTTTTCATTTTCGTGGCAAAAATTGCTCGGGTATAGTTTTGGGGGTCATTTTGACCCTTTATGGACACAAATTAAGCTCGAAATTGACAAAAAAAATAACATAAATGCTTCGTTTTCTGTGTTGAAACATATTTCGATTAATGTGTCGTTATTTTTTAACCATCAAAATTGATCGGTTAAGGTTTTGGGTGTCATTTTGACTCTTTATGGGTACAAATTAAGCTCAAAATTGACAAAAAAATAAACGTAAATGCTCTGTTTTGTGTGATAAAAAATATTTCGATTAGTGTGTCGTCATTTTTTAACCATCAAAATTGATCAAGTAAGGTTTAGAGGGTCATTTTGATCCTTTATGGTAACAAATTAAGCTCGGAATTGACTAAAAAAATCATATATGCCCCGTTTTGTATGTCGATATCGTAATTTATTTTCGAAAAAAATGCGAAACGGGGTATTTAAGTATTTTTTTGCCAATTTCGAGTTTAATTTTTTCACAAAGGATCAAAATGACCCCCAAAATCTTACCCGAACAATATTCGTCACGAAAATTGAAAAAAAGTATTATTTTTATTCATTAAAATAAATCATTATTGTGTATTAATTATAAAAAGTAATGGCATTTGGTGAAATAATTTTCCAAAGTAATGGAATTTGGTGAAATAAGAATTGCATTATCGCAAAACGAACTAACGTCCATATGCTATTAGTAGCACGAGGTGTCATTGTATTGTTTGTCAGCGGCATTTAGAGAATTTTGAAAACTTTGATGGAATTTGGTGAATTTTGTAAGTACTTAGTGGCATTTGGTGAAATAGTCGAATAATAAAACAAAGCGAAAATTGAGATGTATTTTAGGTGTGTTTAAGCTTTTTCTCTAATTCTCTCATTTTTAAACCCCTTAATTTTTATAATTGTGTCCCTTAAATTTCTTTAGTGTACTTAGCTTTCAATATTTCATGACTTTTACTTTTATTATAAAGCATAAGAATGAAGAAAATAAAATGTTAAAAAGAAAAAAGAAAAATTGTCAAAAAAAATATGGTAAAACCTTTCAGCAGTCGCCAAAAATAAGTCAATCTTTTGATTATTTTTAAATATATAATACAACTTTTAGAGGATTTCCGTGTTAAACAAGATATTTTACGTACAACCTTAATAATGACTGGTTAACATTTTATTTATTTTTTTAATAAATTCTTTCAATAGTTTAATTAACACTTAAAGTGAAACTTTAATATGGTTAACAATAAAAATTAATTCTTTCTTAGCTTCTTTCCAAAAAAGTAATTCTTTCTAAAAAAAACAATTAGAATAATTTTATTTAGAAAAAAAAAAATCCCACACCCACTACCTCTACCAGCCACCACCACTTTCCCCATCGCTTACTAGTAAACCCCTTCCCTTCCCCCCGACGCTGACACTAATCCCCCCCTTGTCGCACGTCGCCCCTCTCCCTCTTCTCCTGAACGGCTGAACTAGTAACCCCTCTCCCCGAAACCTCCCTCCGTCCCCAACGAAACCCTCTAAAACTATTCCCCCCCCCCCCCATTATCGAAAAACTCTAACCAAAACCTCTCCTACCATTGCTAGGGTTTCGGTTGGGTTTTCGAAGATAGGGGATGGGTTTTAGAGGATTTTGTTAGCGGATGATTATCCAAAATGAAAACTAACATTATAAATATGGAAGTACAAATCGCAAATGATCAATGTTTATAAAAAAAGTTGGGAAATTTTATAATGCAATACCACTAAATTCCCGTTCTATTCACCTTAACTAGTATATTACCCGTGTAATTGCACGGTATAATAAGTTCATTTATATATTACTCTAATTATCAAGGTTATGTTTGATTCAATTTATTTTAATTAGAATTAATCAGATTAACCGTCTAGCAAATCATATTTTATATGTTTATTCGCTTTATCGTTGAACAATTATATTTTCGTAGTTTAAAAAATGGGGATTTTTTTTTTTTTGTGTGCATGGCTATCCACACCATGTGGCCGAGTTTACTAGAGTTACTCCTAACCGAGTAACCCCTCCAGTAACCCTAATCAAGTAACCCCTGATCGAGTAATCCCTCAAGTAACACCACTAAGTAACCCCTGACCGAGTAACCCCTGACCGAATCCCTCAAGTAACCCCGGACCGAGTAACCCCTCAAGTAACCCCTAACCGAGTAAGCCATGTATGAACCTCTCAAATAACCCTTGACCGAACCCCTCAAGTAACCCATGACCAAGTAACTTGAGTAACCATTGACCAAATAACTCAGGTAACCCCTGCCATACGGTGTGGCCAGACACATACAAAAATTTGTCTTACAAAAATTATTAAATTTCATATTTGCAAATCAAATGAAATCTCATTTAATAAATTTGTTAATAAGGGTCAAATAATAATTTAGCTAGTCAAATAAAAAAATGTGGTGAATTGAACATTACCCAAGTGTGGTCAAATCTAGTTAAACAAACATATCCCAACAATAAGTTAGGTCCAATCTATGAATTGAGCATAACCCAATTCTTAATAAATTGATGATATACAAATATTTCATTTAAAGATATACATAATTTAAATTTACATATCAAAGAAATTTAGGGTTTGTTTGATTCTCTTTATTTTTACTTTAGTTGTAAAATAAACATAAGTGACTCTTATTAACACTAGTAAAATAATTGTAATTGGCACCGAGTAATGGTCACCGGTTTTTAAAAAATCGGTGGGAAAAAAAGGGGAAAAATGAGCGGAATCTTCTTGAAAGAGTAATGCCACCGGTTCGGCTTGAACCGGTGGGGAAAATGTTAATCCCACCGGTTCAAAACCGGTGGCTTTGTAAAAAAAATAACGCCCTTTTTTTTCTTCCTATATAACCCCCATTTTCCCAAACCCTAGGCCCTTCATTCCCATGTTCTCTCTCCTCTCTCATTTTCTCGTCCCCTCTTCTCTCTCCTCCCTTATTCTCTCTCGTCCCCTATTCTCTTGTCCTCATTCTCTCTGATCTCCTCCTTCCTCTCTTCTCTTGTCTCCTCCTCCCTCCTATTCCTCTGTTATCTCGTCTCCTCCTCCCTCCTCTTCCCCTTTTTCGACCACCACCGTCGCTGCAACTAACCATCGCCACCAAAGGTTTTTTGGTCAAATTCGGCCATGAAAACTCTAGGACGATCGAATTTGACCTTTATAACCCAAATTCAAGCAAATTTCGGGGGGTGTTGGTGGAAGTCGAGGTAAGTTCTCTTTTTTCTTAATTTTATTTTATTTTTTAAGATTTTGGTGGAATTCTGGTGTTTGGTTTTTGGTGGTGTTGGACGGTTTGTGGTGGGTAGTTTTTTCTGGGGAAGGTGACAAATCTGGGTTAGTTGGGTGGTTTAAGGTGGGTGTAAGGTGGGTTCGGAGCAGGTGGGGTAAGGTGGGTTCGGTGCATGTGGGTTAAGGTGGGTCTGATAGGTGGGTTCAGTGTAGGTGGGTGGGTCTGGTGGGTTAAGGTGGGTGTTCGGGTGAAGGTGGGTTAAGGTGGTGGTGTAGGTGTTTGATACTATAAATTTCTTTTTTAAAATTAATGTCCCATATACTATACTATATATATGACATTAATTTTAAAAAAGAAATTCGACAGAAATTCGGACGTTAATTTTAAAAAAGAAATGCAGACATTAATTTTAAAAAGAAATTCGACAGAAATCTGGGACATTAATAATTTTAAAGAAGAAATTTGACAGAAAATACGGGACATTAATTTGTTTTTTTGGGCAGAAATTCAACTTAAAAAAAAAAACATTAATAGCACCGGTTAAAAGCTCTTTTTCCCACCGGTTTTGAACCGGTGGCATATGTTGGAGGAATTGGCACCCCCCACATATTCAGTGGTTCAAAACCGGTGGGTTGTGGGGGGTTTGAACCGGTGCTTAAATGTTTTTTTCTATTAGTGTAACCCCTATCATAACTTATTGGAATTTATGTTTCATGAGCTTATATTATCTGCAGGGCCAACTTGAAACCCGGGTTCGATTCGTACGGAGACCAATTAAAAGGATAACCTTGACCCACGCATGCCCGACCCAAATAATTCCGTCCCGTTGTAGGTCAACTCAAATTCCACCGGCTACCTGATTTAACATTTCTAATACTCCGTAATTGTAAACATAAGCTAAATTATGCAATTAGTGATTTTTCAGCAATTGAAATATATATTTTTTTTGTTTTACTTTTGTGTCTTTATTTATTATTTATTTATTTACCTGAATTGACACATCTAGTACTCCATAATTGTAAACATATATTAAAATATGTAATTAATAATTTTTCTTATTTTTCAGCAATTGAATAACATATAGTTTTTTTTATTAATTTTGTTTCTTAATTTTAATTATTTATATTTATAAGTTAAAACATAAGAAGTGACTCGAACTTTTTCAAAAAAATAATATTAATCAATCGTTTTATTTGAATAAAAAAATATACTTTGGTATAGTAATAAACTAATAATCTAGTTTAGTCTTCTTTGCTTTTTCTATATTTTACTCACTTCTTTAACAAATTTTCTTTATATTAATAATGTTTCTTCTTTCAAAAAAAATTATGCTTCTTCTTTATATTAATAAAATTTCTTTTTAAAGTAAGTGTTAATGTTTTTTTTTTCTTTCTTTTTTTTTTTTTTTTGACAAGGTATTTCACATTACTGGTATTTCGATGAGAATAATTGCATTATTACATATAAATTAGTTTTTCTTAATATAAAAAGAAAAAAAATTGGAAAATTTTTTAATTAATATATACAAGTATTTTTTTTTTTTTTTGAAGAAAATATATACAAGTATATAAAGGGAGAATGGTAATATTGCCTCAAAAAAAAAAAAAAAAAGGGAGAATGGTAATAGAGATAGAAATATATAATAGTGGATTATATATCTTATAAGAATATTTGTAAAAAAAAATGGATGGAAAGTGTCATAAGGATTATATGTTTATAAGAAAGATTTAGAATAATACATTAATCTTTTTCACCTTTAAAACATATTTATAGATATTTGTAATTGATGCTATGATTAAAATAATACGAAATTAAGTTTACAAAAAAAAAATACAAAATTAATTTGTCATATATTATTCTATAATTTAAGCATAAACATATTGTTCAATTATGTCACATAAGATTAAAAATATTCATTAATGTAGGAAATAATTTAAGATAAAAATAAGTATGCAATTTTGTCACATAAGATCATAGCTATTCGTATGATTTATTAAAGGCAGTACTTTATGATAAAAAACATTATGCAATTTTGTCGCATTAGATAGATAAAAAAAATTATTTGTAAGATTTTTTGTAGGCAATAGTTTAAGATAAAAAATATTCGTAAGATTTTTGATAGGCAACAAAAATTTCAACAATATATGGAGTATATACAGTGGCGGATCCAGGAATCCTGACTAGGGGTAGCACTGATATAACGGTGTTGTAACGTAACGTAATATAATCCGTCAAACAAAGTACGTTAAATTTTGGATATAATGCGTTGTGTAGCCGTATACTTATTAACAATCATATTCAAACATTTTTATTGACAAGGTTATTATTTTTTTTTGAAGGCTTGTTAATTTTTTTTACAAATAATTTATATTCTAGATATCGATTATACTATGATAAATTTTCCACCTATATTTTTTTTTAAGTCAAAGTTGCATATGAATTTATACGGGAAACTTTGGCATAAATTTTTCTATGTGCACGTATACTAATGTAAAACTTTGATTGAAAATATCTTTAATAATAAAAATTATAACAATTGAATATTAATAAATTTTTCGTTGAGACGATTCCAACAAGTACTCACATGCTATATTTATTCTGATGTATAAATCACAAACATTAGTCAAAGTGAATTAGATTACTTGTGTAAAAAGTCAAAATATTTCATTTACTTAAACACAGATGGAGACATCATGGAGTATGATTTATTTTTTTATATTCATTTTAGTGTAAATTTTCATACTAATATAATCAAGATATAATAGTAGCCAAATAATTACAATAAATTAAATATTATGTAATGAAAATGAGAAGAATGTCATCGAATATAACGGATAGAGTATTTCATATTAATATAAGGATTGTTTATTTTGCCTCAAAAAAAAAATAAAGGATTGTTTATAAAAGGTGTGAAAATGGAAAAAAATATTTATGTTGGAGAGATTGTAATAGGTAATAGCTTATCCAAAGTGGAGGAAAGTGGAAATTCATTGGGTTTCAAAAAAAAAAAAGTGGAAATTCATTTGGGTTTAAAGGGAAAAAAAAAAAAAGACACTAAGGGGTCTCGAACCCAAGACCTCCTTGAGAACAAAACACATTTCACCATCCTTCTCCCTTACCACTGAACCACTGCTCAAGATAGTTAACGTATATTCGAGTTATAATTCTTATATAAATATCCAGGTAGTTTTTTTCAGAAAAAACATTTTTTTTTTTTTGTGGGGTAGCACGTGCCCCCCAGGCATCAACGTGGATCCGCCTCTGAGTATATATGTTGACAATTGCTTTATATAGAGTTGGGGAAAAGGGCGGAAATTTTTTTAATAGTGGAGAGACATGTGGAGCTTTGCATATATTGTCCTCTGTTTTAGTATATGTATAGCAGTATAGATAGATAAATATAGATTTTACTAAATTAAATAATTTTATTAAAATTAAATTATTTTAACTAAATAAAATAATTTTAATTAACTTAAATTAATTTTATTGAATATAAAAAAGTGATAGTGACTTTGTATACACTTGATTGCCTTTACTGTTTGCAAGGCCTCAATCTTGACTTGGATATTTCCACGAGCATGTGGACATATAAATTTCCATCCAATTAAATTAGTATTATTATCTTCCTACTAAGAGCAAGTTCCTGTCCTACGTCCTATGTAATGTAGTATATATATGTGTGCATATTAACGCATAAACATACTACACACAAATAAACCTTATCCTGAAAATCATCTTAGAGTGCCATGAGTCCCTTTTTCAGTTTGGTATTCGTTTTTGTTACTCATTTCTCAATCCTTTTCCACTCCGTCTTGCCCAATAGTGTAGAGCGTGTTGCCCTCTTAGAGATTAAGTCACAGATAACCCATGACCCTTATGGAGTTCTAGACTCTTGGAATGAATCCCTTCCTATTTGTGAATGGCATGGTGTCTTTTGTGGCATCAAGCATCCACATCGACATCGAGTCGTTAGCTTAAGTCTTCCAAACTACAATTTGGTGGGAACCCTATCACCTTATGTAGGCAACTTAAGCTTCCTTCATACTCTTTTTTTAACCAACAATAGCTTTGGAGGGCACATACCACCTCAAATTGGCAATCTAGTAAAGTTAAGGGTCCTAGGCTTAGAGGTTAACAGTTTTGAAGGCCAAATACCAGCCAATTTATCTCGTTGCTTGAATCTGGAGGCCCTCGCCCTAGCACTCAACCATCTTTCTGGGATTATTCCATCTCAACTCGGCCTCCTTTCCAACTTGAAAGTGTTAACACTTTTTAGAAACCAACTTGAGGGTGATCTCCTCAACAAGGTAGTCATAAATATGACTTCCTTGCAGATGCTATCTGCGTCTAACAATTCTTTTCACGGAAGCATTCCAGATAGCATTGGAGCAACACACAAATATCTTCGTTTTTTCTCTATGAGTAATAGTCGTATTTCAGGTATTATTCCTAATTCTTTTTATAATCTTTCTCAGCTCCGAGAGGTTGGATTAGCAATTAATCAACTCCAAGGAACTCTTCCCTTGAATATTGGGGTTCGTCTTCCTAAACTCACCAAGTTCATCATATCTGAAAATTTCTTCCATGGAATGCTGCCAGTCTCTCTCTCAAACCTCACTCATCTAGAAGGATTTGGTGTCTATTCCAACAATTTCACAGGAAACATGTTTAGTGCTAGAAATATGCCTAATTTATTATACTTAGAGATTGATAATAACAATTTAGGGACAGGAAGAGAAAATGATTTAGATTTTCTACCAACTCTTGTTAACTGCAGTAATCTACAAGAGTTGGAATGTGGTGGAAATAATTTTGGTGGGATGCTACCGGATTCTATCGGTAACATGTCCACACTCACTAGCATAGATTTTCAACTTAACAAAATTCATGGAGGCATTCCATCAGGGCTTTATAACCTCGTCAACTTGAGGTTTTTGGATTTGCAAAATAATCAACTGAGTGGACATATTTCACCTCAAATCGCAAAACTAACAAAATTAGAAATATTAGACATGGATATAAATTATCTCACTGGTAATCTTCCTAATTCATGGGGAAATCTTTCACATTTGGGTCAACTCTATTTAACAAACAATAGATTCCAAGGAAAAATTCCTTCGAGTCTAGGAAATTGTTCAAATTTAGTACATATATCACTTTTTTCAAACAACTTTAGTGGAGCTTTACCACCTCAGCTATTCCATGATTTATCTATATTAGTTAGCCTACGTTTGCAATATAATAGATTGCAAGGAGTCATCCCGGTTGAAATTGAGCAACTGCGCTATTTGGTTTTGTTAGATTTATCCGAAAACACCCTCTCCGGAGAGCTACCAACCACCCTTGGTAGTTGCAATGAGCTTGTTGAGCTATATATGGGAGGAAACTTGTTCACCGGGTATATCCCTCCGTCTTTCAAGTCATTAACTAGTTTGAATTTTTTAAACCTTTCTCATAATAAGTTGTCTGGTCCTATTCCAACTTTCTTTGAAAATTTTCCATTAATAGGACTAGATCTATCTTATAATGATTTTACGGGAGAGGTCCCTAGAAAAGGTGTTTTTGCAAATTCAACCGGTTTGAAAATTCGAGGGAATAGCAAGGTTTGTGGAGGGATTCCAGAATTTCATTTGAAAACATGTCCACCTAGTAATGATTCGAGAGGAAAGGGGATTAAATTGTCTGTTGCCGTGATTGCGATCATTGCAGTAGCTTCTTTGGTTGCGAGTGTGTCCATAGTGTCATTAGTATACTTCCTACTTTGTTCAAGGAGGAAACGAAACAAACCATCTCAAGGATCCGAGTTTAATTTGATAGAGCCTTTCTCAATATCTTATGACAAGCTTCTCAAAGCTACAGATAGATTTTCGGAAGCAAATTTACTTGGTAAAGGTCATTTCGGGTCTGTTTACAAAGGAGTCATTGATCATGAGAGCAATAATATGGTTGTTGCTGTTAAAGTTATCAGCCTTGAACAGAGAGGAGCTGCCAAAAGTTTTATGGCCGAGTGTGAAACGTTAAGAAGTATCCGTCATAGGAACCTTCTTAAGATTGTCACGGTCTGCTCGAGTACTGACTTTCAAGGCAATGATTTCAAGGCTTTAGTGTACGAGTTCATGACAAATGGAAGTCTTCATCAATGGATTCACACAGATCCACATTTTAGAATACTAAGCCTTCTTCAAAGGGTAGAGATTGCAATTGATGTGGCGAGTGCACTGGATTATCTACACAATGGTTGCGACACTCCTATCATTCATTGCGACCTAAAACCAAGCAACATTCTCCTCGACAATGATATGGTTGCTCATGTTGGGGACTTTGGGTTAGCAAGATTTCATATGCGTGCAACTGCGAATAACAGTAGCTCAATAGCAGTCAAAGGCACAGTTGGATATGCAGCTCCAGGTAACATGAAATAATAACACTGAAATCTAAAATTAGATAGCTAATATAAAATGAAATAATATAAAATTTCTCTGCTTTGAAAACTCTGTTTTGAACAGAATATGGCCTAGGGAGTATGGTGTCTAAGGAAGGTGACATTTACAGCTTCGGCATTGTGTTGTTAGAGATGATGACTTCAAAGAGTCCCACTGATGAGATGTTCGAACGAGGTTTAGACCTTCACAATTATGCTAATTCAGCAGCATTGTCTGCTCAATTGGAAAACATCATTGACCCAAGGCTCCTAGAGGATGAAGGTACAAGTGAAGGAAATGAAGGCGAAATTTTGACAGAAATTGACAGGAAACATAAGTGCATAAAATCTATCATTGAAATTGGAGTAAAATGTTCCGTGGAGTCACCACAAGATCGAATGAGGATCGAAGATGCTATTGGGGAGTTGCAAGTACTAAAGGATGCTCTCCTTAAACAACTACATGTCATTCGTGCAAAGCGGGTCTAGGTACATACTTCTAAATTTCATAATTTCTAGTATATGCCAAATTCATCACTTACAATACTGAATTTTACTAGGCTCTTGCAGGAATCATGCATGCTAGCAGCAGAAGTATAAGACTACTGTGAGACACTATTAGAGTATTAGCATAAACTAAGTGAAAGTTTTGCTTTCGATAGTATTTCTCTGTTTAAATGATGTAACAAAAATGCTCTAGAATACATTCTTATTTTAAATTGAAACGGTCAAGATTGTAATTTCTATGGAATAATAAGTATTATTCATTGTTGGGTCCAAGTATATATATAAAGTTGAAAATCCTTTGTTATTTACATGTAAGTTATCACACTTGACAAGCTCGGTTCGTGTATATAGTTTGAAATCTAGCAATTTGAACATAAAATTTGTAGGAACTAAATTAGAATTTTTATGGATATTTTTTTGAAAGACAGAATTTTTATGGATAAAAGTAAGGAGTGTAGTGTTTTTTGACGATTTTTGACTTATGTTTGACTTATTTGCATGACAGTTACTTAATGCCGACTTGAAGTTAGTGGGGGCAGCTCAGGAAAACAAGAAAAATAAGATCATCAGATCAACATTACACATAAAATTATTGCTATAAACTTTATATTTGCCCATTTAATCTTTATCAAGCTTTTATATTTAATAACATTATATTCTACATACAAGAATTAAAAAAAAAAAAAAAAAAAAAAAAAAAAAGAATATCGATTGCTTTTTGATATTTCAATTCATCATGTTGCACATTAATATTTCCTCCTATAATGTGCTACTCGTACTTGTATATCCACATAAATTTTAAATTGAGTTGGAAGTTTGAACAATGGTAATCCAATGTCTCTTGAAAAGGAATTTTAGACCTAAAAGGAGAATATAATAATACTAGGGATTTATAGACTACTTCACTTCTTCTTCTTTTTTTTTTTTTTTTTTTTTTTTGTACTTCACGCTTTTTTAAGTCTAAAGGCTTGGGTTAGCCCCTTTGAGATGAGCTCTCTTACTTTCACATCTTAACATGAGTGTTTTGCGATAAGTTTTAAAATTGTTTTGACCTGTACAATTAATATAAAATACTAATTAATATGAAAGTAAGGATCATTAACATTAATATGGTTGTTACTTTAGTTTTTGAGGTAGTTAGCTTTTTTTTTTTTTTTTTTTTTTTGGGGACTAGGATTATGAAACAAGGTTGATGTTGCTATGATAATTTGTATTTCGAACTTTCAAAGTAGTTCGATCAATTATGCGGGACGCGAACAAAGTAAAACGCCTCATGCAAGATATAAGTATTGAAAAATCTGAGAAAGAATGGAATAGATGACCGTCAAGTCATTAACAGCAAAGTAGTTATCAACTTATTTATTTTTTGAATAGTAATTGTACACGTATTAATTGGTCCCTTTTAGGCCAATAAAATTAATACTTAGACTAGTCAAATAGGGGGGCTGCCCAGTTAATCTTCATGATTAACAAACTTTGTCAATCTTTTATGCCATGTCAGAAGTTGGAGTATGTGGATGTCGACTCAACAGCCAAGTCAGAAGTAGAACGATACACATTAGCATATTATTTGTAAACGGCGCTCGCTGCTGTTAGTCTGTTACTTATAGGGGCTGTTCTTGATTGACGGTGGAAGATGAATTCATGGTTGCATTTAATGTTGGTAAGTAATGGTTTACTACTTTGCTGTTTTCCAAGTGATGTAATAATTGTCTTCTTGCTCCATTCCCGTAGAATTTGACTATCAAAATTGAAATAAACTTTTTAATCTAAAACACCAAAAGTAAAAAATATAGAATTATTGTCAAAAAATATATATTGTCAAAAAAAAAAGAATTATTGCAATAATTTCTATTTATTTGAATTTGATTATACTCGTATAAAATATTATACTCGTATTTGAATATTGTTTGTTCATTAAATCAATATATCTTATGTAAATGTTTTATGCTTTATTATTAAAAAATAAATTTACTATTCAAAATATATACTTGTACTTTTTTATTTTTTTGAAATTAAGTATTAACTATATACTTGTATTTTTTATAATATATGTAACATACCCATTTTTACCGTATTTAAGAAAAATGGATTAAATGATTGATAAGAGTATGTGGGTCATGAGTTTTAAAGAAGAAAAATTTACAATTGATGAATTGAAAATAAGGTTTTTTTTTTTTTTGTTTTTTGGACACAAAAACAGAGCTTAGCCATTTATTAACTCATCAAAAGTTCAAGATCATTACAAATCGCCCCGTGAATTTCCGGAGATACTCCTCTAACCAAACCCGAAAATCACTAAAAGTACTACTCAAACTAGCTAAACCATGGGCAACACTAACTTAAAAACTGATGAATTGAAAATAAGTTAGATTAAAGTAATCATATCAAATTTGATGAATTGAATGTGTAGATGATCTAACCACTAACTTAAAAACTGAAAAAGAAATGAATTTTTTTGTACTTTCAACATTTTTTTTTTTTTTTTTTTTTTTTTTTTTTTTTTTGTTGTTGTTCCATCCGGTATACCCTTTGGGCTAATTCGAATTTGGGGATCAATTTTGGGTGATTAAGTTCCAATCCCCTCCCAATTGTTGTTACAAGAAATCGAACACGGATTCTCCCTACCAAGTATAGTCCCAATCATCACTACAGCATCAACCAATTAGTTGTTGTTGTTGCACATAATGCATAAGATAACAACTATTTTTAGTAAATGTTGCACATAATATGAAACGGATGTAATATAAAATATTTTTTTAAAAAAAATTAAAAATTACATCGCTTTCATAAGATTTTGGAATGACAGATAGTAGCCATATTATATTTATTTATCTTTATCTTTAAATTTTATTAGTTGGATTTAGTGAAGACCATGAGAGGCTATTGTTATAATATTTAATGTAGGTTTTTGTCAAAAAAAACTCAGGGCATGTTCACTTCAGCTTAATTTCAGTTCAGTTAAGTTCAGCTCCAATCAGTTGAATTCAGTTCAGTTCAGTTCAGCTCCTAATTTCCTTCTCTCATAAAATATTCATTTCACTTTAGTTCAGTTAAGTTCAGTTCAGTTCAGTATGGTAGATAAAGTTATTCTTTTATTGAGAAGTAAAGTGGCAATTCAATAATACGTGGACCATTGGAAAAGTAAGAAATGATAAATTAAATATGAGTGGAGATATTAGTGGGTAAAGATATATTATTACTCCCTCTGTCCCTATATTTTTGCTCCATTTGACTGTGAGCAAAATTAAAGGTACGGAGGGAGTACATTATAAGAGGAGTTCCGCATAGTCCCTATGTGCAAAAATGCATATAGGAGGGCAAAAGTGGAAAAACACTGAGTTTTGACATCCAAAATGGTACTTTTAATGGTTACCATGGTCAATGGTACATTTTTTGTATTATTATGCATGTATATGTACCATTATGTCTTAGTACTTTAGTACAGTAGTACTATTATATCTCACAATGGCATAATATTTTGATATACCATTTTCATACTTATTTGTAATATTAGCATTATATATAATTATTTATACCAGTACAACATTTAGGGCCTGATCACTTTAGCTTAATTTCAATTTAGTTCAGCGCCAATCAGTTCAGTTCAGCTCCAATCAGTCCAACTATGTTCAGTTCAGTTCAGTTTAGCTCCTAATTTTTGTCTCTAATAAAATATTCATTTCAGCTCTATTCAGTTCTGTTCACTTCAGCTCCTATCAGTTCAATTCACTTCATCTCATTTCAACTCCTAATTTTATTTTACACCGAACATTTTTCGCGTGTGAACAGTAATATTTTCATAAAAGTAACCTTTTTTTTTTTTTTTTTTATAAAAGTGACCTTTTTTTTTTACAAAAAGTGACTCTTTTTTTTTCACAAAAGTGACCCATATTTTTATAAAAATGATTTTTTTTTAAAGTGACTCATATTTCTACAAAAGTAACCTTTTTTTTTTTTTACAAAAGTGACCCTTTTATTTTCACAAAACTTAATACACAATAGATCTCCATCATTTATTGAAGCTAGATTACTAGTCTTCTTCATTTCACAATTTACAAGGAAAAATGTACTGAAAAACGATGAAAGAAACGCAATTGAAAATTGAAATCAATGTTCAACAATAGCAAAATCACATAAATTATACTAATTGTAGACACCCATTTGCGTCTCCCCAAAACCAAACCCGGTGATAAGTACCTTTCACGTCATTTGATTATCGAACAAAGCGAAAGTGTGAAAAGTCTAGTGATGAGGATGTTTTTATTAAAATATCTCTTCTTTCTGTTTTTGAAAACAATTTTTTTCTTACCTTATTTATGAAAAACGTGCATTCCAGTTTAGTTTGGTCCATGATAAGGGTCCAATAATAGTGTAGTTCGATGGGGCTTGAAAAGAGCTTTCCAACGATATATTATAAGCCCAATTCCGATGAATAATGAGGAAGTTATGGCCAAAATACTGAACTAGGCCCGGTTTGATCTTTATATGCGGCTCAATGATCTAGAGGAGGGCCTAATATTGATTTATCATTCCTAAAGCAATTAGAATTGATTTTAGTCTTCTAGATTCTTCTAGAAGGTTCTTTTCATTCCTAATTCAATTAGCATTGATAAATTGACTTTGGTTGATTTTTTGGAGTTTTAATCAGAATAAAAGAGTGTTTTTGAGGAAAATACAATTTTGTCCTTCTGCACGGTTAAATTTTATCGAAATTAAGAAAAAAACGTGAAAATAATTGTACGACAGGGATTAACGTCTGGCAGTAATTTTCAGCGTCTGGCGCTAACCTGTTTGTATTCTCGTCGAAACTCTGATTTGTTTTTCTATCCGTTTGGCTGATTTTCTCTATAAATAGCCTCCTAAAACCTCCGTTTTCAACTATCAACTACCATCAAAATATCAGATATTCTCTAGTTTTCTTATTCTCTCTAGCTTTTAAGAATTCTCTTCTCTCTCTAGCTTTCTCTACAAAATTCCACATTCACAAGACCTAGAAGCACCTAGCCAAGTTCGAAGTTGTCTTCGCCCTAGACGTGAAAGGTTTAATTTCTGAGGGTTTGGTCCCAAATCTCTCTTTCAATTATTATTTAATTTAATTCTTTGATTATTATTCTCCTTGAAGTTCCTAACGTGTGTATTTTGTTATTAGAAAGAGATACGAGGCATCCAAGTAAGTGCTTTAATTGATTTATTGTTATTATGATTCTTAGAAATCATGTTTAGGTTGTTATTATGATTCCTAGTATCATGTTAGGGGTGTAACCTTCAGCTCGTGAACGGTTTACAAGTTCCTAAAACTTGTTGGCGACTCTTTTGCTATATCTTCTTTCCCTTTGGACGCCACCGTACTTTAGTGTATGATCATAATGGGGTTCAAGCTAGGGGTAATGCTTGAAATATTCCCTACACTAATATACTTATCTCACTATAGACACCTATTTGTGTCTTCCAAACTCTCAGAAATATCAAATCTTTTACGTCTAGGGCGAAGAGAACTTTGAACTTGGCTAGGTGTGTCTAGTGCTAATGAATAAGTTAATTGAAAAGGCTCATAAAAGGAGCTTTTTCAAATAGAGCTTATTTATTGGAATAACCTCTTTAAATAAGCTTTCCATCAAACGCGTTAAATTAGCTTATTTAATAGTCAGTAAGTTAATGTTGGTCAAATAAGTTAATTTTGCTCAAATAAGTTGTTTACCAAACAGAGTCTTTATCCAATTTCTCCTAAACCTCTACGCATGGAGAAATAGAGCAAATATTAAGAAAACGAAGGGAGTATTTGTCAAGGGAAAGGGACCTTTTGAAATGTTAGAATCTGTTTAGTTGTATTTAACAAACCTCTTATGTCTTACAAGAGGTGAACGGGTGTCCTATCCTTATTGTTTTTTGTTTAAAAATCTACTTTAATATTATCATGTTGTTCTTATTTTAATTTTGAAATTTGAATTTATACGCTTCATTCCTATGGCGGAAAAATGGTAATTATAGACTAAAAAAAGTAAAAATAACTAATACGAGTATATCAACAAAATTAACTCTTTGAAATTCCAACAATAAATCTATACACTTATTGCATATTTACAATTATAATTACAATCAGTATGACTTGAGTGCTCCATATTTGGTCTCTTCATTTGAGATGTCCTTGGATCAAATCTGGTATTATAAAAATCAAAGAATTAATCATAAAAACTACACAATGTAAAAAAATTGAAAAGAATACATAATTAAAAACAAACTAATAAGAAAAGCAAGTTATTAATAAAAAAAGGAAATGCATCGGATAGATTGAGTGAAGAAAATTAGGCGAAATTTAAGAGAAAAACTGACCTCATTCTTCTTTGCTTGAACACGACAATATACATACAATTTTTTTTTTTTTTTTTTTTTTTTGAGAACACATATACATACAAATTTCATTAATAGTACTGTATAACACTATAACTTAAAACAAAATTAATTTTACCACACCTATTTAACCAGTCAAAAAATAAAGAACAAAATCCCAAAATAATCAATCATCCCCACGGATCCACCCCACAAAAACAAAATCCACCATTCTTAGAGCAACCCATAAAAACAAGACAAAAAAAAAAAAAAAAAAAAAAAAAAAAAAAAAAAAAATCCTTACAAATAATCAATCAAGCCAGTTCGATATGCTGAATCGGGTGATTATCTTATTGTATATTATAGTGGTCAAATAAATTTATGAGCTCCTTACAAAATACCCAATCAAGCCGCATGCAAATCCAAAAAAAATAAAATTTAAAAAACTTTCAACAATTTCAATATTTACAGTTCAAATCAGAGATGAAACTGCATTATTCCATATTCATTGTTAAAACTGAGGATATAACTTTTGCAACTTAATATGACTTAATCCACGTTGATTTCCCCTTAGTTGTCTTCAATAATTGTACACCTCCTATTAACCAATTGGTATAGTCCCATTGTAATTGTGTGTTCCAATAATTTGCAAAAACATAGTCGGTAGTCGGTGCTCTAACATTTCTTGATTTGGAGTTGGAGGTGAATTTCACTAGTTTCCTGTGATAACAAATACATGATTGACCAAATACAAAGGAGAGAGAAAATACAAAGGAGATAGAGAGAGTTAAGTGTTTCACAGTGAAGACTTGACGTTAACAAACCCCAAACAGCAATCAGTAATATTACGTGGATGCTTAGTCATTATAGTTGGCCAAGTCAACACACGGAAGTTACCATTGCATCCTCATAATAATAGGTTGAAATACCATAAAAGTCCCTAAATTAACAAAATTCAGCAATCATGAAGATTAACTGGGATTTTCCCGTCAAATAGACCATATTCTTCTTGTAATATTCATATAATCATATAAGAAAATACTTGTTTCGAGCTAAGATACACTCATGTCATCCAACATTATGTTAGCATAATGATTTATATTAAAACTTGTGTGAACTTGGTTTACATTCAGGCCATTCGAAAAATTTATTAATGGACAATCTGCTCATCTTGATATCATAGAGTATGTCCAGTATGATATTGACGAATAAGCTAATAATATCACCCATAATTAAGTAACATAATGTTATGGGTGAATGGGTGATATTAAAAAAAAAAAAAACAAAATAAAAAAAAAAAAGTTTGAATAGTAGTGTATTAAGCAAGAACTTTTCTACAGTTGGTTCCCAAAAAAATAAAAGAACTTTTCTACAGTTTATCTACTACCTCCGGTCCAAGTTAGTTGCAACTTTGGAATATTTTATATTTCACAAATAATACCCCAAAATTGCAACTAACTTGGACCGGAGGTAGTAGTTATTCTTTTCTTTTTAAATGATTATTCCGATTATAAATAGACTCATTAGAATTCATTGACGGGGCAACTTGACTTTTCGATGTACCTTTAAACATATTATTCACTAAAATTCAAAACACACGGTTTTTTTTTTTTTTTTTTAGGGAAAATTCAAAACACACGTAAAAATGATGATAATAGCACAACTGTTTCATATTGAAAGTTCCAAAATTATGACCTAGCAAAATCAACTTTGTTCATTAGTGCTGTAATTCAAGTCTCAGCATAAGAAATATGGAAACTACCTCAAAAAATGAAGAAAGAAAAGTACTAATGTTAGTGATACTTCTCACTTTCATATCAACAACAAAAACAATAAGAAATGCAACTAAATGCATCAGATCATGCAACGGAACAACAGTAAACTACCCTTTCGGATTCTCCGAAAGTTGCGAGCTGAGTTTCGACTGAATTGCACGTCCAACGGTAGAATGGAATTCCAAGGTTTTGATATTATGAATATACACATGGAACTCCATTATACTAAGTCTGTCTCCGAATTGCAGCCGTCCGATCAACCAAATCCGACATCTTTTCGGGAGAAACTATGCTTTAACGGCGCAAAACAGTTTACTTTTATACAACTGTGTCACGCCATTAAACAAGTGTGTAATTCGAGCGAGCTTGGTTGAGAGGAAGTTTTCCAAGTGTAAAGGAAGGAGCGAATATATTAGTTGTTATTGCTACTAGATGTCAATCCCTGTTTTCGTCAGTAGTTGTTTAGGATTCTGATACATGGGTTGAGTTTCAAGCGGTTGAGGTTGGTTGATGGCTTGCCGGTACGTGCCGTTGTCATCGAAGTGCTTATTGTATTCATGTTGGAGATTCTGGGTTCCAGTGTCAGTGTCATCCGGGTTTCACCGGTGATGGGTTCATCGACGGAGAGGGTTGTTGTAATGGTAAGTGCTTGGTCCTTTTTAAAGTTTAATATAACTCAACCAACCCGACTTGAAACCTATCTGACAAATTTGACACAAAAATAACTAAATTCACATATTAATTTGTTTAGATACAATAATTTAGCATGATTAAAATTAAAAATAAACTCAACCCATCGAACCTGACCCGAACATCCGACTTGACAACTTTTATTATATGTATTCTTGTGAAATTTTACAAATGTGTTTTGGTGAATGTTTATTGTACAAGACCTTGAGTCAACGAGTCAACGGTACACTAATTTTGCAACAATTTTTACACATTCAATAATTGATGTTGGCCCCATAATAAACAGACTAGTCGTTGCAATGTTTTAGAGTTGCATGCGGACTTTTCACATTTTCTCATAATACACATTTTCTACCCACATTTAAAAATTTCAAAATGCTAATTTGTCAAAAACAAATTTAATATGGACAAATTGATGACAGCACCCTCGTCTTCTATAGGAAATAATCCCTTGAGTATTCCATTATTGGAAGGTGTTTAAATACAAAGATTACACAAAACACTAAGCTATGATTAAGGGGTGTGAACATAAGAATAATAAATGCAAAGGGAGAAGGGGAGTGAACCTAAAGAATACACATCTAGAAAATACACAAGTATTTACATGGTCTAATACACCCCCGCAGTCGTAGCGGGAGGTTTATGAACGCTTAGACTGTTTCGGAAGTCTTCGAATAGAACTTGAGGGAGACCTTTGGTGAAGATGTCCGCAACTTGGTAACGTGAGGGAACATGAAGGACACGAACTTGACCAAAGGCAACTTTTTCGCGGACAAAGTGGATGTCCATCTCAATGTGCTTGGTTCGTTGATGTTGAACCGGGTTGCCGGAGAGATAAACGACACTAACATTGTCACAATAAACAACTGTGGCTTTCTTGATGGGGCAATGAAGTTCAAGAAGAAGGTCGCGGAGCCAACAAGACTCAGCCACAACATTAGCAACACCACGGTATTCGGCCTCCGCACTTGATTTGGAGAGAGTGGGTTGACGCTTGGTCGACCATGAGATCAAGTTACCACCTAGGAACACGCAATATCCCGATGTTGAACGGAAAGTATCGGGGCAGCCACCCCAATCCGCGTCCGAGTAAGAAATTAGGCCGGAAATGTGGGAAGCGTATAAGTGCAGCCCGTGAGATCGAAAGAGTGCCTTGAAGGTACCGTAGAATGCGTCGGAGAGCGTGCATATGTTCCTGTCTAGGGTCGTGCATATACAAGCAAATTTGCTGCACGGCATAGGAGATATCTGGGCGTGTGAAAGTGATATATTGAAGGGCTCCGGCAAGGCTTTGGTATAGAGAAGGATCGTCAACAGGGGGCCCGGATGTGGAGCTTAATTTTGCTTTAGTGTCGACAGGGGTGGCGGAAGATTTACATGAAGACATATTAGCACGAGAAATAATGCCTGCAGCATAAGATTTTAGAGAAAGAAAGAGCCCTCCGGAATGTCGAGTCACTGAAATACCAAGAAATGAACTCAATGGGCCGAGGTCGGTCATGGCAAATTCAGAGCTGAGCTTGGTCATGATGGACTGCCGGAGAGTGTCAGAAGAGGTGGTGAGCACAATGTCATCAACATATAGGAGAATGTATGCTAAGTCCTTGCCATGAGAGTAAATAAATAAGGATTTGTCGGACTTGCTATGAGAAAAACCAATGGTAGCCACAAAAGAAGCAAACCGATGATACCATGCCCGAGGAGCTTGTTTGAGACCATAAAGAGCCCTTTTTAGGAGGCAAACATGACCCGGATTATCTTTGTCACGAAGACCGGGTGGTTGGTGCATGTAAACTGTTTCCGAAATATCACCATTCAAGAAAGCATTTTTTACGTCCATTTGGTGAATGGACCAAGACTTGGAGAGAGCTATGTTGAGGACGGTGCAAATGGTTGCCGGTTTGACAACCGGGCTAAAAGTTTCATCACAATCGATGCCAACTTGTTGATTCCTGCCATTAACCACAAGTCGGGCTTTATGCCTCTCAAAAACACCATTAGCATTCTTTTTATGTTTAAAAAGCAACATACAAGGAATCACATTGACATTAGGGGGACGGGGCACCAAATCCCATGTCTTAGTTTTAATAAGAGCGCTAAATTCATCCATCATGGCATTTTTCCAATTCGGGTCGGAAAGGGCGATTTTTGGATTTCGGGGCAAAAGGGAAGGAGTAGTTTGGCAGTTTAAATCAAAAATAACTTTAGGCTTAAATATGCCACTAGAACTGCGAGTTTGGACTTGCAAAGGTGGGGGAGGGGGCCTGCTTGGGCGTTGGGCCGCAGGGGAGGTGACAGAAGTGGGCTCAGGGCCGGACTGGGCTGGAGAAATTGGGCCGCTGGAGGGAGAGGTAGGAATAGAACCAAACATGAGGGGAGTTTGGTGGATACGATTGGGCCGAATTGGAGAGGAGCCCATTAGAGGAGAAGGGGGAGGTCTGGTTGGTGAGCCGAAAATGGGAGGAGAATGGGCCGGAGTGGAGTGGGCCGCAGAATTAGGAGAGGGAGTTCGAGTTTGGGCAGGAGGTTGTGGATTGGGCTAATTGTAGATTTGATGGAGAAGAGAGGGAGAAATGCCATCATTTAGGAAATCATAATCGGTGGGATTTGGGGTGTGAATTTTGGCAAATGGAAATTGAGTTTCGTCAAAAATCACATGACGAGAGATAATGATTTTTCGAGTAGAGATGTCGTAGCACTTGTAACCACAATGATTAGGGGGATATCCTAATAAAACACATGGTGTAGACCGGGATTGAAGTTTGTTGATAGTAGTGGAGGGGAGGAGAGGGTAGCATAGACACCCGAAAACATGAAAATGAGAGTAAGAGGGGTCTTGTTGGTAGAGAATTTTTGTTGGTGAGTCATATGTAAGAAGTTTGGTGGGTAGAATATTATGGAGATATGTAGCCATTTGGAGAGCATGGTGCCAAAAAGAAGGAGGAACGGAGGAATGAGCAAGAAGAGTACGTATCATATTGTTGATAGTACGGATTTTTCTTTCGGCCTTCCCATTTTGAGGAGAAGTGTGAGGACAAGAGAAACGAAACACCATTCCATTAGAGGCACAAAATTTTCGAAAAGGATCATTATCATATTCACCACCATTGTCACATTGAAAACATTTCACATCACGTTCAAATTGAGTATGAGCAAATGCATTTAATTGTAAGAAGAGATCATGCACTTGAGATTTTCGAGCAATAGGAAAAGTCCAAAGAAAATTAGTGAAATCATCCAAGAAAAGAACATAATAATGATGTCCGGCGCTACTAAGTTTAGGAGAAGTCCATATGTCACTATGCAAAATGTCAAAGGGCAAATTAGCACATGAAGTAGACGGATAAAAAGGAAGTTTGACATGTTTTCCAAAAATACAAGAAGAACACACATTAGATTGTGAAATCCGATTACAATGAATAAAATATTTCTTCTTGAGGGAACTCAAAACTTGTGTCCCGGGATGGCCAAGACGTTCATGCCACAAAGAGGATGAGAGGGCGGCAAGGGCGGTGGGAGAGGAGTGAAGGTTGGCGGTGTTGTAGAAAGGGTAAAGCTCCCCCGAGCTATCACATTTCATACGGGTGGTCCCCGTCCGAAGGTCTTTCACACAAAAACCAAACGGGTCAAATTTTATTGAAACATTATTATCACTAGTGAATTTTCGGACAGAAATCAGATTTTTTATGAGGTTAGGAGCATGAATGACATTTTTTAAGGTGAAGGAAGGGAGGGAAGCATGCCCATAGCCACGAATTGGAATACCACTACCATTGCCAACAATAATATTTTGATGATTTTTGCTCAAATTAAAATAAGACGAGAGGTTACCTTGGTGCGATGTCATGTGAGAGGTAGCCCCGGTGTCCATATACCAATTCTCATCGGGAGGAGTGAGAGTGAGAGTGTGAAGAGCAGCTTCAACATCTGTGGGAGCATATCCAACCGAAGATGGGGCTTGAGCGGAGAAGGCATGCTGCTGTCCGTGTTGGGGTCGAGGGCCAAGAATACCACTTTGTTGAGGTCTAGGCCCAGCAGAAGGACAAGCCCAAGAAGTAGTTGGGTATGGGCAAGGAGGCATAGCCCAAGGAGGAGAAGCCCAACCACTCCAAGGGGGAAACTGCCAGGCAGGAGAGTTGCCCCACTGCCAAGCCGACGGTGGCTGCTTTTGTTGGGGTTGTTGCGAGCCGCGACTGCCACCACGGCCTTTCCCCTGGCGGCCACCATTACCACGACCCCTGTTCTAACCACCGCGGCCACCACCGCGGTTGTTGTTCCTTGAATTTGTGCGCTGATTGTGAGATGGAGAAGAGTGAGGGTCGTGCACTTGAGGGGAATTTCCCGCAGCCATTAACGCAGAGCTTACAGCATTGGCCTCGTTCGATGCTTGATTTGCTTGCCTCGATTCCTCTAAAAGGAGCATAGAGGGAGCCTTTTAAAATGAAACAGGGGGGTCGGATTGTTGGAAAAGAGCAGCGATGTTATCGTAAGCCTTTGGAAGACCACGAACAAGGGTTATAACACTACTAGAAATAGGCAAAATAGCGACGGAATACTTCCGACGGACGGTTTTTCCGTCGCAAAATTCAAAAATTACGACGGATTTTTTTCCCTCGCAACTTTACGACGGATTTAAATATCTACGACGAAAATTCCGTAGTAATCTTGCGTCGGAATTTATTTCCCTCGTAATTTTCTTTTTACGACGGAATATTTCGTCGAAAATATGTTTGCGACGGAATATTCCATCGTAAAATGAAAATTACGAGGGAAATAAATTCCGTCGCAAGATTATACGTTTTTTAAAAAATACCCAAATTGGACTAAACCTAAAAAATCGAATTGGAAACAGAAGAAAGAGAAGGAGAGAGAAAGAGAGAGGGAAAGAGAAAAAGGGGCATCCGTCGCCGGCCGTCCCGATTCCGGCGCCGGTCTTCACCAATCTGCCGCCGACGAAGACCAAAACGAAAGGAGGACGAAAAGGAGAAAGAGGACGAAAAGGAGAAAGCGAAAGAGGACGAAAAGGAGAAAGAGAAAGAGGTTGAGCCTCCATTTTCCGGCGACCCTCCGTTGACGCTTCTGGTTGTTGCCGGCGCCGCGTCTAGGTAAGTTGTTTTTGTTTTTTGTTGTTTTTTTTTTCGGTTTTTTTTTACAACACATTCAAATCTGCAGCCTTCCTTGACACCACAACCGCAGCCTCCCTTGACCACCGCAGCCTCCGGCCTCCTCCCTTCCCTCGCCGTGGCTGAAGCAGTTGGTAAGTTGTCCTTTCCCCAATTTTTTTTTAATAATAAACCCTTATTTATTTAATTTAATTATTTTTGTAAAATATTTTGTATGTAGGATTTGTACAATTTGTCAAAAACAAGTGCAGATCTAAAGGTTAGTCACATTACAAACCCTAATATAATGTGTTTTAGTTTAGTTTAGTTACTTTTTTTTTTGTGTAAGTATGTTAGTTTAGTTTAGTTTAGTTTACTTTTTAATGTGGTTTAATTTAGTTTAGTTTTACTAAAGTATATTAGATTAGTTTAATATTATGAAACTTTAGTTTAGTTTATTTTAATATAATGTGGTTTAATTTAGTTTAGTTTTACTAAATTATATTAGATTAGTTTAATATTATGAAACTTTAGTTTAGTTTATTTTAATATAATGTGGTTTAATTTAGTTTAGTTTTACTAAAGTATATTAGATTAGTTTAATATTATGAAACTTTAGGTACGTTTTGTTTGTTTTGTTTAATATGATGTATGTTAGATTACATTAGTTCATTATAATCTAGTTTAGTTTTGTTTAGTTTAATATAATGTTTCTTACTAGTGAGATTGAACGTACAAGGATGGGTTAGGTTGGAGTGATAAGGACCCTTGGAAATCGTTTCTCTTCTCATTTGCATTTCCATAACAGTTTGATCTACAATGAATATATATTGTGCTTTATGACTAATGTGATTAATGGCATATGTGTTAGTTGTGTAGAACTTGTAATCATGAAACGAAAAGAACGTAGCTGGATGTACGAAAGGAAGGTTGGGAATTCTATTAATCCTGAGTTCTTGAAGGGGGTAGATGAATTCCTTAAATATGTGGAAGATCATCCTGAGAGTAGCAACCCGAATGAAGTTAGGTGTCCATGTTTTAAATGCAAAAACAAACGTCTCTGGGATCCAGATACGGTCAAACTTCATTTGTATCGCAGCGGTTTTTTTACCTAATTACTACGAGTGGATGTGTCATGGGGAAGGGTTTCCAGGAACTCGTAGAAGGGAGTCAAATGAATATCGTGAAATGGTTTTGGATGCCTTTGGTCAGTCTCAAGATCAAGGCCATTCCGAAGAGCCACCTGTTTCATTAGAGGAGGAGCCTAATGCACAAGCCAAGCCATTTTTTGATTTGTTAAGGGCTTCTGAACAACCGTTGTACGAAGGGAGTTCATTGTCTGTGTTAGAGATGGCTTCTATAATCACTAGCCTAAAGTGTGAGTATAATTTGCCGCACAGATGTGTTGATGGATTTGCTTCTTTGGTTAATGAAGCGATTCCTAACAACAACCACATGGCCGAGACATTCTATGAGGTCAAGAAAATTGTTAAGGGGTTAGAGCTGCCCCATGAAAAGATTCATGCATGCCCGAAAGGATGTATGTTGTTTTGGAAAGATGATGCTCAATTATCTACATGTAGGGTGTGTGGCAGCGACCGATACAAGAAGACTTCTAAAGGTAGCTTAGTGCCTTTGAATGTTCTATTTTATTTCCCTATCACACCTAGGTTGCAAAGGCTTTTTGCAACTAAAAACATTTCTGAGGAAATGACATGGCATGCTAAAAATCCTCGAGTTCAAGGCACAATGGCACACCCTAGCGATAGTGAAGCGTGGAAACACCTATATAGTTGCTTTCCTGAGTTTGCCTCTGAACCTCGTAATGTTCGACTTGGCCTATGTACGGATGGATTTGCTCCACATGGTCAATTTGGGGGACAGTATTCATGTTGGCCTGTCATTTTGACCCCTTATAACTTGCCTCCGTCAATGTGTATGAAAAGACAGTTCATGTTTCTTTCGTTACTCGTTCCTGGTCCTAAAAACCCTAAGGGCAACTTGGATGTTTACATGCAGCCGCTCATACACGAGTTGAAACAGTTGTGGGAAGTTGGGGCAAATACTTACGATATTTCGAGAAAACAAAATTTCAATCTTCGAGCAGCCATCCTATGGACCGTTAGTGACTTCCCGGCTTATGGTATGTTATCTAGTTGGACCACAGCCGGTAAGAAGGCTTGTCCATATTGCATGGAGAAAAGCAAAGCATTTTGGCTCGAAAATTGTGGTAAGGTTTCTTGGTTTGACTGCCATCGTCAATTCCTTCCAACAAATCATCCTTTTCGAAATAGTAAAAATGCATTTTGTAAAAACAAAGTCGAAAAAGGTTCACCACCTCACATCATGTCAGGAGAAGAACTTTGGGAATGGGTGAAAAACCTCCCGAAAGCAACAGATGGCCCCGAGGCACTGAAACGTGTCAAGAATGCAAAAAAAGGGTGGTTCAAGCAAAGCACTCTATGGGACCTTCCATATTGGAAACATCTGCTTGTTCGTCACAACTTAGATGTCATGCACGTTGAAAAAAACTTTTTTGATCAGTTGATTCACACTATAATGGACGTGAAAAAGCAATCTTGTGACACCCCATCAGCTCGGAATGACATTGCTAAATACTGTAAACGGCCCCAGCTACATCTTCAAGAGGATGATAGAGGAAAAGAATTCATGCCAAAGGATCCATTTGCTCTTGACAAGACTCAGAGAAAGGTTTTGTGTGAGTGGGTCAAACAGCTGCGGTTTCCTGATGGTTACGCTTCCAATTTGAGCCGATGCGTTGATATGAAATCAGGTAAGTTACATGGAATGAAAAGTCATGATTGTCACGTGTTCATGGAGAGGTTGTTGCCCACTACTTTGAGAGAATTGCTCCCTACCCATATATGGAATGCAATTACATAAATAAGCCAATTCTTTCGCAATTTATGTTGCTACACAATTACAGTTAGCGACATGGAGCGATTGGAAAAAAACATAGCTGAGATCCTGTGCAAGCTTGAGAAGGTTTTCCCCCCATCTTTCTTCAACTCCATGGAGCATTTACCAATTCATTTGCCATACGAGGGCAAGTTATGTGGACCTGTTCAATATCGGTGGATGTATCCTTTTGAAAGGTAAAAACAAAGTCCTTTCTCAACTCTTACTTTCATCTCTTTCATTGATTTCCGTTACTTATACTTCTACGGCTACATAAACATAATTACAGGTTCCTTAATCACCTGAAACGAAAAATTGGTAATAAGGCTCGTGTTGAAGGTTCCATATGCAACGCTTATCTCACTGAAGAGATATCAAACTTCTGCTCCAATTACTTTCAGCCCTCAGTTGACACAAAAACACGAGATCTAGGTCGAAATGTGAATGCTGATGTGGAATCCCCGGCTGACAACGATGAAATCCCAGAGCTGTTAACGGTGGATAAGGGTCGTGTGTCAAATTTGGGTAAAACTCGGTATTTAGATGACAAGGAACTCGAACGTGCTCATTTGTTCGTTTTAAGAAATACCGGCATTCTTGGTGAATACGAAAGGTATATATGTTTACGATAAACTTTTGAAAATCCCTTAAATTTAATATAATTGCTGCAATGATTAACCATGTGTCATTAATCTATTAGGCAGTTTGAGGACTACATTCTTAGTACTCGAACTTATTTGCGTCGAGAAGATGTCATGGAGAAATGCGAAAGTGAATTCCCTGATTGGTTTCATCACAAGGTGATAATACCTTTCGAACATTGCATCTCGATTAATTTGTGATAATATAATATAATATATTTCATTTCAATTAGTGTGACGCTTGTATTCGTAACGGTTATAGGTGAGAGAACAAAAACCAAGTTCCGATGTGTTGCGAGCATTGTCTATGAGGCCTTTCAAGCGTGTTCGAACTTGGAACCAGATATTTGTCGGTGGCTTTAATTTCCACACACAGTCCTATGGCAAACATAAATCTACGATGAATTACGAGGTGTGTGTCTCAAGTGAGGATGGTGGAGAGTACTTTGGCATTTTAAACGACATAATTGAACTTGTCTACACCGGTCCCGAAAAAGAGTACAAGACTATTTTGTTTAGTTGTAGTTGGATGGATTGTGGTGATCGGAAACTTTGGCCCCAACATTGGCTAGTTGATCCGCAAGCATCTAAATATGTTGACAATAGGCAGACATATTGGAGAAATTGTTCAAATCGACTTGTGAGAATTCGGTTTCGAGTTGGACAGCCCTGTTGGTTTGATTATCTTGAAAAACGTCCTTCAACCTTCCCCACGCAGCCGCAGCAGTTGAATCAGGGACGAGTATTGTGTTGAGCAAGTCGTTGGATATAGTGCTATATATCCATTGGAGCACAATTGCGTCGAGGCGACGCCAAAGATCGGGATTGGTGGACTCGAGAGAAGAGGCAACAGCTTCTTGGTCAGAGGAGGGAAGAATGTGTTCAAGAACTTGGTGTGCTCGAGCGTTAATTTTGAAAAGTTCAACCCAAGAAATGTATTGGGCACGATCCATTTGAAGGGTAATGGGGATAACACTTTTGATGTTGTTTACAGTGAAAGCGGGGTAGAAAGCGGAAGCTTTTGGAGCTTTGGGTGAGTCACCCATGGTGATCAAAACACGGCTAGAGAGAGAGAGAAGGGGGGAGAGAAGTTAGAGGGAGAAAGACCTAGCCTGATACCATATAAGAAATAATCCCTTGAGTATTCCATTATTGGAAGGTGTTTAAATACAAAGATTACACAAAACACTAAGCTATGATTAAGGGGTGTGAACATAAGAATAATAAATGCAAAGGGAGAAGGGGAGTAAACCTAGAGAATACACATCTAGAAAATACACAAGTATTTACATAGTCTAATATCTTCCACTCGGGTCCTCGGTTGAGTTTAGGTCAGGTTGTGTTCGAATTTGACTATTTGAGTCATATAAATGATGATGAATAATAATACCCAATTGATCATGATTAAATTAGACGGTTTTTGATTTGGTCACTTTTTGACAAATATTCTAACCCATGTGTCTCTAACCTATCAACATAACAAATCAATAACAAATTGACAAAACTTACAACAATTGTGCAACCTTTTGTTAATTAAACCTTTTGTTTTTATTGTTGTTGTAGCAACTTAAGTTCTGTCAATTAAACATATATAGCGTAAATATGGTTATTCAATCTGATAAGTCATTGATCATTATTATCTTTACATAGTAAATTTTTATACAGTATATTGTTTTCTTCTCTATTATTGATTTATTGTATTTTTTTTTATAGTCTAAAATACTAACCTGTGAAATAAGTGAATATCATGATGTAAAATACTTCGTAAATTTATCAATATTACACTTTTTACTTGTGAATAATTAACTTCCTAATCTCTTGAAATTTTCTATTGTTAGTATAACTATGTTTTAAATAGGCTCTAATGAATGGAAGCTTTTGCATTTTTATATGCAGCAAATTTTGGAAATTACAAGATTGGTAAAGGGTATTCTGATCAGCTTCATAGCCTTGCTTTGTCAAGTACCCAAAACTACCATTCTAAGAGCCAGGGTGGACTGCCTTTTCTTCCGACCTTGATTATTGGGGTAATTTCTTTGGTAGGTGTTATATTGTCATTGATATACTTCGTAGTTCATTGTTGGAGGAAACGTAATAAATTGTCTTTAGTATCATCATCGTTGAACTTAAAATCTCCCTTCTTGAAAGTTTCTTATGACATGCTTTTGAAAGCAACAGATGGATTTTCGACAGAAAATTTAGTTGGTGTAGGCCATTTTGGTTCTGTTTATAAAGGAGTTCTTGATCTAGACAATATGATGATGGTTGTTGCTATTAAAATCATTAGCCTTGATCTACAAGGAGCTAGCAAGAGCTTTATGGTCGAGTGTGAAACATTAAGAATTACTCGCCACAGGAATCTTCTTAAGATTGTTACTGCTTGCTCGAGTATGGACTTTCAAGGTAACGATTTCAAGGCGTTGGTTTATGAGTTCATGCCAAATGGTAATCTTCAACAGTGGATTCACATTGGTAAATACGAGAGAACCTTAAGCCTCATTCAAAGAGTAAATATTGCAATTGATGTAGCATGTGCACTTGATTATTTGCACAACAATTGCGACATTCCTATAATTCATTGCGACTTGAAACCTAGCAACATTTTGCTGGACAATGATATGGTTGCTCATGTTGGAGACTTTGGATTGGCAAGATTTCATTTACATGTGCACGCAAATAATAGTAGTTCGCTTGCAGTTAAAGGGTCTGTTGGATATGTTGCTCCAGGTAATAACTCCACAATATTATTTATTTTTGTATATTTTACGGGAAATTCCTTGTGGTGATGAGAAACAAAATTTGTTTCTCATGGGGCATTTTCGTGAATAAATCAACAACTTTTTCATTATTGTGGGCTCCACAGTTGAATAAAGTTGTTGGTTTATTTACGAAAATGACATGTGAGAAACCATGAGAAACTGGGGAATCATCATATTTTACCTATCAATAGCCAAGTTCCTCACCTCGGAAATATCTTGTTTTGGACAGAATATGGCCTAGGAAGCATGGTATCCGAGGAAGGTGACATTTACAGTTACGACATTGTGTTGTTAGAGATGATGACTGCAAAAACTCCCACTAATAGGATGTTTGGGGAAGATTTAGACCTTCATAAGTACGCAAAATCAGCATTATTAACAGACCAGTTGTCCAAGATAATTGATCTACGACTTCTAGATGATGATAGCATTGGTGCAAGAAATAGGAATCAAGATGAAAATTTGGCAGCTAGTATTGAATGTTATATCAAGTGCATAAAATCTAGCATTAAGGTTGGATTAAAATGTTCGGTCGAGTCACCTCTATATCGAATAACAGTCAAAGATGCAATCAACGAACTACAAGGGACGAAGGATAAATTACTTAAAGAGTTACACATCATCAACAAATATATGTATTGAATAGTGTCAGATGCTATATTTATAGACGGTTAAACTTGCTATTGACTTAGTTACTTAAAAGTTAATGTAGGATGTATATAAATATATTTTTTTCCATCTAAAATAACGGTTGTATTTGAAATAATAGCACATCCTTATTTACACATCCTTATCTCTATCTATATATGCTTAATCTTCATTTTCTTTTTACTTTCTTTGTTTTATAAGTAGTTTTTATCTAGCTTTTCTCTGCTTTATTTGATAAGCTCTTTTAATTTTTGGACAAATTATGGGGAGCATGGTTTCTAAGGAAGGTGACGTTTACAACTTTGGCATTGCGTTGTTACTTGTTAGAGATGATGACTTCCATAAATCCCATTGATAGGATGTTTGAAGGAGGCTTAGACTTGCATAATTAATTATGCTAATTAACAACATTGCCTAATTAATTGATAAACATCATTGACACAAGGCTCATAGATAATGATGGCGCTGATGCAGCGCAAGTGAAGGAAATGAAGGCGAACTTTTGGTAGAAAAATTAAATGAAGTGCATAAGGTCTATCATTGAGTGAAATGTTCAGTAAAGTCACCACAAGATCAAAGGGGATATCTTTTATATTCAACATGGTATCAGAGGTTCAGATTAGATCCGGGAAGGAAGAGAGATGAAAAAGAAAAAGAGACAGAGTAAGTGAATTAAAAAAATATCAATCGTGTTTGTCGTGAGAAAAAAAATAGGTGTTGTGCGTGAGTTTCATCAAGAATTTTAGTTGTATTTCATTGTTCATTAGTGTTTATCATGCAAATTTTGTTAAAATGAGTGTTTTTTGTGTTTAACCATGGAAGTAATGGTTAGTGTGGTGTGTTGATGGGTTCTCCTTCAGCCCATGAAAAGGAATTTAATAATTCTGTGAGAAAGAGGGCAAAAATTGTTTGAGGTAAAGATCGCATAATCTTTACAAGTGTGGAAGTTGTAGTCAACGCAGAGACGGTTTTCAAAGATTTTTGGTACGATACAAGGTGACATGGTCAATTGGAGGACAATGTCAAAGAGAGTTAATGGATAAATGTGCTCTATTGAAGCCGGTATATTAGTGAAAATATTCATCAACAAGATCGAGTACATTGATGAGAAGTGCATCAATAAAAAATGTCATAGTGTGGTTGTGTGAAGAGAAGCGCTCCGAGGATATTGTGTTGGTGATAATGTTCATCAACAAATTATGTGTAGGTGATGAGATGTGCATCACAACTTAAAACGTCTAACAAGAATTTATTAAATTCAAAGAAGATAGGAGATCCTTCTAAAGTCTAGTGTTGTGAAAATCGGTGTTGAGGTATCTTGAGTGTCAAGACTGTTAAAGAGTGTCAAGTTCAAGTCGAAGTCCGTCGTCCCAATATGGTAGTAGAAGCTTAGCAATTGTACGTGACTTGGAGACAAGGGGGTGTGTTGGGTTGTGTTTCCAAGTTGAGGGTAGTTGTTTCCTTAATTGTAAGATTATTAATTAGTTTTATGTTTAGAGGGTTTTTACTTAGTCAAAGTATTGATATGGTATATATACGTTCATGTTTATTAGTTAGAGGGTAACTAGGTTAGTAGTAGACTAGTTGGTTTCTAATATTTAACATTGGTAGTTTATCATTAGCCTATTTAAGGGAATGAATGTATCTCAGTTTAATTAAGCAAATAATATTCAATGTTCATTGGTTTCCTTTGCTTCTTTATCTTTTTCTTTGATCTTATCTTTTATATTCAACAAATTGCAGTCGTCCGATTCCTGAAATTTAACCTCTTTTCAAGGGAAAAACTATGCTTTAAGCCTTTAACCAGGCTAAACGGATTATTTTTACAGAATTGCACCAAGCCGTTCACTGGGTGCATGGTTCCACAATAGGGCGATGGGTTTGGGTTGTGTGGAGCGAGGAGAATGAATATAAGTTGCTATGATTTGGAGAATGGTACTTTAGGAGGTGAACTTTTGAAGTACGGGGATGTCATTGACAGTCAAGGCATATTCTATCCGGAATTGTTAAAGTGGTATTGTTAGTTAAACTTTTTACAATTTTGTGGTAAAAAAAAAATTAATAGTTAATTGTTTTCAAAACGCACACTGTAATTGGTAGTTCTTGACAAAATTTCCCTTATTTAACTATTTTTTTTTTATTGTTTCTTCAACAGAAAAAACTAGGTAATTTAGAAATAAGAATCTTTAGATCGGAGCGTGTGACATGTGCCATATATAATTTTTAACTTGCATGATGCGTGTGCGACTACTATCGCTTAAATGATCAAGAATTCATGACCGATTATACTAGAATCTTAAAAATAAATAAATAAATAAATAAATACAGTACTTTAAAATATTACATCAACAATAACCTAAATTGATTTGATGGTGTGGTATGATTTTTTTTACCGTATTTTTGAATAATCTAGTCATTTCCTAATCAGCTCAATGGGATAATGACAAAACTTTACTCTATCAAACTATGTACTATTCGTAAAAAAACACCCACCAATAGATGGGTAGCCATTTCAAAAGAACGATTTATCTCTATTAAGATATATTGAAATGGACTATACATAAAAAGACAATCTATCCAACCAATTACAAGTTCAATGTGATATTCTTTTCAATTGTGATTATGTGTACCTGATTCACCAAGAAATAGATACACCACGTTTATACTTTTGAACTTTTAGTATAAAAATTTGAACACTTTACAAAATATATAATTAGTTAAAAATAAAACAAGTCACAAAAAGTCAAAACTGAACATAAACATACAATTTTATAAGTTCATATTTTTTTACAGAAATGTTTATTTTATATGCATAAATATTAGATTTATATTACAAAACTATTGAATTATTATGAGCCTAACAAACTTCTTTAAAAATATTAATGTTTATTATATACTTCATCTGTTCTTTTTTACTTGACCTGTTTCTTTTATCACGTTTGTCAATGAAAAATTTTAACGTAATTAAAAAATACGGTCAATAACTTTAATTCTCCATAATTAAAAAATATAAAAGTTATATATTATGATAGTACTTATTGAGATGAATTCAAAATAATCCAACATAAATATATTTTTCCTTAAATTTTATTCACAAAATACGGTCAAATAAGGGGTGGTGAATAATGTAAAAGTCAAAGCGGGTCAAGTAAAAAAGAACGAGGAAGTAGTGTTGTTTTAATATATTACATGTTCAAAATTTGCGATTGTTTAAATTTTTTTTTACTAAATGTTCAAAATTTGCGATTGTTTAGATTTCTTTACTAATTGTTCAAAAGTATAGGCGTGGTGCATTACGATTGTTTAGATTTTTTTTTACTAAATGTTCAAAATTTTCGATATTAAGATTTTCTTACTAAATGTTCAAAATTAGCGACTGTTCATATTTTTTTTACTATATGTTCAAAAGTATAGGCGTAGTGCATTGCACTTGTTCAATTTTTTTTTTATCAAATGTTCAAAAAATTTTCACTAAATATTCAAAAGTATGGACGTGGTGCACCTTATATATATATATATATATATATATATATATATATATATATATATATATATATATATATATATATATATATATATATATATATATATATATATATATATATATATAAAACAAATCAATTCATTAATAAAAATCCAACCGACATATACAAATGAAATCTACATTAACAAATACATAAAATTGAATCAAATTAGAGTAACCTTAATCAAAGCTACAATCGTTAAAAAAATCTTGCACTGTGGTACATCTCTCGCACACATCGCTGGAATCTACATCTGATTCGCTTGAACGCATTTGAAAACTTGACAACCGTTGCGATCCTGAACAAATCTTTACCAAAGAACTATCAATAGGGCAAAAGATGACTACCTTTTTGATAAACTCTAACCCATAAACAAACCCTAAACATAAACAAACAACTAAACAAACAAAAACTAACGACTCCACCATAGGAAGACACTCCACCGTAGGGAGACACGTATCTACACTTACTCGTGTAGATTTATTGAAACCAAAATTGCAAAACTAAAGAAAATTTAGGGAAAAGGGTCGGAAATAGTTATTGGTGTTTATCACCACTTTATGTTATTGGTGTTTAAAGAGGTCAAAATAGCAAGTTCATCACCACTTTACGTTATTGGTGTTTAAAGAGCCACAATGGATAGGGTAAGAATCGACCTCAGGATCTCCTGGAATATGGAGAAAAACTCTAACGAGTTGAGTTATTCCTCACTCTCTTCATCACCACATTATGCATCATTTAAGTTATTCTTGGCTTCCTGCCTCATTTACTATAAATAACCTTGATTTGGGAATAAATTATAGCTTATACCTTCATTACTCCATAATTTAACCACTCAACAATGGAGTTACCAATTTGGGCAACGTATGCATTCGCATCGCTAGCGACCATAACCATAGTACTCCTAACTAACCACCTTCGCCGTCCTAAACTTAACCAACCACCCGGCCCAAACCCATGGCCTATCATAGGGAACTTCAATCTCATTGGGTCACTTCCCCATCGTTCTATCCATGAACTGACTAAGATGTAATGATGCTCAAATTTGGGTCAGTCCCGGTGTTAGTGGGCTCATCCGTAGAAATGGCAAAGATTATCCTAAAAACAAATGATAAAATCTTTGCTGGAAGGCCTAGAAATGCTGCCGGAAAGTATACAGCATATAACTATTCCGATATAACATGGTCTCAGTATGGTCCATACTAGCGCCAAGCGCGAAAGATGTGCTTGATGGAACTTTTAAGTTCCAAGAGGCTCGAATCATACAAGTACATACTCATAGAAGAACTTAATTCCTTCTTAAGAGACATATTTAACACGAATGGAGAATCCATTTGGTTAAAAGATTACCTCTTTACTTTGAACCTAAACGTGATTAGTAGGATGGTGTTAGGAAAAAAGTACTTGCAAAAGAATAACGAAGAAAAATCGATTGTAACACTAAAGGAATTTAAGTTAATGGTTGAGGAATTGTTCGTTTTGAATGGGGTATTGAATCTTGGAGATTGGATCCCTTGTTTAAAGTACATGGATGTACAAGGTTATGTGAAGAGGATGAAGATTTTAGGTAAGAAATTCGACATGTTTTTGGAACATGTATTGGATAAACATAACGCTAGAAGGGAGATTGAGAAGGAAAAATGGGTTCCAAAAGATATGGTGGATGTATTATTACAACTTGCTGATGATCCTAATAATGAACTTAAGCTTGAAAGAACTGGAGTCAAGGCATTCATTCAGGTATGTCCTAATCTTACTTTGTTATATCTTAGAGAAAATAAACCACAAAAAGATCAATGATATAGACATAATATGAGTATACGACCAACCCCAATTGATAATTTGACATCCATGTTATTAAAGCCCGGCAATCTAGCTACTCCCAATTTAAATGTTCATTTTAAAGAGTGAAATACTTTATCTATAAATTATTATTGATACGATAAAACATATTCATGCAAATTTTAAAATTAGCTTAAATTTGTAATTATAACATAATTTAATAATATTTATGTATTTTTGTATAATGCATGATTCATGAAAATATTAATGGTTACATATGTTCAGAATATATTAATTAATGTGCAAAATGATAGTTGGAATTAACAAAAAGGAGTGGAGCTAAGGGAGTTGTATTTGTTGCCTTATCGAAGATTCATTTTACTTGTATAACTACTCCCTGTCAAAAAATATATACATAAATATATGAAGTAAAATATGGGTAAATACAAGTTAATCTCTGAGATTCACAAAATTTGTTTATCACATGACAATTTTGTAAATAAATCAACAACTTTTTTCCATAAAAGTGGGTCCTACATTAATGATGACTAGATAAAGTTGTTCATTTATTTACCAAAATGCCATGTGATAAACAAATTTTGTTTATCCCAGAGATTAACTGGGGCTTTCTCGTAAAATATTACATACTCCGTTGTACAGGTATTTATTAAGGTAGTGAGACATATCTATGAATAACTATATATATAATCTGTAATAAGGTAAGTTAGATTAGTAAAATAAACATTAGGGTAATATTCATTTTAATTGCACATACATCCAGTTAATATATAAGAAAATTTGTTATGAAATTGATTACATGGTTTTAGTGACTTATAAATACATTGAATTTAATTATTGTTAATCAATCCGATCTCCATTTGTCATTTGTGAGCATATGCATTATATTACATAAGAATTTTACATAAAATTGAATTTCAGGATTTACTAGCCGGAGGTACAGAGAGTGCGATAACAACAGTAGAGTGGGCAATTTCTGAACTCATAAGAAGGCCGGACATCATTGCCAAGGCTAGAGAAGAGATGGACCACGTAATAGGAAAGGAAAGATGGGTTCAAGAGAAAGATATACAAAATTTGCCTTATATTTGCGCAATAGTAAAGGAAACATTGAGACTACACCCGGTAGCACCTTTCCTAGCACCTCACCTAGCAAGGGAGCAAGTTAAGATAAAAGGCTATGATATCCCTCAGGGTTCCGTCGTGTTGGTAAATACTTTTACCATACAAAGAGACCCTAAGTTGTATGAAAGACCAGATGAATTTTTGCCTGAAAGATTTATCGGAAAGAATATAGATGTCAAAGGTCAAGATTTTGAGTTGTTGCCTTTTGGGTCGGGGAGAAGGATGTGCCCAGGGTATAATCTTGGCCTTAAAAGTCACAGGACTAAATACAAGATTCTAATAAACTTACCAAATAGCTAGTGTTGAGTAACATTTGAAGTAAATTTTATACCGTAATGAAACCTAAAATGACCTGACACCCTGGTGTGTGGTGTCATAATGTTTAAAAACAAATATCTCTAATTTTTAAATTGGATGATCATGTCATCAACCAATCAGCTCACTATGTATAAAATGAGAATAAGATAATAAAATATACTCTATAACTTCTATTCGTAAAAAGACAAGTCAACAACATGCATAAAAATTCTTAAATGGACCTGGTTCACACTAATTTATTGTGGACCACTAACATTAGAGAAAGTATGGTTGTTTTATTAATAAAAAAAAGGTCACTATAATTAAAAAAAAGGTCATTATGTTGAAATAAAAATCATTTTGGTTTGTATAGGCCTAAGTGGTTATTTTTGTAATGAAATATTTTATATATTGATCAATAAATAATAAAGGCCACTATATTAAAATTAGGGTAATAGCATCTTATTTCAAGTTCACAATATTATTAAACGTTGTAATAGCTTTAATAAAGATTACTATGTTATAAATAAGGTTACTATGTTAAAAATAATGGTCATTATGTTCAATATAATGTCAGTTGCGTGTGTATAGACCTCGGGTCCACAATAATATTATTGTGGACCAGGTCCACGCAAGTCTTTTTGCAACATGCAAGTTCAATGTGATATTCTTTCCATTTAATCTATGCTTATTGGAGGATATATTTTGGAGGATATATTTTGGATATATTTTGGGAAATTATTAGGATATATTTAGTTTCCATATTTTATGCTTAGTATATATTTTATGCCTAGCATAATATCTTTTTGATATCTTTGATTATTTCCTAATTCTATCAGGTTTGGGAACGATATATTATTTATTGGCCATGGCCATCATAATTGTAATTCAAGTTATTGAGTTTATTCAATTTATCAAATTCTCTCTATTTTTAAGCATGGTATCAAGAGCAGGTTAAATTTTTTTTTCCAAACTCATAATATGGCCGGGGATGATGAAACATCTCCTGTGTCACCCCCTCTCACACGTGTGGTTTCTGGAGTCCGGGGGGAAATATTCAGTCCATGGTGTTTCAAATGCAATTACGGGATTGCTTGGTAATGTTAATGTTCCCGATAATCGTTTGAATGGAAAATTTGATGCTACCTCTTGGATTATTGACACAGGGGCAACTCATCATGTAACCAGAGACAAATATTGGTTGTTTGATACGCAGTGTCTAGAGTGTCCTGTTGGTCTTCCCAATGGTGACACCGTATTGGCTTCTTTAATTGGTTCTGTTCGTTTGTCGGACAAGTTTATTCTAACCGGGGTTCTTTATATTCCTAATTTGAGTTGCAATTTGCTTTCTGTGTCACAAATTATCGATGAGCTTAATTTTATTATCCAATTTAACCCTTATATGTGTGTTGTACAGGATCAAACGAAGGAGCTGATTGGAACGGGAGTTAGGAGAGACGGATTATTCTATTTTAGCAATTCAGATTCGGTGAATCACGTTGATGTGGGTGATCGCACTACTAGAAAACACCTTAATTGCGACGGAAAAAGTTCGTCGTAAACTATGTAAATTCCGTCGTAAAGTTGGTTTACGACGGAATTCCGTCGTAAATGGTTGTCGGAAAACCCTTTGTAGGAAAATGGCCATTTTACGACGGAAATTCCGTCGTAAACCAAATTTACGACGGAATTTACGACGGAAATAATATTGTCGGACTTGGAATTGGCCTTTGATGAAGTTCCGTCGCAAATTTGCGACGGAAAAAGTTCCGTCGCAAAGCTACATTACGACGGAAAATTCCCTCGCAAAATATAATTTGCGACGGAATTTTCCCTCCCAAAATATGATTTGCGACGGAATTTTCCGTCGCAAAATATAATTTACGACGGAATTTTCCTTCGCAATGTATATTTGTACGATGGAAAATTCCGTCGTAAATCATATTTTGGTATGTACATATTGAGTCCTAAAATTGTTGTTTTTAAAAAATTAATTACCGACCTACGAAATTAGGGTTATGTACATATATATATATAATAATTATGTCCTAGTACAAAAGATAGTCCATATTTTGGTATCTATACCAAACAAAAGCTAGGTTAGAGTGATTCTATGCTAGACTAAAGCTAAGCTACGCAATCGCTTGGAAACCCTGGCCTGCTCCACCACCACCCGGGTCGTTCCTAGGGTCTCGATGCTGAGGATGAATGGTGGAACATGAATCGTTGTTGTTGAGACGACTCATCATCTCATCGAAACTCTCCTTGTATCTCCTCTCCATTTCATCCATTCGGGCTTCCATTTGAGTTTGGAGAGTTTGCACCCTGTGTTCCATCTGGTCTTGCATTTGAGAAATGACAGACGGCGTGTATTGCTGTGAAGAACGGGAACCTCGACCCTGTTTGCCATAGTAGAGCTCTGCACTTTGTCCAAGTCCCTTCACACGCCCCTTCTTATTGCGCCCACCCACCGACTCCCAGTACAACTCATTGGGACTCTTCTGAATCCCCTGACTCATTGTTTCTTCGAGCTTCTTCTGGTAGGTGTCCTACAAAATATTGAAGACAATAGAAAATATTGTTAAAAAAACAACCAACAATATGGAGTTATATCGCATACTTTTAGGTGCCTAAGGATAGAAATTAAGAAAATTAAGCACATAAGTCAATTTTCAACCCTCACTCATCCAAAATCATCCAAATTTGGGCTATATCGCTAAAACCATGCCTATTTTCTAAGTTTTCAAGCAAATGGACTCGTTCTTTCTTCTAACATTCCAATATCAATTGCTTTTAAGTGCCTAAGGATAGAAATTAAGAGAAATAAGCACATATGTCAATTTTCAACCCTCACTCATCCAAAATCATCAAAATTTGGCCTATATGGCTAAAACCATGCCTATTTTCTAAGTTTTCAAGCAAATGGACTCGTTCTTTCTTCTAACATTCCAATATCAATTGCTTTTAAGTGCCTAAGGATAGAAATTAAGAGAAATAAGCACATATGTCAATTTTCAACCCTCACTCATCCAAAATCATCCAAATTTGGCCTATATGGCTAAAACCATGCCTATTTTCTAAGTTTTCAAGCAAATGGACTCGTTCTTTCTTCTAATATTCCAATATCAATTTCTTTTAAGTGCCTAAGGATAGAAATTAAGAGAAATAAGCACATATGTCAATTTTCAACCCTCACTCATCCAAAATCATCCAAATTTGGCCTATATGGCTAAAATCATGCCTATTTTCTAAGTTTTCAAGCAAATGGACTCGTTCTTTCTTCTAACATTCCAATATCAATTTCTTTTAAGTGCCTAAGGATAGAAATTAAGAGAAATAAGCACATATGTCAATTTTCAACCCTAACTCATCGAAAATTATCAAAATTTGGCCTATATGGCTAAAACCATGCCTATTTTCTAAGTTTTCTAGCAAATGGACTCGTTCTTTCTTATAACATTCCAATATCACATACTTTTAAGTGCCTAAGGATAGAAATTAAGAGAAATAAGCACATATGTCAATGTTCGACCCTAACTCATCCAAATTCATCCAAAATAAGCATATATTGAGTTCTACTGTGCTAATTTGCCATATTTCAACTCATATAATAAGTGTTTACCGCAATCCTTTTTGCTTTGTTGTTGGCAGCCACTTGGCCTTTACCAGGCACTTCCTTGAAGTGTGTCTTCAAGAAAAGATCATGGGCATTGGGTAATTGGCCTTGGTTTTTTGCAGCCTTTATATGTACATGCAGAAAATCAATGAAAACATGTTAGCCCACCAAAATTCATTAATAGACAAATGACATAATTGTTACTGGACATATTGTAGTAACCTTACCATCTTTTTAGCATGTTGTACAGATGACATTGAACCTTGAAAGTGGGTCGGTTCAACGACATTTTCCATGGATCCGCCTCTTCGGTTCTTCTTGTTTTGTTCCGACCTCTTCTGATATTTTGGATCGGTGGCAACAATTTTCATCATGCCTTCGTGGACATCCTTATTAAGCCATCTTGGTTTGCGACCATTCAGCCTGTGTGTGATGTTGTAGAACGTGTCACGTAGGCGATTTGCAAACTTTTCTTCGAAAGTGTCCTTCACTTGGTTGTTTAACTCAGGTGCCCACTTGAATTTTTTCTGCAAATCAAGAAAATGTCTTTATTACAAAATTCAACTCCATCAATATAATTTATAAAACATGTATTATGTTAGGTTAAAGTTATGATACGTTGAACAAGTTCCAAAAGTGCTCTCTCGAATCTTCATCAACCTCTCCATAATTCCTCCAAGGCTGAACATAGTAGCCGGTTAGCGAGTCGGAGAGCACATTCTTCACCGGCCTATCATCAAACCTATAATAAAGGATAGACATTCATGTAAGTAGATAATCCATCCAAAAGTGAACAAAACATGGTTAAAGTAATACAAATTCACTTTATCAAAGTAAATACAAATTTGTGTTTGCCATAGGACTGTGTGTGGAAATTAAAGCCACCGACAAATATCTGGTTCCAAGTTCGAACACGCTTGAAAGGCCTCATAGACAATGCTCGCAACACATCGGAACTTGGTTTTTGTTCTCTCACCTATAACCGTTACGAATACAAGCGTCACACTAATTGAAATGAAATATATTATATTATATTATCACAAATTAATCGAGATGCAATGTTCGAAAGGTATTATCACCTTGTGATGAAACCAATCAGGGAATTCACTTTCGCATTTCTCCATGACATCTTCTCGACGCAAATAAGTTCGAGTACTAAGAATGTAGTCCTCAAACTGCCTAATAGATTAATGACACATGGTTAATCATTGCAGCAATTATATTAAATTTAAGGGATTTTCAAAAGTTTATCGTAAACATATATACCTTTCGTATTCACCAAGAATGCCGGTATTTCTTAAAACAAACAAATGAGCACGTTCGAGTTCCTTGTCATCTAAATACCGAGTTTTACCCAAATTTGACACACGACCCTTATCCACCGTGAACAGCTCTGGGATTTCATCGTTGTCAGCCGGGGATTCCACATCAGCATTCACATTTCGACCTAGATCTCGTGTTTTTGTGTCAACTGAGGGCTGAAAGTAATTGGAGCAGAAGTTTGATATCTCTTCAGTGAGATAAGCGTTGCATATGGAACCTTCAACACGAGCCTTATTACCAATTTTTCGTTTCAGGTGATTTAGGAACCTGTAATTATGTTTATGTAGCCGTAGAAGTATAAGTAACGGAAATCAATGAAAGAGAAGAAAGTAAGAGTTGAGAAAGGACTTTGTTTTTATCTTTCGAAAGGATACATCCACCGATATTGAACAGGTCCACATAACTTGCCCTCATATGGCAAATGAATTGGTAAATGCTCCATGGAGTTGAAGAAAGATGGGGGGAAAACCTTCTCAAGCTTGCACAGGATCTCAGCTATGTTTTTTTCCAATCGCTCCATGTCGCTAACTGTAATTGTGTAGCAAATAAATCGCGAAAGAATTGGCTTATTTCTGTAATTGCATTCCATATATGGGTAGGGAGCAATTCTCTCAAAGCAGTGGGCAACAACCTCTCCATGAACACGTGACAATCATGACTTTTCATTCCATGTAACTTACCTGATTGCAAATCAACGCATCGGCTCAAATTGGAAGCGTAACCATCAGGAAACCGCAGCTGTTTGACCCAATCACACAAAACCTTTCTCTGAGCCTTGTCAAGAGCAAATGGAGCCTTTGGCATGAATTCTTTTCCTCTATCATCCTCTTGAAGATGTAGCTGGGGCCGTTTACAGTATTTAGCAATGTCATTCCGAGCTGATGGGGTGTCACAAGATTGCTTTTTCACGTCCATTATAGTGTGAATCAACTGATCAAAAAAGTTTTTTTCAATGTGCATGACATCTAAGTTGTGACGAACAAGCAGATGTTTCCAATATGGAAGGTCCCATAGAGTGCTTTGCTTGAACCACCCTTTTTTTGCATTCTTGACACGTTTCAGTGCCTCGGGGCCATCTGTTGCTTTCGGGAGGTTTTTCACACATTCCCAAAGTTCCTCTCCTGACATGATGTGAGGTGGTGAACCTTTTTCGACTTTGTTTTTACAAAATACATTTTTACTATTTCGAAAAGGATGATTTGTCGGAAGGAATTGACGATGGCAGTCAAACCAAGAAACCTTACCACAATTTTCGAGCCAAAATGCTTTGCTTTTCTCCATGCAATATGGACAAGCCTTCTTACCGGCTGTGGTCCAACCAGATAACATACCATAAGCCGGGAAGTCACTAACGGTCCATAGGATGGCTGCTCGAAGATTGAAATTTTGTTTTCTCGAAATATCGTAAGTATTTGCCCCAACTTCCCACAACTGTTTCAACTCGTGTATGAGCGGCTGCATGTAAACATCCAAGTTGCCCTTAGGGTTTTAGGACCAGGAACGAGTAACAAAAGAAACATGAACTGTCTTTTCATACACATTGACGGAGGCAAGTTATAAGGGGTCAAAATGACAGGCCAACATGAATACTGTCCCCTTAACTGACCATGTGGAGCAAATTCATCCGTACATAGGCCAATCGAACATTACGAAGTTCAGAGGCAAACTCAGGAAAGCAACTATCTAGGTGTTTCCACGCTTCACTATCGCTAGGGTGTGCCATTGTGCCTTGAACTCGAGGATTTTTAGCATGCCATGTCATTTCCTAAGAAATGTTTTTAGTTGCAAAAAGCCTTTGCAACCTAGGTGTGATAGGGAAATAAAATAGAACATTCAAAGGCACTAAGCTACCTTTAGAAGTCTTCTTGTATCGGTCGCTGCCACACACCCTACATGTAGATAATTGAGCATCATCTTTCCAAAACAACATACATCCTTTCGGGCATGCATGAATCTTTTCATGGGGCAGCTCTAACCCCTTAACAATTTTCTTGACCTCATAGAATGTCTCGGCCATGTGGTTGTTGTTAGGAATCGCTTCATTAACCAAAGAAGCAAATCCATCAACACATCTGTGCGGCAAATTATACTCACACTTTAGGCTAGTGATTCTAGAAGCCATCTATAACACAGATAATGAACTCCCTTCGTACAACGGTTGTTCAGAAGCCCTTAACAAATCAAAAAATGGCTTGGCTTGTGCATTAGGCTCCTCCTCTAATGAAACAGGTGGCTCTTCCAAATGGCCTTGATCTTGAGACTGACCAAAGGCATTCAAAACCATTTCACGATATTCATTTGACTCCCTTCTACGAGTTCCTAGAAACCCTTCCCCATGACACATCCACTCGTAGTAATTAGGTAAAAAAACCGCTGCGATACAAATGAAGTTTGACCGTATCTGGATCCCAGAGACGTTTGTTTTTGCATTTAAAACATGGACACCTAACTTCATTCGGGTTGCTACTCTCGGGATGATCTTCCACATATTTAAGGAATTCATCTACCCCCTTCAAGAACTCAGGATTAATAGAATTCCCAACCTTCTCTTCGTACATCCAGCTACGTTCTTTTCGTTTCATGATTACAAGTTATACACAACTAACACATCTGCCATTAATCACATTAGTCATAAAGCACAATATATATTCATTGTAGATCAAACTGTTATGGAAATGCAAATGAGAAGAGAAATGATTTCCAAGGGTCCTTATCACTCCAACCTAACCCATCCTTGTACGTTCAATCTCACTAGTGAATGTATGCCAGAATTTCAATTCTATGGAAAATCCGGCAGCATCTCCCTACAGTTCCCCGAGTACACAATATAGGCGATTAGAAACACCTATATATGTACCTAGAGAACATTGTAGAGAAATGACAAGCAAGGATCTTCCTTAGAATTAAAACAAAGGAATACATTCACCACCTAAGTGAGAATAAACGTACAAGGACAGTCCCAACCGGGAACTATTCAAGACATACTCCTAATGTGTATGCCTTGAACGGGTATCTAGGCATATGATTATGCAAATGATTTTTTTAAAAAATATATATACTTAACTAACATACAAAAAATTATACAAATATATCATAATTAAACTTAACATAAACAAACATATCATAAAACCTTAACATTAATATAAACAAATCAAACCAAACAAAACCAAACTAAACTAACATATCATAATATTAAATATAGTAACATGCATTATAAAAAATTATACTTAAGTAAGAAACATTATATTAAACTAAACAAAACTAAACTAGATTATAATGAACTAAAGTAATCTAACATATATCATATTAAACAAAACAAACAAAATGTACCTAAAGTTTCATAATATTAAACTAATCTAATATACTTTAGTAAAACTAAACTAAATTAAACCACATTATATTAAAATAAACTAAACTAAAATTTCATAATATTAAACTAATCTAATATACTTTAGTAAAACTAAACTAAATTAAACCACATTATATTAAAATAAACTAAACTAAAGTTTCATAATATTAAACTAATCTAATATACTTTAGTAAAACTAAACTAAATTAAACCACATTAAAAAGTAAACTAAACTAAACTAAACTAACATACTTACACAAAAAAAAAAGTAACTAAACTAAACTAAAACACATTATATTAGGGTTTGTAATGTGACTAACCTTTAGATCTGCACTTGTTTTTGAAAAATTGTACAAATCCTACATACAAAATATTTTAAAAAAATAATTAAATTAAATAAATAAGGGTTTATTATTAAAAAAAAATTAAAAAAAAATTGGGGAAAGGACAACTTACCAACTGCTTCAGCCACGACGAGGGAAGGGAGGAGGCCGGAGGCTGCGGTGGTCAAGGGAGGCTGCGGTTGTGGTGTCAAGGAAGGCTGCAGATTTGAATGTGTTGTAAAAAAAAAAACCGAATAAAAAAAAAACAACAAAAAACAAAAAGAACTTACCTAGACGCGGCGCCGGCAACAACCAGAAGCGTCAACGGAGGGTCGCCGGAAAACGGAGGCTCGACCTCTTTCTCTTTCTCCTTTTCGTCCTCTTTCGCTTTCTCCTTTTCGTCCTCTTTCTCCTTTTCGTCCTCCTTTCGTTTTGGTCTTCGTCGGCGGCAGATTGGTGAAGACCGGCGCCGGAATCGGGACGGCCGGCGACGGATGCCCCTTTTTCTCTTTCCCTCTCTCTTTCTCTCTCCTTCTCTTTCTTCTGTTTCCAATTCGATTTTTAAGGTTTAGTCCAATTTGGGTATTTTTTAAAAAACGTATAATCTTGCGACGGAATTTTTTTCCCTCGTAATTTTCATTTTACGACGGAATATTCCGTCGCAAACATATTTTCGACGAAATATTCCGTCGTAAAAAGAAAATTACGAGGGAAAAAAATTCCGTCGCAAGATTACTACGGAATATTCGTCGTAGATATTTAAATCCGTCGTAAAGTTGCGAGGGAAAAAAATCCGTCGTAATTTTTGAATTTTGCGACGGAAAAACTATCCGTCGGAAGTAAACCGTCGCTATTTTGCCTATTTCTAGTAGTGTGAAGCAAGGATGACCTTGGAGTTGTGGCATCGTCGAATGGGTTATCCCTCAGAAAAAGTGGTTAAGTTACTTCCTCATGTTAGTGGCAATAAACATAATCTTTCTAAAGGGTGTGAGGTATGTATGCGTGCTAAACATCCTATAGATAAATTTCCTTTGAGTGATAGTAGAGCTTCTAGGATTTTTGAGAAAATACATTGTGATTTGTGGGGTCCGTATCGACATGTTTCTTCGTGTGGAGCTCGTTATTTTTTAACTATTGTTGATGATTATTCCCGAGCTGTTTGGATTTACTTGTTGGTTGATAAAACTGAGGTTTTTCGAATGTTTTTAGCATTTGTTGCTATGGTTGATAGACAATTTTCTCAAACCATTAAGGTTGTGCAAAGTGACAATGACACTGAATTTAATTGTTTGCATGATTATTTTAGTGCTACTGGAATTATTTTTCAAACCTCTTGTGTGGGGACTCCACAACAGAATGGGAGAGTTGAGAGAAAACACAAACACATTCTTGAAGTTGGGAGAGCTTTAAGGTTTCAAGCCAATTTGCCTATTTATTTTTGGGGGGAATGTGTTCTGGCCGCTGCTCACCTAATTAATCGTACACCCACTCCCTTGTTACAAAATAAAACTCCATTTGAAATTTTGTTCAATAAACCTCCCTTATTTGATGCCCTTCGTACTTTTGGATGTTTGTGTTTTGCTCATAATCAGAAAACAAATGGGGACAAATTTGCAAGTCGAAGTAGGAAATGTATTTTTGTGGGATATCCCTTTGGGAAGAAAGGATGGAGATTGTATGACCTTGAGTCAAAAGTTTTTTTTTGTGTCACGTGATGTGAAATTTGTTGAGGAAGTGTTTCCTTTTTGTAGTCCGGAAGTTGTGAATATAGAGTCCACGAATTTTGATCAAAATAATGATGTTAATACGAATTTCATGGAGTATGAGGTGTTTGATGATCATGAGGTAGTTATGGGAGACGAGAGCATTTTACAAGCTGCCACGAGTGTCGAAAATATTGTCCAACACACGCAGCAGCCCGAGACAGACCATGCCGCAGCCTACCCACGGCAGCAGGGGCCATCCCGCAGGCAGGCCGCGGCGTCTGCTGCCCAGCAGCCTGTCTCCCCGCAGGAAGATGCCGCGGGCGCGGGCTGTGAGGCCGCGGGCGCGGGAGGTGAGGCCAAGGGCACGGGAGGTGAGGCCGCGGGCGCGGGGTCGGCTTCCCAGCAGCAACCCGTTAGTTCTGTCTTCCCCGATGGATTTCCATCGGGCGATGGGTCGAGTGACCACCGATCGAGTGTAGAACCCTTAGGTAGGGGGTTCCGTGAAAAAATTCCCAATGTTCGTCATCGTGACTATGTGACTCACTTAGTTTTTGCTAAAAATCCGTCTCCGTCCACTCCGTCTCCAATCCTTCCTTCAGGTACGCCTTACCCTCTAGCACACTATATAAATTGTGACATGTTTTCTGTGAATTATCGCAAATTTCTTGTAGCTGTTGTTTTGGGAAAGGATCCAAAATCCTTTAAAGAAGCAATGAAATCCGAAGGTTGGCGACGTTCTATGAAAGAAGAAATAAGGGCATTGGAAGATAATGGAACTTGGACATTGGAGCATCTTCCTCCCGGCAAGAAAGCACTAGGTTGTCAATGGGTGTATAAGACGAAATTTTTGTCTAATGGTGATATTGAACGTCTCAAGTCACGTTTGGTTGTTTTTGGTAATCATCAAAGAGAAGGTATTGATTATGGTGAGACCTTTGCTCCGGTTGCAAAAATGACTACTGTTCGCGCTTTTCTTACTATAGCAGTTTCAAAAAACTGGGAGATTCAACAGATGCATGTTCATAATGCTTTCTTACATGGTGATCTTGAAGAAGAGGTGTACATGAAATTACCTCCAGGTTTTGAGAGCTCGGATTCAAGTTTGGTGTGTCGTTTGAGAAAGTATTTGTATGGGTTGAAACAAGCTCCGAGATGTTGGTTTTCAAAGCTCACTACAACTTTGAAAGGGTAAGGTTTTATTCAATCTTACTCTGATTATTCTCTTTTCACATACACTAAAGGCAATGTTCAGATTAATGTCTTAGTTTATGTTGATGATCTTATTATTTCTAGGAATGATTCCGCTGCATTAACTGTGTTCAAAGCTTATCTTGGTGACTGTTTCAAGATGAAGGACCTTGGTTCTTTGAAATATTTTTTGGGCATTGAAGTTGCTCGTAGTAAATCAGGTTTGTTTTTGTGTCAACGAAAGTACACCTTGGATATTGTTTCTGAAGCAGGGCTATTGGGTGCGAAACCAAGTGGTTTTCCGATTGAGCAGAACCACAAGCTTAGTCTTGCTAGTGGTGAGTTACTTGAGGATCCTGAGTCTTATCGTAGACTAGTAGGGCGGTTGATTTATCTCTCGGTGACTAGACCAGATTTGGCATATTTAGTTCATATTCTTTCTCAGTTTATGCACGAACCTCGGATTGAGCATTGGGAAGCAGCTCTCAGGGTGGTTCGTTATTTAAAAGGTACTCCAGGACAGGATATTTTGTTAAGTGCAGATAGTGACCTGACTTTGCAGGGTTGGTGTGATTCAGATTGGGCGGCGTGTCCTCTTACCCGTCGTTCGTTGACTGGTTGGCTAGTTTTTCTTGGTAAATCTCCTATTTCGTTGAAAACCAAGAAGCAACCCATGGTATCTTTCTCTTCTTCTGAGGCTGAGTATCGATGCATGGCTTCAACCACACATGAGTTGAAATGGTTGAAGACATTGCTTTTGAGTTTGGGTGTCTAACACCCTAAGGCGATCAAGTTGTTTTGTGATAATCAATCTGCTTTACATATAGCTCAAAATCCAGTTTTTCATGAACGTACAAAACACATTGAGATTGATTGTCACATTGTTCGTGATGCTATTACAGAGGGCTTAATTGCTCCTTCCTATGTCTCCACTAAGGAGCAACTTGCAGATATTTTCACTAAGGCGCTTGGAAAGTCTCAGTTTGATCATCTTCTTTCCAAGTTGGGCATTTACAATCCCCATGCTCCAACTTGAGGGGGGGTATTGGAGGATATATTTTGGATATATTTTGGGAAATTATTAGGATATATTTAGTTTCCATATTTTATGCTTAGTATATAATTTATGCCTAGCATATAATTTATGCCTAGCATAATATGTTTTTGATATCTTTGATTATTTCCTAATTCTATCAGGTTTGGGAACGATGTTTTATTTATTGGCCATGGCCATCATAATTGTAATTCAAGTGATTGAGTTTATTCAATTTATCAAATTCTCTCTATATTTTAGCAATGCTCCATAATTGATTTTACTTGAATGAATCCACTAAACGCACTAGTCATTTATCTAATCTTTATCTCCCTCAATCTTCTAAAAAATTGATCATAGGTGAATTAACCCACCTAGGTCATGTTTTCTTTACCTTTTTCAATTAATATATGGTAACAAAATAAGTTGAGTATAAGGATCTGTTCTCATACGTTGAAATTCAGTTCAGTTCAGCTCAGCTCAGCTCAGTTCAGTTCAGCTCAGCTCCTTATTTCCTTCTCTTATAAAATATTCTGTTCAGTTCAGTTCAGCTGAGTTCAGTCAATGAGAACATGCCCTAAGTTCAGTAAAATAAGTTAAGTACATTTAGGTTCTAGTTGATAAAAGGCATAGAATCGTGGATACCATGCTTAAATATGATATGGTTCTAGAGTGTAGTTGGCACTTGTCTCACCATGTCGATGGTATGAGGAGCCACTTTTTAATTGCAAATCACATAAATATTAGGGTGTTTAGTTTGGAGCTTTGTAAAATAGTTTTTTATCCAGCAAACTATATATCTTTCAAATACCTCATATGAGGATTTTTTAGTTTTTCGTTGTTTAATACACTAAAATAACTAATCACAACGAATCAAAATAATAGTTATCAAAATAATAGTTATTTACCAAATAATGTTACACAAGTAGCTAATTTAATCCGCTAGTCAAGCAGCTAACAACTAATACCCATTCAAAGCGGCCAACATAAACCGTTTAAAGCTACTCGCAAATCGCAATTGCCAAATAGGGCCATTGTGGCCCATTAATTAACCAAAAATTTCAGCTTTAAATTATTTTGATCATTGATAATCAATCATCTGGTGGTAGGTCCATTATTGTCTCCCCCTAAAGAAAGGCCCATTCAGGCCATTCGAAATATTTATGTATGGACCATCTGTATGCCCACCTTGTATAGAGTACGTCCACGGTCCACATGATACTGAATAGGTGAATTTAACTTTTTTTTTTTTTCCTTTGAAACGTTTGAACTTTGAATAGTAGTATATTAAGCAAGAACTTTTCGACTGTTTATTGAGCTAAATCATATCTTCTTTAAGGGATTATTCCGACTATAAGTAGACTCATTAGGATTGTTTGACGGGTAACTTGACTTCTCAATGTACCTTTAAACATATTATTCACTAAAATTCTAAACACACGTAATAATGATAATTCGCGCCAGGTATGGGTGGACCTGTGTTGCATCCACATTTCAAGCCCAAAAGGGCCTTTCATGTGAAGGGGAGTGATAGAGTATAAAACATATTCCTGGGCCTCAACCATCAGCTTAAGCTTTTGGTTGAGTTGGTCCTCTAACAATAGTAATAGTACAATTATTTCATATTGAAAGTTCGTCATTACCACCTAGCAAAATCAACCTTGTTCATTAGTGTTGTAACCCAAGTCTCAACATAAGAAATATGCAAACTACCTCAAAAAATAAAGAAAGAACAATATTAATGTTGTTAGTGATACTTCTCAATTTCATATCAGTAACAAAATCAATAACATATCCAACAAAATGCATCCGATCATGCAACGGAACAAAAGTAAAGTACCCTTTCGGATTCTCCGAAAACTGCGAGTTTGGACTGAATTGCACGTCCGACGGTACTAAATAGGTGAATAAAATCAACCATACTTAAGTAACAACTTTTTTTTTTTTCCTTTGAAATGTTTGAATAGTACTATAGACTATAGTAGTGTATTAGGCAAGAACTTTTCTACAGTTTATAGAGCTAATCTATCTTTAAGGGATTATTCCGCTTATAAATATGGACTCATTAGGATTAATTGACGGGGCAACTTGACTTTTCGATGTAACTTTAAACATATGATTCACTAAAATTCAAAACACGTAAAAATGATATTAGGAGCACAATTATTTCACATTGAAAGTTCCAAATTACGACTTAACAAAGTCATCCTTGTACATGTTCATTATGAGTTCTGTACGTAACCCAAGTCTCAAACATAAGAAATATGCAAACTACCTCAAAAAATATAGAAAGAACAATATCAATGCTAGTGATACTTTTCATTTTCATATATATACCAACAACAAAAGCAATAACAAATCCAACAGAATGCATCAGATCATGCAACGGAACAACAGTAAAGTACCCTTTCGGATTCTCCGAAAATTGCGAGTTTCGACTGAATTGCACGTCCAACGGTAGAATGGAATTCCAAGGTTTTGATATTATGAACATAACATGGAACTCCTTTTTACTAAGTCTCTCTCCAAATTGCAGCCGTCCGATCAACCAAATACATCATCTTTACGGAAGAAATTACGCTTTAACTGCGCAAAATAGTTTACTTTTACAAAACTGTGTAACGCCGTTAAACAAGTGCGTAATTCCATTATTGAACTTGGTTGAGAGCAGATTTTCGAAGTGTAAAGGAAGGAGTGAATATGCGTATTGTAGTCATGTCGGAACAATTGGGTTCCGGTGTCGGTGTCGTCCGGGTTTCACCGGTGATGGGTTCATCGACGGAGAAGGTTGTCGTAAAATTCGTTACGGTTAGTCATGGAAATGTAATTTGCACAGTATTGCATACGACCGTGAGTCAATGAGTCAACGGTGTAGTAGGTAATGATTTTAGATTTTTATGAGATATGTCTTGGTCAATGTTCATTGCGCAAGACCTTGAGAGTCAATGCGTTGACGTAATATGCCTTAATTTTCATTTTTTTTTTAAATAAATTCAGTACATAAAATTGTTGTATTTAAGGTTTAATTTAAAGTATTTTATAATACCTCTATTTCTTATTATTATATATAATAAGGGGTTTTATCTGTGAGACATAAAATATTATTTTAATACAAATAAGAAATGAAATGTGGGAAGTTAAAAGTATCAATTTTTTAATTGCTAAATTAGTGTAGGATAGCTCATCATCTTGCTAGGGTGATTTCTTTTGGGGTAGAACAAGTGTGGATTAACCATTGTCCTCCAGACGTCTCTCCCTATATACTCTCGGACAATTTGACCCTTGATTAATCTATTTCTTAAATGTGTTTTCCTAAAAAAAAAATAGATTTAGAGGATAACAGTGTTGGAAGTTTTTAATTTTCACTAAAAGACTATCAACATTTGTAAATAGATAGATATTCAATTCAATTGCTTGTTTTGACTAATACACTAGCAAACTTACGTTGTTACCAGGGGCATGAAGATTAGTCATCCCTCAATCTTTCAAGTTTAGTCTAACTTGTTTCTATTTGTAAGATTTTTCTTGTATTGTTGTTGAATAGGCAGAGCTAGATTTTAATTTTCTTGTACTGTTGTTAATATGCAGTAACAAAATTTGAAAATAACAAGATTGGTAGAGCGTATCCTGGTGATGATGAGCTTCATAGCCTTATTCGTTTGTCAAGTTCCCAAGTCAAGCAATGTAAGTGCAAGGGTCGACGACTTCTTCTTGTGGAGGTGCTTATTGCCTTTGTTGGGGGCTTTGGGTTAATGTCTTTGATATTGTTAATAGTATACTTCACAGTTCGTAGTGGGAGGAAATACGATAAGTTGTCTCAAATTTATAAGAGGAAAAAAAATAAGTTGTCTCAAGTATCATCTTTGAAATTAAAATCGCCCTTCTTGAAAGTATCTTACAACATGCTTTTGAAAGCAACAAAAGGATTTTCGAATGAAAATTTAGTGGGTGTAGGTCATTTTGGTTCTGTTTATAAAGGAGTTCTTGATCTGGACAAAAAGAACATGGTTGTCGCGGTTAAAATCATTAGCCTTGATCTGAAAGGAGCGACCAAGAGCTTCATGGCAGAATGTGAGGCATTAAGAATTAGTCGTCATAGGAACCTTCTTAAGGTTGTTACTGCTTGCTCGAGTATGGACTTTAAAGGTAACGATTTCAAGGCGTTGGTTTATGAGTTCATGCCAAATGGTAATCTTCAACAGTGGATTCACATTGGTAAATACGAGAGAACCTTAAGCCTCATTCAAAGAGTAAATATTGCAATTGATGTAGCATGTGCACTTGATTATTTGCACAACTATTGTGACATTCCTATAATTCATTGCGACCTCAAACCAAGCAACATTTTGCTCGACAATGATATGGTTGCTCATGTTGGGGACTTTGGCTTAGCAAGGTTTCATTTACATGCGCGTGTAAGTTATAGTAGTTCCCTTGCAGTTAGAGGGACTGTTGGATATGTTGCTCCAGGTAACTCCACACTATTATTTATTAATTTTTCTTGAAATAAGAAATTATTTTCGTATATTTTACCTATCAATAGCCAATTTGCTCACCTCTTAAATGTCCTGTTTTGGATAGAATATGGCCTAGGAAGCATAGTATCCGAGGAAGGTGACATTTACAGTTACGGCATTGTGTTGCTAGAGATGATGACTGCAAAAACTCCCACGGATAGGATGTTTGGCGGAGACTTAGACCTTCATAAGTATGCAAAATCAGCATTATTGACGGATCAGTTGTCCAAGATAATTGATCCACGACTTCTAGAGGCAAGAAATGGGAATCAAGATGAAACTTTGGCAAGTACTGACTGTTATATCAAGTGTATAAAATCTGTCGTTAAGGTTGGATTGAAATGTTCAGTACAATCATCTCTATATCGGATAACAATCAAAGATGCCATCAACGAACTACTGGGGACAAAGGATAAATTACTTAAAGAGTTACGCATCATCAATAGATACATGTATTGAATAGTGTCAGATGCTATATTTATAGACGGTTAAGCATGCTATTCAATTACAAAGTATTCATTGTGTCTTGATAACAACTTTTTTTTTGATTAATTTTTAAATTAGGTATAGTTTAGTATAGGATATATATATATATATTTTTTTAAAAGAAAATTTTGTCTAGAACTACCCTAAAGATAGGGTCATTTGTGAACAATTACCCAATTTTTTTTTATTTGTTTAGAACTACCCACAAGTTACAAAACGTTTGGGTAACACTACCCATTAACGTTTTCCGTCCAATTAAGACGTTATTGGGCCTACTTTTTCACTTTTCCCACTTAATTAACTCCCCTAATTACCTTCTCCCTTCTCCCTAATTAACTTCCTCTCCATTCTCACTCTATATTCCAAAAGATTATACTCAATCAATTGAACACAAATTCACAATTATTCAAGTAATGTTTCACACTTTCCTTTTAATTCATTGTTTATTGTATTTGTATACAAGTTTTAATTGAACGCAATTAACATAATTAGGGTGTAAATTAGGGATTCGAATTAGGGTTTATGGGTTCAAATAAATTTGGGGGTTTTGATTTCTAGGATTTAGGGGTTTAATTGAGTTCTAGGTTTCACTTATTTTGACTTTGAGATTGAATTCAATTGCACTTCAATTACTAATTGGCCATTGCAGTTGGTAGGATGTCTAATTGGTCATTGTAATTGATAGGATGTCTAAATTTGGGGGTTTTAATTTCTAGGGTTTAGGGGAAGTTAATTAGGGAAGAGGGAGAAGGTAATTAGGGGAGGTTAATTAGGGAAGAGGGAAAAGGTAATTAGGGGAAGTTAATTAAGGAAGAGAGAGAAGGTAATTAGGGGAGTTAATTAAGTGGGAAAAGTGAAAAAGTGGACCCCATTAACGTTTTTTTGGACGGAAAACGTTAATGGGTAGTGTTATCCAAACTTTTCTTAACTTCTGGGTAGTTCTTAACAAATAAAAAAAAAACGGGTAGTTGTTCACAAATGACCCTATCTTTAGGGTAGTTATAGACAAAATTTCCTTTTTAAAAATCTAAAATAAAAGGGTGGTACTTAAAATTTAGTCTGATATAATCTTAAATTTTAGTGGTCTAGTCGGGCGATGATGCCTTGATCTCTTAATCTAACAGAGTTTGTGCACAGTTGTTGCCTTGTTGGCATAAAAAGGATGGATACCGTGCTCAATGGAGTTATATAAGTGCATATTGATACGCATACTACGCTACCAATAAGCCTATTCTACTTCTTGAAATATTTCATATATATCAAACTTAGTTATGAATCTCATTTTTGCCTCTCTATTCATTTTGTTTTACACCGTTTTGCCTACAAATGATGTAGACCGTGTTGCCCTCTTAGCAATTAAGTCAAAAATTAGTGAAGACTCTCGAGGGGAGTAATTCCATGTTTCTCATATTGATTAACAACATTCGTTTCTCATGGGGGTAATACAGTAATTTCCAGGGGTATGAGTGGTTTTACATATTGTGAGGTGTTTCTGATTATGTCCAGCTGTACAAGTAGTGTAAAAGAAAAGATGACGGAGTTAAATTTCACCGTTAACTTACAAGTGAAGATCTGCATCTTGTTCGCAAATTCAAGTGTACCCAAAGTGAAGATCGAGGGATTCAAGTCTATTTCCCTTAATTTTGAAATTAAATCTGGATTCATGACGAAATTTTGATATATTTGTAAATTGGTCTTCTTTTGGCATCCATCTCTTCCACCAGTTGCTCTTCTTCTTCCCTTTCCTCACCTTCATCCTTGGAATTCAAAGACTTTCAATGGAGATTTTGAAGCTCACGAACATGTTCAATGGAGTAGGAAGATAAACCTTACCATTTTAGGTTAACCATGCCCTTGTTTCCCCATTTTTGTTAGGGTTTTCGTGAATACGGCGGCAAAGCCGCCTGAAAGACAAAGGAGGACAATAAAGACGGAGGAGCACAAAGAAGATGGTGGAGGTGCGAGCTAAAGGACACGAAGGAGATGTGGTTGACAGCTTCAATGGAGGACAAAGGTGTTGGAGGACAGTAGAATTAGGAACATTGATAATGTTTGATTACAATAACGGCATCCCACATACTCAGCTGCTCATGCCAACTAAGCATGTCCCACATATGTCTACTTACAGCACAACAACACAAAAAAGTTGGAAAAAATTGCAAATATGCCACTAGAGAAACAAAACCCGTTTCTCATGAAGAGTAACTGGGGTCTCCTCCCTCGAGGGGTTTTGAGCTCTTGGAATATTCCTCCTCTTTCACACTAGGCTTTGGAGCTTCCACACTAAAACCAATTGGCGATAGTAGGAGTAACTCCTCTACCTTATAAAGTGAAATCACCTCTCCTCTTTCTCCAATGTGGGACACTCACAAGTGGGCTACAATGGGTTTCAACATATAATATATCAAAGGCAAGGTGTATTATATTAAAGATCATGATGTAAATAATACAGAGTTACCAGCTTATCACTACTATACTATTGATCTCCCAGGTCCAGCAGTATCAAGAACGTACAATATCCAGCCTAAGCTAATCAAAGCAACTCAAAGAGAAGTTTAGTTATCGGCTTATCATCACTACTATACTATCCAATCAGGAGAACAAGATCATATTAAAGGTTGTTCATAGTTGCTATTTTTCGGTTTCTGTAGTGAGTAAAATCTACATCAATGGATTCACACGGATCCAAATTTGAGAACGAACCCTAAGTCTACTTCAAAGGGTTGGGGACTTTGGGCTGGCAAGGTTTCATTTACGTGCAAATGCAAATAACAGTAGCTCTGTTGCAGTCAAGGGAACAGTTGGGTATGCCGCTCCAGGTAATAACAAAACAATGACACTATTCTAATATGTTCAATCTTCATTTTGTCTTTAATTTTTTTAACAAGTGTATATTTTCTCTACTTTTATGATAATTTTTTAATAGAGTATGGTGTGGGAAGCATGGTTTCTAAGGAAGGTGACGTATACAGTTATGGCATTGTGTTGTTAGAGTTGATGACTTCCAAAAATCCCACTGATAGGATGTTCGAAGTAGGTTTAGACCTGCATAATTATGCTAAATCAGTAACATTGCCTAATCAATTGATAAACATCATTGACCCAAGGCTCTTAGATGATGGCGCAGATGATGCAGGTGAAGGAAATGAAGGCGAACTTTTGGCAGAAAATGAAAAGAAAATGAAGTGCATAAGGTCTGTGGTTGAAATTGGAGTGATATGTTCAGTAGAGTCACCACAAGATCGAATGAAGATCGAAGATGCCATCGGAGAGTTACAATGCATATCAAATTTCACTACTGAAATTCAGGCAAATTGCGACCATCAGAGACGGTTGCTGAAAATAGGAAAAACGGTCGGTATTTAACTCAATCGCATAGTATAATAAATTCAATTACATAGTATAATAAATTCAACTCAATCGCATAAAAATGTCATACAAGTCAAAGCATTACAAGTAGAAAAAAAAAATTTAAGAAACAAAAGGAAAAGGGAGTCTTTTATAGATTTTCAGCACATATTTTCAATTTAGCAATTTGTTATTTTGTCATCGTTGCGTCATCATTTTCCACTAGAATGGAACAACAGGTATAGCAAATACTCCCTCCGTTTCATAATGTTAGTCCCATATGGAATCAATCACATAAAATAAGAAAATAAATATATTTGGAATCTAACATTAAAGTACAACATAATTCATGATTAGTTTACCTTATTTAAATTTTTTGATTTTTTATTAGGAAAGCACAAGTTATAATTGCATAATTTAAGGTAAAGATTTCCTTACTTAGAGTTATGTCATCAATCCACAACCAATCAATTTATACAAAAATGAAGTTATAAATGAAATATATTCAATATGGGTAGATCTTTTTGAAACGCCCAAAATAGTATATGGGACTAACATTATGAAACGGAGGAAGTAACTTCTTTCCAAAATCACGAAGCCTCCGTAAAAAAAAAACAGCACGGAGCCACGAGCTAATGATTTCGTTTTTTGCCTAAATAAATGCATGATGGAAAATTCTGATGAACTCGTATGCATATGGGAAGATTAACACCATCTTTAACTTCAGATTTTAAAACTCCGTTTTAATTTGACATGAAACATTTTTATAAAATATAATTTTTTTACGAAAAATGAAATTTATTTTGTGGAGGCGGATGTACAATGCTCCGTGCATCCTTTTTTTTTTTTGAAAATAGGCGGAATGAATATTTAGTTGTTCAGTAAAAAACATACATATATTTAGTAAAGAACATTTACCTATTTTTATAAAGAACATCATATATAGTTGTATTGTAATGAACATATATAATTATTTTGTAAATAACATATAGCTATTTTGTAAAAAAAACTTCCAAATTTATGTTCTTTATATATATATATATATATATATATATAACATCCGTAATATTAATAAAGAACATGATAGATAGAGGTGATCAACTTCAGCCCGGCTCGATTCGGCCCAAAAATAGGGTGGGTTTGGGCAATCCTAAAAATGCATTTTTAGTTAAAAATCCAAATTCGTCCCGAAAAAAGCCCAAAAAGCCCGCTACATTTTCCGGGTTTGGGCACGAGATATTATGTTAAGACTCGGTCTGACCCGAATTTTTTATCACCTCTAATGATAATATAATGTAACTAGTTAAAGTCCCGCGCAATGCACGGATTTTAATAACTTATATAGTAAATTACTACATTAATTTAACAATTATATGCTAAAAAAAAAATAGAATTACTATAAAAAATATATTTTCAAAAATATTTCGTTTGAGTGCGTATGACAAAAATATAATCGCTAAAATGGAAAGTAAATATTATAGGCTATAAATATTTTTCATAAGGAAAGATAAAGAATGGAGGGAAAATTTTTTACTAGTGAATAACATGCATGTGTCATCACTGGTTTCGCTTTTAGTATTAAGTTATTGATTATTGATGAACATTATTTTTATTCAACCACCATAATCTATAGACAAAATTCAAAGAACATTTCCAAATAAACAATTAACATTGTGTAATAGTACATTATACTGACAATCAAAGAACATGAAGATAAAAAATATTATTTTACAGCATATATGTTCTTTATAATTTTATAATATGTTATTTTCACTTTAACCGAATGTTTTATATATTTCTATATAATGTTCTTTACAATTCTATAACATGCATGTTCTTTTCACTTTAACTATATGTTCTTTACATTTTTATACAATGTTCTTTCTGTTTTTTTTTTTTTTTTTTTGGAAGGGATGCATCAAGCAGATCGTGCATCCTGCTGCAGGAACTACGCATTGCACGAAAAGTATGTTTTTAAAGACAATAATCGCATGTGTAAATTATTTTCCTTTGTTTAATACTCCCTCCGTTTTTAAATACTTGCTCCAATTTTCTTTTCCGACCGTTTTTAAATACTTGTTCCATTTCGTTATTTGAAAAACTTTTACAATATTTAATTAATTTCTCTCACCTAGTGAACCCAACATAACTCAGATTTTATTAATTTCATATTCTCTCTCCTCCAATTCTCTCACCTTCAATTCTATCAACTACTTTTGCTTTTTATAATTTTTTATTCTTTCTACTACCCATTAACTTTATATTTTATTACTTTTTTCAAATTTTCTTAAAATTCCGCACATGGAGAAATGAACCAAATATTTAAAAATGGAGGGAGTACAATTATAGTTATAGTGGAAAATAAAAGTGGATGACATAATAGATAAAGGTAAAGTAAAAAGTTAAAGAAGGAGAAAAATATAAATTCCTCCATTAAAATACTCTTATAACTTTTCACCTTCGAAAATTCCACCCTTTCACAAACAAGAAAAAAATATTTGTACATTTAAAAAAATAAATTTATGGGAGTATTCCACTAGGATTGTTTAACCTCGTTGGCTTAAGACGAATAAACTTACAAGGAAACCTACTGACCGGACATCTTTCACCTCAAATCGGAAAGCTAGCAAAACTAGAAATATTTTCTTGTATAGGCAATCGTCTCACAGGAAGTATTCTCGACTCGATTGGAAATTTGTCGCGGTTGAGTTCATTGTGGTTGGGTGAAAACAACTTCAATGGAATGATACCGTCGAGTCTTGGGCAGTGTACAAATTTATTAGACTTGTATCTAAGCCAAAACAACCTCACCGGACTAGTACCTCCTCAATTATTTCTTTCTTCTTCGACCTTGATTTATTTTTACTTCGATAGCAATCAATTGCAAGGTGAAATCCCAGAAGAAATCGGTCAGATAAAAAATTGGGTTTTTCTACATGGTACCCCTGAGTTATTGGGTTTTCTACATTGTATCCTTATAAATTCAAAGTTCTACAAGGTGCCCTTGAGTTTTTGGGTTTTTCTACATGGTACCCTTGAGTTGTAATTGTAAATTAAATGACTAACTTAATTTGACTCAAACCGACACCATCTAAATGATCTATTTACCACTTCTATATTTATATTAGATGGAGGAATCACCAATCTTCATTATTCGCTATTTAGTGGAACTTTTATATGATCATTTGAGATGGAAGGTAAGAACTTTATTTTGCTCCTACTTTAACTATAAGAGCTTGTTTTAGAGGGACTCAAGTTGTTAGCTTTTTTTTTTTTTTTTTTTTTTTTTTTTTTTTTTTTTTTTTTTTTGGTTTTTTGCAATAAACATGTTAGTTGTGTATTTGATGGTGCTAAATAAGTCGTTTAGGTGGTGTGGGTTTGAGTCAAATTAATTTAGAGCCATTTATATTACTACTCAAGGGTACCATATAGAACAATCTAAAAACTCAAGAGTATAATGTAAAATAAACTAATAACTCAAGGTCACCTTGTAGAAATCTGAATTTAGAAGGGTACAAGGTAGAAAACTCAAAAATTCAAGGGTACCATGTAGAAAAACCCTAAAAAATTTAGTTCAATTTGTCATACACGAAAATGCATTCTCTGGGGAGCTTCCTAGTAGCCTTGGAAGCTGCACCGCCATTGATGTTATAGATGTGGGAGCTAACTTCTTTACTGGATCCATCCCTGACTCGTTCAAGTCATTAACTAGTTTGAGTTATTTAAATTTAGCGCATAACAATCTTTCTGGTCACATTCCAAATTTCTTGTCCAAGTTTCCGTTGATGACAATAGATTTGTCCTTCAATAACTTCCAAGGAGAGGTTCCTACAAAAGGGGCTTTTGCAAATTTAAGTGCTCTCAATATTTCCGGGAAGAATCAACTTTGTGGAGGTGTTCCTAACCTTCATTTTCCAAGGTGTTTGCCCAAATCTACTTCGGATAATAGAGGGTCTAAATATAAGGGTAATAATTTATCTAGTGTCGAGATTGTGACAATTTCAATAGCTTCTTTAGTTGTAAGTGTGTCCATATTATCATTAGTGTACTTCCTACTTTGTTCAAGGAGAAAACAAAACAAATTGTCACATGGATCGGGTATGAACTTGAAAGAGCCCTTCTCCAAAGTATCTTACGATATGCTTCTCAAAGCAACTGATAGCTTTTCGGAAGCAAACTTAGTGCGGGTCATTTTGAGTCTGTTTACGAAGGGGTCCTTGATCTAGAGAGTAACATGGTTGTAGCTATTAAAGTTATCAGACTTGAACAGAGAGGAGCTGCCAAAAGTTTCATGGCTGAGTGTGAAGCATTAAGAAGTATCCGTCATAGGAACCTTCTTAAGATTGTCACGGTTTGCTCGAGTACTGACTTTCAAGGCAATGATTTCAAGGCTTTGGTGTACGAGTATATGACTAATGGAAGTCTTCATCATTGGATTCACACCGATCCAAATTTGAGAACCTTAAGTCTACTTCAAAGGGTAGAGATTGCAATTGATGTGGCGAGTGCACTGGATTATCTGCACAATGATTGTGACGAACCTATCATTCATTGTGACCTAAAACCAAGCAACATTCTCCTCGATGATGACATGGTTTCTCATGTTGGGGAATTTGGGTTAGCAAGATTCCATTTACGTGCAAGTGCAAATAATAGCAGCTCAGTTACGGTCAAGGGAACAGTTGGGTATGCCGCTCCAGGTAAGAACAAAATAATATGGATTAACACTATACTATGTTCAATCTTTTTATCTGTTTTTTTTTTAAAAAAAAAATAAATGTATATATCTTTTCTCTACTTTAATAAGCTCTGTTTTTAAACAGAGTATGGTATGGGAAGCATGGTTTCTAAGGAAGGTGATGTTTACAGCTATGGCATTGTGCTGTTAGAGTTGATGACTTCCAAAAATCCCACTGATAGGATGTTCGAAGGAGGTTTAGACCTGCATACTTATGCTAAATCAGCAACATTATCGCCTAATCAATTGATAAACATCATTGACCCAAGGCTCTTAGATAATGACGTTGGTAATTTAAGTGAAGGAAACGAAGGTGAAGTTTTAGCAGAAAATGAAAGAAAAATGAAGTGCATAAGGTCTGTCATTGAAATCGGAGTGAAATGTTCCGTAATATGCGATTGAAGAGTTACAAGTAACAAGGGATGTTCTCCTTAAAGAACTACATATCATCCGTGCAATGCACATTACGAGGTACATAAAAATATACAATTTACATTAGATTTAATTCTTTGGTATCATTATATTCCCTTACTAATTTTTCTAAGCTCTTTCAGGGATCTTGCTGGTTAAATAAACACCGTATTATATGACTAATCCAAGACATACACAGAAAATTGATTCAGAGTAAGTTTTTTGTTTTACTGTCAATCTATTATTACTACGTACAATATATCAAAGGCAAAGAGTATTATATTAAAGATCATGATGTAACTAATACAGAGTATATATATTATTTTCTGATTATGAAAAAAAAAACTTTAATAAATTAAATGATCTTCCAGGTCCAGCAGTATAAAGCACGTACAATATCCACCTAAGCTAATCAAAGCAACTCAAAGAGAAGTTTAGTTATCGGCTTATCACTACTATTCTATCCAATCAGGAGAACAAGATCATGTATTCATAATAAAGGTTGTTCATAGTTGCTATTTTTCGGTTTCTGTAGTGTGTAAAATCTGTACATTGTACTAAATGCATACAATGGAGAAAGATTTAAAGAGTAATTAATTCAAAGTATTTAATTATTTTAGCATGTACACGTTTTTTCCTGTTCAGTATTAAAAGCAAGAGATTTATAAGGTCAAAAAATTTACATACATCTATCGGATGTGTAGTGTTTCAAAATTGATATGCCCAAGCAATTTTCATATACTCGTTTTACAAGGTTTGATACTTAAAAGTTGGTAAGCTCATGTATGATTAAAGGACTGATAAAGTAGCTAGAGTTAAAATAATTCAACATTGAATTTTAAAGAGTGCTCTGGTTTGCTTGTCTTGGTTTGATTTTATATCTTACTCAAAGTTCAGTGAACTCGGGTGTATTTAATTTGTGGAGTTATTATTATAATGCTTGAGCTGATGATCGATTAAGCAATGAATGTAAGGGGGCGTTTGGTATAGTAATTTTAGATGTAGGAAACAGATTCAATTAAGTGTTTTATTTCTAGTTGTTTGGTATGGGTTAAAAGTAACAAATACCGTTTTCGGAGAGTAACAAAATCCCCCAATTTGTTACTCTTGACAAACTAGTGGAAACAAAATACGTTTCCTTAATTACAATCTACTCAAATTGTTTCCATTCAACTAGGATACTAAACACATAGTAAGGGGATGTTTGGTTCGCACAAGGGAATCGAAATGGAATGAACAAAGGGAAAGGAGAAGAATGGAATGAAAATACCTTGTTTTTGCTTTGTTAGTTGTTTAATTTGTTTTTAAAACAAAGGGAATCAATCCCACCACCACCACCATAACCACACATTTCATTAATTTTTCATCTTTCTCGGCCACCAAACCCCTCGTCGGCCCTCCCCCGACCCTCGTCGTGTCTCCCCCTCCCCTCACCACCCTTCGCAAGCCGGCCTCCCCCTCCCTTGAAGGAACTGCAGCCTGGAAACCGCTGCAATATCTGCCTGAATAGTCGCCTAAAACGGACGTGGAACTAACCTGAAATTCGCCCTGAAACAGCCTAAAAACCCGCTTGAAACTGCCTGAAATCCAACACAAGAGCAACTGACCAACAACCTTACGCCTGAACTGACCCATCGCCGACAGCTTTGCCGGAAAATTGACGTTTTTCGGGGCTAGGGTTTTCGGGGTCGAGGGAGATCGAGGCTAGGGGTGGTTTTTGCGGGGGAGGGGAGGGCGGTGAGGCTCGAGGGAGGATCGGCGATGGTCGGGGGAGGGGCGGCGGTGGTCCAGGTAGGGGCGGCGGTGGTCTGGACGTGTTTTCTGGTGGTCTTGGTAGGTGTGAAGGTGGTGATGTGGTGGTGTGAAGGTGGGTAGGGAATGGGAATGGAAATGGAAATACGGAGGGGTGGGGAATGAAGTTAGAAGGATTTGGGGTAATGGGGAGGGTAAAGGGAATTAATAAAAGTGCTAAACAAACATCAACAAAGGGAATCGGGTCACTTGATTCCCATTCCCTTTCCTGATTACCCCCAATCAAACGGCCCCTAAAGGTAATGTTTATCATTACCTTTTTCAACTTGCCTACTTATTTGAATCCTTTCCGTTTCATTTACAAGGTTTATACCAAACACCTCCTAAAAGTTTATGACGTTGCTTTTCTTGTCTTCCTATTTTTTTCATTTTGGATAAAAAAAAATTTTTAGGTTTAATTGGAGTGAACTTATTTTTATTTCTATAAAAAAAATTTATAAAAAAAAAATGAAAAAAAGAGAGCTTATTTTTATTGAGCTAGATAAACATAAACAAAACTGATGATTCTACTGTAATCTTATGACGTTTGACTATAATTTTTATTTTTAATGGACGGCGAGATTTTTTTTTATTTATTTTTAATTAAAAAGATTATTTTAATTATTTTAAATATATTTTTAATTAAAAATATTATTTTAATTATTTTAAATATATTTTTATCTTCCAAAAATTATTTTTAATATTTTGAAATTCTGAAAATAAAAAATATATTTATAATAATTAAAAAACAATTTTTTAATTAAAAATAAATCGAAAAACAAATAAACTCAGCTGTCCATTTTAAAACATTGTGGTAGTCAAAAGTAGACTACATTAAAAATAATAATAATAATAATTTTAATTTCCTACTTTCCTTGTAGTTTCATTGAATAATAGCAGGAATGCATGCAGCCATGCATACCGTGTTCAAGGGAGTAGAAGACTTGGAAGTACGTACGTTGACGACTTGACGGTAGTACAAGACTCGTTTTTTCTTTGTCTGCTGACCTCGGTAAATGAGTTGATGACTTTCTTTGTCTACCTCCTTAGCTACGGTAGTACGGGCACTACGGGGTACTTTTTCTTAATCTAAGGTCCATGTACTGTTTTGCTCCTTATTTATTCCATGTAAAGTGGATTTTTCTCACCCACTAGTTTTCTTCCAATCAATTAAACTACTTGTATTTCTTTCCCTCAAAAAAAAAAAAAAAAAAAAAATACTTGTATTTCTTCCATTTTATATACAAAGACAGTAAGATATTACATCCCGTTAATACAATCCTTAACATATGTAGTTAAATTGGACAATAAGATTATTTGTAGACGGATGAAATTAATATTATCCAAAACCCAAATCATAACATCTCTATGATTCTCCAAAATGAAAACTAAAATTATAGTTATGAAAATACAAATCGCACATAATCAACATTTATTAAAAAGATGGGAAATTTTAAAAATGCAACATCACTAAATTTCTGTTCTATTCACCTAAATTTACTACTAAAAAAATATTTTTATTAAAATCAAACAATTTTTTACTTAATTTAAATAATTTTATTACACTTAAAATTACTTTTACTGAATATAAAAAATTGATAGTTTTTGGTGTTTAGAGAGCCACAAGGGCGGTTGATGAGATTAGGAGGCCAGGGAAAGTCTAACCACTTGAGCTATCCCTGACTCTCATAAAAAATTGATAGTCACTGTTATATACTTTGTATATTGACATCAAATCGTAAAGAGGAGTTTTTTCCCGAGTTGTTAGAGAGCCACGTAAGATTTAATTTTCATAACGTGTCATGTAGGATTATAAGTTTTAGTTGTAACCAATTAAATAAGAGATTATTATTTTCTTTTAGAATTAAATAATTCAAATGTCACGTAAGAAAAATTGGCGAATGAGATTTTTAAATTTAAACTAATTAAATATAAAATTTAATCTTTTGATATTAGGAATTTTATCTAATTATATAACAAATTTTAGCACATAAATAAAAAAAAATTAAAAATTCAAACAAACTGTGCATCACACGGGCTTCATCTAGTACAAATTATTATGATGTCAGAAAAAAAAATACAAATTATCATTTAGTAGGTGCAGTGGAGTACTACTTAGGAGATTGTAATATGATAAATAAAAAAATAATAAATAAATTAAAAAAAAACAAAATACAATACAAATAAAAGAGTTACGCATCATTAATAGATAATCGCTCCGTTTTTAAATACTTGCTCCATTTCTATTTTTTGCACTATTCATTTGTCCTACTTAATGTTTGTGATTTATACATAAAAAAATATAGTCTTGTGAGTACTTGTTGGAATCATCTCAATGAATAGATTATTAATTTTCAATTGCTAGAATTTTTACTTATTGGTAATTAAAGATATTAGTGATCAAAGATTAACATCGGCATGCGTGTCCAAGAGAAATGTAGCAAGTATTTAAAAACGGAGGGAGTACTTGTATGGAATATTGTCAGATGCTATATTTATAAACGGTTAAGAAGCATGCTATTAAATTACAAAGTATTCATGAGAGTGAGAGATAGCTCAAGTGGTTAGAGCTTTCCTTCTGATTTCAGGAGATCCTGGGATCGATTCTCACCCCTGCCCTTGTGGCTCTCTAAACACCCAAAAAAAAAAAAAAAAAAAAAAAAAAAAAAATTACAAAGTATTCATTGTGTCTTTGTGCACAGTTGTTGCCTTGATGGCATAAAAAGGATGGAGTTAATAAGTAATTTAAATGAACAATGAAGTGAGACTTTATTGTATGAACAAAAGCCAAGCTTCTACAAAACCATCATAATCTTGACCAATAATCACGGGTCTTCATTGATTGCTCCATAAGATGGGGTACTTAGTTACCCTCTTCGAAGGTAGTCTCTTGAGTCTTGACTATGATAGACCACGCATTTGAACATTCTATATTTGTATTCTTTACCGCGTCTTGGTACTACAACTTATGTGCTTATATAAGTGCACATTGATACGCATACTACGCTACCAAGCCTATTCTACTTCTTGAAATAATTCATATATATCAAACTTAGTTATGAATCTCATTTTTGCCTCTCTAGTCATTTTGTTTATCCATTTCTTAAACCTGTTTTACACCGTCTTGCCTACAAATGATGTAGACCGTGTTGCCCTCTTAGCAATTAAGTCCGAAATTAGTGAGGACCCTCGAGGGGTTTTGAGCTCTTGGAATAACTCCCTCCCTCACTGTCAATGGTCGGGTGTTACTTGTGGTGTTAAGCATCCACAACGAGTCGTTGAATTACATCTTGGAAACAAAGGTTTGGTGGGAACTTTATCACCTTATGTAGGCAACTTGAGTTTCCTTCATTATCTCGGCTTGTCCAATAATACTTTTAGAGGCTACATTCCACCTCAAATTGGTCATCTACTTAGATTAAGGTCTCTAGTATTAGAAAGAAACTCCTTTGAAGGTGAAATCCCGGGCAACATATCTCGCTGCCTGAGACTGAGGGCGATAAGTCTTGAAAGTAACAATCTTACCGGAGTCATCCCACCTCAATTTGGTCTTCTAACCAACTTAGAGCTGTTATTTATTCAGCAGAACCAACTCACCGGTGACCTACTCAACACGGTTGTTATCAATATGACATCCTTGCAAACTTTAAGTGCAGCCTATAATTCGTTCCAAGGAAGCATTCCAGACAACATTGGAGTACTCCAAAATTTAACATACATCGCCCTTGCACAAAATATGATTTCAGGTAATATTCCTCCTTCTTTATACAATTTGTCATCTCTTCGAATCTTTGATTTGGAATTGAATCGACTCCAAGGAACTCTTCCATTAGATATCGGATTTAGTCTTCCTCAACTCACTTATTTCAAAATAGGTGGGAATTCCTTTCATGGTCATCTTCCAATATCACTTTCAAACCTTACTCATCTTAAGGAACTATCTATATATTCTAATAATTTCACAGGAAAATTCATGTTTAGTGCTAGAAACATGCCTAGTTTATGGAGTCTAGATATTGCCGACAACTATTTGGGAACAAGAGAAGCTGATGACTTAAGTTTTTTACAAACGCTTGCTAATTGTAGCCAATTGAAACTTCTAGGATGTGCCAATAACAACTTTGGAGGAGTCCTACCTCATTATCTTGGCAACTTGTCAAGTAGTCTAACTGAAGTAACTTTTGGTGAAAATCAAATTATAGGAAGTATTCCAATGGGGTTATTTAACCTCATTAACTTGAGGCGACTAGGTTTAGAACACAATCATTTGTCCGGATACCTTCCACCACAAATCGGAAAGCTAAGAAACTTAGAAGCTTTTTCATGTGTTAACAATCATCTTATTGGCAAGATTCCTTTTTCATTGGGAAATTTGTCACGGTTGAGTGAGCTCGATTTGGACCAGAATAGCTTCGAAGGGATAATACCCTCGAGTCTAGGAGAGTCAGGGAATTTATTGTATCTATCACTTTCACAAAACAACCTTAGTGGATTTGTTCCTCCTCAACTATTCTACGCGACTTCAACGTTTATTGAGCTACTTTTAGATCACAACAATCTACAAGGAATTATCTCTATGGAGATTGAGCAACTGAACAATTTAGTTTGGCTGGATTTGTCAGAAAATGGATTTTATGGGGAGCTTCCTATAGGCTTGAGTAGTTGCATTGGCCTTTTTGTGCTAGACCTGGGAGGAAACTTTTTTAGCGGATCTATCCCCAAATCTTTTAAGTATTTAGCTAGTATGAGTGCTTTGAATCTCTCTCATAATAAATTGTCTGGTCCAATTCCAAGTTTCTTGGCAAATTTCTCCTTGATGGAACTGGATTTATCTTTCAATAATTTTGAGGGAAAGATCCCTAAAGAAGGGGTTTTTGCAAATATTAGTACATTCTCAATTCTTGGGAATAACAAGCTTTGTGGAGGGATTCCAGAGCTTCACTTGCAAACATGCCCTCTCTATGCTACACCGAAAAGAAAGAAGGGTAAATTGTCAATATATGTGATTGAGATCATTGCGGTAGCTTCTTTGGTTGTGGGTGTGTCCATATTGTCATTAGTGTACTTCCTACTTGGCTCAAGGTGGAAACAAAATAAAACATCTGGAGGATCAGAGTTGAACTTGGTAGAACACTTCTCAAAAGTAACGTATGACATGCTGCTCAAAGCAACAAACAGATTTTCGGAAGCAAATTTACTTGGTGTAGGTCGTTTTGGGTCTGTTTATAAAGGGGTCCTTGATCGAGAGAGTAACATGGTTGTGGCTGTTAAAGTTATCAGCCTTGAACAGAGAGGAGCTACCAAAAGTTTCATGGCCGAGTGTGCAACATTAAGAAGTATCCGTCATAGGAACCTTCTTAAGATTGTCACGGTTTGCTCGAGTAATGATTTCAAGGCTTTGGTGTACAAGTTCATGAAAAATGGAAGTCTTCATCAGTGGATTCACACAGATCCAAATTTGAGAACCTTAAGTCTACTTCAAAGGGTAAAGATTGCAATTGATGTGGCGAGTGCACTAGATTATCTGCACAATGCTTGTGACGAACCTATCATTCATTGCGACCTAAAACCAAGTAACATTCTTCTCGACGATGACATGGTTGCTCATGTTGGGGACTTTGGGTTGGCAAGGTTTCATTTACGTGCAAGTGCAAATAACAGTAGCTCTGTTGCTATCAAAGGAACAGTTGGGTATGCCGCTCCAGGTAAGAACAAAACAATGACACAATTCCAATATGTTCAATCTTCATTTTGTCTTTAATTTTTTTAACAAGTGTATATTTTCTCTGCTTTGATGATAATTTTCTAACAGAGTATGGTGTGGGAAGCATGGTTTCTAAGGAAGGTGATGTATACAGTTACGGCATTGTGTTGTTAGAGTTGATGACTTCAAAAAATCCCACTGATTGGATGTTCGAAGGAGGCTTAGACCTGCATAATTATGCTAAATCAGCAACATTATTGCCTAATCAATTGATTAACATCATTGACCCAAGACTCTTAGATAATGACGTTGGTAATGCTAGTGAAAGAAATGATGGCGAACTTTTGGCAGAAAATGAAAGGAAAATGAAGTGCATAAGGTCTGTGGTTGAAATCGGAGTGAAATGTTCAGTAGAGTCACCACAAGATCGAATGAAGATTGAAGATGCGATCAGAGAGTTACAAGTAACGAGGGATGTTCTGCTTACAGAACTACACATCATCCGTGCAAGGCACATTAGGTACATACTATTTACATTAAGTTTAATTGTCCCGTATGGCGGTTTCGCTACATACATTTCTTGCTTTACTGATTTTTTTTAAGCTCTTTCAGGGATGTTGCTGGTTAAACAAGGAATATGACTAATCTAAGAGGCAGAAATCGATTTAAAGTAAGTTTTATGTTTCATTGTCTACTTCTTATATTGTATTCAAAGGCAAAATGTAATATGTTCAAGATTATGATTTGAAAAAATGAGTATATATTTTTTATGATTATGGAAAATAATTAACTATGTAAAACTAATTAAGTGATGATCATCAAGGTCCATCAGTATCAAGCACACATAATATCGATTACCGGCTTATCGCTATATTATCCAGGCAAGACAGAATGATCATGGTTAAGGTTGTACGTAGCTGCTAGTTTTCTGTTTCTGAAGTGAGTGAAGTCTGTACTTTGTATTGATTCAAAATTCATAAATTGAATTAAAAAATTATAGAATAATTATAATTCGATTTATCTATATTAACTTGTACGCTTTTTTCCCTTATTATAATTAATGGAAGCAAGATAGTTATAAGATCAAAATGTTTACATATATACATCTACTGATGGGTATGTAGCGTTTGATACATAAAAGTCTGATTAATTTAAATAGCTTGAGTGATAGCCTGATAGGAGGGGCACCCCTGGCCCTGGCCAATTAAAAAAAAAAAAAAAAAAAAAAAAAAAAAAAAAAAAAAAAAAAAAAAAACCTTGAGTTCAATGATTCAACGTTAAGACTTGGTGAATCCAATAATGATAGAAACAAACATGCCATATGGTGTAATTCGTGATGAATACTCTTTATATATATATATATATATATATATATATATATATATATATATATATGGACATTTTGTGAGAAACTACCTTATAAAAAAAATGTTGTAATAAACTACCTTATAAAAGTCTAAATGTTGTAAGATACTACCCTTGGTCGGAAAGTGAGAGTTGACTAAATTTTCCGGCGTTGACCAAGTCATGTGCCGGTCACGTGACATTTAATTCATCTTGGGTATTATATATATGGATAGACTCGGGAAAAATTAGGGGAAAAAATGGGGAAAGATGACTTGAACAAAACCCAATATAATATTGCCATGTCGGTACATCAAATAAAAAGTTCAGAGCTATCTTGAACAAAACCCATTTGGAAGGGCATTTCTTGACATTGTTCATAGAAAACAAGTATTGCTGTCAAATTTCAAACCGAAACCGTTTAACTGCCCGAAACCGACCGACCCAAATGAGAACCGAACCGATTTTTTTGAAACCGAAAACCAACCCGAACCGTATTTTAGTAAACCCGAAACCGAATCGACCCGAATAATGTTAAACCGTATAAGAACCGAACCCATTAACAAACCGAACCAAATATAAACCGAACTGAAAGAAAACCGAACCGAAAAAGAACCGAACCGTATCTAACCTGAAACCGGTTCCAACCCGAAACCGTTTAAACTGGCAAAAAAACCGCTTACACCGAACCGTTAGCAAACTGCTACCCGTTTGCATCGAACCATTTAAAAACCGAACTGATTGTAAACCGAACTGGTTATAAACCGAACCGTTTATGAACCAAACCGCTTCTAAATCGAACTGTTTACAAACTTTTTTATATATATAAATGGATTTTTTTTTTTTTTGACGGGAATATAATTAAATGATTAAATATTAGAAATCTTAGAATATATTTTTTTTAAAATAGCAAGGCAAATCATTCATTAAGGTCTTAAGGATAATCAATATTACCTTGTTAATCAGTCATTAGTGTTTTCTTTCATTATACAAATCAAAGCACTTTGTAATATCTTCATAATTTCATGAAAATATATAATGATAAACGAGTCATAATTATCAGTCTTGTTGACTAATCAAGTATCGAATTACCAAATTGCAAATTTCCATTTCACAAGAACTCAACAAATCATGATTATGATACTATGCGTAGTATATAAATGATTAAATAAGAAGCATATAATAACCTAATTGTAAAACAATAATACATTAATACACTAACTCTTATAATCTACTTCGTAATAAACTAGTAAGATCAGTATGACTAAACTTGAAAGTTGAAACAGAACATAATATGTATTTATAAAATCAATGAGAATTTGTTTATAATATGATGCCTAAATATGAAATGATTCACGACTTTATTTAAAACTTGTGAACGCAAAAGGTTAGCAAGTACTATCAAATTTCAAACCAAAACCATTTAACTGCCCGAATCCAAACAACTCGATAAACAATTTATTTTTTGAAACCGAAAACCGACCCGAACCGTAATTTAGTAAACTTGAAATGGAACCGATATGAATAACGTTAAAGTGGTTAAACCATCGAAGAACCGAACCAGTTATAAACTGAACCGAAAAAGAACCGAACCAGTTAAAAACTGAACCGAAAAAGAACCGAACCAGTTATAAACTGAACCAAAAAAGAACCGAACTATTTCTAACCCGAAACTAAACATGGGCACGGGCCGTGCCCGTGCCGCCGCGGGCCGTGCCTGGCCGTGCCGTGCCGTGCCTGAATTTGGCACACCCCAGCCCACGGCACGGCACGGCCCACGTGCCTTGCGGGCCGTGCCGTGCCGGGCCGCGGGCCAAACCGTGCCAGTTTTTTTTTTTTTTTTTTTTTTTTTTTTTTTTTTTTAATAAATGAAAAAAAAACGAATTAAACGATATATATTTTTTTTAGTACAACTTAATATATGTGATTAATTTATGTTTATGTTAAATGTTAATGTTAATATATTTTGTTTTCATTTTTTGAACAACTTTATTTTAATTTAGGTTATATAAATTATTTATCTAATTAATAATTATGTTTAAGTTTATTTAAACAAATAAAAACAATTTCATTAATTTAGCAAAAAACAACAATGCATATAATAAAAAAAAAATATGAGTGCGATAATCCGAAAACACAAAAAATTGAAGAATAACTTATTTTATTATATGACGGTAGCCGGTACGAATGTACGATAATTCAATAATACAAAACAAGTAATGATAATTAAAAATCGTACAATAGTGTATGAATATTGAATAACTTCATTTATTATACGGAATACGAAGTTCGATAATACAAAAAGAATACAATAGTGTATAATGTAAATATGTAATCATGTAATTATTATTGGTGGTCTTCGTCTTCGCCTTCGTCTTCATCTTCGTCTTCGTCTTCGTCTTCTAGAGGTTCAAGTTCATCCGCCAATTGAGTTGATTGAGAAGTATGAGAACTAAAAGAAGTCGACGTTCCTTCATCGTCGTCGTTTTGTGCATAAGTACGATCTTGAGAACGAGTTTCGGCATCCAACCAATCCTTGAAGCAAACACACATTTCAAGTGTTTCGGGTTTTAGTCTTGTTCTTCTATCTTCTAAAACTCGTCCCGACGCACTAAAAGCTCTTTCGGAGGCAACGGAGGAGACTTGGATTGCAAAAATATCACGAGCCATTGCCGACAAAATTGGATGTTTCACGGTTTGTGATTTCCACCAATCGAGGATGTCGAGGCCAAACTTCTCTTCATCGTCCATGCCTTTCATGAAGTCGTAACTTAAGTACATTTGCAACTCCGAAACATCGCTTTGTGTTCTCTTACTTGATGATGATTCCGTACCTGAAAACTTGGACATCATGTTAGCAGCTTGTGCAAATAAACCTTTGGCCCGTTTACTTACATTTTTGGATGTTTGAGAAGGGGCAAATCGAGACACGGTTCCATATTTACTTTCATAGGTGGAGTATAAAGAAAAAAAATCATTTGTCACCTTACTTTTAAAAGCTTCAACATCATCTTCAAAATTCATGTTACTATAATAAATATCAATTAATAAAAAGGTGCCATCATATTTTTGCCTAGGATCTAAAATAGAAGGAATCATATAAATCATAGGAATATCGGTGTAATATTTACGCTATTTTTCCTCCATGGATGGAAGATATCCACGATAAACATGTTGAGATCGGTGTTCCGCAAAAAGTTGTGCAAGTAAACATGCATTACTAAGAAAAGAATGAGAACAAGGATTATATACAGAAGAAAAACAATGTGTCATACCATATAGTAATTGTAAAAACTGCATATATTTTTCACAATTAACCCAATCATCTTCTAGTAAAGCATTTTGTGGAAATTTCATATTATAAAAAAGTGTTAAATGAACCTTGTACTCGATTGTCCGACTCAACATTTCATAGGTGGAGTTCCACCTAGTTGGACAATCCGGTGCTATTTTTATGGTTTTTATCCGTTGTTGCCTGCAAAAACCTTTCCATTCTTGATATCTCATGTTAGAGCTATTAATAGACATAATAGCATTCCTTATTTTGTGATAAAATGGACCAATTGCTTGTGTTCCATCCTTCACACACAAGTTAAGAATATGACAAATGCATCTAACATGAAGTGCATCTCCATCTAATATAACATCGGTCAATTGGTTTTTGACCAAATTCGCACTATATGTCATAGAAATTGCATTATCGAAAGTCATTGACATGATTTTATCCCTAAGACTATATGCATCAATGGCTTCCATTAAATGATGTGAAATGTTAAGACCGGTATGAGGGTATTCAAGCATTTTGAAATGAATGATGCGTTTTTGTAACATCCACTCATTATCTAACCAATGACAAGTAACACATAAATAGTGGAGTCCGTAACCACCATCCCATGCATCGGCGGTTAAAGAAACTCTACTAGGAAGATTAGCTAATTCATTTACTAATTTCAATTTGTACTCTAGATAACTCTTCATGGCAGCAGATCGAACGGTTTTTCGGGAGATTTTTTTGTGTTTTGGTTGTAGTGCTCGGTTAATATAGTTGTTGAAGGCATCATTTTCGGCGAAAAGAAAAGGTTGTTCCGCATGTACAATCATTCTCCCAAGTTCATCCCTATCTCTCTCGTAATTGTAAATGAAGCCTTGTGGATGGAATTGAGAAATTTTGGGTTGGGTTGGATCACTAGATGGTCCACCACATTTTTTTGTATGTCTATTAAGGTGTCCCGTCCCTCCCTTGGTATCGGCCGAGAAAATTTTACCACAAGTCCGACACTTGGCCTTTTGTCCATTTTTACTTAATTGATAATGTGACCAAACTTCACTCTTTCTTTTGGTTTGAGCAAAATCCTCTTCGGTACACCACTCTAATATGTTAGGATTTTGGGTGTTGGGCATTTGGGTGGATGGTTCACTCGACCCGCAGGCTTGTGTTTGGCTACCTTGGGAAGGAGGAGGAAAAGGAAATTCATGTTGTTGAAATTGGCTTTGTTGAAATTGGGTCCAAGGAGCCATATCATCCATTTGTTCTTGCCCTCCCGTGTTTTGGGGATGAAAGAAAGGGGTGGAAGTGTTTGGAAAGGGCATTTTAGGGGAGGGAAAGGGCATGTTAGGGGGGGCATAGGCATTGAAGTGTTTGGATTTGGTGATTCCCTACGTTTTGACTTGGCTTTTCTAGAGGAGGAGGAAGCGTTCGGGTTTGATGCCATGATTAATTAATAATAATAACAATAAAAGTAACAATAACAATAATAATAATAATAATACAAATAACAATAACAATAACAAAGTAACAATAACAATAATAATAACAATTCACAACAATAATAATAACAATAACAATAAGAATTAGTAAGTAGTTTTTATATAAATTAAATTTTTAAAAATAATTATAATAATAGTAGATTACTTGGATCAATGAGATCCCAGGTAGGAGAGGTTAGGAGCGACGTTGTCCAGAGCCCAAGTCTCGCCTTAGACAGATTTCAACAATCCAAATAACCCACAATTAAAATAGAAAGTAGTTTTTATATAATTAAGTAGTTCCAACTTCCAAGAATACAATAATAATAATAATAATAATAATAATAATAATAATAATAATAATAATAATAATAATAATAATAATAACAACAACAACTAACAATAACAAATTAAAATAAAGTTGAGTTAGATCTTACAATGACGCTTCAATGCTTTCCCAAATTTATAATTTCCCGAACTTATAATTTCCCGAATTTATAATTTCCCGAATGTAAATACAACAATTTTTTTTTTTTGGTAGTAGACTAATAAAGGTAATAATAGTAAAAATGTAAAATTTATAAGAGAGTAGGAATTTTATTTTTTTTTCACAAAAGAGAGCAAGATTGTAGGATTTGTAGGAATTTGAGAATTGAAAATTTGGGACTTGGGAGTAAGAAAATTAGAGAATAAGAGAGAAGAGATGAGTTGATGAATTGTGAAAATTTTGGAGGAAAATATGAGGTATTTATAGGGAATTTGGGTGGGAAAAGGGGTGGAAAACTAGCCGTTTATAGCTGTTGGAAAACGGCCATAAACGGCTAGTTTTCCAACGGTAATTTGGCACGGGCCGTGTCGTGCCGGGCCAGGCTCGTGCCGTGCCGTGCCGTGCCCTGCCGTGCCGCCGGGTCGTGCCAGCGTGCCGGCCCACGTGCCGGCCACCGTGCCGCCCGGCGTGCCACGTGCCGGCCACCGTGCCAAATCCCACAAATATGTTCACGGCACGGCCCACGGCCCACAGGTGGGCCGCCGTGCCGTGCCGGGCCCGTGCCGGCACGACCCGTGCCCATGTTTACCCGAAACCGTTTCCAACCCGAAACTGTTTGAACCGGGATAAAAACCGTTTACACCGCACCGTTAACAAACCACAACCCATCTGCACCAAACCGTTTACTACCCGGACTGTTTACAACCCGAACCGAATTAAAACCACTTAAGAATAAACCGAAATCGAATCGAACCGATAACTATTTAAACCGAACCAAAACCGACCCGTGAGATAATTAAACCGATTCCAACTGACCCAATTAAATACCGAATCGAATTCAAACTGAACCGAAATCGAACTGTCAAAAACAAGTTATACAACAAATTAGCTAGACTTTTTTTTTTTTTGTTTTTTTAGGGGACAAATTAGCAAGACTTGGCATTTGAATAGTCGTCTGTCTATTCTACTTGGAATTTTTCTACTCCGTGGTCATTTAATTTCCTAATTGAAAAGCAGTGTAGTTGGACTCCATCTATTCTATTATCTTACTACTCCGATCCGTACTGCATTCAATTTTCTAATTGAAAGCAACCAAATTAAATTGGTTAGACCTGGCATATATTTATGAATAACGGTCCATTCATTATTCTAGCATCTTGCTAGTTGCTACTACATTCAATTCAATTCAATTTCCTAACTAAAAAGCAACAAATAGATTTGACCTGGCATTTGAATATCTCTTCTACTCAAGCAATTGCCACTACCAGTAATAAATTCCTATATATAGGCAGCATGTTAATAAACATAACATACTTCACAAATAACAAAAATAGCATTCAAACACTTGTTTATGTACAAAACGCAATGAATCCTACTAGTAAACTTACCTTGGTATTCATTTTGCTTATTCATTTCTTAAGCCTATTCAACTCCGTCTTTCCCTATACCATAGACCATGTAGCCCTCTTAGCGATTAAGTCTCAAATCATTCTTGACCCTCGCGGAGTCTTAAACACTTGGAACAACTCCCTTCCATATTGCGAGTGGGAAGGTGTCACTTGTGGCACCAAGCATCCACATCGAGTTGTCGGTTTAAATCTTCAAAAAAATAATTTGGTGGGAACTCTATCACCTTATGTAGGCAACTTAAGTTTCCTTCATGTACTAAATTTATACAACAATAGCTTTGGAGGACACATACCACCTCAAATTGGAAATCTATTAAGGTTAAGGTCCCTAGAGTTAGTTAGAAACACCTTTGAAGGCGAAATTCCAGCCAACATATCTCGTTGCTTAAACCTCGAACAACTTCAATTATCAGGCAACAATCTTGGTGGATTCATTCCATCTCAACTTAGTCTCCTTAATAAGCTACTAGTTTTGTCACTTTCTTATAATCGTCTTAAGGGTGACATCCTTAACAAGGTCGTCATGAACATGACTTCCTTGCAAATATTGTTGGCTTCGAATAATTCCTTTCATGGAAGCATTCCGGACAACATTGGAGTAGCACTCCAAAATTTGGCTTACATCTATATGTCTGGAAATAAGATCTCAGGTATTATTCCTCCTTCCTTTTACAACCTTTCTCGTCTTCAAGAGGTTAGTTTAGAAAAAAATCATCTCCATGGTACACTTCCCTTAGATATTGGGTTCCGCCTTCCTCAACTCACCGCGTTTTTCATAGGTAAAAACTCCTTCCATGGAAAACTACCAACCTCCCTCTCAAATCTTACTCATCTTGAGAAATTAAGTTTGTATTCTAACAATTTCACAGGAAAGTTCATGTTTAGTGCTAGAAATATGCCCAATTTGTTATTCGTCGAGGTTCAGCTTAACTATTTGGGGACGGGAGAAGTAGATGATTTAAGCTTTCTACAAACTTTTGCAAATTGTAGTAAATTACATCATTTGGAAGGTACACAAAATAATTTTGGAGGGATCATACCTACTTCTTTAGGTAATTTGTCTACTTTGACTGCATTTGATTTTCCATATAATAAAATTTCAGGAAGCATTCCATCATGTCTTTATAACCTTGTTAACCTAAGAATACTTGGCTTGCAAGGTAATCAATTGACCGGACATCTTTCTCCTCAGATTCAGAAGCTAACTATGTTAGAATTATTCGATTATAATGATAACTACCTTACTGGAAATCTTCCAAATTCGTGGGAAAATCTCTCACATTTGAGCGAGGTCAATCTAGCTAACAATATATTTGAAGGAACAATACCATCGAGTCTAGGTAGTTGTACTAATCTATTGTATTTGACACTTTCAAATAATAGACTAAGTGGAACTCTACCTCTTCAATTATTTCATCCTTCATCGATGTTGGTTGAAATACGATTGTCCTACAACCAATTACAAGGAGTCATCCCGGTTGAAATTGAGCAACTGAGAAATTTAGTTCTGTTGGATATATCAGGAAATGCATTTTCAGGAAAGTTTCCTACCACCCTTGGTAGTTGTAATGAGCTTATTGAGCTAGATATAGGAGGAAACTTGTTCACCGGGTTTATCCCTCCTTCTTTTAAGTCATTAACTAGTTTGCGTTTTTTGAATCTTTCTCATAATAAGTTGTCTGGTCCAATTCCAAGTTTCTTCGAAAATTTTTCACTTATAGGACTAGATCTATCTTTTAATGATTTTACGGGAGAGGTCCCTAGAAAAGGTGTTTTTGCAAATTTAAGTGCCTTGAAAATTCTTGGAAATAACAAGATTTGTGGAGGGATTTCAGAGCTTCAATTGCCAACATGTCCACCTAGTAATGATTCGAGAGGAAAGGGGATTAAATTGTCTGTTCCTGTGATTGTGATCATTGTAGTAGCCTCTTTGGTCGGGAGTGTGTCCATAGTGGCATTAGTGTATTTCCTACTTTGTTCAAGGAGGAAACGAAACAACCCATCTCAAGGATCCGAGTTTAATTTGATAGAGCCTTTCTCAATATCTTATGACAAGCTTCTCAAAGCTACAGATAGATTTTCGGAAGCAAATTTACTTGGTAAAGGTCATTTCGGGTCTGTTTACAAAGGAGTCATTGATCATGAGAGCAATAATATGGTTGTTGCTGTTAAAGTTATCAGCCTTGAACAGAGAGGAGCTGCTAAAAGTTTTATGGCCGAGTGTGAAATGTTGAGAAGTATCCGTCATAGGAACCTTCTTAAGATTGTCACGGTTTGCTCGAGTACTGACTTTCAAGGCAATGATTTCAAGGCTCTAGTGTACGAGTTCATGACCAATGGAAGTCTTCATCAATGGATACACACGGATCCAAATTTGAGAACCCTAAGCCTTCTTCAAAGGGTAGAGATTGCAATTGATGTGGCGAGTGCACTGGATTATCTACACAATGGTTGCGACACTCCTATCATTCATTGCGACCTAAAACCAAGCAACATTCTCCTCGACAATGATATGGTTGCTCATGTTGGGGACTTTGGGTTAGCAAGATTTCATATGCGTGCAACTGCGAATAACAGTAGCTCAATAGCAGTCAAAGGCACAGTTGGATATGCAGCTCCAGGTAACATGAAATAATAACACTGAAATCTAAAATTAGATAGCTAATATAAAATGAAATAATATAAAATTTCTCTGCTTTGAAAACTCTGTTTTGAACAGAATATGGCCTAGGGAGTATGGTGTCTAAGGAAGGTGACATTTACAGCTTCGGCATTGTGTTGTTAGAGATGATGACTTCAAAGAGTCCCACTGATGAGATGTTCGAACGAGGTTTAGACCTTCACAATTATGCTAATTCAGCAGCATTGTCTGCTCAATTGGAAAACATCATTGACCCAAGGCTCCTAGAGGATGAAGGTACAAGTGAAGGAAATGAAGGCGAAATTTTGACAGAAATTGACAGGAAACATAAGTGCATAAAATCTATCATTGAAATTGGAGTAAAATGTTCCCTGGAGTCACCACAAGATCGAATGAGGATCGAAGATGCTATTGGGGAGTTGCAAGTACTAAAGGATGCTCTCCTTAAACAACTACATGTCATTCGTGCAAAGCGCGTCTAGGTACATACTTCTAAATTTCATAATTTCTAGTATATGCCAAATTCATCACTTACAATACTGAATTTTACTAGGCTCTTGCAGGAATCATGCATGCTAGCAGCAGAAGTATAAGACTACTGTGAGACACTATTAGAGTATTAGCATAAACTAAGTGTAAGTTTTGCTTTCGATAGTATTTCTCTGTTTAAATGATGTAACAAAAATGCTCTAGAATACATTCTTATTTTAAATTGAAACGGTCAAGATTGTAATTTCTATGGAATAATAAGTATTATTCATTGTTGGGTCCAAGTATATATATAAAGTTGAAAATCCTTTGTTATTTACATGTAAGTTATCACACTTGACAAGCTCGGTTCGTGTATATAGTTTGAAATCTAGCAATTTGAACATAAAATTTGTAGGAACTAAATTAGAATTTTTATGGATATTTTTTTGAAAGACAGAATTTTTATGGATAAAAGTAAGGAGTGTAGTGTTTTTTGACGATTTTTGACTTATGTTTGACTTATTTGCATGACAGTTACTTAATGCCGACTTGAAGTTAGTGGGGGCAGCTCAGGAAAACAAGAAAAATAAGATCATCAGATCAACATTACACATAAAATTATTTCTATAAACTTTATATTTGCCCATTTAATCTTTATCAAGCTTTTATATTTAATAACATTATATTCTACATACAAGAATAAAAAAAAAAAAAAATAAAAAAAAAAAGAATATCGATTGCTTTTTGATATTTCAATTATATTCATCATGTTTCACTTTAATATTTCCTCCTATAATGTGCTACTCATACTTGTATATCCTTATAAATTTTAAATTGAGTTGGAAGTTTGAACAATGGTAATCCAATGTCTCTTGAACAGGAAATTTAGACCTAAAAAGAGAAACTAATAATAATAATAATAATAATTTTAAGTTATTCATATACTAAGGATTTATAGACTACTTCACTTCTTTTTTTCTTTTCTTTTTTTTTTTTTTTTTGGAACTTCATGTTTATTTAAGTCTAAAGGCCTTGGGTTCGATTCTTAGTCCGTTTGAGATGAGCTCTCTTATTTCCACATCTTAACATGAGTGTTTTACTGTTTTACGATAAGTTTCAAAATTGTTTTGACCTGTACGATTAATACTCCCTCCGTCGCTAAATTACATTCCTCTTTCTCTCTATTATGTGAGGAATAAATACTAGAAAGAGGAATGAAATTTAGGGATGGAGGGAGTATAAAATACGAGTACTTAAAGCAAATCAACATAAATAAATGAAGGTTATGTAAATATTGTTGGATTTGGAAGATATTTTAGGGCCTGACCCAATTCTTTTTAAAAAAAAAATGGGTTTTTGACATCCTAAAATTTCATTTTTAATTGAAATTTTAACTCGATCTAATTTTGACCCAAAAAATCTATTAATTCCCAAAATAGCAAGTTTGGACATGTTTTTGCAGCCCAGTATAGGGTCCAGATTAATCTTCAGATTATTTAGGGTTACAATTAGAGGTGTCAAAAGTTGACTCGATCCGAAATACCGACTCAAATCCGATTATTAACCGACCCATCTGAACCCAAAAAAATGGTGACCCGAACCCGACCTTAAACCAACCCTAGACCCGAGTTGACCCGGGTATGTGAGACCCGAACCCGAACATGAACTGACTTGGAGATGACCCGACCCGAATATAACCCGTAAATTATTGACCTGAACCAAACCCGACTTGAACCGAAATTGACCCAAACCCATTTTAACCCGTCAAAACCCGAACTTAACCCGACTTGTTACTAACCTGACCTGAATTCAACCCGACCCGTTCCTAACCCAACCTATTACAAACCCGACCCAAAATCAACCCGACTTGTTATTAACTTGACCCAAATTCAACCCGACTTGTCATTGACCCAACCTGAATTTTACCTGACCTATTATTAACCCAACCCAAAAATTCAACTCGATTTGTTACTAACCCGACTCGAAATCAACACGACTTGTTATTGACCCGACTTAAATTCAACCCAAATTGTTCCTGACCCGATTTCAAATCACCTTAAATGTAATTTAAACCACCTTATTATTGTTGATCAAAGCATTTTGTCTAGGGAGACCACGTTGGTCCAGGCCAACGAAAGAAAGGAACATCATCCTCAAATTTAAGAGTTAAATATAGTATATATTTGTTGTATGGTCAAAGGAGATAATTATCTTCATAAATTATAAACTATAGTTTCCTAGTATATTGTCATATATATTATAGTAAAAGAAAATAATTAGCTTGATAAAAATGATAATTATCTATTTATATTTAGTTGAATCCGAATATGACATGAGTAGGAAATGACCCGACCTGATTGTAACCTGCAAATTATTCCTGAATTGACTCCGAGAATGACCCGACTTGAAAATGACCTAACCCGATTATAACCCCCAAATTATTGACTTGAACCGAACCCGACTTGAATCCGAGAATGACCCGATTTGAAAATGACCTGGTTTACAACTTGCACCGATTTCATTAACTCAAGCCTACTGCAAACATTTATAACAATATATAATGATCATATAAGGTTCCAAACGGCATTATATGACCCCATGATATATCCCCTAAAATCTAAAGGCTTTTCAACACTGGGCCCAAAAACCTCCGAAATTTCTCAAAAAGCATGGATATTAGCTTTCAATTTTGGAATTCTTTTTACTTTTTTTCGCCCGGAAATAAAAATTGCCGAAATGTTTACCATGGTCCCTAATACCCTCTGGTAGTCCAATTGTTTGGGTGGAACCATCCAATTTGCCTTTAAACGCTCAATTTACCGATTTACAACTTACACCGATTTTATTAATTCCAGCCTATCACGAACATTTATGACAACATATAATGATCATATATGGTTCCAAACGACATTATAAGACTCCAAGTTGTATTCCCTAAAATCTCAAGCATTTTCGACGCCGGGTCTCGAAACCTCCAAAATTTCTCAAAAAACGTGGATATTAGCCTTTAACTGTGGAATTTTTTTACTTTTATCGCTCGGAAATAAAAATTGTCAAAATGTTTACCATGATCCCTAATTATCTATGGGAGTCCAATTAGGTGGGTGGAACCATCCAATTTGCCTTTAAACGGCCATTTTACCGATTTACAACTTGCATCGATTTCATTAAATCAAGGCTACCACGAACATTTAAGACAACATATAATGATCATAAATGAATCCAAACGAAATTATATGACCCCGAGATATATCCCCTAAAATTTCAAGGCTTTTCGACACCGGGTATTAAAACCTACAAAATTTCTCAAAAAGCATGGATCTTAGCCTTCAATTTTGGAATTTTTTTACTTTTTTTTGCTCGAAAATAAAAACCGTTGAAATGTTTACCATAGTCCCTAATACCCTCCGGTGAAAATTGTATAGTACACCTAGTGTTAAATGATGCATTTTTAACATTTCATTTGCAAGCTGTCAGTTTGTTATTTTAAAACAAATAATAATAATATCTTCCACAATTCATGGGATTCAACATGATATTCTCCATTTTTACATAACTTTCAAAATTAAATTTCACCATATTTCAATTTCGAATTAAGAGATAATAAAGTCTATAAAGAATTTTGTAGAGAGAAAAATACAGAGCAAATTATGAGATCTTTGTAATTGATGGATTGGAGAAGGTAATTTTATTTTATTTGTTATGATTTTAATTTCAGGATTTTGCTTATTAGGTTGATTATATTTCGTTATTATTTTGCACGATTATTGTAAAATATCGTTTTTTTTTTCAATTTTGATATTTATGAATTTGAGATCCATATGACAAAGGTTGAAGATGATGTTCTTTTATTTTGTCGAAGGTTCAAGATGAAGTTCTTTATATTTTGTCAAATATTGAAGATGGTGTTCTTTATAAATTGTACTTATGTTCGTTATTATAGTTATTAAACAATTATATTAATGTTATTTATTTTTATCCTTTATGTTCTTTGCTTCGATGTTCTTCGATTTATTCTGTATTTTTAAATAATATATCATTTATTAATTCTATATATATATATATATATATATATATATATATATATATATATATATATATATATATATAATATTAATTATCACTAACTACGTATATAATTTTTAAAAATCAAGATCGTGAAGGTTGATGACGATATTCTTTAGAGATCTCCTCTATTGATGATTGCTTTCCAGATCTAAAGAACATCCGTAATATTAGATCTAAAGAACATCCGTAATATTATTAAAGAACATGATAATATTATGTAATGAACATAACTTATATATATACCTACCACGATTCAAAGACAAATTTCAAAGAATATTTCACAATAAGCAATGAACATTATGTGACGATAAAAGTACATTGCAATTACAATAAAAAAAACATGGACAATTAAAATAAAATATCAAAAAATCTAATAAAAATCATTATATGATATAATTATGGACATGAGGAAAAAGATATAGTTTTAAAAAATAATTGTACAATACAAACAACTATAAAGTATATCATGATTTCTAATAAAGAACACTATTAAATCACATATAGAACATCACAAAAACTTTATATATACAAATCCTAAAATGAATATTGTAGCTATATATATTAAAGGTGAAAAATATGAACCAAATAAAAAAAAATTGAAAACTAAAATTTTGAAAACGAAATTTTATAAATTTAAATTTTGAAATTTAAAAACGAAATCTTAAGTTATTTTTAGGTGAAATAATTTTAGAGAATAAAAATTAATTTTTTTTATAAAGAACATTACATAGTCATATAAAGAGCCTAATAAAAAGTACACAAAACAATAATTAAAATAAATATTATAATTAAATTTTTTAAAAAATTGGTGAAAAATATGAAGAAATATATATATATATATATATATATATATATATATATATATATATATATATATATATATATTAAAAGAAAGGGAACTAAATATAGTATTTTGGATAATAACATTTTGAAAATAAAATTAAAATTATAAAATTTAAAATTTGAAATTCAAAATTCAGGTGTACCATGTGCATGGTACACCTGGATGTAGGTACCATGCATTGCACTCCGGGAGTCCAATTGGGTGGGTGGAACCATCCAATTTGCCTCTAAACGGCCAATTTACAGATTTACAACTTGCACCTATTTCATTAACTCAAGCCAACCACGAACATTTACGACAACAAATAATGATGATAAATGGTTCCAAATGACATTATATGACCCCCAGATGTATTGCCTAAATTCTCAAGACTTTGCAACATCGTGCACCAAAACCTTCAAAATTTCTCAAAAAATGTGGACATTAGCATTCAATTTTGGAAAATTTTGGCTTTTTTCGCCAAAAAATAAAAATTTTCGTAATATTTACCATGGTCCCTAATATCCTTCGATAGTCCAATTGGATGGGTGGAACCATCTAATTTTCCTTTAAACAGTCAATTTACTGGTTTACATCTTGCACCGATTTCATTAACTCAAGCCTACCACGAACATTTATGACAACATAAAATAATCATATATGGTTCCTAATGGCATTATATATATGACCCCGAGGTGCATCCCCTAAAATCTCAAGGATTTTGACAGCAGGCCTCGAAACCTCCAAAATTTCCCAAAAAACGTGGATATTAGCCTTTAATTTTGGAATTTTTAGAATTTTTTTCGCCCGAAAATAATAATTGCTGAAATATTTATCATAGTCCCTAATAGCTTTTAGGAGTCCAATTGGGTTGGTGGAACCATCCAATTTGCCTTTAAACTGCCTACTTAACAGTTTATAACTTTTACCGATTTCATTAGCTCAAGTCTACCACGATCATTTATGACAACAAATAATAATCATATATGGTTCCAAACGGCATTATATGACCCCGATATGTATCCCCTGAAATTAAAAGGCTTTTCGACATCGGGACACGAATCCTCTAAAAATTTTCAAAAAGCGTGGATATTAGCCTTCAATTTTGAAATTTTTGACTTTTTTTCGCCTAAAAATAAAATTTACCAAAATGTTTACCATGATCCCTAATACCGTCCGGGAGTCCTATTGGGTGGGTGGAACCATCCAATTTTCTTTTAATAAACAACTAATTTACCGGTTTACAATTTGAACCGATCTCATTAACTCAAGCCTACCACGAACATTTATGACATCAAATAATGGTCATTTATGGTTCCAAACAACATTATATAACCCCCAAGATGTATCCCCTAAAATTTCAAGACTTTTCTACACCGAGCCCCGAAACCTCCAAAATTTCTCAAAAAGCGTTGATATTAGCCTTTAATTTTGAAAATTTTTTATTTTTTTTTTTTCCCGGAATAAAAATTGCCAAAATGTTTACCATGGTCCCTAATACCCTCCGGAAGTCTAATTGGGTGGGTGGAACCATCCAATTTATCTTTAAACGACCAATTTACCGCTTTACAACTTGCACCGATTTCATTAATTCAAGCCTTCCACGAATATTTGTGACAACAAATGATGATCATATATGGTTCCAAATGGCATTATATGATCCCGATATGTATCCCATAGAATTTCAAAACTTTTTGACACCAATCCCGAAACCTAAAAAATTTCTCAAAATGCGTGGATATTAGCCTTCAATTTTGGAATTTTTTTATTTCTCTTCGTCCGAAAATAAAAATTGCCGAAATGTTTACCATGGTCCTTAATACCATTCGGGACTCCAATTGAGTGGGTGAAACCAACCAATTTTCCTTTAAACGACCAATTTACTGGTTTACAACTTGCACCGATTTCATTAACTCAAGCCTACCACGAATATTTATGACAACATATAATGATCCTTTATGATTCCAAATTTCATTATATGACCCGAGATATATCCCGTAAATCTTATTTCTTTTCGACACCAGCCCCGAAACTTTCAAAATTTATCAAAAAGCATGGATATTAGCTTTCAATTTTAGAATTTTTTTACTTTTTTCGCCCGAAAATAAAATTGCCTAAATGTTTACCATGGTCCTTAATACCCTTCGGGAGACCAATTGGGTGGGTGGAACCATCTTATTAGTCTTTAAAAAGCCAACTTACCGGTTTACAACTTGCACCAAATTAATTAACTCAAGCCTACCACAAACATTTATGACAATATATAATGATTATATATGGTTCCAAACGGCATTAAATTATCCCGAGATGTACCCCTAAAATCTCAAAACTATTCGACATCGGACCTCAAAACATGCCAAATTTCTAAAAAAGCGTGGATTTTAATTTTGGAATTGTTTTTTACTTTTTTTCGCTTGGAAATAAAAATTGTCGAAATGTTTACCATGGTGGCATCGTCCCTTATACCCTCTGGGAGTCCAATTATTTGGGTGAAATCATCCAATTTGCCTTTAAACGCCCAATTTACCGATTTACAACTTGCATCGATTTCATTAATTCAAGCATATCACGAACATTTATGGCAACATATAACGATCATATACGGTTCCAAATGACATAATAAGACTCCGAGTTGTATCCCCTAAAATCTCAAGCCTTTTCGACACCGGGTCTCGAAACCTCCAAAATTTCTCAAAAATCACGGATATTAATTGACCTTCAATTTTTGAATTTTTTTGACTTTTTTATCTCAAAAATAAAAAATTGTCAAAATTTTAACCATGATCTCTTATACCCTCTGGGAATCCATTTGGATGGGTGGAACCAACCAATTTGTCTTTAAACGGCCAATTTACCGATTTACAATTTTCACCAATTTTATTAATTCAAGCCTACCACAAACTTTTATGACAACATATGATGATCATATATGGTTCCAAACGGCATTATATGACCCCAAGATGTATCTTCTAAAATCTCAAGCCTTTTCTATACAGGGCCCTGAGACCTTAAAAATTTCTCAAAACACGTGGATATTAGCTTTCAATTTTTGAATTTTTTAACTTTTTTTCGCCCAAAAATAAAAACTGCCAAAATTTTTTACCATGGTCCGTAATACCCTTTGTTAGTGCAATCGAGTGGGTGGAACCACCAATTTGACTCTAAACGGCCAATTTACCGGTTTACAACTTGCACCAATTTCATTAACTCAATTCTACCACGAACATTTGTGACAAGAAATAATGATCATAAATGGTTTCAAACGACACTATATGACCCCGAGATATATTACCTAAAATCTCAAGTCTTTTCGACACCAGTTCCAGAAACCTCCAAATTTTCTCAAAAAATGTGGATATTAGCCTTCAATTTTGGAATCTTTCGACTTTAGAAATAAAAATTGTCAAAATGTTTAACATGGTCGCTAATACCTTCTGGGAGCCCAATTGGTTTGGTGGAACCATACAATTTGCCTTTAAACGACCAATTTACCGATTTACAACTTGCACCGATTTCATTAATTCAAGCCTACTACAAACATTTATGACAATATATAATGATCATATATGGTTCCAAACGGAATTATATGACTCTGAGATATATCCCCTAAAATCTCAAGCCTTTTTGACACTGGGTCCCGAAACCTCCAAATTTAATTTCTTAAAAAGCGTTAATATTAGCCTTCAATTTTGGAATTTTTTTACTTTTTTTCGCCCTGAAATAAAAATTTTCAAAATTTTTACCTTGGTCCATAATACCCACCGGGAGTCCAATTGGGTGGGAGTATCCATCCAATTTGACTTTAAACGGCCAATTAACCAGTTTACAACTTGCACCGATTTCATTAAATCAAGCCTACCACGAAAATTTAAGACAACATATAATGATCATAAATGGTTCCAAACAACATTATATGAACCCGATATGTATCCCCTAAAATTTCAAGGCTTTTCGACACCGAGTCTCAAAACCTCCAAAATTTCTAAAAAAAGCATGGATCTTAGCCTTCAATTTTGGAAATTTTTTGACTTTTTATCGCTCGAAAAAAAATTGTCAAAAATGTTACCGATGGTCCCTAATAATCTCCGAGAGTCCAATTGGGTGGGTGGAACCATCCAATTTACCTCTAAACGGCCTATTTACCGGTTAACAACTTGCACTGATTTCATTAACTCAAGCCTACCACAAACATTTACGACAACAAATAATGATCATAAATGGTTCCAAACGACATTATATGACCCCGAGATATATTCCCTAAAATCTCAAGTCTTTTCAACACCGGCACTAGTGGAAAAATCCTCATCCATAACGGGCAAAAAAGGGTCATCCGTAACGGGTAGCGTCCGTTACGTATGCGGCCGTTACGGATGGCCATTGTTATTCGTAACGGGCACTGTCCGTTACGAATAAGGGGTTATTCGTAATGGACATTTGAAATGTCCGTTACGAATAACCCCTTATTCGTAACTGACATTTCAGATGTCCGTTACGAATAACCCCTTATTCGTAACTGACATTTTAGATGTCCGTTACGAATAATGGGTTATTCGTAACGGACATCTGAAATGTCAATTACGAATAAGGGGTTATTCGTAACGGACATCTGAAATGTCAGTTACGAATAAATTTTTTTTGTATTAAAATAAGTCCTTATTCGTAACGGGCATATAAACCGCCCGTTACGAATAAGTGATTATTCGTAACTGACATCTTAAATGTCCGTTACGAATAAAGTTTTATTGTATATAATTTACACTTATTTGTAACGGGCAACAAAAGTGCCCGTTTACGAATAACTGGTTATTTGTAACTGACAATTTTGCTGCCCGTTACAAATAGTTATTAAATTAAATTTTCATTTTATTTAATTTCGACAGCATGTATTTATATATAATTAATATATATTAATTAAAACCTGTTATAATATACCTGTTCCTGTAAAAAGCAATTATACCGAACAATCTTTCGTAAAAATTAATACGACGTAATATAAAAACTGAAGTAGTAACACATTACAAATAAAAACTTGTATAAATTTATCCAACATATACAACAACACTAAAAATATTACATTGTTCTACCTAAGCTAATAGTTAAGCATTCAATAAATATTTACTTCTAAAGTATTGCGCCCATTGTTCTCGAACCACATTCAACTCGTCAACATCATACGGGGCGGTCCTTGGACAAAAATCCTATTGAAAAAAAAACCATATGAAAGTGGTTACAAAATAAAAACAATCCATAATAAAAACAATCATTAGAATAAATGTGATGAACCAAATTATATAAATAAAACTCATAATATAGAAATAAAACACATAACATCCTTAATTGACTTATATTTTGATTTCTATGAGTTGAAATCAATAAAAAGTTAACATTTACTCACTTTTGGGAGCGTATAGAGCCAAAAAGGCTTCAAAATTGTGCTAAAGGACTTCTATCTTTCCCATATTTCAAGTATTGGTTCAAATTAACACAATGTAACACATAAAATCCTTAATTATCTTATTTTTTTGGTTTCTATGAATTGAAATCAATGATAATTGACCACTATCTCACTCTTGGGAGCGTATAGAGCCCAAAACGCTTCAAAATTGCCTAAGGGCCTTCTACCTTTCCCATCTTTCAAGTATTTATTCAAATTAACACAATATAATACAAAACATCCTTAATTACCTTATATTTTGGTTTCTATGAATTGAAATCAATGAAAAGTAACCATTTACTCACTTCTAGGAGCGTATAGAGCCAAAAAGGCTTCAAAATTGCCTTAGGGATTTCTACCTTTCCCATCTTTCATGTATTGGTTCAAATTAACACAATATAATACTAAACATCCTTAATTACCTTATATTTTGGTTTTTATGAATTGAAATTAATGAAAATTAACCATTATCTCACTCTTGGGAGCTTATAGAGCCAAAAACGCTTCAAAATTGTCTAAGGGACTTCTACCTTTCCCATCTTTCAAGTATTTGTTCAAATTAACACAATATAACACATAACATCCTTAATTACCTTATATTTTGGTTTCTATGAATTGAAATCAATGAAAATTGACCAATTACTCACTTTTAGGAGCGTATAGAGCCAAAAAGGCTTGAAAATTGCCTAAGGGACTTCTACCTTTCCTATCTTTCATGTATTGGTTCAAATTAACACAATATAACACTTAACATCCTTAATTACCTTATATTTTGGTTTTTATGAATTGAAATCAATAACAATTGACCATTATCTTACTCTTGGGAGCGTATAGAGCTAAAAAGGTTTCAAAATTTGCAAAAAAAAAACTACTAACCTCTTCTAAGACACCTTTGCACTCCAAGTGAGAAGTAACAATCTCATACATGTATCTCATAATGTAGTAGCCACATTCAACGCCTCCTTGTTGTTGAGCACACTAGTATTTATAACAAATAGTTAAAAATTTTGTTTTCAAAGTGAACAATGTACAACAATATGGGGTGAGTAGTGTATTTACCTCCATTTGTATGAATTTCAATTTTTGCCTTTGTGATTTCAATTCACTCCCTCTGAGATTCGCCCGATATACTTTATAAGCCCTACAAAAATAATATATATTCTAACACTTAGAACAAAATAATCTACAACACCACATACAAAAATGATATAGAAACTAGAGCATAATTTCAAGGTTGTGGCTCACGTCATCATAATCTCGGCAATTTTCAATTTTCGGGGATTTTCTTTAGGTAGCTTCATAGAGTCAAACTCATAAGCTAAACCTAATTGTAGATCGACCACCACAAGAACCCAATGACCACTACATCATTTAAGAGAAAAACACAAGTTAGAGTATTGGAAAATTGGTGAAAAACATATCATTTATATGATTAAGTTTAGTGGCAATATAAAAAACATATTTTGAACCTTACGACATATGGAGCCATGATGAATTTGCAACGTTTACCCTTCTTTCTTACTTCATGCAAAAATGTATTCTTCACATATGTATAAGTTTCAAGGTAATCATTCTCAATTGAAGATTCAGAAATGAGTTGAGGACAAAAGAATGTGATCTCAGTCCTGTTGAAAAGGTCGATGAAGTTGTCTACTAAATACCTACATGATAAAGACATAGAAAACAAAAAATTCAGCATTATAGCATTAAAAATATTATTATAGTGAATATAAGAACCAAAGTAAAGGAAGATTAAGTAACCTACATGATATAAACATGAATCAACGAAACATTAGCCCATGATCCTCTTAGAAATTCACGTACATCGGTAGCGGTTACCCAAATCTGTTTGTCGGTATCAAAATTAAACATTGAGGCCTTTAAAAGTACCGATGTTGTATCATACTTTGCATCATCAGAATTCATTAACCAATACAACAAATCACACCCCTCGCCAAAAGTATCGACAATTTTATCTTCAAGTGGTAGGAATTTTGTGGGTTTGATGGTAGATTGCCTTGATTTCACACCACAACTATCGTCCCCTTCTTTGCTTTGGCTAGATCTATGCTTCTTTTTGGGCTGTGGTGAAACCTTTACAGATAGGTGAATATTAGTCTAGATAAAGTATACAAAAATGATGAGATTTAATGTTAATAGTAGGAGAATATACCTCTTCTTCAAAAAAAACCATGTCTATAGGCCATAGTACAAGGGAAGACTTGGATTTTCCCAACTTAGTCACACCATCGGGAGACGGTACCGGTATATCGAGGAGGGCACAGTCGGGATAAGGGTTGTCCACACTAACCCTGTAATGATCAGGTAACATCTTCAGGTTGTGCGTAACTTCACCGGTAACAGGATATACCGTTCCATCTGCCACAACCATTAAATTTTGATTGTACTCATCTTTCAATGCTAGGCGACATTTAGTGGCTACCTACATATTACAAAAAACTCGATCAATATTATACATGTTAACCATGTAAAGTCATATCTTTAGTATTAGTTAAAGACATATACCTCTATTACACGAGGGCTTTGTTTTGCCTCCATGTTCGTCATCACTTGCATTCCTTGAAATGCCTCCACGTCACCGGTCATATGTGGTAGTAAATTGGCGAGATACGCTTTCACCTCCATTGCCACCCGTTGTTCCAACCTCTCTTCGATCCTCTCTTGAAGCTTCTCTTCAACCTTTTCTTCTAGCCTCGCCTAAAATTCTTGAGTTAGGGTAGTTTTCATTGATTCTAACTCTTCTAATGAGCATCCACCTTGGCTGGATGATTTATCCTTTTTGTATCCCTTTCCAAATACTTGTGTGTGACTAACTCCAACCCCACACCTTCCTAGTGCTTTTACATGCCCACGGTGATCCCTTTTTCCTAAAGCCTTGTCGAGGGCATCCATACCAATAACATCACTTGAATTGTTTCCTTCATCATTCTTTTGCAAGTTTTCCAACTATTAAAAAAACATATATAAGATATGGTAGAACCTGAATTGAAAAAAAAAAGATATCAAAACAGTAGGTTGAATGTACATCAACCAAAATCAAAACACACCTAATTTAGGATGAAACTGAAATCTCAAAACTGATCAGAACTGAAATTTCAGAACTGATCGGAACTGAAATTTCAGAACTGATCAGAACTGAAATTTCAGAACTGATTGGAACTGAAATTTCAGAACTGATCGGAACTGAAATTTCAGTGATCGGAACTGATCAGAACTGAAATTTTAGAACTGATCAGAACTGAAATTTCAGAACTGATCGAAAGTCATCGGAACTGAAATTTCATAACTGATCGGAAGTGATCAGAATTGATCGGAACTGAATTTTCTGTGATCGGAACTGATCAGAACTGAAATTTTAGAACTGATCGGAACTGAAATTTAAGAACTGATCAGAAAGTCATCGGAACTGAAATTTCAGAACTGATCGAAAGTGATCAGAACTGATCGGAACTGAAATTTCAGTGATCGGAAGTGATCAGAACTGAAATTTTAGAACTGATCGGAACTGAAATTTCATAACTGATCGAAAGTCATCGGAACTGAAATTTCAGAACTGATCGGAAGTGATCAGAATTGAAATTTCAGAACTGATCGGAACTGAAATTTCAGAACTGATCTGAAATTTCAGAACTGATCGGAACTGAAATTTCAGAACCGATCGGAATTGAGACAAACAATAGTGCATAATGGATAATATTAATCAACTTGAAGACAAGGTAATAATTGCAGAACTAAAGTAGAAGATGTAAGGCCACAAGAAATACCAACAACAAAGTAGGCCTCATGATTTCAACTATTAAGAAGATAGTATAGCTAACTAGATTTGTATATTATATGTATGTGATAATTTGAGGATGTATATATTGTTAGTGTAGTTTAGTGTATAAACAAACAAGAAGATATATAGCTTACAAGTATATCTAACACTTGATCTCTCTTTATATATATATCTCTATATATATGGTTCGAGAGAAATGGGGATATGAAGGTTGTTGAGTAAACAAGACTTTGATAAGAGTGGCTTATAACTTAATAAAATACTAATAAGAGAAAAGCCTACTTACTTAAATAAGAGATCAGAGGGTCCACCTTTGTTTTGTCAACATAGACATAGCAAATGGGGCTGTTTTTTTGTTCACTTCCCCTTCCTTTTCATCTTTCCTTTTCTTTTCTTTTCTTAATGGGCAGTCATTTAGTTACTGATTTTTCTATTGCATCCTTAATCTAGTGTCATCTGTCATGTTAAATTGTTTATCTACTCCCCTCTTCTCTTCTTTCTGTAACGAATTTAGGGGTCAATAGGATATCAATTTTTTAGTCAAATAGAAGTACATCTAAGTACATCAAATGAACCACATATAGGACAGATTAGGACCTCATTATTACCCTTAAAATTCTCAATATTACCATCACTTAGATGCTAAATCATTACTTGTTTAAAAAGTTTAGTTAATTGGCCTAGTAAATATGATGGCCACTAAAATAACAGAAGAAAAATCTCAGCGTGTTCTACAATGTTCAGAAATTAGCTTCCTATTCCAAAAAAATTTCTCAAACAACTTACGATTGAGGACAACCATGAAGACAGACAAAATTGAAGACAAAGCCAATTGCAGATGATGAGCTGTTGTCTAATGTAATAGAACTTGCTGCCCATTACATAGCAAATGATCAGAACTGATTGGAACTGATCAGAACTGTAATTTCAGAACTGATCGGAACTGATCAGAACTGTAATTTCTGAACATCAATTAATCACCATCCCCCTAGCACCGCCTCGCCCCTGTCCATTAATCACCATCCCCACCAACCAAACCACCACCTGTCTAGCTGACCTCCATTGCCCCCCATCACTAACTTCAACCCAGCACTCAGCTCCGTTTGGGTGTTTGAACTCTTGAACCCATAAACTGATACTTAATTATACCTATCTGTAGTACTGTAGTAAGGCCTTAATCCAACTCTTAACCTACAAAAAAACTACCTTTAATTCCACCTATCTTTCCTGATTACTCTCAATAAGATCAGTAGCAAACCTCACTCTATACTAACCCCCAGCCATGGCTAGCTTTTCAAAAACCCGTCGAGGCGCCAGGTGAAGAACATCTGAAAGCACACATGAACTGATCAGAACTGAAATTTCAGAAATGATCGGAACTGAAATTTCAGTGATCGGAACTGATCAGAACTGAAATTTCAGTGATCGGAACTGATCAGAACTGAAATTTCAGAACTAATCGGAACTGAAATTAGCTCTGAAATTTCAGAACTGATCGAAAGTCATCGGAACTGAAATTTCAGAACTGATCAGAAGTGATTTGAACTGAAATTTCAGAACTGATCGGAACTGTTCAGAACTGATCATAACTAAAATTTCAGAACTGATCAGAACTGATCATAACTGAAGTTTCAGAACTGATCGGAACTAATCAGAACTGAAATTTCAGAAATGATCGGAACTGAAATTTCAGAACTGATCGGAACTGATCAGAACTGATCGGAACTGATCAGAACTGTAATTTTAGAACAGATCAGAACTGATCAGAACTGTAATTTCAGAACTGATCGGAACTGATCAGAACTGATTAGGACTGGTTAGAACTGATCGGAAAAGGCCTCAATTTTAGCAAATCCCATTAAACAACGCAGGAAGCAGGAAATGAGCAATAAACAGAAAAGTCCTCCCATTAAACAATGCAGGAAATGAGCAATAAACAGAAAAGGCCTGATCACTTATCAGCTCAAAAGTATAAACAAGTAATTGAAAAAAAAACTATACTTGGTTACTCGGAACAACACTTACAATAGCATTGGCTATTTGCTGGGTTTCGACATTCTTCGGGTCTATATCCCACGATCCATCTGAATTACGAGTTTGACGGGCCAAAATCCAATAAAGAGACCGATTTTTAAGCTTTTCATTCATTACACAGCTTGTTGTGGACTCTGTGGTGCTTTAGGTTGAAGATTCTGTTGGAATTCTATTGGTCTTACTCCAATCAACTCGAGACCTCTCATAACTCTTGGAGCCTAGATGGTGGTGATGCTTATTATTCTTTGCATTTTCCTTGCCTTTTTCACTCAGAGCCTGTTACAAAATGGAAAGCTATTGTAAGTAGTATTGTAGTTGAAATAAAGTATATATGTGAAAAATACTTTCATAATATCTTACACACCTTAAATTCATCTGTATTGCAATATGTCTCAAACTCTTTCCATTGCTCTTCTGTGATGTAACCTTCATAAAGCTCTCAGGGCTTAATGTTTGCACTTGGTGAGTCAGGCGGAGGTGCAATTTCCTTAGTAATGAATCGTGAAACTAACCAAGACTTGTGCTTCCTAAATCTAGCACCAACAGCTTCATGGAACTTCTTCTCTTTACTACCCTTGGGATCATCAATGTGGAACTTCCGCTACAAAATTAGAGAATGTTAATATTCATAATTAATTATAAGTATCGTTAAATTTAGAGCAATAGACCATATTTATATCGTAATTACCTTACTCTCCTCCCACAAGTTTTGCTTTTGAACTTTATCATACTTCGGATATCCCTTCACATTAATGTTAACTCTTTGAGCACAATTACCAATTTTCTTCCCATAAGCAGATTCCCACTTTCCAATAGGCATGTCAAACTCATCAAATTCGAGGAACATGGGTGTAATTGTTTGGACTGATTTGGACGGGCCTCGTCCCTTTTTTGTAGAAGATTTTACTTGGGAAGTGGAGGCATCCATGTCACCAGATTGTTCCTGTCCATCATGATCATCTCTGTTTTCTTCCATTGTAGTATGCCTACACCTACACAAAGAATAAAATTAACAAGAATAGAATCAAAATCATAACAATAAAATCATATTAATGTAAATACTATACAATAAAGAAATTAATTATTTAGATATATACCAATTTAATAAATTCAATATTAATTGCAAAATTATACTATTGTTAAAGGAATACAATAACACAAACCTTGGTTGTAGGTATAGGAACCACTAACCCTTCCTCACGATCATACTCTACATCACCAACAATATCTTCCCCTTCTTGTAGAGGTTGCACTCCCATTGTTATAGGCGGGATGTCATCAAATTGGTCATACTCTTCTTCATCCACAACATCTTTCACACCCACAATTTTTCTCTTGCCTTCAACTACAACACGCCATTGCGGATCTATATTATCCTTGATGTAGAATACTTGTTTCAATTGTGAGGCTAATACAAAAGGCTCTTCACCATCAGTATAACGACTAGAGTCAACCAAGGTGAATCCAAATAACTCATCGGTTTTCATACCACGACGGTTATCAGCCCATGTGCAACGAAATAAAAGAATTGTGAAATCAACATAATCCAACTCCCAGATTTCTTGAATGACACCGTAATATGCCTGTGTAGCTTCAACTGGCCTTGTATCCCTAGAACTTGAGTATTCAGTAGAAGATGCAGCCACGACAACACCACTATTTTGTTGCACACTTTTTTCATCTTGACGACAAGTGGCAAAAGTAAATCCATTGATATCGTAACCCTCATAAGTATACACAAGTGGTTGTGGACCTCGTGAAAGCCACTTGAACGTTTCAGAAACATTCTCATCTAATCCATTGATATCCTAAGGATTGCAGGGCAGGTATAGCTTGGTGCTTCTATTCCTTAGATACTAATGCTAGTCTGGGTGGAGCGGCTCGGGCCTGTTTTGCTCTTTCGGCCTCTCAAGCAGAGTTGTTAGCTACACTTTTTGGTTTACGAATGGATTTCCAGCGGGGTTATTCACGAGTTCTTCTTCGTACTGATTGTCTGGCTTCCATCTCTTCTATTCGTGGGTCTGCTACTGACATTTCTACTATTTGGATACAACACCAGCTTTGAGAAGTTCTTTTGTTGTTTCAGGTCTGCGTTATCCAGAAGGTTCCCAGGAATGATGTTCTTCCTGCCCATCTCCTTTCTACTTCGGCTAGGCGTCGTCAGTTACTTAGTTTTTTGTTTTAAGTTGTTTTTTTTTTTTAGTTGCTCTTTGTCAAAAAAAATATATATATATATATATATATTGACAACTCCCTCGAAAGATAGGGTTTTGCTCCCTTGCGAAAAAGGATCGATCTCTGTCTCGAACGATTAGCCTCCGTCCTGATGGAGGATGAATTGATTGACAAGTGCTCTTCTCTAAATCTGGAGGATGATGAAGAGAACGTGATTGACTTAGGTAGTATAGAATCCGGAAAAGCTGAAGGCAATCTTGAATTGCTCGTGGTAGGGCGGTTATGCACGGCTAGACCTTACAATGTGGAAGCCTTTAAGCGCACAATGCTGAAGGTCTGGGCGCCTGTAGAAGGGATGGTTATTAGGGTATTAAGCCCTAATCTGTATGGTTTTCAATTTTTCCATTGGCGAGATAAGGAGAAAGTTATGAAGGGTAGACCTTGGTGCTGGGATAATCACCTCCTTGTTCTGAATGAAGTGGGAGGCGATGAACAACCTGATCAGGTGAACTTAAAGCACTCGCCTTTTTGGTTACGTATTTGCAAATTGCCTTTCAACCGTAGATCGAATGAATATATCGAGGCCCTAGTTTCGGGATTAGGGGAATTACTCGAGATTGAAGAGGATACTCTTGGCTTGAACCGTTATAGAAGAGTGCGCTTGATGTTGGACGTTACTAAACCATTGCGTCAATACCAGCGCATTAAGTCTAGGGGAGGTAATGAATTTAAGGTAAAATTCAAGTATGAGCGATTGCCTTATTTCTATTTTGCCTGTGGTGTGATTGGTCACTCCGAAAGAGACTGTCTTGCGGTTACATAGGAGGAGAAAGAGAAGCGCCTGGGATGGGGATTATTTCTTCGTGCTTCACCAAGGAAAGGTCATGCCAAGGAGGTTGAAGAGCTTGCTCAGATTACTAAAGGGAAGCGCCAATTATTTGTAACTAAAGAAGCGGATAAGCAGAGCTCTAAAGAGACTGAAGCAGAACAAGGTTTGATCACTTGTAGCGACTCCAACACTGACTTGATTGCTGCTCAAAATCATGTAACAGGGGATAAAGGGATAGAGAATGCTACGATTGAGCAGATTTCTGTGGCTAAGGATGTTGCGATTAATGATGCCACTACCTTTACATTTGCTGCTGCTACAAAAATTCCGGGTAAGCCAGTTGGTGCAAAAACGTGGAAGAGGATTGAGAAGGGAGGAGGGGAAACTAAGGGAGGGCCTCTTTCAGCTCTTGTGAAGAGAGATGCTTGCTCTCGGTCTGAGGACTTGGCTGCTGACAGTATAGAAGGACATGGTAAGAAACAAAAATTGATTGTTTCAGATTATGTTGATGATATAATGGCGGAGGTTGGTTTGAACCAGCCCCGCCAAATCCAATGAGTCTACTATGCTGGAACTGCCGGGGGATGGGCAACCCCTGGTCAGTTCGTAGACTCCGTAAATGGAGCTCTCTTTATGCCCCTAATTTGGTTTTTATTTCCGAAACCATGATCAGCAAATTGGATGTGGAAGGCATTAAACATAAAATTGGCTACACTAATGCTTTTGGTGTTGCAAGTCGTGGGAAGGCTGGAGGGTTGTGCTTATTCTGAAACGAGGACAAAGTGGATTTTTCTCTTGTCTCTTTCTCCCAACATCATATCTGTGGTGACGTGGTGAGAGAAGGGGTTAAATGGAGGTTTGTTGGTATGTATGGCTGACCGGATTCCTCTCATAAACACTGTACGTGGAGGCTTATTCAGTCTTTGTGTGCAGGCGTTTCATTGCCCATCATCTTCGGAGGTGACTTTAACGAGATTCTCTCGTTGAGTGAGAAAGAGGGAGGTTCAAACCGTGATCGAAAGGAAATGCCAAATTTCAGAGAAGTTATGAACAATTGCGAGCTTCGTGATCTTGGATTCAGAGGGCAATGGTGGACCTGGGAAAGGGGGCAAACCGAAGCTACCAAAATTTGGGAAAGACTAGACAAATTCATTGCATCTCCTTCATGGTTTCGCTTATATCCCGATGTGTTTGTTGAGCATCTCTTAAAGTACCAATCTGACCATACACCAATCCTTACTCGCTTTGAGCAAGGTAAAAAGAATAAGAGAAAGGGTAGGAAGAGCTTCAAATTCGAATCGGCTTGGTTTTTGGATGATACTTGCGAAGCTACTGTACGGTGTGCGTGGAGTAATGTCGCGGGGGAGTCAGTGGTGGAGAAGCTTAAGGCTGTGGGGCGTAAGCTGCTAGAATGGAGTGAGGTGAAGTTCAATGATCTTGGCAAGCAAATTGAGTTAAAAGAGGAGGCCCTTCAAAGTGCTCAGCAGCGATCTATTTCCCCTGCAAGTTGTGATCAATGTGTGAAGCTAGAAAAAGAGTTGGATGATTTAAATGACAAATATGAAGCACACTGGTACATGAGGTCGAGGGTAGCTGAAGTGCGTGACGGTGACAGGAACACGAGTTACTTTCACCACAAAGCTTCACAAAGGAAGAAGAAAAATCGAATTAAAGGGCTATTTAATTCGGAAGGGGAGTGGCAGGTGGACATGCGTCAAATTGAAGGTGTGGTGACTGATTATTTTAGAGGGATTTTTACTTCTAACAAGCCTTCTGACGAAGAGTTGCATGATGTTCTAGAACATGTCACAAGTTCTGTTTCGATGGATCAGAATGTGGACTTGATGAAGCCTTACACAAAGGATGAAATCTTCTCTGCTCTTCAACAAATGCACCCCTGCAAAGCTCCGGGTCCTGACGATATGCATGCCATTTTTTATCAAAAATTTTGGCACATAGTTGGAGATGATGTGACTAACTTTGTTAGTGGGGTTCTTAATGGTTCTGTCTCTTTAGAACATGTAAACACTACTAATATTGCCTTAATTCCGAAAGTCAATGATCCAACTGTAACTTCCGAATTTAGGCCAATTAGCCTCTGCAATGTGCTATATAAACTTGTCTCGAAAGTGCTTGTAATGAGATTGAAGTTGATCTTGCCTGGTGTGGTTTCGGAGAATCAGAGTGCTTTTGTCCCGGGTCGGCTTATTACTGATAATGCCCTCATAGCTCTGGAAATGTTTCACACGATGAAGAATAGAAGTAAGGGGAAACGGGGTACGATTGCTCTCAAGCTCGATATGAGTAAGGCGTACGATAGAGTTGAATGGGGCTTCTTGAGAAAGTTGTTGCTCACTATGGGATTTGATGGTCGATGGGTGAATTTGGTTATGCAATGTGTGTCTACAGTGAGATACTCTTTTGTTATCAATGGAAGAGTATGTGGTGACGTGGTTCCTTCTCGCGGACTACGTCAAGGGGACCCTCTCTCCCCTTATCTATTTATTCTGGTAACAGATGCTCTTTCTTTCATGCTGCAGAATAGGGTTCAAAGAGGGGAGCTTCATGGAGCCAGAGCTAGTCGCAAGGGTCCTACTGTTTCTCATCTTCTTTTTGCAGATGACAGTCTCCTTTTTGCTAGAGCCAACCGACAGGAATGCGAAACCATTGTTGATGTTCTCAACCAATACGAAGTTGCATCCGGACAGAAAATTAATTATGAAAAATCGGAGGTTTCTTTTAGCAAAGGGGTTCGACAGGAGCAAAAAGATGAACTTATGAGTGCTTTGAAAATGCGACAGGTCGACAGACATGGCAAGTACCTTGGCATTCCCACCGTTGCTGGGAGATCGAAGAAGGAAATTTTCGGGGCTCTTTTGGATAGAATTTGGAAGAAACTCCAAGGTTGGAAGGAGAAGCTTCTTTCCCGGGCCGGGAAGGAAACTCTTCTCAAACCGGTCATTCAAGCCATCCCGACTTACTTGATGGGGGTCTATACATTCCCTTGCTCGGTTATTGATAAAATAGCGAGCGCAATGGCTAGATTTTTTTGGGGTCAGCAAGGTGCTCAACGCAAGATTCATTGGAGAAGTTGGGCCTCGATTTGCACCCCAAAGTGCTTGGGTGGCTTGGGATTTAAAGACCTTCGGGTTTTTAATGATGCATTGCTTGGAAGGCAGGCTTGGCGGTTAGTGCATAAGGAAGACTCCCTCCTTAGCAAGGTCATGAAGGCGAAATACTATCCAAATTGCTCTTTCCTTGATGCGGCTCTTGGCTATGGGGGAAGTTACTCTTGGCAAAGTATTTGGAGTGCTAAAGCTTTGGTGAAAGAAGGGTTGATTTGGAGAATTGGGTCGGGTTTGCAAGTCAATATTTGGAAGGATGCTTGGCTTGCGGATGAGCATGGAAGTTTGGTGACAACGAGCGAAAATGGAGGTCTCTCTCAGGTTAGTGAGCTTATAAATTTTGAAAATATGGAATAGAACACCGAATTGATTGCCAATCATTTTAATGAGAGAGATAAAAAATGTATCTTGTCCATTCCGTTGAGTTTGAGGGGTCCAAAGGATGTTCTTACTTGGGCTTTCTCAATGGACGGTTTGTACTCCACCAAAACTGCTTACATGCTTGGGAAGGGGTGTAATTTTGATGACTTTCATCAAGTATGGAGGTATATATGGAGTTTGTAGGTCTCACCAAAGGTTAGGCATTTTTTGTGAAGATTCTGTACTAACTCCCTGCCCACAAAAGCTCTGCTTTTTCATCGCCATCTTATCGATAATGTTGTGTGCCCTTGGTGTGGGAGGGAAGAGGAATCGAGTGCCCATGCTATATTCAACTGTTCTCGAGTTCAAGAGTTGTGGGAGGACAGTGGCTGCTTGGAGCTGTTCGATGTGAGTGTGATGGATGATCCGTGTGAGTTTCTTGCTAGTTGGAAGAGAGGAAGCATCAAGAAGCAGCAACGTGCGGCTTTCCTTGCTTGGTGCATTTGGGGCGAGAGAAATCAGAAAGTTTTCAGTGATAAAACCACCCCCAACCCTGTTCTTTTAGCACGAGCAATCAGGCTGAGTGAGGAGTATGTTTTGTATAGCAAGAAGGTCCATGTGAGCTTTGCAAAGTCTAAAACTCACAGCAAGAATTCCTGGACAGCTCCCCCTGATGGATTCATAAAGATCAATGCGGATGCCTCTCTTTCGAAGGATGGTTGGGTGGGGTTAGGCGTGGTGGCTCGGGACAGCGCTGGAAGTATGGCTTTTGCTGCAACTCGGAGATCAAAGGCGTGGTGGCCACCGGAGATAGCAGAGGGTAAAGCCATCTGTATGGCGGTTCGTTTGGCCAATAGTCACGGGTATAAGGATGTGATAATCGAGTCCGATTGCCAAGTACTTATTGATCATCTATAGAAGGCTATGACTTTCTTTTCTGATCTTGATAATGTTTTAGAAGATGCTTTGTATTTAAGTTCTTTCTTTAATTCTTGCTTTTGGGCTCATGTTAAAAGAGGTGGCAATGTAGTTGCTCACCATCTAGCTAAGCTTCTTCCTTTCGGTGTAGAACAAACTTGGGTGAATCATGTTCCTATGGAAATTTCACCCTATGTACTCTCGGACGCTTTGTCCATTCGCTAATTAATACACCGAATGATTTCTCTCAAAAAAAAAAAAATATATATATATATATATATATATATATATATATATATATATATATATATAACAATTTATAAAAATTCGAACAAATTAACTAGTGGTAAACCCTAGACTTTGAAATTGATATATTCGATAATTTAAGAAATACTACCTGATAAACTGATTTGATGGAGGGGCTACTTCAATTGGAGGAGAAAGCTCAGAAGCTGTTTCAATGGAGAAGAAAGCTCAAAATCGCTTTAACGGAGAAGAAAGCTCAAAATCCGCTTCAATGGAGAATACGAAGTATGAATGCTCATATTGTGAGGAGAGAGAAAGATTTTACAATTTTATATTTTTGGGTTTGTCTTACTCCGTAGTGTTTTACCCGTCTTTGTTATTTGTGCAAGAAAGGAGCCAAAAAAGACAAATTTTTACAATTCGCCCTTGTTGTTTGGAATTTAGTTTTATCGCCCTTATTGATAAGATATAAGACAACGACTCATTTTTCGCCCTCTTTGATAACAATAAAATAGGGCGAGTTGCGTATGCCCTGCTTGATAGTTTATAAGAAGGCAAAATTCAAATTACCCTCTTTGCCAAAATGAGTCGCCCTCCTTATACTATTTTCTTGTAGTGTATTTATCTTAGCATGTACACGTTTTTTCCTGTTTAGTATTTAAAAGCAAGAGAGTTATAAGGTCAAAAAATTTACATACATCTGTTGGATGTGTAGCGTTTCAAAATTAATATGCCCAAGCAATTTTCATATACTCGTTTTTATTTTTCGAATGAGCTTTTCTTTCTACAAGGTTTGATACTTAAAAGTTGGTAAGCTAATGTATGATCAAAGGACTGATTAAATAGCTAGAGTTAAAATGATTCAACACATTGATTAATGTTAAACAGTGCTCTAGTTTGCTTGTCTTGGTTAGATTTTATATCTTTATTCAGTGAACTTGGGTGTATTTAATTTGTGGAGTTATTAGTATAATGCTTGAGCTGATGATCGATTAAGCAATGAATGTAAAAGTTTATGATCTTGCTTTTGTTGTCTTCCTATTTTTTGATTTTGGATTTTAAAAAAAAATAAAATAAAATAAAATAAAATTGTTGGTTTAATTGGAGTGAGCTTAATTATTTGAATTCCTTAAAAAAAATTTAAAAAAAAAGAAAAAGAAAAAAATAAGCTTATTTTTACTTAAGTAGAAAAAAATAGATAAAACTCATGACTCTACTGTAGTCTTATGACTTTTGACTGCCACAATTTGTTTTTAATGGACAACTAAGATTATTTTATTTTATTTATTTTTAATTGATAATTTCAATTAAAAATATTTTTTCAATTATTTTAAATATATTTTATCTTCCAAGAACTATTTTATAATATTGTTTATATTCTGAATAAAAAATATATATATAATAATTAAAAAATTATTTTTAATTGAAATTACTAATTTAAAATAAATCGAAAAACAAATAATCTAAGCCCTCCATTAAAAAAATAATAAAAAAAAAAGTGCTTAGAAACTATAAAAAATAGTGAAACACTTAATATTATTACTTAAAATATGAAATTTGGATCAAATAATCGGGTCGAATTCGGGTTGTTCGAGTTCAGTACAAATTAGGTTTGGATCTCTCTCACTAACTTCGAGATTGTCAGCCCTACCCATCCATTAAACATTCTTCAGTGGGTCATCTACCCATCTTGTATTCTTTTACTATCAACCATAAAAAAGTTTTTTAGTGTCTATTGAGCTCGCCGTAGTTTTTCTATACTATCATCCACTGTTCTTAAACGAAGTTAGTAATTAAATTAAAAAGATAACAAACCTTAAAGAAAAAAAAAATAGATAAGCAACTTGACTCTTTGAGGTTTTTTAAAGACATTTTCAATGGAGTCAAAGATCAAAATACACGTAATCCAATAATAATCGGAACACATCAATTATATGTACTGCGTTCCTTACTTTCCTTCAAGTTTCATTGAACTATAGTAGGAACGCATGTTTACCGTGTTCAATTATAGAGGACGTTGATCACGGCAGTACAAGACTCGTTTTTTCTTTATTTGCTGGCCCCAATTAATGAGTTGATGACTTTCTATCAATAATAATGGTGATGCATAGTTTTGCTCCTTGTGTATTCCATGTAAAGTGGATTTTTCTCACCCACTAACTTTCTTCCAATTAAACTTCTTGTATTTCTTTCCTTTTATATACAAAGATACTACGTCATGTTAATACAATCCTTAACATATGTAGTTATATACAAAGATACAATCCTTAACAACAATAATAATGGAGTTTTTTTTTTAAAGACAAAGTAAACCATTCATATAACATCTATATAATTTAATAATAGTAAAGATGTAGTATGTATTCTAGGTTTCCAAAACCCAAATCCAAACATCTCTATGATTAATTTGTGGTTGGTGCACCCGAGTGCATCATGCGCATGGTGCACCCAAAAGAACATTTAGTATATTTAAAAGAACATGGGTAAAAAATGAACATGTTTTTATTTTCTTGCAACTTCAAATCCATCACTCTCTTCTCCTGCAATTTCTCACTCCTCTTTCCCTTCCTATCACTCTCTTTCTTGCTGCCAATTTTTACTCTCCTTTACACCATCGTTTTCATTTAAGAATTTCAATGAATTTGGGTAAAAATCATTTCCAAAGTATTCATTTTCTCTCTCCATAACTTTTCTCTCTATCTTTTTCTATTTTTCAAAAAAAATTCAAAATTGTTCATCTTCAAAGTGAAACCCAAGGAAAAAATTGAACTTATTTCAACAATTTAACCTTCAAACTTAAACAAATGGTGGATTCAAGTAAAATGTAAGTATAAATTTTGTACATGGAAATTGTTTTTCTTCAATAATTTTAAAGTTAAAGTGTTTAATTTTGTGAATTTGGGGTTTTTAAAAAAAAAATAATAATTAAAGCTATAAAGTACAAGTGTTCAAAAAAGAACAATTAGAGGAGAAAGAAGAATAGTAATGAATTGAAGCCAACTGGAAAATAACCAAGCAAGGTTAATTTTTCAAACACTAGCTTGTTCTTTTTCAAACACTAACATGTTCTTTTTATTCCATGTTCTTTAAAAAATGCCTAATGTTCTTTTCGGAGGTCATGTTCTTTATCAAACACAAACATGTTCTTTTGTTGAACACTATTATGCATGTTCTTTTTCAAATACTAGCATGTTCTTTTTCAAACATTGGCTTATTCTTTTTCAAACACTAACATGTTCTTTTTATTCCATGTTCTTTAAAATATGTCTAATGTTCTTTTCGGAGGTCATGTTCTTTGTCAAACACAAACATGTTCTTGTGTTGAACACTATTATGCATGTTCTTTTTCAAATACTAGCATGTTATTTTTCAAACACTCATATGTTCTTTTTTTTTTTTTTTTCTCATGTTCTTTAAAATAAGCCTAATGTTCTTTCCGGGTGCACCATGCGCATGGTGCACCCGGGTGCACTATACTATTTTCACTCTATGATTGTACAAAATGAAAACTAAAATTATAGTTATATTAATACAAATCGCACATAATCAACATTTATTAAAAGATGGGAAATTTTAGAAATGCAGTGTCACTAAATTTCTATTTTATTCACCTTAATTTTACTATTAAAAAAAAATAATTTTTTACTTAATCTAAATAGTTTTATTACTTAAAATTACTTTTACTGAATAAAAAAATTATAGTTTTTGGTGCTTAGAGAGCCACAAGAACGGATGATGAGATCGATTGGGAAGCTCTAACCAATTGTTTAGTAGGTGCAGTGGAGTACTACTTAAGAGATTGTAATATTTTAATTGTTTGACAAGGTGTATATAAGTCACTCCAAATTAAAGAAATTCAATCCTAAAACCAGTTGATTAAGGAAAGGATAGCTCCTCAACCTATAAATTGATTCAACACTATCATCATCGTTATTATTGTTATGGACGAGCTCAAAAAAACAAGGTTTGAAATTAGCAGCATGAACCCATAGAAAATCATCATTTTGATCTGGAAATAAATTCTCATAAACTCTTAATTATTAACCATCTAAGGCTCTTTAGCAATTGGCGTGTGCTTTACTGCTTGCAAGGCCTCAATCTTGATTTGGCTAGTTCTTCGGACATGTAAATATCCATCCAATGTAATAATTACTGTGTTCCTACTAGGCTACTACAAGCAAGTTCCTATATAATGTAGTATATATATGTGTGCATATCAACGCATAAACATACTACGTACACACAAATAAACTTCATTCTGAAATCATAAAAGAGTGCCATGAGTCCCATATTTACTTTGGTATTCGTTTTTGTTACTCATTTCTTAAGCCTTTTCCACTCCGTCTTGCCCAATAGTGTAGAGCGTGTTGCCCTCTTAGAAATTAAGTCGAAAATAAAACTTGACCCTTATGGAGTTTTAAACTCTTGGAATGAATCCCTTCCTATTTGTGAGTGGCAAGGAGTCTTTTGTGGCACCAAGCATCCACATCGACATCGAGTCATTAGCTTAAGTCTTCACAACTACAATTTGGTGGGAACCCTATCACCTTATGTAGGCAACTTAAGCTTCCTTCATTTTCTAAAGTTATACAACAATAGTTTTGGAGGCCACATACCACCTCAAATTGGCAATCTAGTAAAGTTAAGGGTTCTAGGCTTAGGATTCAACAGATTTGAAGGCCAAATACCAGCCAATATATCTCATTGCTTGAATCTTATACAACTTGGCCTAACACTCAACATTCTTTCTGGAATTGTTCCATCTCAAATTGGCCTCTTGTCTAAGTTACAAGTCTTAGCACTTGATGCTAACCAACTTGAGGGTGACCTCCTAAACAAGGTCGTCGTCAATTTGACTAGCCTACAGGAACTGTATGCAATGCGTAATGCTTTTCACGGAAGCATTCCAGACAACATTGGAATAACAAACAAATATCTATCTTATATCGTCATTGCGGAAAATAGTATTTCAGGTATTATTCCTCCTTCTTTCTACAATCTTTCTCAGCTTGAATCGATTTCTTTAAACTACAATCAACTCCAAGGAACTCTTCCCTTAGATATCGGGTTTCTTCTTCCTAAAATCAAAACATTCCACATAGATCATAATTTCTTCCATGGAAAGCTGCCAGCCTCTCTTTCAAACCTTACCAACCTTGTAATACTTGGTGCTATTAATAACAATTTCACCGGAAAATTCATGTTTAGTGCTAAAAATATGCCCAATTTAAAAGTCATACAAGTTTCCGGAAACTATCTAGGGAGAGGGGAAGCAGATGATTTAAATTTTCTACAAACTCTAGTTAACTGCAGCAAGTTAAAAACATTGGAATTTAGTGGTAATAGATTTGGTGGGATGCTTCCGAAGTTCTTAGGTAACTTGTCCACAACACTCACTAATTTAAATTTTCAACAAAATAAAATTTATGGGAGCATTCCATCAGGTTTATTTAACCTCTTTAGTGAACCTTGATATAGCAGAAAATGCCTTATCCGGAGAGTTTCCTACCACCCTTAGTAGCTGCACTAGCCTTGTTACATTTAGTGCGGGAGGGAACTTATTCACTCGATCTATTCCTCAATCTTTCAAGTCTTTAACCAGTTTGAGTTATTTGAACCTTTCTCATAATAACTTGTCTGCCACAATTCCTCAATTCATAGCCGATTTTCCAATATTGTCTAAACTAGATTTATCGTATAATAACTTTGAGGGGGAGGTTCCTAGGAAAGGTGTTTTTGCAAATCAAACTGAATTCATAATTCTTGGGAATAGCAAACTTTGTGGTGGGATTCCTGACCTCCATTTGCCCGCATGTCCATCAAATCCTACTACAAAAAGAAAGAGGGGAAAATTGTCTGTTCCTGTGATTGTGATCATTGTAGTAGCCTCTTTGGTCGGGAGTGTGTCCATAGTGGCATTAGTGTATTTCCTACTTTGTTCAAGGAGGAAACGAAACAAACCATCTCAAGGATCCCAGTTGAATTTGATAGAGCCGTTCTCGAAAATATCTTATGACATGCTTCTCAAAGCTACAGATAGGTTTTCGGAAGCAAATTTACTTGGCGTAGGTCGTTTTGGGTCTGTTTATAAAGGGGTCCTTGATCATCAAGAGAGCAATACAGTTGTGGCTGTTAAAGTTATCAGCCTTGAACAGAGAGGAGCTACCAAAAGTTTCATGGCAGAGTGTGAAGCATTAAGAAGTATCCGTCATAGGAACCTTCTTAAGATTGTCACGGTTTGCTCGAGTACTGACTTTCAAGGCAATGATTTCAAGGCTTTAGTGTACGAGTTTATGACAAATGGAAGTCTTCATCAACGGATTCACACAGATCCACATTTTAGAAGACTAAGCCTTCTTCAAAGGGTAGAGATTGCAATTGATGTGGCGAGTGCACTGGATTATCTACACAATGGTTGCGACACTCCTATCATTCATTGCGACCTAAAACCAAGCAACATTCTCCTCGACAATGATATGGTTGCTCATGTTGGGGACTTTGGGTTAGCAAGATTTCATTTGCGTGCAACTGCGAATAACAGTAGCTCAATAGCAGTCAAAGGCACGGTTGGATATGCAGCTCCAGGTAATTAATATGAAATAATAACACTGAAATCGAAACTTATAATGTATTTAATTAATTAATCAGAATTTATAATTTAAGCACGCATCTTTTCTCTGCTTTGAAAAACCCTGTTTTGAACAGAATATGGCCTAGGAAGTATGGTGTCTAAGGAAGGTGATGTTTACAGTTTCGGCATTGTGTTGTTAGAGATGATGATTTCAAAGAGTCCCACTGATGAGATGTTCGAACGAGGTTTAGACCTTCACAATTATGCTAATTCAGCAGCATTGTCTGATCAATTGGAAAACATCATTGACCCAAGGCTCCTAGAGGATGGAGGTACAAGTGAAGGAAACGAAGGCGAAATTTTGACAGAAATTGACAGGAAACATAAGTGCATAAAATCTATCATCGAAATTGGAGTAAAATGTTCCGTGGAGTCACCACAAGATCGAATGAGGATCAAAGATGCTATTGGGGAGTTGCAAGTAACAAAGGATGCTCTCCTTAAACAACTACATGTCATTCGTGCAAAGCGCGTCTAGGTACATACTTTTAAATTTCATATTTTCTAGTATATGCCAAATTCATCACTTACAGTACTGAAATTGCTAGGCTCTTGCAAGAATCGTGCATGCTAGCAGCAGAAGTATAAGACTACTGTGAGACATTATTAGCATAAACTAAGTGTAAGTTTTGCTTTCGATAGTATTTCTCTGTTTAAATGATGTAACAAAAATGCTCAAGAATAAAAAATAAAAAAAAAAGAATATCGATTGCTTTTTGATATTTCAATTCATCATGTTGCACTTTAATATTTCCTCCTATATTGTGCTACTCATACTTGTATATCCTTATAAATTTTAAATTGAGTTGGAAGTTTGAACAATGGTAATCCAATGTCTCTTGAAAAGGAATTTTAGACCTAAAAAGAGAAAAATAAAAAAATAAAAAAAATAAAATAATAATAATAATAATAATAATAATAATAATAATAATAATAATCATCATCATCATCATCATCATTTTAAGATATTCATATACTAGGGATTTAAAGACTACTTCACTTCTTCTTTTTTTTTTCAGCCCAGTGTTGGGTTCAGCCAAGTGTTGGGTCCAGCCCAGCCCAAATTCTTGCCTAAAATGCGGCCGTGATCATCTCTAAAAAGAAGAGTACAGTAAAAGAGAAAAAAATCAACATATACGTTGTATTCCAGTAAAAGAAATTTGTGTACTTGTACTTTTAGTGACGCCGCCTAATACATTCGAAATTATTGAAGGATGGCAATGATTCAGTGAAACTGTGAAACAAATGCAGCCTGCAGTTTGTGGGACCCTCAAGACACGAGGATATTTGATCATGATTGTATTATTGGGATATATTGCTAACACCTAAGTTGATATTGTCTACATTTATAAATAGGTGATCCACTCAAATAGTGATCAGCAAGTGTACCTACCTTAATTTATTATTTGATGGTTAGAAGTTGTGTTGTTGATAATTATACTTATTAGACATGAGTGCATGACCTTCGTTTATTATGTGTGTAATGTGTCCCCTAATATAGAAATAACGGAAATTTCACCATACACCACTGAGTTTAAGCTTCATTCACCGTAAAACACCAAAAACTTTCTAATATACCAAATACCACTCAATTATTGTACATTAACATGAAATACTTTTTTGGCTAACTGCCGTTTGGGATAATTTACCATTTCACCATGTACCATATATCTCCTGATTGACGAAGTTTTTTTTGAAAAATTCTTCGTATATTTATAAAATTAGTGACACGGATGACTTAACAAGCAATAATTCACTAATAATAATGATTAATTCAAAAGATGACACTTACTATAAAAGGTGAGACACAATCTTCAAATAAAAGACTACAAATAATTTTAAAAATAACACTGATCAGATTTTGTTGACTACAATACTTTAAAAAAAAAATATCACGTAGATACATCCTCGATTCAAAGCTAAAATCAAGTGGTGGATAAAAAAAACAAAAAAAAAAAGGTTTATTCATCACATATAAAATCCAATTGTTAAGGGTTCGTTTGGCATCGCTGTGGTTTATTGTTTTTTGGTTTTTTGTTTTTTAAGAGTATATTATCTATGTCACATAATAAATCAAAAATTATTTAGACTTATTAAAATAATGATAATTTTGAAAACTGACAACAGAAAAGTGGAAACACTTTTTTCTTGTTTCCTGTTTTTGGTTTTTTTTTAAAAAAAAAAAAAAAAAAAAAAAAAAAAAAAAAAAAAAAAAAAAAAAAAAAAACTGAAAACAAAAAATGATGACAAACAAGCCCTAAACAATCATAAATCATAAGAGTCCCAAAAACAAATGGTGCAACGTAACCTACTTAAAACGATATTAAATGCAAGATCACGAATCAAATCACGACCTTAACAAAAAATTATAGCACCAATCCATGAGTTGGCCAATTTGAAGATTTTGAACACTCAATAGTCAATAGTAACACGCATTGACAAATGACAATATAAGATGGAAGTTTCTCTTTCATAAGTAATCAAAAAGTTGTTTGCCGGTAAAATTTGTCTCTTTAATAATCCCCTTTATCTTTGTATGACCAGTCCCCTTCTTTATTCTTCCTCCTTTACATTTTAACCCCACCCCACTTTAACTTGAACTTAAATTAAATCCTATAACCGTTGTTATCATTTCGTACCATTCAAACCTTATTCTTTATAAAATTCATATCTTACCTTATATTAAAAACTTCCCACCTTCCTTTTTTTCCTACACATTTCCGAAATTTTCAACTCTAACAAAATATAAAACATGGGACTCTTAGGCGACATTATAGGCAAGGTCAAGGACAAGGCTTCAATAGGCAAGGCAGCCCTCCTCTCCCGCAACCACACCACGGCCGCGCTCCGTCTCACCGTGTTACGTGCCACTAGCCACGAGGCCGATACACCACCTCAAGAATCCCACCTTGCGGCAATACTCGCCGCAGGAGAAGGTCCACGTACGGCAGCAGCCGTAGTGATTGACGTTCTCATGCGGCGACTTCACAAGACATCTTCTTCAGCAGTAGCAATAAAATCACTCTTAGCTCTCCACGTCATTGTCCGACGTGGAAACTTCATATTACACGACCAGCTTTCTGTTTACCCCGCTACTGGCGGGCGTAACTACCTTAAACTCTCCGATTTTCGGGACAACTCGTCTCCGATAACATGGGAGTTGTCCACGTGGATCAGGTGGTACGCCAAGTACCTGGAGCAGATCTTGTCTAGTTCCAGGATTCTCGGGTATTTTCTATTTTCGACTTCGTGTAGCCTCGAGAGGGAAAAGGGTAAGGAAATCATCGCCTCGCTTTTATGCAAGGACTTGTTAAGGGAAATCGATGGATTGATAAATGTACTGGAGGAAATTTGTAAGAGTCCTGATTGTGTTCATTTAGAGGGTAATAAGTTGTTACTAGAAGTAATGGGATTAGTAGGTGAAGACTATTTTACTACGGTAGATGAGATTGTTATTCGAGTTGAGGAATTTAAGGAACGATTGAGTTGTTTGAGTTTTGTTGATTCGGTTGAGCTGGTTTGTGCTCTTAAGAGGTTGGAGGACTGTAAGGAGAGACTCGGATCTATGTTCGAGGTAAATGGGTCGGGTTTGGTTGAGGACTTGTGGTGTTTAGTTAGTGAGATGAAGGATAAAGTTGGAGAAGTGAAGGGGTTTAAGGAGGAGAAGATGGTGCTAAGTTGGGGAAGGTTCGAGTCGGCTCGGTTCGGAGAGCGGGTTAAGCCGCAAGACTCGGTTCAGTTTGCGTCTAACCGGTTTGCGTTTCAGTTTGCTTATGGTGAGCTTGTAAGGTGAGGTGATCTTGGTTCATTTAGGAAATTAAGGCTTCTTAATTAATTCGAAAACTTTTATTTTAGTTTTATTTTTTTTGTGCTTTTTTTTGGGTGTAATTGGTGGGGGTATGAGGGAGGGGGTTTACTTTTTGTATGTAAATCTCTGTATTTTAGCAAAATTTGTGACTAATTTTGTCTTTTTTTTAGATTGATTTAAAGGGATGATATGTTAGTATACTTTATTATTGAATTGTCAACTTAAGTCCTAGTCTAAATTTGGGAAAATTTTTCTTCCCCTATAACTTGTATGTACTATGACTACTTTCTCAAATGTAACACTTTTCGTATTATTTTTAATGTGCATACAAATATTTTTTTAAAAAAAAAAATCTTGAATAAAAATAAGTGTTATGGAGTATACAAAAATTCAGATTACTAATATGATAAAATTGGATCTTAATGTCTTAATGAATGGGTGAATATGACAGTCAAACATCATTATCAAACATGGTAAGAGTACTAAAGCGAAAAGTAATCAGAAATTGCATTGATCTGATATGACAAAATTGGATGTTAATGATGACAATAAGAATTCAAAGCCGAATGATTGCTACAAGCCTACAAGCATGACGCGCATACTCTCTACTACTAATCTTCTAATCTAGGAGGGTGCCAAAATGATGAGTTTCATGACATATTAACCACGTAATTAGCATTAATAATTTAATGCTAAACTTCTATTATGAGTCATTTAATTATTATGGAGTGCATTGTTAGGTTGTATTAGGTAGAATAAATTAGTACTAAATGTCTGTAATTATCATTAATTTATTAGTCATGTCATCTGTTTTATTAAGTAAGATGGACATAAATGAAGCAATATTGAATCGTTAGTCATATAACGTAGCCTAATAAAGTAGTAGATAAACCTTCTAGGACGGAAATAAAAAATGTGCAATAAGAAATGTTCTGGATGGCTGTTATGTGACAAATAGATACTCCCTCCGTAGTTTTTTAAGTGTTACGGTTTGACTGACACATAGTTTTAGACATTTTAATTGACTTAAATAAAATAAGAGGTAAAGTGAGGTAGTTGGAGTATTAAAAAATTGTAAAAGAAAGATAGTGTGGTTAATAGTTTATTGAAAAGTAATGAATGTAAGAGGAAAGATATAATTAAAAAAGTAGTTATGGATTTGGGTGGAGACCATAAGAGGAGAGAGATATAATATTTTAATGTAGCTTTTTGCCAAAAAAGGAAGTGTAACACTTAAAAAAACACGGTCGAAAATGGGAAGTGTAACACTTAAAAAAACACGGAGGGAGTACAATATTTTTTGAGAACAACTATCGATTGTAGTCTGAAAATCAAAAATTGTAGTGCTACTCAAATTTTTTGTGTTTTGTGGTAGTTATTTTTTTTTAAAAAAAAAATGATAGGTAATTGTTCTCTAAAGTAATCAATTTAATGGTAGTGTTGACAAAATCTCCTATTTTAAAATATCAAATTTTTGTAATTTTAATTAATTCTTCCCTACTTTATAAAAAGTAGAATCTTGCTCTTATGAATAGGGTTGTGACAATTATAACCCCAAAAATGTGTATTTATTTTGCCCCCATTTAATATTACAATATTTTTTTAATACTGTATATATTCTCTCTGTTATTACGTACTTTTTCATCTTCCCATTCAATCGGTTGAATTATTGGTTTCAAGTTTCAACCACAAAGTCACTGATAATCTTCAAAGGTATTTTTCAATTTTAATTTCAATTGTTTTATAAGGTTTTGATCGATTTTAGATTTTAAGGTATTATCCTTTTTAAATTTTAAGGTCTGGGTATTCATCTATTTTTCCTAAATTTGATTGGATTTTGAAAGAAAAAAATATAGTAGATAATTAAAGTGAATGGAGAACCAGAAACACTATAAGCGAGGGAAATATAACAACTTCCGAGCACTACCCCATGGAAGCCTCACGTGTCTCTTTCTATTCTTTCAATTTGATCATTTCATGAATATTTGTCAGTGACTTTGTGGTTTGTCCAGTTAAGCGCTACCTATACGATTTTTTAGGATTTTTTTATTTTTTATTTTATTTTTTATGATCATCTTTAGACTGTACTTTGGTTTTGATTTTGGGGATTGTAGAATTTTACAAAGGTGGCTTTCAACATTGCTATTAGATTCGTTGTTATGAGATGCAAAGGACATCCAAATTTGGATTATAATTTTGGGATTAAGAGCGTAAAATGAGAGTCCACAACTTTAAAAGATGCAATTTTTCAAGGTACATGTTTTTTAAAGGGAGTAGAATGCATTTGTGCTTAGGCTCTGGATGTATATTCTATATTTGAAGGAAAGGAGGTGTGAGTAGTTCTCTTATCAATCCTAATCTACCTTAAAGGTTTATTGTTACTTGTTAGAAGAGAAGATACCACTTTTCTGGTGAGATTGATATGATGCATCCTAATAATGCTATATGCTCTACATCTAATGAGTATCAACTTAATGATTTACTGTATTTCTTTGTATTGTTGAGTTGAATTAAGTTGAGCTCAAGCTTGGCTGCATTGGATAACTCAGCTCTTCTTACATTGGGTTTAATTACAGAGTATTAAAAATAAAAAAATAAAGCATCTGGATCAATATACAAAGTGAGGAAAAAAAAAACTACTCCATATTTTATTATTTTGGATTTTTACATTGGGTTCAAGCTACCAAACTTTATATTAGATGATCATATTAGACTTAACAGCAATATTAAGTATAAATGTACGTTGCATTGGACTTGAGCAAAATCCAAACTCAAAACTAAATTTAACACCTAAGAGTCCTAACTACTTATAGGGGTACCCAAGAACAAATTGATACAAAATTTCATTATTCCTCTGTTTGTTTCTCTTTGTTTTTCAGCTTGTAATATGTATCAAAATTTTATTCTAGAAAATCATCTAGACTCTATAAGAAAAGCATGTAAATGCTATTTTTTACTCTTTAAAATACATAAGAAAAGGTTAAGGATATATGATTTTGAACTTAATAGTCGATTATTACTCTTTCTAAAGGTTCATTGTATTAATTCTTACCAGTTTCAAGGTATTTAAAGATTGTATAAGACATTTTATGTGCAAAATGCTTACTAATCATAACTATTTACAAGCTAAAATCTTAAGTACAAAGACAAGCCTTGATAACTTCTCCGCATTGGCTATCCATGTCGCGCGCATCGCGCGCGTTGGCCACCCTAGTATTTATATAAGCATGAGCGGAGGTACGGGAGGGGCCAGTGGAGGCCCAGCCTCCCCGGTCTATATTGGCAGCCTAGTTTTTTTAACTGTTGGCACCCATAAGTTTTATGATATATGTAAATGTTAGCTCAAAATAAAAGAAAAGTTGGGCTGCTTAGTTGGTTTGATGAGGGTATGATAATGTTTTGTTGGCATGAGATCAAGGGATCAATCCTTCATCTATAGTTTTATTTTTGACTTTTTTTTACTTTCTATCATTTTAAATGTATATATTTTGATTTTAAGGTTTTTTTTTAAAAAAAAAAAATAATTATACACATGTGAAAATAATGTGATCTCTTCTACTTCTTCTCAAAGCCATTTCATTCCTATTTTTCTAACTAACTTTTTATTATAATATCATTTTTTTATTAGTATTTTTTTTCTTACAAAATCTATATACATATAAGATGATCAAGATTTGACATTGGTATTAAAATTTCAAATAATTGCATTTTTTTTCCTAATAGCTTTTAAATATTTTTTTCTTAAAAAAAATCTATATAAGAATCGGCCCCCCGGTTCTTAAATTCCTGACTTCGCCCCTGTATATAAGTCATAAGTTACAATTGAATGAAAACTTGTTATCATCGTTATACAGTTATACTATACGGATGAACGTACTTTGAGCAGCAACCAGATATGAAGTTCACGTTTATATCACTCAAAAAATCCCCATAACTCCTTAAAGGTCTTAGCTCTAATAACAATATGATATTTTTTTTTTCATATACTTAAAAATAGAAAATATATTTAGGTAACCTAAATACCAAAAATGGTCATGGTTGTAGGTCTAATTTGTTCATGGAACATGTATTAGTTATGCAAATTGCAAAGTGTAAATGTAGTCATTGGCGAGGTAGAACATAAAGAAGAATGCTATCCGTATTTTAATTGGTTACTAGTCTTTTTAATTACTTAGTACATGTGATGACCAAGGTGGGCCAGTGGGCCGGGTTATAAATGTTGTACATCAAGTTGACGGGCCTTCTATTTTTGGCTTTATTAATGAATAAGAATATAGTTTCATTTACACGCTTTGATCAATATCTCTAGTTCTCAACTTCCTCATTAACTCACAATATCATTCCATGCATAAATACGCCGGTAGCATAGCATGTCACATCATTTATCTTCTTTGGTGTAATAAGTGTGTTAAATACGGGTTTGAGTCACACCACAAATTAAAAGAGATAGTCCATTTAACTATATAAAAGGAGATTTTATCCTATAACCATATGGCAAATAGGCCCATTAGCCACTTAGCTTTATAAAATGTTTAACTCTCTCAACTTTTATCAATGTGGGACGCTTATATGTGTTATTTGGTATGATATACGTAAACAAATTGTTTCTATAATTCATTCTTAATTTGATCATGTTTACAATTTACTTCGTATTCAAGTAGTATAATGACTATAATCGTGATTGTGTCTATAGCTTTAAGTGTGATTATAAAAATACTTTGTTCTTAACTAGGTTAAGCCCATGCATCGCACGGATTTTACAAAAAAAATCTGCTCATCTATTTGCAATGTACTTATAAATGATAAATATTCTAAATTAAATTTTTTATACATATTATTTATAGATAGTAGCATTCGCAGCAAGTCTTGTAGTGCCATTGAAAATTTTGTGAAAATAGAAGGGGAGTAGGTCTTTAGGATCAAGGAATCTGATACATATAGAGAATGGAGTGAATATATTGAGGGAAGTTCTTATTGTTAATTTGCATTGATTATGAGCAGCATATTTATAGTAATTACAAGAGTATATACTACGTATATGATAATAATAATAGCTATAGTAATTCTAGGAGGAAGTTACGAAATAATATATACAAGTTAAGCTAAAGTCTAAGAGCCAACTTTGAAATATAAACAAAATAATCAATTGTTATAAATAAGTATTGACCAGAAAATCAGTCAATTATAATCCTTATCAGGAGGTTGTGATTATAGAAGGTATGTTTTGTTCAGATTATTTTCTTTTCATTTCAGTTCTTAAATTGGGAAGTTGGATTTGGTTTAGCTTGTTTCACCCTTTGTATTGCTTAAGCTCAAGCAAGCTAATTTAAATAACACTCGTAAATCAACTTTCAAAGTACTTGATGCGATGTACTCAGTTTCTTAAGATATGGTCCTATTCACCTAAGAATTTGCCATATCCTGATTTGAATTCTCACAATACTAGTACAAATCTTCTACTTGCACCTTAATCAAATTATCACAACACTAATACTAATTATACTACGAGAGTTAGGGATGGTTTGGCTCAAGTGGTTAGAGCTCCCTTCCCGATTCCAAGTGATCCTGGCTTGATTAACAAAAAGTGCATATATATTATATAGCCTCCCACTTATGGACGTGTCTGCTTGCTTTGTTAGCCTGCGATGTGAGCATACATAACACAATATTAGTTGTTGTTATATATCGAATAATATATACAAGTTGTAACAACAATAAGCAAATTCAATCCATTTATTTTTTGAATGAAATATACGTATATACGAGGAATAGGGTCATTTTGAATCTGATCGAATTCCTTACCTCTTTCTCCCAGTTGCATCTCATTGTAATAATGCCTAATATCATTGTTTGAACTGCAGTTCCTACAATCATTCCGCCCCATATACCCTATGTATTCGATCATTAATTTGTCAAATTTTCAAATATTATTGTATCATCGGACTGAAATGAAACAAATTAGAATACTTAAATGTGAAAGGTAAATTAAATATTTACGTACGGTAACACCTCCATGTAATGTCCATCCCAGCAAAAGGCCTAGAGGGATGCCTATGAGATAGTAACTACCAATATTTACGTATGCCACAATACTTTGCCACCCTGATCCGACCGCAACACCTACAAGGAAAAAAAAACAAAAAACAAAAAAAAAAACTAAAGATTAAGGGTCTGTTCTCCTTGACTGAACTCAGCTGAATTGAACTGAACTGAACTTATTAAATCTGAACTGAACTAAACTGGACTTAACTGAATTGAATATTTTATAAGAGGGGGAAATTAGGAGTTGAACTGAACTGAAATGAATATTTTATAAGAGAATAAAATTATGAGCTGAATTGAACTGAGCTGAACTGAACTTATTAGAGCTAAACTGAACTGAATTGAACTGAAAATAATCGTATGAGAACAGACCCTAAGTAGCACAAACAATTTTTTTTTATCTTGTTATCTTGCATTTTTATAATATTTTCTATATGCTTCTTGAATTATTTATATTTTTCGATTTAGACTCTAATTAAGTATGTTAAGGTATTATACGTAACTTATAAAATGGACCATGTGGTGTCAAGTATTTAAGAATTGATTTATAATATACTCCCTCCGTCCCAAAAAGAACGACCCATTTGGGTTGATTACGCGGGTATTAAAGAAGATAAGTAAAAAGAAGTAAACGTATATTGGAAAGATAAATTTACATGGGGTTTGTAAAAAAATAGAGAGAGAAAGTAATAAAATAACATGGAAAATGAAACTTTTATATGGGGAAGCTAATTTTGCACATATATTGTTGCAAATTGGTGGTGTTTTAATGCAAATGGGTCATTCTTTTTTGGACAAAGTTTTGGCTAAATGGATCGTTCTTTTTGGAACGGAGGGAGTAGATAATTAGACATATCGATGGTTAAGCATGTAGCATGTTTCATACAATATACAATTGTGGCACACTAGACCTACTACGTAGGTACGTGTTTTAGAAATTTAAGAACTTACCGGAGAGAACGGGTTGGAGACTGTTGAGGAGGATAGTGAAAGCAAGAAGGACAGAGAGTTTATCAACCTCGTCAAGAACAGGTTGGCTGTTTGAGAAAATTAAAGCCAATTTGTCGTGGAAAATCATAGCCAAAAGCCAGAAGACAACCCCTATGGCTATGGAGGTCATCGATGCTACTATGGTTGCAAATCTAGCTCCTTTTCCATTCCCAGCTCCTAGTTCATTTGCTACTCTTACGCTGTATGTTTATTCATCATCAAATTAAAATTAATTATACCATTTTTAATTTATGAAACTTGCAAGTTGTAAGCATTTCATTATACTTGTTTAAATTAAATCTACCAGAACAATTAAAAGCATAACATTATATATTGAGGATGCCCCATTTTCTCATGGTGTTTCTCACCTGACATTTTCGTAAATAAACCAACATTTTTATTCAATTGTGGAGCCCACAATGATGAAAAAGTTGTTGATTTATTTACGAAAATGCCCCATGAAAACAAATTTCGCTTCTCACCATGAGAAACAGGGAATTTCCCTTATATATTAGGGTAATTAAGCAATTAAAAATTTGGGAAATTCTACATAATACCCCTGAGGTATTGATTATTCCACGTTGTGCCCCTCCCTTTGAAAAGTTCCACACTATAACCTCAAGGTCCCAAATTAAAAGTGATTAAGTTGTACCCCTGCCGTTATCCCCTGATATATGTTGACGTTAGTGGGGCCCACTTTACAACTATTTATTTATTTTTTCTCGATTTACGTGCTAAAAAAGTCCCATTAAAGATTTTTGGGGTAATTTTAGGCTTAAAGGATCCAAATTGAGCTCGGATTTTGCAAAAAAGTAACGTAAAGCCCCGGTTTATGAATTCTAAATTTAACTATGAGAATTCAAATCCACAAAACGAGGCTTTTACGTTATTTTTTTTTTTGCGAAATCCAAACTCAATTTAGAATCTTTAGGAATAAAATGACCCCTAAAACCTTAAATGAAACATTTTTTTTAGCACGAAAATCGAGAAAAAAATTAAGTAGGTGTAAAGTGGGCCCCAGTAACGGCAACATGTAACAGAAGGATAACGGTAGGGGTACAGCTTAATCACTTTTGGAACCTTGAGATTACAGTGTGGAACTTTTCAAAGGGAGGGGCACAACGTAGAATAGTCAATATCTCAGGGGTATTATGTAGAATTTCCCTAAAATTTCTTACATACCCAACACCAGCAAAGAACGCAAAAGGTATCATTATTTCCCACTGGTTGATGCTGGTGCTACAAAACAGAAACAATTAACCAAAATGCTCAAGTTAGAAAAAGAGCTTATCAGAAAAGACAAGAAAAATAAGGCTGAAAACAAAACTTGAGAATCACATCACAAATGTCAACCAAGTTTTCAACAAAAATTGCATGTACTAGTACTTAGCTATCTGTGGGACTAATATTAGCCTTGATTGTTGGCTATTTGTTGCACCTTTTTTGTCAATGCAATATCGTGATTAAAATATACTTCAAGCTAGCTATGTATTTCAAAAAATTATACGTAGTAGTGTTTATTGTAAAACAAATTAAACCGTAAGGTTTTAAAATTATACCTTGAATTTAAATCTAACAAAATATCACATTTTAATCTACATGCCTACAAATCTACCAAAGTACGAGTACAAATCACTAAATATAAGTTAAAATAGAGTATATATAAATTGTTCAAAATGTCTAAATAACTAACAGTACAATAATTTACTAATAAACTACTAAGTTCCAATATTCCAAAGGAAAATCAAAGTGAATATCCCACATTGGTGAGGAGAACAAGAGGTAGAAATAAAACAATTTATCCGTTGGCTATTGGTTTTTATACAAATATGAAAAATTAAAAAATTGTTTAAACTCTCTTGTTCTCCTCACCGATATGGGATTTTTTTTTTTTTTCTTTGAGGAAACCGATATGGGATAATCAGATACATAAAGTATGCCTTATTTCGGTGCATCTAAAGTATTAATAAACAAGAAATTAAATATAAATACTGAGTAAAAAAAAATAGCCTTTAAATAGGAGACAACTTATAATAAAAATAAAATTCACATTGAACAAGTTGATTCAAAACATCATACCATATTGACAAAGCATCCAAGGCGATATCTGCATTCTTCAAATTTCCTGTCATCAACATCAATGCTGTAGAGTACCAGTACTCCAAACTGCCCATTCAATACATGTACACCAATTAATATTGACAACATTCGTGATGATACTATCATTGACTATAGAACAAATTATCCATTGCAACATTCAAGATGACAATTTATCCACTTCACATTATAACAATTTGTGCTTCCAAGAATAATAAATTCTTATAGGTTAACAATACCTACATTTCCTTTATTCATATAATAAGGTCTTGTTCATTTCACCAAATATTTTTCTTAAACTTCAATTATTTTTACTGAACTGTATTATTTTTATTGAAATAAAACTATTTTTACTAATTCTACATTATTTCGTTTTTCTTAATTTTATTTCATGATTACTCGTATTATCCAAGATTGTTGATTTTACAAGTAATTATACTTAGAAAAAAAAAAGTTTAAAATACTTAAAATTGCATGTTAGCCTTAATTTATTTTTTAAATAGAAATTGCATCTTACTTGAATTAAGAAAAAAAAATTGTTTTTTAATATAAACAATACAAAAGACCAACTATAAGCATTTAAATTATTTTTTAAATTATTATAAAATACTTGAATTACATTTGAGTTAAAATGAATAAACAAAATTGAATGTACTTTTAAATAATGAGTTTTTTTTTTAGTATTCGTGAATGAGATTAGATCGAAAAAGTGCAAAACTCAAAGTGTCAGTAACACAATTACCAGATCATGACACCGGAAGCAGCAGAGAGCTTGATAAATTCCCATAGACCAGAAAAGGCTTCCATAGAGAAACCAGCCCAACAAAGGGGGCAACCACCCCAAAAAACAATGTATCCAAACAACACCAAAGCTTGTATCCACCAAGCCAAGCACAAAGCAATGGCTACTCCCATTACACCCCACCCAAGTACCGTGACCAATATCCATGAACCAATAATTTGAAAAATGACACCAACTATCGAAACCCATGCCATGATCCCGGGCTGCAGTTGGCTTTGAAGGAACGTCTGCAGCGGGAAGAGGAACGGGAAACATAGGTGCAATGGTATTAGACACAAGGTCACTGTCCCGGCTAGATCCGCAACATGGTCCGGTTGACCAAATAGCTTTAATAATTGGGTTGAAAAAATGAACAAAGGTAGTAGAAGTATAGAACATGTGAACAAAACTATCCATGACCTTTGCATGTACACACCCAACATGTAATACTTTTTTGCACCATATGCCTGTCCACATAACGTCTCTAGTGCACTTGCCATTCCTACCTATTAAAACAATCACGATTATAATATATGATTAAATTTCACACATTGACAAACACGCAAGTCAAAATGAAATAGCTAAGAGAATTTATTTTTCCGTATGTTGTTTTTGTTGGTCTTTTATAATTTTCACTTATCAATTTCATGGTTATCATATACTAATAAAAGGTTCTATCAGTTTAATTAAGCTAAGATAATCAAGGTGGATTATGTTCAAATAAATAAAAGAAAATTAGGTGAATAAAACTTAGTATCTACCACAACTCTTCAAAACCTAAATTGTCACCGCCTTTACAGTGTTTACACTCCCTCATTAAACAAACAAAATATGGAGTAGTTTCTACACTCTCCGATTCTTTTCGATGTTATTGTTTGAATGCATCTTTTAAATCATTCCCAATATATACAAATCAAACATTAAAGCCATGTAGTGGTGTGTTATATATGTCTCAAAATGTATACTTTGGGACTATTAAAATTTAAAATTAAAGTTTTCTATTATATATGGAATTAAAGGTACGGAGTATTAAATATATGTGTCTAGACAACATCAATAGTCAAAAGATGAACATAAAAAAATGAAGGGAGTTCTTTCATTCTCTTACACTCTCAGCCTTTATTTTAATTACCTTCCCAATTACATTTTGTGCAATATTTAATGTAGAACTTTGAACATTAATATCTTTAATTTTGTATTATACAGTAGAAAATACTCCGTATAAAACATTAATGCTATGAAAAAAAAAATAAACCTAATATAATCCACCTAATATTTTTTTTTTTCTTATTACTCGTAAATAGAAATCACAAAAGACAACTAAAGTTTGACAACATAAATAATACAGAGTAAATAGGAAAATAAAAATAATAAATAAATAAAATAAAAATAACTACTACATAATTTTCTTTTCAACATCCAACGCATTAGGTATGGAGTACATATAATAACAAAAGATTGAAAAAAAAATCAAAGTCAAGTTGATTAATAGATTAAATTATACAGGAGGTGGTTTTGCGTCTTAATTAGCATAAAATTTAGAGGTTAATTGATGATTAGATTTGAGTCACAATCACATATAAATACTCTCCGCTTATTTATATTTAAAACATATATTCTTTTGACACGCATTTAAAAAGAATATATTTAAATAAAATTAATGAGAATGAAGGATTAAATTACTAATCACAAATCATTAGTCACCTAAAATCTGAAAGGGAGCTCTAAGCTTCTAACCACCTGAGCTATCCCTCACTCTGTCCTCCTAACTTCTAATCTTTACCATTTTCATGTTACAATTTATTACTCCCTTCGTTCCTTAATACAATGCCTCTTTTGAACATTTATTCCTTACATAATAAAGAAAAATAGACATTGTATTAAGGGACGGAGGGAGTATTTTTTTTAAAAAAAAAAAAACAACAAACAAACAAATAACAAACAAACGAAACTTCAATTTTGACCACTTATAACTTGTACCCCGTGAGCCGTATATCTCTTATAAGGTTCACTACTTCACTTTAATAAATGGAATCGAAACGTGTATCACGGACTAATGTGGCGGAAAGATAATTTTGACTGGATAGGATTAATCATCTTATATTATTATTATCTGGTAAATAATTCACAGAAAAAAAAAATAAAAAAAATAAAAAAAAAAATCTCTTCCTATGATTAAAAATTAATAGAAGTAAGGTAAAAAAATGTTAATACTCCATACCTTTTTTGTTAATTACACTAAAACCATTTTTCTCTTAAAAAATATTTCAAATGTTAAAAAAAAAAAAAAAAAAAAAAAACAAAAAAAAGGAGATTGTAAACACCGAATCAAGAAAAAGCTTGTACTCCTACTCCACATAAAACATGAGTAAAAGAGTGTAGAACGTAATACCAATAGACCACAAGTAAGGCCGACGATGACGTTGGAGCCAAGGGAGATGGCAGCGAGTTCAACATCACCGATGTGGCCGGCGAAGGACTGAGCGATGACAAACAACGTGTAGGCCGCGATACGAGTAACGATAGTCGGACCAACAATGTGCCATAGCTTCTTAGATTCAATCCATACCCGCTTAGAAAGAGCTAGGTCGTCGTAAAAATAATCATAATTTTGTGTTATTCCTTCATTTGATGTTGAATCTTCGTTATTTTCTGATATCAAAGGAACTGCTTTGTCTAATACCATGGTAGCCTGGTTTATAGGAATTGTAGAGAGAAGACGGAGAAAAAAATGTAGAGAGAGGTTTTTTTTATTACATCAGAATTCAGTAGAAATGAATTCGCATTAATGTCATTTAATGTCATTATTACAATTGTACAGTATATATACTCGAGTTAGTTACACCTAAATAACTTTATAAAATAATAATTGTAATAAATCTAATACACCCCCTGTTAGAAGTGGAGGAGTGGAAGTAGGCACGTGGTGGGTTGCTAAGTTGAGTATTATTGCATGAGTTGAGTGAAGTGAGTACATGCAAGCTCCTATTTATACTAACTAATGTAGGTTACTTCCACCGACTTTGCTCCTTCAATTTGTTTCTCCTTTTTTCTTCTTCTTTCAAGATTAATCTAGGTAGTATGCTTTTGTTTAGTTTTCTAGTTTTTTCTTATTAGATATTTATCCTAGGTTTGTACAAGATATTTCTAGATTACATTTAATATATTACTCCAAGATTTTTCTAGATTAGTCTTTTCAACACTCCCCCTTAATCTGAAAAATCTTGAACACCGAGTTGTCTTCGAAAATGGAGGAATTTATCTGTTGGTAGTGCCTTGGTGAATATATCAACAGCTGATCTCCCGTCTTGCAGAATTGTAGCTCGATCTCCTGTTTCTCGATCAGTTCTCGGATGAAGTGATGTCGTATCTCGATATGCTTCGTGCGACTATGAAAGACTGGATTCCTTGTCATGGCAATAGCTGACATATTGTCACAATGGATGGTTGTTGGATCTTCCGTGTCTTGCCGTAGATCTTGAAGAATTCTCCTTAGCCAGACTGCTTCACATGCTGCGCTTGTGGCCGATATGTATTCTGCTTCTGATGATGATAGTGCCACCGTTGCCTGTTTCTTTGATGACCAGGAGACGGACATCGATCCTATCTGGAACACGTATCCACTCGTACTTCTTCAATCATCAATGCTTCCAGCCCAGTCGCTATCTGTGTAGCCTGTGAGCTTGTAGCCGATCTCGGACTCGTACATTATTCCATGGCTCTTCGTCCCTTTGATATACCTGAGAATCCTCTTTACTGCTGCAAGATGTGTCTTGCTAGGTTCACTCATGAACCTAGAGACAATGCTGACTGCATGTACTATGTCGGGCCTTGTGTTTGTGAGATAGATGAGAGATCCAACCATGCTACAATAGAGCGATGCATCTACTTTCTCCTTTCCATCATATTTGGAGAGTTTCTCATTCGTAACCATTGGTGTCGCCATTGGCTTGCAATCGCTCATGTTGAAATTTTTGAGCATATCTTCAACATATTTCTCTTGTGAGAGAAAAATTCTTCCTGGACTTTGCTTGACTTGCATGCCAAGGAAGTATTTCATAGCTCCAAGGTCGGTCATCTCATATTCCAACATCATTTCTTTCTTGAAATCTTCGATCATTTTTTATTTAGTGCCCATGTAGATAAGATCATCTACATAAATGCACAAGATGAGAAAATCATGTGGCCCTTGGGCCTTGATGTAGAGTGATGGCTCACTTGGGCTTTTTATAAACCCATTTTGAATAAGATAGCCATCAATATTGCTATTCCATGCATGAGGAGCCTGCTTGAGCCCATATAGGGCGAAGACGATACACCTTTTCTTCCTTGCCTTTGATTACATATCCTTGCGGTTGCTCAACATATACTTCCTCTTTTAGCTCGCCATTAAGAAAAGCACACTTGACATCTAATTAAAAAACTTGTAATTTAAGTTGAGCTGCGAGTGCAAGGACTGACCTGATTGTCTCCATTCGAACAACTGGAGCATATGTCTCGTTGAAATCAACTCTGGGTTGTTGTGAATAGCCTTTTGCTACTAGGCGAGCTTTATATTTTTGAATGGAGCCATCTTCATTGTACTTGATTTTGTAGACCCATTTGAGGCCTATTATTTCTTTGTCTTGTGGCTTGTCAACAAGCTCCCATGTGCGATTCTTCTCGATCATCTTGATTTCTTCATTCATGGCGTCAATCCATTTTTCTTCTTGCGCCGCCTCTTGGAAGCTTTGTGGTTCACTGGCAATGAGGGCCATGATAGCATGATTACATTAATATTTATCCAAGTAGGCCGGAGGACGCCTTGGTCGTTGTGATCGTCGAACTTCTTGTGCCGGACTTGATTCTGGTGTTGAGCTTGAGCTTGATGGTGACCTTGGGCTGCTCTGTGGTGATCTTGGGCTGTTTGGTGTTGATCTTGAACTGCTTGGTGTTGATCTTGAACTGCTTGGTGTTGATCTTGGGCTGCTTGGGCCTTCACCTTCATCTAGGCTTGAAGATGGAATGACTGCTGCAGAAACTTCTAGATCTTAAACTTCTGGATTGCTCTCGTTCCATTGCCATTGTGCTTCTTCGTTGAATATGACATCCTTGGAGATGATCAACTCCTTGGATTCGGGCAGATAAAGACGATATCCTTTTGACTCGTCACTGTATCCAATGAAGATACATTTTTCTCCTTTTCCGTCTAGCTTATCCCGATTCTCCTTCGGGACGTGGGCATATGCAATGCACTCGAAAACTTTGAGGTGCTCAACTCTTGGCTTTCGTTTGTGCCAAGCTTCGTATGGCGTCATGCTTCTTATTGCTTTCGTGGGAGACCTGTTCAGGATGTAAATAGCTGTGCGGACAGCTTCTGCCTAAAAATGTTTAGGCAGATTTTTTTCCTTGCATCATACTCCGAGCCTTTTCAGCAATTGTCCTGTTTCTCCTTTCTGCAACACCATTTTGTTGTGGTGTACGTCTCACTGTGAGCTCCTTTTTGATGCCGTGCTCTTTACAGAATTTGTTGAATTCATTGCTTGTGAATTCTCCCCCACGATCGGTTCTTAGAACCTTTATTGAATGCCCACTTTGTTTTTCTGTGAGGGCTTTAAATTGCATGAAGTGGGATAATGCTTCTGATTTTTTCTCCAAGAAATATACCCACATCATGCGTGAAAAATCATCAACAATCAACAGAAAGTATCTTTTTACGCCAAGAGACGGATTCTTGGTAGGACCCCATATATCAGCATGGACAAGCTCTAATGGAGCTCTAGCCCTCCAAGATTAAGTTGGAAATGGTGATCTATGCATTTTGCCATAGATACAACCCTCACAAATTTTCTTTTCATTAGTGATTGGTGGTAGCCCAATCACCATTTCTCTATTTTTTAACAGTTTTAAACTGTCAAAATTTAAATGCCCGAATCTCAAATGCCACAAGGTGGACTCATCCACTGTTGTGCTTAGGGCAATGTTTGACTCCAATTGCATTTTAAGTGGAAATATTTTATTTGGAGCCATTTTAGTGGTAGTGATTAATTGCCCTTTTTTCTTGTCATATATGTGGCATTGATTATTATCAAATTTTACCATATAGCCCTTTTAGACTAATTGGCCCACACTTGGTAAATTTTGTGCCAGCCCATGAGCATAAAAGACGTCGGGGATGAATTTAGAGGAGCCATTTTTTGTTTTAACAACAATTGTTCCCTTTCCGGAAACTTCTTGATTACTCCCATCACCAAGAGTAATTTGTGATTTTATATTTTCATCAAGAGTTACGGTAGGGAATAGATTTCAAGCCTTAAATCCCACTAGCTTGAACCCCATTGTGATCATACACTAAAGTACGGTGGCGTCCAAAAGGGAAGAAGATAGAGCAAAAGAGTCGCCAACAAGTTTTAGGAACTTGTAAACCGTTCACGAGGTGAAGGTTACACCCCTTAACGATCCAAGAGATCGTCAACTCCATAAGGTCTAGAACCAAATAAGGGTTCGGGGGTGAAGGTACAAATCCAACCTAAAAGAGATTGAACCTGCCCTAATAATAGGCCTCTACTTTATTATGATCGTATTCATGTGCGCTTTTTAATTAACATGCAATCAATAGGATTAACCCTAAACCTGTTTATCTATGTTGGTTGAATATTAATGCACAAACAAATCTATTATTGGCGACCACTTGAATTATAATCACATTAACACTAAACAAGATTATTAATTATCTTATTAATCGTGATTACAAGTACCAATTCCCTTTAAACATGCATAAAAGGTGTGATCAAGCAATAAAAATAAATATAATATGTATCAAGCAACATAATAAAAATAATCAGTATCATGAATAATAAAATTATAATCATAATAATAATCATCATAAATAAAATAATCATCATAAATTATAACAATAATAATATTCATAATTATAACAATTATAATCATAATCATGTTCATGTTAATACAAAAACATAATTATAATAGCAAGATCCTAGGCATGATACTAACAAGATTAATAACAAACCCTAGCATGTCACTAAGCAATAAAAATCAAATCTTTAACCCTAACATGATACTAACAATCATAAGTATTAGGAAGAACATAGGAAGCATCATAACAATCATATTTAATATTAAAGTTACCCTAGACATGATACTAGGAATATCATAATAACAATGTAAACATGATTTCTACATCATAATATCAATTAAAACCATTAAAGTACTTACTTTGATGCCTCGTACCTCTTTCTAATAACAAAATACACACGTTAGTAACTTCAAGGAAAATAATAAACAAAACAATTAAATTAAATAATTGAAATAGAGATTTGGGACCAAACCCTCAGAAATTAAAACCTTTCACGTCTAGGGCGAAGGCAACTTCGAATATGGCTAGGTGTTTTTAGATCTTGTGAATGCGGAATTTTGTATATGAAAACAAAGTTTAAAAGAAAAAGAGAGAATGCTAATTAAAACTGATTGTAGAACTTGTGTATGATGAGAATTGGTGAAGATGATTGAAAACGGAGTTTTTAATACGATATTTATAGAGAAAATCAGCCAAAAAGATAAATAGACAAAATAGAGTCTAACGCACAGAAAACAGGGCTGGCGCCAACCCTGGCTAGCTGGCGCCATGCACCAACACTAGCGCCAGGCGCTAGTGGCTAGCGCCAGGCCTGGTTCCAGGCGCCAAGGCCTAGGGTTAGGCGCCAAGCCTGATTTTAACGCGTTTTCGAAAATCCGATAAGTTTGCCGTACTGGAGGATAAAATCATATAATTTGCTCGAAAATGCTATTTGATTTTGATTAAAACTCTTAAAAGTCAACAAAAGTCAATTTATCAATGCTAATTGAATTAGGAATGAAAAGAACCTTCTAGAAGATTCTAGAAGACTAAAACCATTCCTAATTTCATTAGAAATGATAAATCATATTAGGCCCTCCCCTAGATCATTGGGCCGTACTTAAAGCTCAAACCGGGCCCAGTTTAGTAAATTGGCCATAACTTCCTCAATATTCATCGGAATTGGGCTTATAATATATCGTTGGAAAGGTCTTTGCAAGCCCCATACAACTACAATACTATTGGACCCATATCATGGACCAACCAAACTGGATTGGCTGTTTTCTTAAAATAAGTTTTCAAAAACAGAGAGAAGAGAAAAGAAATTAAAATTATCCGCAACACTAGAATTTCCACACTTTCACTTCATTCGATTATGATTCGACGTCAAAGGTACTCATCACTGGGTTTGTTTTGGGGAGACACAAGTGGGTGTCTACAGAAGCCCCCACTTTGACTGAGTTTGGAGAAACGCGAGTTTCGACAAACGAAAGTCAAAGTAACCGACTTGCTGTTTCGATGACCTCCTGCTAGTTAGAGAATGCCATCCCGCTTGAAAACCGCTACGCCCGTAACTGCTTCCAAATATAGAAGATTTCTTCGCCTGAAACTATCCTCCTCCGCTATGATAATATTCCACGTCCAAGGGAATACCATCGAAGATTGCTTCTCTTGAAACAATCCTCAGCTGTTTGTGACAACTCTCCACAATCTAGGGAACGCCACCTTGCTGTTTCGATGTTCACTCGTCTCTGAACAAAGAGCTTCCTTTTGATATCTTCAATTTCCGCTGTGATAGTCTTCGAAAAGATCACTGCTTCTTAATCCTTAATGCTGCCATGCCAGTACGTCGGCGCTTTGCTGCTTGTAAACCAGTATGTCGGTGCTTTTGCTGTGATGACAATCCTCTTTTCTTTGGGAATAGTTGCCAACACAACTCTTGTATGATGTATGACAATCCGATTTAGGAAAAGTTGTCAATGCCACGTAACAATCCATCCTTGGAAATATTGCCACGATGAAACGACAATCCGTATCTCGAAAAATTCGCCAAAATCCAATTTTTGGAAAAGTTGTCAATGCTTCGTAACAATCTTTCATAAGAACTTTGCTACGATCGATAATCCACATCTTGGAATATAACTCTTGAAAGCAATCCACCTTGGAAATTTTCCAACGCTATGCGACAATCCTTTTAGGAAATTATTGCCACAATTGACAATCCGCGTCTTGGAATATTTGCAAAAAGAGTAGACCGACAATCCACTTCGAGAAAATTTGCCACTTACTGAAATGAATGACAATCCACGTTGAGAAACTTTGCTGAAATTTATGATGAATAGAGACCTACAACAATCCTTTGGGAAATTTTGCCATAGGGAACTGGGTGTATGACAATCCAATCTCGGAAAACTTGCCAGCGATCTATGAATGTATGACAATCCGAATTTGGAAAAACTTGCCAAACAGAGAAGGAGCACGACAATCCACGCTTGGAAACCTTGCCAGGGATGACAATCCAATTTTTGGAAAACTTTGTCGTTTAATAAGAATGCGCGACAATCCATATTTGGAAATATTGTCGTTTAAGTGCTTACTTTTGAACCGATTGTAATGAGCCAATGTTTTAGGCGCTTAAGCTAAGTGAGACGATTTTTTGTCAGGTCAATCACTTACTACGATTGTAATCGAGCTGACTACTAATCATGTCAAATTGCTTATAGGGGCTAACTGGCGTACCAAGGAACCTGAAATTGCTGCATGAGGTCGAAATCACCTTTCTGAGAGGCTTCGAGCTCTGTCGTTGCTGAGATATCTCTGGAGCCAAGAATTGGCGTAGGGTCTTCCCTATTCTGCTGCACCTGTATTTATTTTAGACTACAAAACTTTACCAATCTTTTTAATCATCTTAGGGTTGACCTAAGGTTTAGCATTGCTTGACTCATCGACTTGACACGACTCAAGGTATAAACTTGACTCTCTGTGATTGACTGACTCGAGGTTGACTCGACTCGAAGTGAAATGACACGTGTGACTCGTGACCCGTGTGTGCATATTATGACTCAATGTGACTCAAAAATGCAAAAAGCAAAAATTTTCCGTCATTTTTTTGTGGAGGGTACCGACTTTTTCCCGAAAAAAAAACGTGAAAAAAGAATCGAAAGTGTGAAGATGCATGTTGAATGAGCTTAGTCAAATGTTGTTTGATACTGTCTCTCAAGGTGCAAGGATTAATTCATCCTAGGCTATCTCAACTGTTGACTCAATGATGAAAGTATTTAGGTAACTTAGGCACGGAGGCTAAGCACTTCATACTTCAATGTACAATGACAATTATGATTAATGAGCGATTTTGATATGACAAGGCATGCTTCAACGTTATGTTAAGATTTCATGACAAAGGGTTCCTAAGGGAAGTATATTTGGTCATGTATCTGTGCGGTGTGTGAAATTGACACTAAAGTTAGGCCGCAAGGGCTAAGTGTGTGGAGAAATATTATTTTTAGAAGAGTCAAATAATGGTGACTCTTTAGGCTAGGTAAGCTAATGATATGAGGATCAAGCCCCCAAGTCTAGCTCTAAATGAATAGGGATGAGCATAGGGAATCCCTTGATATGATTATGGTGTAAGTGTGTGAATATGAATGCAGGTTTATTACGGCCGCACCTCGATGTGAGGTTGCCTACGTATCCGTTAGGAATCAGGCCGAACGTAGCTCTAGCCGAGCCTCGCACAAATGTGTATGCCTCAAAAAGGTCTTTTTAAAGGTTGTAACGTGGTTAGGCTAAAGGCTGAAGAAGAAGGGGATAAAGGCTCAAGACCCTAGATAAGCCCCTAAGGTGTGCAACCTTGCTTTTGAATGCTTGAGTTTCTACTCTTTTTTAGCTCTCTTTTATCTTTTGCTTTAGCATCTATTTTATTTTTATAAGTGTGAGCAATCTCGATCATGCTGTCTATCACTCACTTGGCATTCATGTTTCTCAGGCACGGTACCGAGCACTCGATAAGAGACGCAATCTGAGACGTGTTCTTATCAAAGATATTTTCATATCAAAGACATTGGAACACTTACCCTTTTGTACACTTTTATTTATTTTTTTGCTTTTGCTTATTTCTGCTATTTATTTTGATCTTTTGAAATCACTCAAGCTTTTGAAATTGCATAAGTTACACACCATCCCATCTCAAGGTTAGGTAGATATGGGTTGAAGAATAAAGGTCTATCGTTAGACGAGGCTCAAAGTGGTTTATGAAGAAAGGATGTATAATTGAAGGGTGAAAGGAGATATGATGTGGCTACAAGGAGTGCCTCAAATCATTGGTATATCTTGTGTTTAATTCGACATGGATTTTTTTTTTTTTATGCAATATAATGAAATGATCATATATAAGGAAATAAATGCTCATTTTATTAAAAAGGGGAAAAGGAAAAAACTATAAAATTAATCTAAAGGAAAAGAAAAGGTGCCTATGCTAGACTTATAGGGGAAAGAAAAAAAATGAAAAAGAAATAGAAAAAGAGGTCATGAAATCTTGTCGTTGAAGCTCGCCTCTGTCTTGTGTTGTTTGCTCCGACATCATCCAGTCTTCTCGCTAGCTAGAGGCAATGGGATCTTGTTTGCTTCTATGAGATCTTGAATGAGATTTTGAAACCTATAGCATTCATCAGTAGTATGACTGCGCCCTCGATGGTACTTGCAATAAGAGTTTGGATTCCATCTCGAAGATCGATTTTCTGGTGTTGGATCCTCGGTAGGGCCAATAGGTTTGATTAATCCTCGATCGTAAAGACGGTCGAAAGCAGCATCGTAGGTCATTCTAATGGATGTGAACTCTCGCCTCGGTTTCCTTTTAGATCCTTGATTTTCCATGGCTAAGACACCACTATGGTCAAAGGCACTAACATTATTACTAGAGTGGGCGTTTTTGGAAGAAGAAGGATTGTTGTTCTTCTTTCCTTTCCAGCCACCGTGGTTACTATTGTTAGTAGCTTTTTGCTTTGCGAGGTCATCTTCGATTTCAATTCCAATGTCACAAACGGCCTTGAAAGTATTCAAATTGTGTTGATATTTCAAATGCTTCGAATACTTCTCTTGAAGATTCTTGATAAACATCCTCACAGACTCCTTTTCGGTGGGGACCTCAATCATCTTGGCGGAAGTTTCCCTCCATTTATTAAAGAAAGAAGTAAAGCCTTCATTCTTTTTTTGTCTTAGAATCTCAAGTTGTCTATGATCGGTTTCAACTTGAATATTGCACTTGTACCTATCAATGAAAGCGTTTACTATCGATTCCCAGGTAGAGGTTTTCTCCTTGTCAAGGGAGAAGAACCATTGTTGGCAAACGGTTTCAAGAGATAGAGAGAACAGAGAGGGAAAAACCTTCTTATCGATACCCTTAATACTCATTATGGTTTCAAAAGCTCTTAGATGAAAGTAAGGATTATATGTTGCCTTGAATTTTGGGATGTCGTTGGCATTGAACTTCTGCGGAAGAAGATCTTTGTCCACCGAGACCCCTTGTGATGTAACTCTTGAAACTTGTAGTCGCTAGAAAACTTGCTTATACTCTCTTGCATGAGGTCCATCTGTTGTTGCTTCACGGGATCATCAATCTTGAGTGCGAGAAGCTTCAGTGTCTCAGTCACAGTAGCCAGTTGGTTCTTAAGATCATTGACTTCTTCTTGAGTTGCCATTATCTTCTTAGCCTTCCTCTTTTGACGATTCGGTTTATCAAAAATTGAGACTTGAATAAAGAGGTTGTCCTTGATTAATCGCCCTTCTCTCCTTGACCAAGTAGTGTGGAAAAGGAATTTGGGGATACTTATTGTTAATTATTTGACTCAAACTTTATTCAACATGCAATGGATGGAGAAAGTGAAGAAAGATTGGAATAGAATGTGAAGAATATTTAGATGGAGGGATATGAAGAATTAGGAGTGGAATGTACCCCCAACTCAAATGACGGAAAGACCGACTCATGCATGAACCTAAGACATGGTCAAGGTGACATATACTCAAAGTGTATGCTAAGACTAGTGAGTGTTGGTGACATGTTGAGACTCGTGTCATGACCATGTGGCTAGACTATGTGACTAAGACTCGATTAATGACTCGACAAGGTGTTATTGACATCGAAAATTAACCGAATTAATTAGCAAACTGGTTAATTAGACACTAGGTGATGACTCGACCAATAATCCAAACTGTCGGCCAAACGACAGGACTGGCGTCACACCATGGAGCTTGGCGCCAGACGACAGAGCTGTCTTCAGACGCTACACTTCATAGTGTGGCGCTACAGCTCAGACCTTGGCGCCAATATTGGAGCTTCGGTCTGGGACTTTTTTCGGTATTATTAGTCAATCGGGGTATGGCTAAAGTCGTACTAGGTCAATTCCGATTGAAATATTAGACTTTAATGACTCTAATTAATTAATTAATTAATTAATTAGGCAAAGTTCTTTAAGCCATTAATTTATTTAATCTCAACACAAGTCAAACAAACGGTTAAGAGAAACATAGAATATATATGCTCAACAAAATAATGCACAATTAGTCAAGTAGGCACAATATGATGCAATGAGTTTGCAACCTAACCATGGCTCTAGTTCTCTAAAGTTCGGGATATGGTTTAGTCAAAAAGGGTCCATGGTTAATTGTCCGGATGCACCGCGCGGAAGCCTAACCGTGAAGGGTTGGCGCGAGTGGATGGGACACCGCGAGTTTTTTTTAGAAAAAACTCGCTTCCATGGTTTGGTGAATTCAACATCTCGGATGTACCCTTTGTTGCACGGAGCGTTCAATCGGGTAGATAGAGCATGAATTCCCAGAGGGTTATGTCCATATGTAGAACACATATGGGTTTCAGAAAAGTGAGAAAAAAATTCAATTAGGAAGTAGGATCGAGCAAACAATACGAAACACCGGTCGAAATTAGAACGCATATTTCTGGCTCGGTATTGGGGGAAATTGGCGCCAGCAATCAGAGACTGGCGCCAGCTTTTAACTGTAGCGCCTGGCGCCAATACTGGCGTCTGGCGCTACAACTAAAATTCTGGCGCCAAGCTCTGGCCCCTGACGCTACTTCCCACATGCCTCAGCAGCTTTCTGTGCTCGATAAAATTTTCCAGCTTCGCGTGGTGTTATTTCAGTCCTAGTTGTGAAAGACATTCCTCAAATTTCCTACGTGTAAAATCCTATGTTTTTAACTCATTACGGATGGTCTTTCCAATGAGATCTTTTTTATGCATATGACAATAATGTTAATCAAAATTACGCACATGAAATACTTAGAACTTTTCGAGTCTCATCCACTCATTCTAAATCATTGCCGAAACAAATTCAGGAATTAAAATAGAAATCCTCCCCAGTGGAGTCGCCAAAAACTGTAGGGAATAGATTTCAAGCCTTAAATCCCACTAGCTTGAACCCCACTGTGATCATACACTAAAGTACGGTGGCGTCCAAAAGGGAAGAAGATAGAGCAAAAGAGTCGCCAACAAGTTTTAGGAACTTGTAAACCGTTCACGAGGTGAAGGTTACACCCCTTGACGATCCAAGAGATCGTCAACTCCATAAGGTCTAGAACCAAATAAGGGTTCGGGGATGAAGGTACAAATCCAACCTAAAAGAGATTGAACCTGCCCTAATAATAGGCCTCTACTTTATTATGATCGTATTCATGTGCGCTTTTTAATTAACATGCAATCAATAGGATTAACCCTAAACCTGTTTATCTATGTTGGTTGAATATTAATGCACAAACAAATCTATTATTGGCGATCACTTGAATTATAATCACATTAACACTAAACAAGATTATTAATTATCTTATTAATCGTGATTACAAGTACCAATTCCCTTTAAACATGCATAAAAGGTGTGATCAAGCAATAAAAATAAATATAATATGTATCAAGCAACATAATAAAAATAATCAGTATCATGAATAATAAAATTATAATCATAATAATAATCATCATAAATAAAATAATCATCATAAATTATAACAATAATAATATTCATAATTATAACAATTATAATCATAATCATGTTCATGTTAATACAAAAACATAATAATAATAGCAAGATCCTAGGCATGATACTAACAAGATTAATAACAAACCCTAGCATGTCACTAAGCAATAAAAATCAAATCTTTAACCCTAACATGATACTAACAATCATAAGTATTAGGAAGAACATAGGAAGCATCATAACAATCATATTTAATATTAAAGTTACCCTAGACATGATACTAGGAATATCATAATAACAATGTAAACATGATTTCTACATCATAATATCAATTAAAACCATTAAAGTACTTACTTTGATGCCTCGTACCTCTTTCTAATAACAAAATACACACGTTAGTAACTTCAAGGAAAATAATAAACAAAACAATTAAATTAAATAATTGAAATAGAGATTTGGGACCAAACCCTCAGAAATTAAAACCTTTCACGTCTAGGGCGAAGGCAACTTCGAATATGGCTAGGTGTTTTTAGATTTTGTGAATGCGGAATTTTGTATATGAAAACAAAGTTTAAAAGAAAAAGAGAGAATGCTAATTAAAACTGATTGTAGAACTTGTGTATGATGAGAATTGGTGAAGATGATTGAAAACGGAGTTTTTAATACGATATTTATAGAGAAAATCAGCCAAAAAGATAAATAGACAAAATAGAGTCTAACGCACAGAAAACAGGGCTGGCGCCAACCCTGGCTAGCTGGCGCCAGGCACCAACACTAGCGCCAGGCGCCAGTGGCTAGCGCCAGGCCTAGTTCCAGGCGCCAAGGCCTGGGGTTAGGCGCCAAGCCTGATTTTAACGCGTTTTCGAAAATCCGATAAGTTTGCCGTACTGGAGGATAAAATCATATAATTTGCTCGAAAATGCTATTTGATTTTGATTAAAACTCTTAAAAGTCAACAAAAGTCAATTTATCAATGCTAATTGAATTAGGAATGAAAAGAACCTTCTAGAAGATTCTAGAAGACTAAAACCATTCCTAATTTCATTAGAAATGATAAATCATATTAGGCCCTCCCCTAGATCATTGGGCCGTACTTAAAGCTCAAACCGGGCCCATTTTAGTAAATTGGCCATAACTTCCTCAATATTCATCGGAATTGGGCTTATAATATATCGTTGGAAAGGTCTTTGCAAGCCCCATCCAACTACACTACTATTGGACCCATATCTTGGAACAACCAAACTGGATTGGCTATTTTCTTAAAATAAGTTTTCAAAAACAGAGAGAAGAGAAAAGAAATTAAAACTATCTGCAACACTAGAATTTCCACACTTTCACTTCATTCGATTATGATTCGACGTCAAAGGTACTCATCACTGGGTTTGGTTTTGGGGAGACACAAATGGGTGTCTACAGTTACAAAGAAATTTTTATTTCCGGTCATGTGGTTGGAACAACCACTATTTATATACCATATGTCATTTTCCTCTTCTTGAGCATTTAGACAGGTATAAAATATTTGATCATTATTTTCAGTGAAGTTGGCCTCTTCTTTTTGCCGGAAATAACAATCTTTTTCAAAATGAGAGTGTCGTGTACATCTTTTGCATTTGTACCGACAATCTCTTGTATTATGGCCATTTTCTTGCATAATATGCAAAAAGAGCTATTATCTCGGCTCCCTTGATTTTTATAATTTCCTCTTCCCCGACCTCGATTATTAAAAATTTTCTTTTTTGGTTGAAAATTATTTTCATGGCTATTTTTATTTTCTCCATTAGAAAATTTTAATTTATCCTGAAAGGCTTGTTCTACTAGCTGCTCATCAAATCTACGCATTCTTTCTTCATGAGCCAGTAGAGAGCCCATTAGCTCAGTCATGTTGAGCAATTTTAAATCTTTATTAGATTATTCTATGGCAGCCACTATGTGATCAGATTTTTTGGTGAGAGTGCGTAGTATTTTTCGGATTATTTTAACATCTTCAATTGTGTCTCCATTAGATCGAATTTGGTTAACAATATTTGAGACTCGATCAACATAAGATTGAATTGATTCATTATCGGTCATTTGTAGGCTATCAAATTGACCCCACAAATATTGAAGTTTAAAGAGTATTACCTTTTCTGAGCCTCTATATTTTGTCTCCAGGATACTCCACGCCTCCTTTGCCGTTGTAGCGGCCATGATCATAGGTAGTATTGTTTCATCTACCCCACGATAAATTATGGAAAGGGCATAATGATCCCTTCTTATGTTTTGTTTGTATTGGCCTCACTTAGAGGCATCCCAAGAAGCCTCTTCATTGGCATCTTTGGGTTTCTCATAGCCAACTTCAATAATTTCCCAAATGTCTTGGGTGATGAAGATTGATTTTATTTGCATACTCCATTGATCAAATTTCTCCCCCTTAAATGTAGGTACCCAATTAACTTGGGGATTAAAATTGTTTGTGTTTGGATTTGGAATAGGGGATGCCATTTGAATTTATGTGGAGTTGTTGTTATATTTGATTTTGGATGATGAATGGAAAATGGAGGCTTTGGATTAATTGGCTCTAGATACCAAATATTAGAAGTGGAGGAGTGGAAGTAGGCACGTAGTGGGTTGCTAAGTTGAGTATTATTGCATGAGTTGAGTGAAGTGAGTACATGCAAGCTCCTATTTATACTAACTAATGTCGGTTACTTCCACCGACTTTGCTCCTTCAATTTGTTTCTCCTTTTTTCTTCTTCTTTCTAGATTAATCTAGATAGTATGCTTTTGTTTAGTTTTCTAGATTTTTCTTATTAGATATTTATCCTAGGTTTGTACAAGATATTTCTAGATTACATTTAATATATTACTCCTAGATTTTTCTAGATTAGTCTTTTCAACACCCCCTTCATGCTGGACATTGATCCAATATGCCAAGCTTGGAAACCAGAGACCAATGCTGTGTAGAAGCCAAAGGTTTAGTTAGCACATCTGCCAACTGTTGGTCAGGAGGAACATGAACAGTCTGAAGAAAACCATTCTCAACCAGTTCTCTGACATAATGCATATCCCTCTTCAAATGTTTAGTTTTCTCATGAAACATGGGATTTTTGGCAAGCTGTTCAGCTGAAATATTATCACAATAAAGAGTCACGGGTAACTGAACTTTGACTGCTAGATCTTCAAGTAAACCACACACCCATTCAAGCTCACTACCTATAACAGACATACTCCTATACTCTGATTCTGCTGAAGATTTGCTCACAGACCTTTGTTTCTTGGTCTTCCAAGACACCAAATTTGAACCAAGAAACACAGTATAAGCACTCAAGCTTCTACTGCTAAATTGACAGCTACTCCAGTCTGCATCACTGTAAGCCTGAAGTGATAAATCAGAATCTGCAGAATACCACAGGCCTGCATTCATAGTACCTTTTAAGTACTTAATGACATGCAATGCTGCTCTCAAATGTGAAACCCTGGGAGTATGCATAAATTGACTTAAGTGCTGCACAGAATAAGACAGATCAGGTCTGTAGATAAAGGAGTTGAGACAGGAATACAATATTCCATACCAGCATCAGAAATTATATCCCTTATATACTTCTTCTGAGACAAGAAAGTACCCTTAGAGTTCATTGAAATCTCAATCCCAAGGAAATATTTCAGATCCCCTAAATCCTTGATTGTGAAAGCATCATCAAGAGCCTTTTTAATATCACCAATTTGAGAACTTAAAGTTCCAGTTAACAACATATCATCCACATAGACAAGAATGATCAGAAATTCATCATTTTTATGTCTAGTAAACATAGAATAGTCTTGAGTAGATTGTGTGAAAGCCAAAGATTTCAATAATTTGCTCAACTCTTTATTCCACTGCCTAGATGCCTACTTTAGTCCATAATGGACCTTTTAAGTTTACACACTTGACCAGACTTAGCCTTGTCATAACCAGCTGGTGGCACCATATACACCTCCTCATCCAGAAACCTATGTAAAAAGGCATTATTTACATCCAATTGACATAAAGGCCAGTTGTACACAGTAGCAAGAGCTATCACAACCCTTACAGTAGCTAACTTAGCAACAGGTGAGAAGGTTTCAGTAAAATCTTGGCCTTCTACTTGCTATAACCAATAGCCACCACCCTAGCTTTATATCTCTCTATTGTGCCATTAGGGTTCAACTTCACCTTGTAAACCCATTTAGATCCAATAGCTTTCTTACCTTTAGGTAAGAAAGTCAAATCCCAAGTCTCATTGGCTTCCAAAGCCTTCAATTCTTTCTCCATTGCACTCACCCAATTAACATCCTTCTTTGCCTGATTATAAGTACTAGGCTTAGTCACTCTTCTAGAGTTGACATTAAAGGATTCAGATTGTTCTGAAGCAACATCTTTATGAGGCATATATGTTGTTTCAAAATCTTTATATTTTTCTGACAGTTTAACATGTCTAGAAGATCGTCTAGGAACATTTTGTGAAGGCAGAATAGACTGAGAAATCAGAGAAACTGATTCAGCAGATTCAGAACTATCTTCTGCTGAACTGGAATGAAGATGTTGTAGAATAGGAGACTGAATACTACCAGTATCAATAGTATCATGAAAAGAATTTTGAGAAGAATTAGGTGTGACAGAAGACAATATCACACTTTCAGAGCTGAAATCAATGATTTGAGAAGGAACAGGAATAGGACATTGAGAAATCTTTTGATCTTCAGCTTTATAGGGAAAAACATTCTCAAAGAAAATCACATCCCTAGAGACAAACCTTGTATGAGAATTGAGATCATACAATTTAAAAGCCTTTTGGCCAAAAGGATAGCCAAGAAAAATACACTTTCTTGCTCTAGAGTCAAACTTATCCCTATTAGGAGACAGATTGTAGGCATAACAGAGGCAACCAACAACTCTAAGCTCATTATAATCTGGTGGTTTATGAAAAAGAATTTCATAATGAGACTTCCAGCCCAGAACTTTAGTTGGAAGTTTATTTATCAAATGAGTAGCAGAAAGTAAACAATCTCCCCAAAATTTCTTAGGCAAATTAGCATGAAACCTAATGGCTCTAGAAATTTCAAGCAAATGCCTATGTTTTCTCTCAACTCTTCCATTCTGTTGAGGTACCTTAGCAACACTTTTCTGATGTAAAATTCCTTTAGCAGCAAACATATCTAAACAAAACTCCTTCACCAATTCAGCTCCATTGTCAGATCTAATTACTTTCACCCTTTTCTGGAACTGTGTTTCTACCATAGCCAGAAAACCAGCAACAGTCTTCTGAACTTGCAATTTATTGTGAAGAAGGGAAGTCCATGTTACCCTACTATGATCATCAAGTATAGTAAGGAAATATGAAGCTCCATTAAGAGCCTTAACCCTATAAGGACCCCATAAGTCGATATGAACCAGATCAAAAGCTTCTACAGCTCTACTGTCACTCACAAGAAAAGGCAATTTATGTTGCTTAGAATGCAAACATACATCACAATTATATTCATGTATTTCAGAACAATCAAGACCAATAACATGCTTTATTTTGGACAAAGAAACATGTCCTAACCTAGCATGAAACAGAGCAACACTCACAACATCTCTTCCTTTATTACAAATACTGGTACTAGTCTTATTTGGCAAAACAAGACCTGCATCATTGCCATTCTCAACAGTATTACACCCTACTTTATTATCAGCAATAATACCAGGAATTACCTCATTGTTGGAGAAGTAATACAAACCAACTTGCCTTAGTCCATATCCAATCACATTATCACTAGAATGGTCCTGAAAATAGCAACCATTCCTAGTAAAGAACACCTTAACACCAAACTGTTCAATCAACCTCCCAATTGACAGCAAATTATGCTTAAACCCCTCTACCAGCATAACATCATTCAACACTATCTTGTCATTCAATCTAACAGATCCAACCAGAACAACACACTTAAAAGACCCATCAGGTAAACATACCCTAATAGGACTATTAAGTTTCTTCTTATTTATAAGCAGAGATTCATCATAAAACATATGATCACATGCACCCCGAATCTATAATCCACACACAATTTGCTCCATAATCATTCGTAGAACAATTAAAGGAGTAAGTGTCAATACCTGCAAAATTTGCAAATGACAGACCAGAACCTCCAGTAGCATGCTTGCCTTTCAAGGTTTTCATCACCTCTTGACAGATCACACTCAGCATATCAGAATCAATACCACTAGCAGCAGCAGCATTATCCACAGAAAGAGGATCTTCTTGAACTTGTTCAGCATTAACATTGGCAGCAATCTTCTGACCGCCACCAGGATTCTTAGCAGCCTTAAGAGCATTATACCAATCTGGATAACCATGAAATTCAAAACAAGAATCCACAGGATGACCCTTCCCTTTACAATAGTCACACTTCTTGTCAAATTTTTCTTTCTTCCAGTCCTTCTTAATTAACAACATTCTGATTGTTGTTATTCCTCTGAAATTTCTGAGTATGATTCCTCTAAAATCCCTAAGCAGCCATAGCACTGCTCTCACCAATCTGCTCAATGCTACCACTAACCTCCTTATGTTTCTCAACTTGTTGAGCAATAGAAAAATCCCTATTAAGACTAGGAAGAGGATCCATGGAAAAAATGTTTGTAATAGTAGAATCAAAACCACTATTCAAACCTAGCAAAAACTGCATCAACTTATCATCAGCTTCAAGATCAGCAAGTCTCTTTAAGAATTGACAAGTACAAGTAGATAATGCACCACATGTACACACAGGAATCTCCTTCAAACTCTGCAATTTATCCCACAACTTCTTGATTTTTCCATAATAAGCAATAATCGACATATTTTCTTGCTTTAAAGCATCAATTTCTTTCTTCAATTGGTAAATCAAAGGACCATTAGATTGACCAAAACGTTCTTGCAATTCACTCCACAATTCAACAGCAGAATCAAGATAAGCAAAATCATCAGCAATTTCAGCAGTCATAGAACTCAAAATCCAATTAATAACCATGTAATCAGCTCTCTTCCACCTAGGATAATCCTTATGAAACTCATCAGATTTCTTCAAAGAACCAGTAACAAAACCATCCTTATTCTTAGCAACCAAAGCACGTTTAACACTACGACTCCATCTAATGAAATTATGACCAGAAAATGGAACAACAACTAGAGAAGCAGTAGGATTATCCAAATTCGCAATAAAAAGAGGATCAAAATTACCTCCAAAAGAATTCGAGTTCGTCTCAAAGGTCGCATCACCATTACCAGAAGCAGCTGCCATTAAAACAGCTCAAATATCTTCAAGATTCTGAAAAACAATAGCAATCGAAGAACAAGATATGCAAGAAAATGATCAAAAGAGTAATCAAATGATCAAGATATGCAAGAAAATTTCGCAATCGCAAAACAAAACCGCAATCGCAAGAAACCTTCGCAATCAATCAGTAAATCAGCGAAAACAGAGATGATTGAAAAAATCAATCAAGAAAAACAAAGAACGAACCCTAATCTCGAGTAAGATTTGCTCTGATACCATATAAGAATTGTAGAGAGAATGAAGAAGGAGAAAAAATGTAGAGAGAGGTTTTTTTATTACATCAGAATTTAGTAGAAATGAATTCGCATTAATGTCATTATTACAATTGTACAGTATATATACTCGAGTTAGTTACACCTAACTAACCTTATAAAATAATAATTTTAATTAATAAATCTAATATGGTTTACTTGCTTGAGAGAAATTACACAATAGAGAGAGGGTTTTTTTTTCTTTGGGATATAATAACGATTATAAAAACTTTGGTCAATTGATTATGAAGTTATATGTAATACCCCGTATTTTCAATGTATTTTATAAATTATTTATTTAATTATAAAATATATTTTGGGTCAAACTATTTTAAAGATTTGGATTATAAATAAAGCAAGTATTTATATTTGGGTCAATAAGTATTTAATCCAAATGTAGCCCATCTTCATCATAAACCCAACCATCCTATTTTTATATTTGGGCCAACTCTTTCATCATCTAAGTTTATAATTTTTATAAGCCCAAAATTTGCCCTAACCTATTCTACACTATGAATACTCCTTCAATCCCCAAAATTTCCCACACAAAAAGTCAATTGGTCAAGGTAATTATTTTCTCCCTTATTTCTTTTTTTTCTTTTCTTTCTTTTTCTTTTCTTTCTTTTTCTTTTCTTTTTCCTTATTATTTTCTCTTCTTTGTTGCTCCTTGGGTTCATACGTGGGTATGAACATGCATGGCCATCATCACTTACTTCCACCCCCTTGCCATGTCACCTTGCCGGCACCGACCCCAGCCGCCGTCAGCCACGTCGCCGACCACCCCTGTAGGTCCGACGACCACCCACACACACACCTTGGTCGTGAGCTTCACTCTCTCCTCCTTGTTGTAATTTAATTTATGTATTATACATATTTTTGGGTATTGATTCTTGATGGTTAAATTATGATTAGTATGTTTTAAAATTGTGTTTTTGATGATTAAAGAGTATAAATTTCAGATTTTGTATTGTTTTAGATTATGATTTTATAAGGTATTAAAGTTAGGGTTTTGAAATTAGTAAAGTGTTGATTTTTAGGGTTCTAACTTACAATTGATTTGGGGGTTTTATATACCCATTGATTGTAAGTGGTAATAAAGCTTAAAGATTGTATCTTTATGGAGTTTTAATGAAATTTTAATGGGTTTTTGTTAATAGAATAATGCTGGAATTTTTATTTACATACTACTTTTGTGTATTAATTAAAAGGAGTTGATTACCCATAAGTAGAGAATATTTTAAGTGGTTTTAATATAATTTTCAGATTTATTTAAGGGGTTTAAGCCTTAAAAAGTATGTTGGAATTTTTATATGAACACTATAATTGAGTTTTCACTTTGTGGTTTTAATTACCCTCTTAAAGAGAGAGTTTTAAAGGTTTTAAACCAAAATTTCAGCTTGTTAGTGAGGTTTTAAAATGTTTAAAATTTTCTGGAAATTTATGTATACTAAGGTAATTAATATAGGTTTATTGTCCCTTTATGTAGGAGACTTGGTTCGAGAGGTGTTGTAGTGTATTTGGCCACTTTAAGGGCTTAATTAAGGTACGTACGTGTACTTAGCATATTTTGATGATGTAGAATCATGCTAGGCTTGATTTCAATCAATTACAAGTAGTATCATGCTAAGGTTTATGTATGGAATTGTGAATTAATGGTGTTGGTGATTGAATTGTGAAGCATAAATTATTTGTGATGGTTATGGATTGGAAAATTATATTTTGGGCATGTTGTGTTTGAACCACATTTTTTATTTATGGCATGTTATAAGGCATGATTAATTAAACTACATGTTTAATTATGTTTGGAATATTGAAAAGGAATTTTATTATGGTTCAAATAATTTTTATTGATGTTTTAAGCATGAGGAAGGAGCTATATAAGTGTCTATGTACACAAAGAATAAATTGTATGTTGGTGCCTTTGTGCACTTAAGGTGTTTTTAACACCGAGGGATAGGATTTTTGGCGCATTATGCGTTTAAGGTGTCTTTGACACTGAGGTAGAATTAAAAAGGGTTCAACAGTAAATAATATGTGGTCACTAGTTATTCAAGAATTAATTTGGTATGTTTGGTTGATTGAATAATTATTGTTGATTGTTTTATGATGGTTTGAGAGTCATCACCAAGTCCAATAAAAGGTAAATAACGTAAAGTGAAAGAGATTACGCACTAAAACTCTTGGAACGTATATACCTTGAGTATGAACAATGGGGGGAGTTATGGGGTTTTATATTTAACCATAACTTCTAATGGAGTACAAGACGCTGTATATTCCTTTTTATTTATTATTATTCGCAGGAATTCCGCCACCTTTGAGTGGTTTTGTCGCTGGCACGGTTAGCTCCCGTGTCAGTTAACCTCAATTTATTTGGGGGAGGTTAGGAGGAGGAAACCCGTTCGATGCGTAATCAACGCCAAATGAATTAATTAGTGTCTAGTCATTGTGTTTTATTGATTGGTGTGTGTGCTTGTGAACAGGTGCAATGAGGTAAGTGTGTGTTGATAGGTGAAAGCATGTTAGTGTGGTTAATTTACGCTTATGTACTCAGCTTTGCTGATTGTGTGTGTTTGTGTATTTGGCCATGTCTTTACCTTGGCCCTATGATGACCCATTTCTAATGGAGAGTAGTGAAAACAAGTAGAGATAAACTTTTCAGGTATTGAAGCATGATCATGATGGGGCATGAGAGAAGAGTGAATCTTACTAGTTTTCATTAGGTTACAAGGTGTTTTATGCTTTATTTATTTATTACATATTTTATGTGGACTAACACAAAGGTTTGGTTTTGGAACGGTTTTTGAATAAGGGCCTTTAATGGTTCCAAGTTGTAGCTTGATTTTATTTGACTTTGTTTGTTGGGTTTTAAACTTTACTTTCGTTTGGTTGACTTTTGAGTTGACTTGATTAAACGGTTTTTAATTTTGAGTCTTCCGCTGTGTATCTTTGATAATTGTCTTAACTGTTTTCACGATGGCGGTAATATCTTAGATATTCCTATTTAAATTAGTAAACAGGGCAAAACAGGTATTTTAAAAGAAATGAATTTCTAGGGTGTTACATTATATTATAAGAGTAAGACAAATTTTTTGAAATTATTGGATCAGAAATCATTTTGATATTGATTAAGGATGTTAGGAACTTTGGTCATGTGGTACACACTTTGTTTATAGTACGGAGTAATACATTACTAAAAACTGCTAATTAGCTGTCATAACTCATAAGAAGAGCTAAAAACAGTACTCCGTAATAAACTAAAATCTACTGTACATACTAAGGGTGAAAATTCTATAGTGGTCGTTTGAATATGACTATCATAATATTTTAATGATTATATAGTTCATAATTAACGTATTTTTATCCAACTAATTAATTATATTACTCTATTTTTGCTATAAAATATTATTATCAATATTTTTTTAATTTATCAAATTAAATTTTTAGTTTTATTTATGTAATTTTACTCTTATTTTTATAGTTTAAATATTTATTTTATGTTGGATTAACATTTTCAAAAATTATATTTGCACTATAGAAATTAGAATACTAATTGTGTCCAATTTATAGTGAAACAATGAATCGCTCATATTGTTTATTATTAAAATAATAAGGTAGTCATATTTTAAACCACTTGTAGAAACTTCCTTCTGGTGAAAACGTTATAATGCATATATGTATTGCTAAATAGGCATATAGCTCGAAATTTGGTTATATACCCTATTAAAAGCAACTTTAAATCTCAATTGTGGGCAATTGTGGCCTTGTGGGTGTAGTAAGGGTCTCCTCATACTCAATACTAAAACGTCAAGTTTGCTCCACATATTAAAACAAAGTTTTAACTTTTACTTGATACATTGAATTTAATTTATTTTAGATGACAACATGCTTTGATTTTAAATGTACTTAAAAGGGGATAAAAATAATAAAATAAAATAAAATAAAATAAAAACACTCATGCACTATTGTTAAACTAATTTCTTCACATACGATGTCTCAAAAAATAAAAAAAATATAAAAAAAAAAAACTTCGCATACAAATATATATACCTAGTTTATAGAAACACAAACAACTTATGCCACATGTTACCTCCTTCAATATTTCTTTTTTTATATGTATGTTTTCTTTCTGACCAAAAAAAGACCTACCTTGTACATTTTTTTTTATTAATGTTATATAATTCATTTCCCCTAAATTAATTTCTTCCACAAGTATATTCAATGACCTTTTCATTCTCTCCTTTCTAAACTATTTTTATTTCCGAAAATATACGAAGTATGTCTTTGTACTACTTATCTTTCATTTATACATGTATTGTAAGTCTTTGTACATCATACATCCACAATTGATAGGCTGCAAGTTGCAGAGAAATTTTCAAGCTACAAGGCCTACAACTACTTCAGTCATATATGACTATAACAAACTTCGTTGGTATTAAATAATTTATAGGTAACTTTATATTATTTAGTAAAAGTTATTCCAATTTAATAAAAAGAAAAGGAAAAATTGATATTTACTACCACCGAAAGCACCCCGTATCAGATTTACTACCCATTTAAAAAAATATTTTATTTTGCTACCACTCAAATCCCTAAAATGTATATTTCACTACCAAAGACTAAGACCGTTACTGTTTCCGTTACTTGGGTTTAGCCACTGTTCAACCACCTTGCGGCCACCCCTCCACTTCACTGCCACCCGTCCCCTCAACTGCCACCCCCTTCCCCCAGCCGGCGCGACCCCACCCCCTCCCTTCCCCCACCTGCGCAACCAACCCCCTCCCTTTTCCCGTACTTGCTGCCCCAACCCCTCCATTCACACCGTCACCCACAACTCCGATCCCCTTCTCTCTCCAACATCACCAAGCCCAGCCCACACTTCAACCCCCACCGCAACACTGCAGCGAGCACCACCGCAAGAAGCTTCGCTCCACCAGCAGCCCTGCACGACCATCAATTGAAGCTGAATACACGTAGCTGCTATTGATACAAGATGAATGCCCCCATTGATGCAAGATAATGCTTGGACTCCATTTCCGTCAACCGTAAACCACCATCGCCACACAAAAATTTCCCCCCTTTTCAAAACCCTAATTGCTTCGATTGTGATTTAATTTCAATCAAAATCTTCTATCAAATCACTTCAATGGCTCTTCGAACCATTTTCGACGCTTTAGTGCTAGGAACCGAAGTCGAAAACGCCGGAATTAATGGAAGTAATTCAATTTGGGGTGGGGGTTGGGCAGCGAGAACAGGGAAAGGGAAGGAGGGGTTCGTTGGCTGCGTAGGGGTGGGGGAGAGGGAGGGGAGTGAGTTCGCACCGGCGCCGGCCGAAGCTCTGAGCGCCGGCCGCCGGTCGCCGACAGGGGGGAGAAGGGGTAACAGTTGAGGGAGAGGGGTGGTTGGGTTAATTTTTTTAAAAAAATCTTTTTTTTTTTTTTTAAAAATAAACTTAACGGAACCTTAACGGATTCCGTTAAGTGGTAGTGAAATTTTAATTATGTGATTTTGGGTGGTAGTAATATAAAATATTTTTTTAAACGGACAGTAAATCTGATACATGGTGCTTTGGCTGGTAGTAAATGTCAATTTATATAGGTAACTTTAAAGAATAAATATGAATCGATAAAAATAATTTAAGGTCGGCAAAATATAATTTTAATTTGGCAATTAAGGTGAAAAAAAAAGTATTAGTTTGTTTAATGGGAAACGATTAAAATTATTCGTCTAATCAAACTACTACTAGATTTAAAAAAAAAAACAAATAAGAAGTATAAAGTCAGATGACAGCAATAAGAATACCTCAAATGGAATGAAAAAGGCATATCAAACCACCCAATTCAAAGCAAAAAGGCAAGAAGAAGTTGACGAGATTTAAAAGAACTGTGAACTTAAAAAAGACGAAAAAAAGGACTAATATTAACTAATCCATGACAAAACTTTATAGAAAATAAATTTGTGAATGGTAGAGATCTAAAAGATTTATTTAGATGTAAAAAATAAAATAAAAAATAAATAAAAAGTCAAAACAAGTAACTTAAAAAATTGATGATTTATTTTCATTTAAATTAGCTAGGAAGACCATAATTTTGCAGTTTGCACATGTGACATGAATGACGCTCCATGTAAAAGTGGACTTTGAAGTTTGAACAATCATTATACGATGATTACAATGAAAGTACTCCATTTGTTTCATCAATTCTCAATTGTTCAAATCATCTATCTTTTTTTTAACATTAAAAAATTCATGTTAGCCATAGATATCTTTCACTGCATATTAATAAAAAGTTAAAAGTTGATAATTTAAAACATGTATTCAATCAATTGAATAATTGAATCTTTGCCAAAAAAAAAAAAGAATTATTGAATCTAACAAGAAGCAAGATAACGTTCAAATGACTATGTTTTTTTTATACTAAGGGCATGTTCACATTTACTTAATTTTAGTCCAGTTTAGTTCAGTTCAGCTCCTATCAGTTCAGTTTAGTTCAGTTAAGCTTTTAATTTCTCTCTCTCACAAAATATTCATTTCAGCTTAGTTCAGTTCAGTTTAGCTCCAATCAGTTTAGTTCAGCTCAGCTCAGTTCAGTAAATGTAAACAGGCCCTAAGTATATCATAGGATATTCATGGACAAAGCTGATAAGCTTTGAATCCAAAGACGGAATTAGGGTAATGGTGAATTCTTCATATGCATCGTACTTAATTTGTAGCTAGTATATTGTTTTTTTTATTCCTTACACTTTTCTCAAAGCATTTCTTTTATTTTACCTTCCACTTAATTTCATTTTTGGCAATTCATATTTTAACCCTTTTTACCCTATTCAAAAGGACGTGTTTTTTTTACTTGTTTGCGTTTTTTTTTTAATGCAAGTATTAAGACTATATTAACAATAAAGAAAATAAATTATCAGATGAGTAGTTTATACTTTTCTCATCATCGATTTATAAAAAACAAAATGTTATTTTGTTCTCTCTTTAGTCATTTAACTAATTAATTAACTTAGCTTCCAGCCTTCCACCAATCCACCATAACCTATCCACTTTCTATTTTTTAAGGATCGAAATTAGAAATTTGGAATATATAGTCATAAAATTATAGTTATATCTAATAACAATAACTCTAAGAAATTAAAATGGATGAACAAAAGATTCCCTTTCTAAAAAACTACAATCATTCAGATAATGAAGCAATTCAATCATCTAAGCAATTATTGCAACATAATCTTACACCGAATTATCAAGTTGGAAATCAAGAAGATGATTTTGTTGAACACACAAGTCTTGTTAAAAGAGTATGGGTTGAATCCACGAAGTTATGGCACGTCGTTGGTCCTTCTATCATCGCTCGTATCTCTGCCTACACTATGCTGGTTGCCGGTCAAGCTTTCGCCGGCCACCTTGGTGACCTTGAGCTTGCTGCTGTCTCCATTGCTTGCAATGTTATTGTTGGCTTCGACTATGGACTCATGGTAATTATTACAATACAAACTTTAACATACTGTCTAATGCAATGTGTAGCATGTATATATGTGACGTTACTGTATTCTAATATGAATATGGCGTTAAAAAAATAAATAAATAAATAAAATTATAAATACAAATATGATGTACAGTTTGCTAAATATATACCCTAAATTTTTCGTGATTTTACTTCTATTAAATGGATCTGAACAACTAAATCCGATATAAATATATGATGATTAATGAGTTTTTGTTTGTATTTTAATTTTAATGCATGATGCGCATATACAAGTTAAGTGTAATAATATATGTAACACATACTATTATAATTTTTTCTTTCTTAAGCTTAGAAAATGTAACATATTACTAACAAAAATGATTTATTTTTTTGATATGTTTACTACTTTTTAAATAGTTGGGAATGGCAAGTGCATTGGAGACGCTTTGTGGACAAGCATATGGAGCAAAAAAATACCATATGTTAGGAATATACATTCAAAGATCATGGATAGTATTATTCATATGTTGCATCCTTATGTTACCGTGGTACATATTTTCCTCCCCTATGTTAAAACTATTAGGCCAACCGGACAACGTGGCCGAGTTAGCTGGGGAGGTGACCCGATGGTTGTTGCCACTTCACTTCAGCTATGCCTTTCAATTTCCGTTACAAAGGTTCCTGCAGTGCCAGCTTAAGGCCGGTGTCGTGGCGTGGGTCTCAGTGGTTGCACTGGTGGTGCAATTATTTACGTCTTGGTTGTTTGTGTCCGTGCTCAAGTGTGGTGTAATTGGTATTGCCATGAGCCAGAATTTAGGATGGTGGGTTTTGGTTATTGGGCTGTTTGGTTACACTGCTTTGGGTGGGTGTCCTCTTACTTGGGCTGGTTTTTCAATGGAGGCTTTTTCTGGTCTTTGGGAATTTGTTAAGCTTTCCTCTGCTTCCGGGGTCATGATTAGGTAATAATCCTTGTTTTGATATCTAGTCGTTTCATTTTGACTTTTTACATTGTTCAGGTGTTAACCTGATTTATTTTATATGTATAATAAATGTTACGCTAATAATGTAACGTGTATGTAAGTAAAGTCGGTTGCATAGCTTCATATGCTTTCTTATAGAAGGAAATATATAGATATAAAATTGGTATATGTTGATTATGAACAGCTTGGAGAACTGGTACTACAGAATATTGATATTGATAACGGGAAATCTGAAGAATGCAGAGATAGCCCTCGATGCTTTAACTATATGGTATGATTCTAGTACTCATATAGTCTTATTATATGTCATAATGTCAAGGCTTGTCTTTTAATTAGTCCAACATTTTATTAAAGGTGTATAAAGCTCAATGCTCCGTATATTGGAGTTGTTCCTAAAGTAATAAGATGTTAACAAACAAACAAAACACATATGGTTTTGTTAAATTTAATACAATGGTTGTACAATTGTACCAGCTTGAGCATCAACGGATGGGAGATGATGATTCCTTTCGCATTCTTTGCTGGCACTGGGTAAGTTCGTGTGCTATCTAACAAATTTGACCCGACTTAAATTCAAAATGTATTCAATATTTGACAAATTAAAATTGTATTTTATATTTTTGCACTATATGCATATTTAATTTTCTTAATTTTTGATCCATTATGTAAACTTTTGAATTATTGTTACGAAACAAGTTGATGAAAGTATGGTAAATATGGACAGAGTAAGGGTAGCAAATGAGCTAGGAGCAAGGAATGGAAAAGGAGCTAAATTTGCAACAATAGTCTCAGTAACAACGTCCTTAGCAATTGGGCTTTTCTTTTGCCTGCTTGTTTTGATTTTTCATAACAAGTTGGCTTATATTTTCTCAACTAGCCAACCCGTCGTTGAGGAGGTTAAGAAACTCTCCGTCCTCTTGGCCATTACCATCCTCTTCAATAGTGTCCAGCCCGTGCTCTCCGGTAACCTCTCTACTCATTATTGAGGCCACAACTTAGGCCATGTTTACTTCACCTTTAAAAAAAATAGTAAAAATAATTTTAGTTTACCAAAAATAATTTAAATTCTTGTTAGGGCCTATTATTGTGTATAGCTATCGGGCCTATTTCTTGTGCCCTACTCTATTTGCTAGGTTGTATATATACACTTCTTTACACTCTAATGATACACAGAAAATCTATTCACTCCAATTTGACATGGTATCGGAGCCTCTATACTCTAAACCCTAAATTTTTTTTCTAATCTCTGATTTCTAATCACTACTCTGCTCTAATTTCTATTACTCTAATCGCTACTCTGCTCTAATTTCTATTACTCTAATCGCTACTCTGCTCTAATCTCTATTACTCTATTGATTGATTATCAATGGAAAACGACGGGAAACTTGATCCTTCATCACCTTTTTACCTTGGTGCCGGAGATCAGCCTGGTAATTTGATTACCCATGTGGTTTTGAAGGGCGAAAATTATCTTGCGAATTCTTTAAAAATAATTTCATTTCAGTAAAAATAAAAAACTTTAAAGAATAAATATAACATAAAATCAATAAAAAAATATTATTATTATTATTATTTAAATTTCGTAAAATTGATTTCAGTTCACTAAAAATAATTTTGATCAATTCAGTAAAAAAAAAAAGGTGAAGTGATATGGCCTTATTGTATGTCCATTGAGTCGTGGACACACATTAGATAGATTGTTATTTGGGCTTGTTGAAAGCATTTATTTATAACTAATTTGGGCCGCCTGTAAACACATATAGGCAGATTTATACACAATTAACACAAACCATTAAGAATAATACCCGGTATATTAGTGAAGGTGACAATTTTTTTCAGACATTCTAAAATAGAAATTATGTTTTAATTTCGACGTTTTTTACTTGTAGATGTTGCAGTGGGATCAGGATGGCAAAGCATAGGGGCTTACATTAATATCGGATGCTACTATCTACTTGGTCTACCACTTGGAGTTTTTATGGGATGGAAATTTGAGCTAGGAATCATGGTACGTAATGAATATTTCCATATGTATCTCGTTGTTGATTTTGTTGTTGTAAATGAACATTGTTTGTTATGCTTCATTTCTTCCAAATTTAATGGTCTTGTTACAATTTTTTTTTTTTTTCTTTTGTTGATTATAGGGTATATGGGCTGGAATGATTGGGGGAACGGCAGTTCAAACACTAATATTAGCTATCATCACAATAAGATGTGATTGGGAAAAAGAGGTACTTCTCCGTGTTTTGTTTATATTAATCGCAACACTTCTCTTCCTAGGAAAGTTTAAATTTCTTGCAATATTAGAAGATTGATTTAGACCGCTAATGCAATTTAATGCAGGCTCAGAAGGCAAGCATGCATGTCAAGAAGTGGGCAGAAGGAATCTAACAATGATTTACAACTGTGTGATATGTCTGAAAATAAATAAATTATGAATTTTTATCTGCAATACCAGCGTAACTAGTAAAGATATTAATGTAATTAATCACTTCACAGTGTTTTTAGTATGCTTTTCATTAATTATAAAGTACTGTATAACACATTATCAAGAGTCCTCAACAGTGGCGGACCTAGAAATTTGATAATGGGGGGACAATTTCGATAATTCAACTAACATCAACCTATTTAAAAAAAAAAAAAAACGGGTACACAATACAAGTAATTTGGGTTTTGTTGGAAAATAGGAATAAGGGAGTAGTCGAGTGGTATGGTTGAAATAAAACACCCCAAAAAAAAAGGAGTGATGTTACAAGGGGGATTCGAATGCCATATTATTTTGTGATGTTAATTTCTTAGCAAACATTTGCCGAAGATGCTCGCTGCAGTCCGTGACTCGTGGTCGCGTGGGTGGTGGTTCGTGCCTCGTGATTGGGAAATAGGAATAAGGGAGTAGTCGAGTGGTTTGGTTAAAATAAAGAAATTTTTTATTTTTACCACCTCTAAAAAACAACTTAATTACTTTTACCACCTCCATAAAAAAAAGGTTTTATTTTATCAAAACCCAATAATATGGTGACACGTGGACATGATAGGCCCCACTAACGAATTTGTGGACAGAATCCGTTAGTTAGAGGTGATTAGTGGTAAAAGCCAAATTTTATTTTTTTTATGTGGTAAAAGTCAAAATAACTTAAAATAAAAAAGAAAAAAGAATGATGTTACAAGGGTGATTCGAACCCTGATCTAGGTAAACCTGAAATTGGGCCCCTTGACATATTAATTTTAGCCCACGACCAACTTAGCTAAGGCAAACTTCTTGTTTATTTTTACACTCAATTTTATATAACTATTTTTCCAGTTTTTTTTTTTTGTTCCTAAATTTTTTTTTCCTCTGTTTTTTTTTTCCCGAAAGTGGGGGGACAATGGTCCCCCCTTGTTCCTTCATGGGTCCGCCCCTGGTCCTCAAGGTTACTATTGAGATCTTTAACAGTTTTATAAACTGTATTAAAAATGTATTTAGTTCACCTAATTTTAATATATCAAGTCTTATCGAAACTTATTTGATTTTTTTTTTAAGTAACTTAATTATTTGATCTTATTTCAGCTTATATGAACTTGTTACACCTTGTTTTTTAAACTTATCATACTTGTGATATAAATATTACTTGAATATATAGTGAAGTTCATTTATTTGAACTAGTTTGTCTGAAATAAATGAAAATAAAGCGAACATAATAGGGGCCTAGTCTAAGCGAAATGCCTTAGGAACAATTGTACACATGGAGATGGCATAGTGAAACTACAATAATTTTTATTCCAGTGAAGATTGGCTTGATTACAAGTCAGGAACATTTTTCTCCTGCATAATTATATCTATAAAAAATAATTAATTGTTTCCCAAACAAAACAATTTAGGCGTCATTACAGCTTCAAATCGATATGATGTTAGATGCCCTCTCCCCACTTCTCTACATGGAAGGTTGCTCTCTGAGCCTGCAATTCATAGCATGAAAGATCAAATTGTGAATCATCCAATCGAAGTGAAGAAAAGAATAGATACTTTGTCTTCATAATTATTTAAAAAATATATATAAAAAATTATAAGAATTCAGCCGATTTAGATTCAAATCTATAACTTAAGTGGCTATTATTCTGCGATATTTGTTAATACTTAATAGATCTTTCATATAAAGTCGATTTAATATAATCAGTAGGTACACTTATAAGCTATGGTTCAAAAATTACTCCCTACATATTTTAAAAGGTTTTACTCATTCACGTGATATCTATATAATAAAATTTAGTCATTACAAGTGCTATATTTTGTTATAAATTAAACTAACCATCTTAGCTACTAATGAACCGAATTTTTGAATTTTAATTACCTCTTTCTCCCAATCGCATCGAATTGTGATGATAGCTAATATCACAGTTTGAACCGCAGTTCCCCCAAATATCATTCCAGCCCATATACCCTGTAATCAAATCTTTTCTTTTAGTAACAAGAGTACAAGACCAATAAAATATAGGTCATTGAGCAAAACAACTAAAAGTCAAATTATAGGAAAATAATTACCATAACTCCTTGTTTAAATGTCCACCCCATCAAAAACCCAAGTGGTGCACCAAGCAAGTAGTAGCATCCAAGATTTATGTAAGCCACCAAGCTTTGCCACCCTGATCCTACCGCAACACCTACAAACAAAGGCCACCAAAAATTAAGAATGTTACGCCGGTGGGGCCGTATGTCATCGCCAATCAAATGTTGCCTATAGAGCTGCAACAACTATTGTTACTACGTATAAAAAGGATATATTAATAAATCATTGGAGAATTAAATGTATTATATGTACATAGTACATTTAATTGATTGCATAACAATAATGTGACAACTGACAACGTACTATATTTGGACGAGGAAAATTTTAATGCTACAAAGTAGAGAACTCGTAACTTACCGGAGAGAACGGGTTGGACACTATTGAGGAGGATAGTGAAGGCCAAGAGGATAGAGAGCTTCTTAACCTCCTCAATAACGGGTGTACTAGTGGAGAAAATATAAGCAATGTTTTCATGAAAAAGCAAAACTAGCAACCAAAAGCAAAGCCCTATTGCAACGGACGTCAAAACTGCTACTGCTGTTGCAAATTTTGCTCCTTTTCCATTTCCTGCTCCTAGCTCATTTGACACTCTAACTCTGTTCATATTTCACACATATATTAGCATTAATATATCTCGTGATGTTTATTGCATCAAATAAGTTCATGTAAGATAAGTTCGGACAAATAACCAAACTCAACTAATTTCTAATTACCCCTATTATTATAACCAAATATAATACGAGTAATTTGTTTGCATTTAAATTGCATCAAAAGAGAGCATTTTTATTAAAAATGTAACAAATTGAACATTAAATGGAATATTGAACAACTAATCTTTAGTTAAAAAGTGGGAGCACTTCATATAGATTTTAGTAAAATAGACATTTATTTTGAGATGGCATAAACTTTTATTTTTTATTCCGTAAAAAACAATAAAGAATCATTTGAGTCATAATAGAAAGCTAATTGATTGCACTTTCTTGTACCTTTGCCTAATGTCTACTACTCCGTATGACATTTCTATCATAACAATCAATTAATAAAAAGCTAATTGATTGCACTTTTTGTAAATTAAAAAAAAAAAAAAAAAAAAAAAAAAAAATTAATAACTCGTCATGATTTAAGTATAATTCAATTTGAAAGTTTCATTTGACTTACATTCGCGTTTATTATAAATTGATTTTAGTATGATAAATGGACCATCCTTATAAATATTAAATACTGTATCAAATTAATTTTGAGTTGAATATACACAAATGTTTTAATAATACGTTACGGGTCAATATTGCGGAGTTTAAAGAGCACGAGAAAGAGAAGCCAGCAACTTACCCGGCGCCAGCAAAGAATGCAAACGGAATCATCATCTCCCACCCGTTGATGCTCATGCTGACAAATCACCACAAAATTACTCACGTGTTATCAATATTCAAACAACACATTTTTATGATAAAGAAAGAGGTGGCCTCATTTGCTTCAATAATGAACCAACCCACTTTTGTCAACAAACATACATTTACTCTTTTTTTTTTTTTTCCGAGTATATATCCTTTAAAATCGTCTTTATAGTATACTTATATACTATACATAGTGCGGTCTATTCTCATTGACCGAGCTGAGCTAAATTGAACTGAATTATTAGAGCTGAGCTGAACTGAACTGAACTTATTAGAGTTGAATTGAACTGAAATGAATTGAAGTAAATATTTTATAAGAGAAGAAAATTAGGAGCTGAAATGAATGAAAGTAAATATTTTATAAGAGAAGAAAATTAGGAGCTGAAATGAATGAAAGTAAATATTTTATAAGAGAAGAAAATTAGGAGCTGAACTGAACTGAACTAAACTTATTAGAACTGAACTGAACTGAAAATAATCGTATCAGAACAGGCCCTACGTATATAAATTGATTCTAGATTCAACCAAAAATTTAAGCATCACATATATATTTAAGACCACAACTTTACTCTCGCTTCTCTTACTCATTCACCAATTTTATTTGCCTCATCAAAACTTAAAGATGTAGGGCCTGCTCATATTTACTTATTTTCAGTTCAGTTCAGTTCAGTTCAGCTCCAATCAGTTCAGTTCAGTTCAGCTCCAATCAGTTCAGTTCAGCTCTTAATTTCCCTCTCTCATAAAATATTCATTTCAACTTAGTTCAGTTCAGTTCAGTTCCAATCAGTTCAGTTCTGTTCAGTTCAGTTCAGCTCCAATCAATTCAGTTCAGCTCAGTTCAGTAAATATGAACAGGCCCGTAGTATGATGGATGGGATGGAGGAAATAATATAAAAAAACGGGTCCACTAGAAAGGTGGTGGTTTTGGAAACTAATCCATTCTTTTATGAGGACGGATAAAGGCGTATATTCATTAATCATTATAGAGGTGTCAATTCAGATATTTAGATCAGATTCAATTATATCATTTTAAATTTAAGTCATGCTAAATTATTATTATTAAAAATGACTTATTATGCACCACAATCTGAATGTTGATATTTAATAGTACAAGTGTATAAGAAATAAAAACGATAGAGATATTATCGTACCATATTGATAATGCATCAAGGGCTATCTCAGCATTCTTCAGATTTCCAGTCATCAGTATCAATACTCTGTAGTACCAGTTTTCCAAGCTGTTGATTATAATATACACCAAGTTAGTTGGATCTTTAAAAAATATCTAAACAGCTAAAAATAAAATACTACTCCGTAGTAAAATAAACTCCCTTCATTTTGCATTACCATACTACCATGTGATAGAATCCAATTAGGGACAAAGGTAATTAATAGCTAAGATGGTATCCCCTAATTAAGGCATCAAGACTAATCAACATTCATGTACATGGTTTTAAAATTGGATCTTTACGCTAGATTCCATTTTTATTAGTAATAGAAAAGAGGTTGAATTAATAAATAATTGGAGAAAAAATAACAAAGGTGACATAGATTATGTTATCTTTGTGGTGGTTTTATAGGCTCGAAAAAACAAAAGTTATGGAGAAAAATACACAAAGGTGATATAAATTAAATTATACTTTTAAAAAATTTAGGATCAAAAACAAAAGTTATGGAGAAAAATTAACAAAGTACATTATACTATTTTTGTGGTGATTTTATAGACTCAATAAAAAAACAAAAATCATGGAACCAATTAATGAAATACTCCATACATCTATTATCGAGTCAATCACTTTTAAAAATAGCAGATATTTCCGAAAGTGAAATTTCTTTATTTGTTCTACTATATCAATTATTGATATGCACTTACAATTTATCTTATTCGTAAAATCTGAATTTTATTTACTTCATCTAAATGAACTTACTCTTATGTTAATCAATAGTCAAATCAAATGGAACAACTGTATCGTGTCCCAAAATAAGTCTGATTTTTTAATGACTCGTAATAACCCGCCTAATAATCAAATTAAGGAACCATCAATATGAGTTATTTTACAATAGAAAAGGAAGAGAATTACCAAAGCATAACTCCGGAAGCAGTAGATAATTTAACAAACTCCCAAAGGCCAGAAAAAGCCTCCATAGAAAAACCCTGCCAAGTTAAAGGACACCCACCAAAAGCAGTGTAACCAAACAACCCAAAAACCAAAACCCACCATCCAAAATTTTGGGTAACAGCCACACCAATGATGCCACACTTGAACACGGACACAAACAACCATGACACAAACAACTGCACCACCAACGCCACCACGGACACCCACGCGACGACGTTGGCCTTAAGCTGGCATTGCAAGAACCTTTGTAGTGGAAATTGAAAGGCAAAGCTGAAGTGAAGTGGTAACATCCATAACGCCACTACTCCGGCCATTTCGGACACGTCGTCCGGTTGGCCTAGTAGCTTCATCATAGGACTAGCAAATATGTACAAAGGTAACAAAAGTATGCAACATATGAATAACACTATCCATGACCTTTGCATGTATATTCCTAACATGTGGTACTTTTTTGCTCCATATGCTTGTCCACATAGTGTCTCCAAAGCACTTGCCATACCCAACTGTCCAAAAAAAAAAAAAAAAATCATTTTTGAGGAAAAATTACTTAATTTTAGACAAGAAAAAAAAAAGTGTTGGATTGAATAATAATCAAGCATTAAATTTAGACAACCATAAAGAAAATTTAAACTTGTTACTATGATAAATTAATAAAACAAGTCCCGGCCCACAATATTGTTGCACTTAAACATCATGTATGCCATAGCAAGCAGTTCCAAAGAAAATACAGTTTATAGTCAAATTCATAAATCTTTGGACAATTTTAAAAAGATATTTAACAATTAACATAAGAAATTATAATTATCAGATTGATGCAAACTAAATACAGATTAGTTGGTAAACAAAACCTAGGAATCTAGGATAGCTTAGATTAATTCACGTCTATAGTACAACCTTTTGTTGCTTTCTATTGACAAAAAATATAGTAATAAAATATAAAGTACTCCGTACTAATCAACAATCGATCAATCTACTCAATTATTAACAAACTAGATATCAATAATTAAATATATATATTATACTAGAACATATAAAATTATATTATGAATATGTAGATTTTATAACATGAAACCTCACTTAAACATGTATTTACATTACCATGAGACCAAAGTCGAACCCAACAATGACATTACACCCAATAGAGATAGCAGCAAGCTCAAGGTCACCAAGGTGGCCGGCGAAAGCTTGGGTAGCCACCAACATAGTGTACGAGGCGATACGAGCGATAATCGAAGGACCAACAACGTGCCATAACTTCTTAGATTCAACCCATACTCTTCTTACAAGAGTATCATCGTTATCTTCATAATAATCAAGAGTATTATTAGAATCATGTAACAAATGCTTTGGAGATTGAAAATGATCACCTTCATTATTTGAAGGATTGTAGCTTTTCAAAAGAGGAACTTTTTGGTCATCCAATTTCTTGGAGCCATTTTCCCTGGACATTTTTTTTAAGGACTAGTTTTGAGAGTAAGAGAGTCCAATTTTTTTCTTTCTAATCTTTAAAGAAAAGCGATATGGTTGGCAAGTGGAGAGAGAATTTATTATTTTAAAAAAATGAGTGAGAATATAATGGATACGTGATTGAACTTTTTTATTGTATAATACAATTTTTTTAATAATTAAAATATTGACAAGAGAATAATTTTTGAATTTCCCTTTTTCGGTTATTATAATTCCAATTTTATTATCCATGAATAATATCAATATGCAATGGATATTCACAAAATATTTTAAGTTGTTGTTCATGTCCACATATTTTTTAGAACTATGCCAAACACTATTGAGATCGGACTTTTTCGGGGTAATCGATCAAATTGTGTACAAAGTAAGAAAAATTGTATCTAGTGATGACTTGACTTTTGGCCAATATCAATTATTAATGAGTTACGGGATTTAGTGTCTGTTCTCTTCCGTTGAAATTCAGTTCAGTTTAGTTCGGTTCAGTTCAGTTCAGTTCAGTTCTTAATTTATGTCTAATAATATTGCTAATGATATAAAGCCAAATTTCATTCTTTCAACAACAACAACAACAACAAAACAATAAATAATAATAATAATAATAATCAATAAATAATAATAATAATAATAACAATATTTTTTTTTTAAAAAAAAAAAATTATTTAAATGGGATAGATACATGTAAGTGTTTTGTGTTCTTTTGTCATAATACTATTTTATTTTTAAATTAAATAGTATATGTGTTTAAAATATTTAGAGGTTTCAAGTTTTTAATATATTTTCCATAAATTTTATAATTATATAGTATATTTTTCGTAAATATTTTAATATGTACATTTGTATATACACATATGTATAGTAATAAATAATCAATAAGTAATCAAATATCACTAATCCGTAGTTAAAAATCACTAATTAATAAGTTCAGTTCAGTTTAGTTCAGTTCAGCTGAGTTCAGTCAATCAGAACAGGCCCTTAGTTTGTAATTTTGAGGTTATAAAGGATATGGAGAAAATTCTTCCCACTACAAGTATCTGGCAGCAAGGATTCATGACCATTCTCCTCACTTTCAAGTGACCAGCTTGTAAATACTAGACCAAAAAAAAAAAAAAAAAAAAAAAGTGAAGATTGAGTGGTTGAGCCATTGATGTCCGACTAGAATCATTCTCCTTATCTTAAAGCTTAAAAGAGAATTGCAATTATTAACATAAATTTCGAAATATTAAAAAAATTAAAAAAAAAAAAAAAAAAAGGTACCTTAAAATCAGCAAATTTATTAAACTACAATGGTAATCTTATACTTGTACTACATTTAATCTTGTTCTAAAACACCAACACAACTCTTCCTATTTATGGATAATTACAATATTTTGATTATGATAAGAGTATAAAACATATTCCTGAACCTCAACCATCAGCTTTAAATTGGTCCCCTAACATGGTATCAGAGTTAGCGTGATACAAAGGTCACAGGTTCAAATCTCATCCATCCCTCTTTCAAAATGGACCCCTTTTCAAAATGGAATTAATTCACCCGCCGGATATGGGAGGGCCTGTGCAGCATCCATATTTCAAGTCCAAAGGGTATTTCATGTGAAGGGGAGTGATAAAGTATAAAACATATTCCTAGATCTCAAGTGTGTCAGTTCAATCATTATATTTAATTAATTAGAAACGAACGATAAGTAACAAGTTTGTCCAATACTCCATATCAATCAAATATTCCGTACCAACAGTAATCTCAATTTTCCACCACTATACACGTCACATATTCAACTACGTTACCAAACTCAAGTGTACAATACATTTCTACTACTACAACAATTATTAAAACTAGTTAACTAGTCAAATTTTCAACAAAATTACACAGGTTCACATCAATGTTGCCCAATTTTTAAAAAGTGATGTTATAATTTAATTTGTATAATATTTCCAAGAAGTGAATATATAGATCGACGTCATGGATGATGAATTTGGTAAGTGTATATATGTGTTGACTGTTGAGTCGAAAAAGAGGTGCTAGAGTTTGAGTATAAATAATTTAGTATAGTGAGTACAAGTTGCAAACTTGCAATGTTTGTCTGTTTACAAATTGTGGCCCTTTTTAATTTATGTCGTACTAGCTTTATTAGTCTTCATGAAGTTTTTCTATACGGTTCAAAAAAATTATTATTTTTTTTTTTACATAAAGTATTTAAGTATATTTTTTCTTTCAAGTTTTATCTGATGTTTTGTACTCGTACTAATTATATTTGATCGGCTTTGTGTTGTCTCTTTTGTCTGCGTTTGTCTTTTTGTTGATTTGGATTTTGTGATGCAGAATTTGCCAACATACGCTTCTAGGAAAGTCGAGAGATAAATTTCAGTCACCGAGCTTCATGACTCAATCATCTCTTACGCCACATACATAGGGCCTGTTCTGTTTAGCTTAATTTCAGTTCACTTTATCTCTAATCAGTTCAATTCAATTCCTGATTTCTTTCTCTCATTAACAACTCAGTTCATCCAATAAGTAAATCAGAACAAACCCTAGTACTAAGCTCTCTTCACTTTTTTATTACTTTTGTAACTGCGGATTTCTTCATAATTTTTGGAGTACGGGAAAATAGAAAGAAAAATATAGAGGACTCATATAATAGAAGAAAAATAGAGAGAATTCATTAACTAACAAAAATAATTTATTTATTTATTTTTATTTTTTTTTTGGAAATACTAACAAAAATAATGTTTAATGTACATCATAAATTAAAACTTATATGATGTATATTTTTTTTCAAAATGACGCATTTAAATGTACATTTTAAAAATAACCCTTAATTATAAACCTAGGTGTAATATTTTTCTAAATGAAAATATTTTATACATTTCTATCATTTCTAATCTCATATCCTTTAATTTCATACTTTGATAAAACTCTCGCCCATACATAATATTCTAACAAATTCAATTAAACAAGTTAAATCTATGCACAAGTCAAGCTTGTTGCACTTAGAAAAGAAAGTAATACAGTATTTTATTTATCTTATTAATCAAATAATCCGTGGTAAGATATGCACTAATTTATTAGGTAAAACCATTGAATAAAGATCAAAGTAAAAATTATACTCCGTACAATATAGAAACAGTAATAAAGATGTAGTGCAAGTGAAATTAGTATGGACTACCGAGTACTCCATACGAGATACCATATAGACAATATGGCCTGGTGTAGTACAGTGATTGATTGGATCCAAAATAATTGCTGGCCCTAATGAAAATTGAACAGCATAAAACATTGATCATCTAATTGCAAGCTTAGCAGTTACCCTCATATGCGCCATATTAATTACTACGAGCTATATCTGGGCATTACTTTAAGTACGTCAATTAAACCCAACTAATCATGCTACTAATTGCTAATTTCAGATTGTATTATCAATTTATCACCGTAGTTCTCTTTTATTAACACGTTTAACTCGTGCAACTTATTATAAACTCCAACAAAATAAATAACATTAATTATCTTGACAAGAACAGTTCATAAAGTACATTTAATTTCTTGAATGTTTTTATTTATATGGTTAAATCATAGCGTTGTCCGTCAAATCAAGTCATTACCAAAAAAAAATGTCCAGTTCAAATTTTGACCCACACTCATGTTCCTCACGCTAGTTGTTATAATAATAACATGTTATAATTTTGGTTAGTTGTTTTTGTAAATTTCTGTCCCACATTTATGCTTTTCACTTTTTCAGCTTTTAGTAGAACTTGTGGATTTACAGGCCCTAATTACCAAACATGTACTCCATAGTCCATACCTTGATTTGTAAATGGAGGAGTAACAATGGTCGAGCAAAGGTGAGTTACTATTTTTAAATTTACAATTTTGATATGAACATGTGATGTCCTCTTTTCATGGAATTATGTGATGACAAAATTATTTTAAGGAAAATCTAAACTCACCGGTCACACGAGTTCCTCTTTGTTATAACGAATGTGAGAAAGAACAAATTAATGAATTTAAAAGAAATAAATAACACACAGATTTACGTGGTTCACCAACAGTATGTTGGCTACGTCAACGAACAAGCGAGAGTTATAGTTTTATTGATCTTGGGGAATACAGATTACAGATTTAGAATAGATTTGAGACCAATCACAGAAACAAATTGATTGTCTCTCAGATTTCTAATGTTATCTCTTTCAAATCTCACAGATGAGAAATACACAAAAGACTCTCATATTTCTGAATAATCACTCAACTGATCAACTTATTCGGTTTGGAGTAACCCTAAGGGGTATATATAGAACTCTCCAAAATAGAAAACTGATTTGGGCCAAGCCCAATTAATAACCACACGAACCAAAACCACACGGCCATGTACCTTGACCCACACAGCCGTGTATATCGCGCAGTCAAATAGTGTGCCCATCTACACGGTCGTGTACCCTGAATCACACGACCATGTTACAAGTCTTGTAGTAGTGGAACTACACGATTATGTACCATGAACCACATGACAGTATATATTGAAGAGTACATAATAACACTGACTGCACGATCGTGCACAATGGACTACATGATCATGTACCTAACTCGGTCACCGATTCAAGGCATATTTCTCAACACTCTTAAAAAGCAAGGGTAATGCTAATTATATTTCTTTTTTTAGTATTAAGTTGGAAATTTATTACTACAAGTAAATCGGTGTAATAATGTCTATTTATTGTCTATTCTATTCTTTCTATGCCGTAGCATGTATTACAATGTACAAGAGTCAAGAGACATAATGATCATATTTTTAAGCATGAGGAACCGGAAAAGCAAAGAGTAAAAACAAAAGTGAAAAAACTACAGAAATTTTTAAAACTACAGTAGTAAATGAAACGTTTTAAATACCAATTACTGTGTAATTTACTTTGTACCAAATTCTTAAGATCACGAATTTCTTCCATTACTATAGGTGTAAAGAATTAGACATGTAGTTGTCCTGATATCAAATGGCCTGTCTAAAAACACATGGGCCGGGCAAAGGATTGTGGGCTAACCCATGAAAGCCCATTCAATAAGGCATCATCTTGTTGCCGTTCCATCCCAAAGTACTCCGTAGTAGATTCGATTAGTTGTATCTTTCTTCTGAATTTGTTAATAGCAACAAATTGACAAATGTCAAACTATTATGAGTAAGATAAAATGGATTTCGAAATTATTACTAATGCCCTTTTAATCGTAAAGTAATAACAGATAGGTAATTAACTAAAGAGAAATTTGTATGTAGAACTATATATGTACTACCTCCGTTTCATATTATGTGCAACAAAGGGGTATTATTTATGAGACATAAAATATTCCTTCGTTGCACATAATAAGAAACAGAGGTAGTATATATTATTCATGATGAATATTGATCCCAAATGTTTTCCTTCATACATATTAATATTAATTAAAAATTGTTAAAGTTATCATCAGATAGATTGTGTTTCAATAAAATAATTGAATTAACAAAACTTCACCTCAAACAAGACTTATTAAGTTATTGTATTTGTTGTCTATTCATTTCATTATACCAAGTTACCAACATGAATACATTTCATACAATGCTACCATTTTATATACTCTAAAGATAACTGCTCCAATCCAACTATCTGTAATGACAAAAATAGTTGAAACTGTTAATATCATTTTTATTTTATTTTTTTAAATCTAAGTATTCTATGTAACCGATAAACAGGTGCGGTCATACGGATAGATCATAAATAATGTAGAAGCCAATTGGCCATGACAGCTGCCCACACCATAACGAATGGTCCTAATCACGTGTCATTGAACAGGCAGAACATCTAGCACGGCCCAGTTAAAAAGCCCATGGAAGTAGACATGTAGTCTAGCAGAGCAGACTTTATGCAACATTTGTAGCCCATTATCTTCATCACTTGAAGTTGGATAGATGGATAGGGTTCCTAAGTTGGCACTCTTCACAGTTAAAATATTATCTCTGTTTTATATTATTTGTAACAATTAAACACTTTACATTCATACTTTATGTCAAATCGTTGTAAATAATATGAAATAGTGATGGTAATTAACATTAGTTTGGTCAATAAACAATGTAGGTGTTGGGAGTACATCAAGGATTCAAGGGACCTCTCAACGCATTATGCATCGACTTTTTTTTATTATTATTATTACCAAAATGGATTAGATTGTCATTTTGCCGAGATTTCTTACTTATAAGATTTGGGTTATATTCTTCTCATCTAAGGCCCTGTTCTCATTGACTGAATTCGGCTGAACTGAAATGAATATTTTATAAGAGAAGGAAATTAGGAGCTGAACTTAATTTCAACGTATGAGAACAGACCCTTAGGGCATGTTTTCATTGAATAAACTTAACTTAACTTAATTTATTATCGTATGATAACATGTCCTTAATTTCGCTCATTTAATTTATTGTACTCTACTAGTATTAGGCTATTAGCCATCAATTAAATGTAAAAGCACGGTATTATTATTCTCTACTTCCTCCGTTCTTTATTACTTGACTTGCTTTGACTTTTACACTATTTACCACCCTTCCTTTGACCGTCTTTTGTGAATAATATATAAGGAAAAATATATTCATGTATGATCTTTTGTATTCGTCTCAATAAGTACTATCATAATATATAACTTTTATAATTTTTACAAATGGAGAATTTAAGTTATTGATCGTTAAAGTTTTACATTGACAAGCGTGATAAAAGAAACAGGTAAAGTAAAAAAGAACAGAGGAAAATATTTCTTAAAGGAAACAACCAGCCCTTCCAAAGTTTCTCCCTTTGGCCCAGCCCTCTTATACGACTGTAGCCAACTCATCATACCAAGATTTCAACTATCATCTAATTTTAATAATTTGTTTACATTTTCTTCCTTTTATCTCATTGATTGATTCCTATTTTTCTGATCCCTCCTTTTATCAATAATTTGATCTTAGTATTACTTGTATGCCTTTTGAAAGTATGGTTTATCAATAAAAGTTTAGATAAGTTTGAATAACAACTTGATGAACATCTAATGTGAACATTTTGAAGTATAAATTTTTCAATCCTTCATCATTTAAGGGCTTACGAGTCGAATAACATTTGAACTATTTCATAATCTTATAATTCGTATGTTTCTTCTTTTGTTTATTATGACCCTAGTCAATTGAGTATTCCCTTTCCCCCTATACATAGCTTAGTACGAAATAAGTTACACATGACCATTAGATTGGACTAGAGGACCAAATTGATTATTCAATTTAGGTACCAAAAAACAAAGGACTTATTTGACATTAATTTTTATTTTCTTTTCTTCAAAACAAAAGAGAAAACCACATCAATAATGGTATATTAGTATTGGTTAAGTTTTTATGCCAAAAAAAATCCCCATAATGTTACAATACACATGAATACACGATGCATAAACTACACATTTAAGTTAAAGTGGCTTTTACAAGTGTAAACTAATTCACACTCAAATAGGACCATATTTTTATTGGTGCCAATATAACATGGCGAGTAAAAATACTTTCTGTTATGGCAAATTGAATATTTTCAAAATTACCCAAACGATATTTTGCAAGTTGGTAGAAAATTAAGGAACAATCTTTGTAGGGTGAAAATCAAATCGAATCAAATCTCGATTATATGGTTGGAAAAAGGAATTTTAACCACTAAATCAGACTGATTCTTGACTCTGCATCATAAATTGGACTCATGAAAAGACTTCTATAAATATCCGGATGCATGATATTATTCCTCATTTATACCAAGGGAAAAGCTGATGAGCGCCCTGGGGCGTTAGATAAGAGAATTAAAATGCAAATATTAGAGTAAAATTAACATTAATTACACCAAACGGACGCATAATTTTGTCATGAATTCGTAACTTAATACCATTTCAACCAATATAATTTATCCTTATATAACGCTCGGGTGCTCGTTAGCAAGATCGTTATACGAATTATATATTTTAAGTATGATGAAAATTATAACCAAAAAAAAATTCAAGAAAAGCGCGTTTTAATTATAGTCTTAATACGGAGTATAGAAAACCACGTTCTAAACCACCTATTTGATACCAAGTAAAATAGACTTTAATAATTTAGGGTCTTTCTCATTGAGATTCGGTTCAGCTAAATTCCTAATTTCCTTCTCCTTTAAAACCATAAAGCCATGAATAAATAAATAAATAAAACGGCAAAAAATAAATAAACAAGAGAAAATATTAAACAAAGAGAAATTCAGAAAAATTAATCAACTTTTTTATTAGTAATAATAATCCATGTACATGGGATTCTTTACAAAAGAATTTCTACTCAAAAGCACCTAAGAATCCATGAAATCCATCACCAAAATAATAATAATAATCCTCAACAGTCAACAACCAAATTCAATAAATGTAATTAAATTTAAAATCATAAACCCAAAATTAAATACAAACAAAAAAACATCTAAAATCAAATTAAACCATCAAAGCAGCAACGAACCCACCAAAAAGAACGGCACCGGCAACAACAGACCTTCCTGCAGAATTAGTGTTGTCACTAGCCGGGGTATCGGCGGATGGACCACCAGCCCCTGGTCCCTCTACTGATGGACCAGAAGCACCCGGCCCTTCGACAGTGGGGGCGGGTGCACCAGGGGCCTCGGCAGAAGGACTAGTAGCGGGTGCCGTTGACGGGGTTGGTGCAGCTGTGGGTGTCGCAACAGGGGCTGTTGTAGGCGCTGACACGGGTGTTGCTACTGGTGTTGCGACGGGTGTTGCGGCGGTTGGTGCGGGTGAAGGGGCGGCGGTGGGTGTTACGGGGGTGGCGGTGGGTGTGGGTGCGGGTGCTTGGGCCATAGAAGTGGCAACCAAGAGAGAAAGTAAGAAGAATACTTTAGTTTTTGTGTATGCCATTTTTTTTTGTTTGTTGTTGTGAGTTTTTAAGAGAGAGAAAGTTGTTTTTTGGTTTTTAGAGAGAGAGTTTTATAATGAGAAGTGTTGAGATTTTATGAGATTCCAAAGGAAGAGAATAATGTATTTATAGGGAGTTTGTGAGAAGGTGGGAGGGGGTGACTTTGGGTTTATGGCGGTGCCAATGAGTTGGAAAATGCGGTGAACTTTGTTTCTATGACTTTAGAATATGATACAACTAGCAATTGAAAATTTTAATAATTAATTAATTAATTACGGAGTATTGTTTATGGTTGAGCACTTGAGCATATATTCTTTTATAAAATTTATCTTACTTTCCATCTATTTTAGATTTAATAATAGCTTTTTGATGATTTCATTAGTAAAACTCCCTATTTTATTACTCGTATTTGTTTTTAAGGAATATAAAATTAATTTAGGTAAAAAGATATGATTTCAAAAAATAATCTTTTGTTTCTTAATATTGAAGATTCTATGATAATTGAAAGTTCTTATATACAGAATGTTATTACAAGTGCACAATAATTGAAATGATATATTGAGTGTAATTTTCTTTTATGGAAATTATAATCATACTTCTTGTAACTTAAAATTTTTACTAGTAAGGAGTTTTGGGAAGATCCATATGTCATTTCACCGATTAAGGGCTTGTTCACATTTACTGAAATGAGCTAAATTGGTTGAAACTGAACTGAAATAAATTGAATTGAAATGAATATTTTATGAGAGAAGAAAATTAGGAATTGAATTAAAATTAAACTGAACTGAACAGGCCCTGCCCTAAATCATGTATAATGTATGGAATGTGTATGATTTATTTACGAAGTACATAGTATTTATTTTTGTGCAGCGAAAGCCATAAAGACTAAACATGTAGACGAGATTTAATTCTAATCTTAATTCTAAATACCATCACTCAAAACTTTAACTAATTACGTAGTAGATTAAGTAGTTTATCATCTACATGAATGTGAGTGTACAATACTCCTTATATAAGTTATATCGCCCAACAATTCCAATATAGATGGCAAAATTTTAAGAACAATCCCCTAAAGTCAAACTAAATTGACAAGGTTTTATAATAGATGTGTACTACGGGGTACATTAGAGCTACTAGAGCTCAGACAAAAATATATCATTAGTACTTGTCAATAGTAACGATTGATTATGATTTTAAAAAACAGCTTAATATTTTTATGAAATCAACAAAAATGCGTACTTTATGATAGTAACATGTAATTTTATTTACATATGTCTATATACAAGTGAAGTAATACAACTTATTTTACATACAAGTAGAATAAAATTCATACTTGTACAGTTGTACTTATTGGCTTATTGCTGCCTAAGTCAAAATTCAAGCTGTAGCATTAACATTAATATCAACAAAATTATGCTTGTCATTTTTGACTCACACAATCTTAAGCCAAGAAATTAAAACTTAATTATAATATAAGCTATTGATTGACCGTGTACTATTAACCGCGTCAAATTAAGTGCATACATAGGAAGTTTCTAGCATAATTTGTCAATTACGTAAGAGTTAGTTAACTTGTTTTTAACCATTTTTTTCTTACTACCTTTGAAATCTTCAAACCTATATTAATTAAATTAATTTTATTAATGTAATTAGCATTAGCATGCAAATACAAAATGTAAAAGTGTATGAAGCACTGGCCGTGCGACAAATATGTATGACACGTGTAAAGATTTAAGGAAAGAGTAAAAAATGGGAACATGAATTTCCGTGAGAATTTTGCTGCTTAAAGTGACAAATATCACCATCTCAGTGCAACACGTGTGAAAGTTGGTATTGGTCAGTAAAACGTCCGTGTCAATTTACCCTACCATTATTTTTTTTAATTTTTTTGAGTGCGTTTTTATTTTTGTGGTAAATTTAATTTTTGGGATGGTTCCTTCTACGCGTTATTTATTTCTAAGTTTGGTATGTTGTTGGTATGATTCATGAATTTGTAATCAAAATGTCATGGTGAACGTATCATTATTCCTATGTAGCTTTTGTTAGAATCTTCTTCATTATGGAAGATAATGAAATGGTCAACATTAGCATTATTTCACTTAGGGTGTCAGTTCAGATAATCGGATCGGGTCTGATATGGTTGGGTCGGGTTGGGTAAAATTTTAAAGCTGAGTTGTACTAAATTATTATGTCCACGCGAAAAACTTATCTTATATGAACGAATATACATTATTGGATAAACTTATCTTAGGCCTTACATTATTAGATTATTTTATCGATCAACCCTTATCATTTTAATTTTTGATTTTAGCTTATCTTATTAGACCTTATAAGATATAAAGTTTTATTAGACCTTATAAGATATAAAGTTTTATTAGACCTTTTTTTTTTTTTTTTTTTTTTTTTTAACAACAAGTCGCTAAAAGAAATTTTATTAGACCTTAGAGGTGAGGTGAGGTGAACAAAGCCTAAGTATAGGTAAGAGTCTAACAACATATAAATTCTTTACGGTTTAATCTGAAAATCAAATGATAACAAATTGTTTCTAAGCTTAATTATACTCTTTTTTTTATGTACATCTTTAAAAAACGAGGAGTGAATGTTAAATTTAGTGTTAAATGAGCCGAAAAAGGTATTACAAATTGGGAAGGAAAAAATTCGTACAGTTATTGACATTATCGTATAAATACAATCTTGGATCTCTGTAGATATAAGTCAATACGGTCTGTTGCTAATCTTATTATATACAAGCAAGAGTTTTAATCCATTTATTATTTTCATTGCCAAACAAATCAAACAATTAATCAAAAATTTCTACATGTGGTTAACAAATAAGTAAACAATTGAAAAAACAAAAGACTTGACTTGCAAATTTGCAATGTATATTGGCGCAATTATAAAGTTTTAACGGTAAGTAGTCGTAGCTGTCTTATGACTGTTGCATTAGATAATTGGAGAGAGAAAACCAACTTTCTTTAAAGTAGCCGTTGCAAATAGCGGCCAACAACCTAATGTCTCCACAATTTTTTGATAAACTGGCCGTTTTTTTATTTATATCAAAGGGTTATATTCTTTATTGACGTGCAATATTCTAGTCGCACTCCGTCCACGAGTCTACATGACATACATTACATAGTTTTTTGGTTATATTGTGGCAACTGTTCATAATCTTCGTATATATTGAAAACATCCTTCAATTACGAATGATAAGTAACTCTCCATACGACGTAAAAAAATTAATGTACTATATATAGATTGACAAAAACTAATCAAATATAAGCTCTTAACACAATTTGATATTTTGTTCGATCAATTAACAACTCGTCTATTATATATTTGTATATCATGGTCTATAAGTATAGTAATGAATTGGCTATTTAATGGAAAAATATGTGAGAATTAGAGTTTTGGAGTGTTTGAGTCTTGACTTATCAACTCCTTCACCCAATAAAAATGTCAAAAACCGAGATGAGTAGAGAAAGTATATTATAGTAACGTAGTTCAAAATTTGAAACCAATTCCTCAATAGCTTTATTTTGTAATACATGTTTTTAGCTTGTTTTTCTATTCTATCTAATTTGATTTGTGGATAAGAAAATTGCAACTATTAAATGTTTTTAAACCTACATATAATAACATAACATTAGAAAATGCAAACACTAGTACCAGTAGAATTAAATTTTTAGAGCCAGCAAAATGTCAGCTAGGATACCGGATGTATAATTTTACCAATAATCAAATGGATCACCAAATGATTGGGATAATAAGTTTCCAAAAGAATTTATATGTTAGGCAACCATCTAACAGATGTTCTTAGACATACTAATAGACATACTAGAAATAATTTAAAGCTGTCAAAAGCTGGCTTAGATTACTTTAATTTGTTTACATTGTTATCTCCTCCTACATGTAATTTTTTACTCCATTTTTCAATCATTTGCTCAACTTGTGCATTGTATTATTATGTTCCTTAGTCTACCCTTACCCATTCACTCCCGTTATTCAAGTGCAAGTCCGACAAGTCCAACGATTGCACTAGATCTTTTATGACCTCTAAAATATATGAAGGGATTATAGAGGATTTACCATTAAATCAATAATTAAGGGTTTGTTCAGTTTACCTTATTTCACTTATTTCAGGTGTAATAAGTTATGATAAGTTTAGTCTGGTTTAAAAAGTTTTGATAAGGGTTACTCAAGTACAAATTACAACTAAAATAAGTTTTAATAAATTAAGATAAGTTCATATCAGTGAAATAAGGTGAATAGAACACATTCTAATCATACTGATCAACACAGTACGTATTTGGTTTTACTAGAAGTTATCAAAAAATTAAAACGGATCGAGCAGGGCCTTAACACGATTAAAAAAAAGTAGCGAGCTTGCCGTGTAATACAGGTTTGCCATGCTTTTGCCCAAACCCGACCTAGTTTTGGGCTGGGCCAATGTTGTACCATGTACTTATAAAATTTACAGCATAATTTACTAAATTTATACATATATATCCACCATTATATCAACTTTTTCAATTTTCATGCATGGTAGGCTATTAATACTAGTTTATGAATGATTGGTGAGATTTCTCATAGCAAATTAATGAAATTTGATTTCTACAAGCAACAATGACAAATACTAGTATGTTACTAATGTTAAATTTTGAAGTATGTATTATGAGTTGTGAAAATTGGTCCACTGACCCCAGTCGAAAAAGTTGCATAGTGCTTACTTGCCAGAGGGTATACAAAGAAAGAAAAACCACTACTAGTAATGTAGTATATGTATGGTATATGTGCTGTTTACTTGTGCTTTCCAGCCAAAGATGGCTGGCTTAATTTTGTAACTTGTGCTTATTCCAACCCAATTGCTACCCACCTTAGTAAGACTGTTTGTGTTTTCTTCATTATAAATGGAAATTAAATATTCTTCGTTTTGCATGTATTTATAGGTTTTAAGAATTGTTGTAATTTCGCCCTCCTATGATAGGTATTGAAGTATTGCATCATAACAGTACACTTTGTTTTGTGTACTGTATTATAAATACTCCCCCTCTCTCTAATTGTTAATTTTCATGACGTCACAAGAATCTTATAAGTATAGACTAGTAGAAATAGAGATGGCTACTGGCTAGCTAGCTAGCTAGCCAATATGGGTTTGTAGGCTTTGTGCCCTTGGAGGCCCTTTTTTATGGACAAATATGTCCTATAGTGGAATAGGAGAATGAAATAAGGTAACATTAGCTTAATTAGTCAATAAGAATGATATTAATAGAACAAAAGTAGATCAAGTCAAGAAAGATATTGATCTCAAAATGAGTAGGGAAAAAGGCTCAATTAATGATTTCGACATATCATTTGAGACGAATTTCTCAATGATGTGGGATGAAAATTCATAACGAGTGTAATAAAATTTAGGTCGAGATAAGTAACAAGACTAATTGATACATTAGCAAAACCAGAACTAACAAGGTGTGAATTACTTCATGTATGTCTTGGACATAGACAGGGACTCGGGGAGCCAATTCAATTAATTTCTTGTTGTATACAATGTTGTGTTTGAAAAAAAAAAACATGACAGATTAATTACTCAAATGGACGAAGTTATTGTTGGTTCGATTAATTACTCAAATGGACGAAGTTATTGACTGAATTCGGCTGAACTGAAATGAATATTTTATAAGAGAAGGAAATTAGGAGCTGAACTTAATTTCAACGTATGAGAACAGACCCTTAGGGCATGTTTTCATTGAATAAACTTAACTTAACTTAATTTATTATCGTATGATAACATGTCCTTAATTTCGCTCATTTAATTTATTGTACTCTACTAGTATTAGGCTATTAGCCATCAATTAAATGTAAAAGCACGGTATTATTATTCTCTACTTCCTCCGTTCTTTATTACTTGACTTGCTTTGACTTTTACACTATTTACCACCCTTCCTTTGACCGTCTTTTGTGAATAATATATAAGGAAAAATATATTCATGTATGATCTTTTGTATTCGTCTCAATAAGTACTATCATAATATATAACTTTTATAATTTTTACAAATGGAGAATTTAAGTTATTGATCGTTAAAGTTTTACATTGACAAGCGTGATAAAAGAAACAGGTAAAGTAAAAAAGAACAGAGGAAAATATTTCTTAAAGGAAACAACCAGCCCTTCCAAAGTTTCTCCCTTTGGCCCAGCCCTCTTATACGACTGTAGCCAACTCATCATACCAAGATTTCAACTATCATCTAATTTTAATAATTTGTTTACATTTTCTTCCTTTTATCTCATTGATTGATTCCTATTTTTCTGATCCCTCCTTTTATCAATAATTTGATCTTAGTATTACTTGTATGCCTTTTGAAAGTATGGTTTATCAATAAAAGTTTAGATAAGTTTGAATAACAACTTGATGAACATCTAATGTGAACATTTTGAAGTATAAATTTTTCAATCCTTCATCATTTAAGGGCTTACGAGTCGAATAACATTTGAACTATTTCATAATCTTATAATTCGTATGTTTCTTCTTTTGTTTATTATGACCCTAGTCAATTGAGTATTCCCTTTCCCCCTATACATAGCTTAGTACGAAATAAGTTACACATGACCATTAGATTGGACTAGAGGACCAAATTGATTATTCAATTTAGGTACCAAAAAACAAAGGACTTATTTGACATTAATTTTTATTTTCTTTTCTTCAAAACAAAAGAGAAAACCACATCAATAATGGTATATTAGTATTGGTTAAGTTTTTATGCCAAAAAAAATCCCCATAATGTTACAATACACATGAATACACGATGCATAAACTACACATTTAAGTTAAAGTGGCTTTTACAAGTGTAAACTAATTCACACTCAAATAGGACCATATTTTTATTGGTGCCAATATAACATGGCGAGTAAAAATACTTTCTGTTATGGCAAATTGAATATTTTCAAAATTACCCAAACGATATTTTGCAAGTTGGTAGAAAATTAAGGAACAATCTTTGTAGGGTGAAAATCAAATCGAATCAAATCTCGATTATATGGTTGGAAAAAGGAATTTTAACCACTAAATCAGACTGATTCTTGACTCTGCATCATAAATTGGACTCATGAAAAGACTTCTATAAATATCCGGATGCATGATATTATTCCTCATTTATACCAAGGGAAAAGCTGATGAGCGCCCTGGGGCGTTAGATAAGAGAATTAAAATGCAAATATTAGAGTAAAATTAACATTAATTACACCAAACGGACGCATAATTTTGTCATGAATTCGTAACTTAATACCATTTCAACCAATATAATTTATCCTTATATAACGCTCGGGTGCTCGTTAGCAAGATCGTTATACGAATTATATATTTTAAGTATGATGAAAATTATAACCAAAAAAAAATTCAAGAAAAGCGCGTTTTAATTATAGTCTTAATACGGAGTATAGAAAACCACGTTCTAAACCACCTATTTGATACCAAGTAAAATAGACTTTAATAATTTAGGGTCTTTCTCATTGAGATTCGGTTCAGCTAAATTCCTAATTTCCTTCTCCTTTAAAACCATAAAGCCATGAATAAATAAATAAATAAAACGGCAAAAAATAAATAAACAAGAGAAAATATTAAACAAAGAGAAATTCAGAAAAATTAATCAACTTTTTTATTAGTAATAATAATCCATGTACATGGGATTCTTTACAAAAGAATTTCTACTCAAAAGCACCTAAGAATCCATGAAATCCATCACCAAAATAATAATAATAATCCTCAACAGTCAACAACCAAATTCAATAAATGTAATTAAATTTAAAATCATAAACCCAAAATTAAATACAAACAAAAAAACATCTAAAATCAAATTAAACCATCAAAGCAGCAACGAACCCACCAAAAAGAACGGCACCGGCAACAACAGACCTTCCTGCAGAATTAGTGTTGTCACTAGCCGGGGTATCGGCGGATGGACCACCAGCCCCTGGTCCCTCTACTGATGGACCAGAAGCACCCGGCCCTTCGACAGTGGGGGCGGGTGCACCAGGGGCCTCGGCAGAAGGACTAGTAGCGGGTGCCGTTGACGGGGTTGGTGCAGCTGTGGGTGTCGCAACAGGGGCTGTTGTAGGCGCTGACACGGGTGTTGCTACTGGTGTTGCGACGGGTGTTGCGGCGGTTGGTGCGGGTGAAGGGGCGGCGGTGGGTGTTACGGGGGTGGCGGTGGGTGTGGGTGCGGGTGCTTGGGCCATAGAAGTGGCAACCAAGAGAGAAAGTAAGAAGAATACTTTAGTTTTTGTGTATGCCATTTTTTTTTGTTTGTTGTTGTGAGTTTTTAAGAGAGAGAAAGTTGTTTTTTGGTTTTTAGAGAGAGAGTTTTATAATGAGAAGTGTTGAGATTTTATGAGATTCCAAAGGAAGAGAATAATGTATTTATAGGGAGTTTGTGAGAAGGTGGGAGGGGGTGACTTTGGGTTTATGGCGGTGCCAATGAGTTGGAAAATGCGGTGAACTTTGTTTCTATGACTTTAGAATATGATACAACTAGCAATTGAAAATTTTAATAATTAATTAATTAATTACGGAGTATTGTTTATGGTTGAGCACTTGAGCATATATTCTTTTATAAAATTTATCTTACTTTCCATCTATTTTAGATTTAATAATAGCTTTTTGATGATTTCATTAGTAAAACTCCCTATTTTATTACTCGTATTTGTTTTTAAGGAATATAAAATTAATTTAGGTAAAAAGATATGATTTCAAAAAATAATCTTTTGTTTCTTAATATTGAAGATTCTATGATAATTGAAAGTTCTTATATACAGAATGTTATTACAAGTGCACAATAATTGAAATGATATATTGAGTGTAATTTTCTTTTATGGAAATTATAATCATACTTCTTGTAACTTAAAATTTTTACTAGTAAGGAGTTTTGGGAAGATCCATATGTCATTTCACCGATTAAGGGCTTGTTCACATTTACTGAAATGAGCTAAATTGGTTGAAACTGAACTGAAATAAATTGAATTGAAATGAATATTTTATGAGAGAAGAAAATTAGGAATTGAATTAAAATTAAACTGAACTGAACAGGCCCTGCCCTAAATCATGTATAATGTATGGAATGTGTATGATTTATTTACGAAGTACATAGTATTTATTTTTGTGCAGCGAAAGCCATAAAGACTAAACATGTAGACGAGATTTAATTCTAATCTTAATTCTAAATACCATCACTCAAAACTTTAACTAATTACGTAGTAGATTAAGTAGTTTATCATCTACATGAATGTGAGTGTACAATACTCCTTATATAAGTTATATCGCCCAACAATTCCAATATAGATGGCAAAATTTTAAGAACAATCCCCTAAAGTCAAACTAAATTGACAAGGTTTTATAATAGATGTGTACTACGGGGTACATTAGAGCTACTAGAGCTCAGACAAAAATATATCATTAGTACTTGTCAATAGTAACGATTGATTATGATTTTAAAAAACAGCTTAATATTTTTATGAAATCAACAAAAATGCGTACTTTATGATAGTAACATGTAATTTTATTTACATATGTCTATATACAAGTGAAGTAATACAACTTATTTTACATACAAGTAGAATAAAATTCATACTTGTACAGTTGTACTTATTGGCTTATTGCTGCCTAAGTCAAAATTCAAGCTGTAGCATTAACATTAATATCAACAAAATTATGCTTGTCATTTTTGACTCACACAATCTTAAGCCAAGAAATTAAAACTTAATTATAATATAAGCTATTGATTGACCGTGTACTATTAACCGCGTCAAATTAAGTGCATACATAGGAAGTTTCTAGCATAATTTGTCAATTACGTAAGAGTTAGTTAACTTGTTTTTAACCATTTTTTTCTTACTACCTTTGAAATCTTCAAACCTATATTAATTAAATTAATTTTATTAATGTAATTAGCATTAGCATGCAAATACAAAATGTAAAAGTGTATGAAGCACTGGCCGTGCGACAAATATGTATGACACGTGTAAAGATTTAAGGAAAGAGTAAAAAATGGGAACATGAATTTCCGTGAGAATTTTGCTGCTTAAAGTGACAAATATCACCATCTCAGTGCAACACGTGTGAAAGTTGGTATTGGTCAGTAAAACGTCCGTGTCAATTTACCCTACCATTATTTTTTTTAATTTTTTTGAGTGCGTTTTTATTTTTGTGGTAAATTTAATTTTTGGGATGGTTCCTTCTACGCGTTATTTATTTCTAAGTTTGGTATGTTGTTGGTATGATTCATGAATTTGTAATCAAAATGTCATGGTGAACGTATCATTATTCCTATGTAGCTTTTGTTAGAATCTTCTTCATTATGGAAGATAATGAAATGGTCAACATTAGCATTATTTCACTTAGGGTGTCAGTTCAGATAATCGGATCGGGTCTGATATGGTTGGGTCGGGTTGGGTAAAATTTTAAAGCTGAGTTGTACTAAATTATTATGTCCACGCGAAAAACTTATCTTATATGAACGAATATACATTATTGGATAAACTTATCTTAGGCCTTACATTATTAGATTATTTTATCGATCAACCCTTATCATTTTAATTTTTGATTTTAGCTTATCTTATTAGACCTTATAAGATATAAAGTTTTATTAGACCTTATAAGATATAAAGTTTTATTAGACCTTTTTTTTTTTTTTTTTTTTTTTTTTAACAACAAGTCGCTAAAAGAAATTTTATTAGACCTTAGAGGTGAGGTGAGGTGAACAAAGCCTAAGTATAGGTAAGAGTCTAACAACATATAAATTCTTTACGGTTTAATCTGAAAATCAAATGATAACAAATTGTTTCTAAGCTTAATTATACTCTTTTTTTTATGTACATCTTTAAAAAACGAGGAGTGAATGTTAAATTTAGTGTTAAATGAGCCGAAAAAGGTATTACAAATTGGGAAGGAAAAAATTCGTACAGTTATTGACATTATCGTATAAATACAATCTTGGATCTCTGTAGATATAAGTCAATACGGTCTGTTGCTAATCTTATTATATACAAGCAAGAGTTTTAATCCATTTATTATTTTCATTGCCAAACAAATCAAACAATTAATCAAAAATTTCTACATGTGGTTAACAAATAAGTAAACAATTGAAAAAACAAAAGACTTGACTTGCAAATTTGCAATGTATATTGGCGCAATTATAAAGTTTTAACGGTAAGTAGTCGTAGCTGTCTTATGACTGTTGCATTAGATAATTGGAGAGAGAAAACCAACTTTCTTTAAAGTAGCCGTTGCAAATAGCGGCCAACAACCTAATGTCTCCACAATTTTTTGATAAACTGGCCGTTTTTTTATTTATATCAAAGGGTTATATTCTTTATTGACGTGCAATATTCTAGTCGCACTCCGTCCACGAGTCTACATGACATACATTACATAGTTTTTTGGTTATATTGTGGCAACTGTTCATAATCTTCGTATATATTGAAAACATCCTTCAATTACGAATGATAAGTAACTCTCCATACGACGTAAAAAAATTAATGTACTATATATAGATTGACAAAAACTAATCAAATATAAGCTCTTAACACAATTTGATATTTTGTTCGATCAATTAACAACTCGTCTATTATATATTTGTATATCATGGTCTATAAGTATAGTAATGAATTGGCTATTTAATGGAAAAATATGTGAGAATTAGAGTTTTGGAGTGTTTGAGTCTTGACTTATCAACTCCTTCACCCAATAAAAATGTCAAAAACCGAGATGAGTAGAGAAAGTATATTATAGTAACGTAGTTCAAAATTTGAAACCAATTCCTCAATAGCTTTATTTTGTAATACATGTTTTTAGCTTGTTTTTCTATTCTATCTAATTTGATTTGTGGATAAGAAAATTGCAACTATTAAATGTTTTTAAACCTACATATAATAACATAACATTAGAAAATGCAAACACTAGTACCAGTAGAATTAAATTTTTAGAGCCAGCAAAATGTCAGCTAGGATACCGGATGTATAATTTTACCAATAATCAAATGGATCACCAAATGATTGGGATAATAAGTTTCCAAAAGAATTTATATGTTAGGCAACCATCTAACAGATGTTCTTAGACATACTAATAGACATACTAGAAATAATTTAAAGCTGTCAAAAGCTGGCTTAGATTACTTTAATTTGTTTACATTGTTATCTCCTCCTACATGTAATTTTTTACTCCATTTTTCAATCATTTGCTCAACTTGTGCATTGTATTATTATGTTCCTTAGTCTACCCTTACCCATTCACTCCCGTTATTCAAGTGCAAGTCCGACAAGTCCAACGATTGCACTAGATCTTTTATGACCTCTAAAATATATGAAGGGATTATAGAGGATTTACCATTAAATCAATAATTAAGGGTTTGTTCAGTTTACCTTATTTCACTTATTTCAGGTGTAATAAGTTATGATAAGTTTAGTCTGGTTTAAAAAGTTTTGATAAGGGTTACTCAAGTACAAATTACAACTAAAATAAGTTTTAATAAATTAAGATAAGTTCATATCAGTGAAATAAGGTGAATAGAACACATTCTAATCATACTGATCAACACAGTACGTATTTGGTTTTACTAGAAGTTATCAAAAAATTAAAACGGATCGAGCAGGGCCTTAACACGATTAAAAAAAAGTAGCGAGCTTGCCGTGTAATACAGGTTTGCCATGCTTTTGCCCAAACCCGACCTAGTTTTGGGCTGGGCCAATGTTGTACCATGTACTTATAAAATTTACAGCATAATTTACTAAATTTATACATATATATCCACCATTATATCAACTTTTTCAATTTTCATGCATGGTAGGCTATTAATACTAGTTTATGAATGATTGGTGAGATTTCTCATAGCAAATTAATGAAATTTGATTTCTACAAGCAACAATGACAAATACTAGTATGTTACTAATGTTAAATTTTGAAGTATGTATTATGAGTTGTGAAAATTGGTCCACTGACCCCAGTCGAAAAAGTTGCATAGTGCTTACTTGCCAGAGGGTATACAAAGAAAGAAAAACCACTACTAGTAATGTAGTATATGTATGGTATATGTGCTGTTTACTTGTGCTTTCCAGCCAAAGATGGCTGGCTTAATTTTGTAACTTGTGCTTATTCCAACCCAATTGCTACCCACCTTAGTAAGACTGTTTGTGTTTTCTTCATTATAAATGGAAATTAAATATTCTTCGTTTTGCATGTATTTATAGGTTTTAAGAATTGTTGTAATTTCGCCCTCCTATGATAGGTATTGAAGTATTGCATCATAACAGTACACTTTGTTTTGTGTACTGTATTATAAATACTCCCCCTCTCTCTAATTGTTAATTTTCATGACGTCACAAGAATCTTATAAGTATAGACTAGTAGAAATAGAGATGGCTACTGGCTAGCTAGCTAGCTAGCCAATATGGGTTTGTAGGCTTTGTGCCCTTGGAGGCCCTTTTTTATGGACAAATATGTCCTATAGTGGAATAGGAGAATGAAATAAGGTAACATTAGCTTAATTAGTCAATAAGAATGATATTAATAGAACAAAAGTAGATCAAGTCAAGAAAGATATTGATCTCAAAATGAGTAGGGAAAAAGGCTCAATTAATGATTTCGACATATCATTTGAGACGAATTTCTCAATGATGTGGGATGAAAATTCATAACGAGTGTAATAAAATTTAGGTCGAGATAAGTAACAAGACTAATTGATACATTAGCAAAACCAGAACTAACAAGGTGTGAATTACTTCATGTATGTCTTGGACATAGACAGGGACTCGGGGAGCCAATTCAATTAATTTCTTGTTGTATACAATGTTGTGTTTGAAAAAAAAAAACATGACAGATTAATTACTCAAATGGACGAAGTTATTGTTGGTTCGATTAATTACTCAAGTAAAGATTAAACAGGAGCTGATGAAGAGGATGACAGAGTGAATGAGGAGTTAGTTCAAAGCTATACTTCTGTAATCAACTAACGTTCATAGCTTGTGCTTGACTTAGAAGTAAAGAAAGATATGACTTGTGACTTCGATCAAATTACAGGTTAAAATAAAGCAGTGAACTTTTGATGTTAATATATTATTACAACCTGATTGGGGTTCTATGTAGTTGAACGAATTGGACTTATGAAAAGGGAGGTCTTACGATAATATGAGTATTGTTATACTATTACTCCATCCGTTCCTTAATTAGATTGCTACTTCTCTTTATTATGTGAGGAATAAGTGCTAGAAGTAGGAATCTAATTAAGAGACGGAGGGAGTAGCAAATAATTTTTAATAAGGACGTGTTCAACAACAACAATTTGAGATACAATCTTCGTGGAATTGACTATTTGGTTGCTCGAAATGGTTTGATTTGTTCAGGGTTGATTGCAAGATATCTTCAATGACTACGGCGGGTTCTTAAGCCCCAAGGATTAACCCATATAACAACTAACAAGCTGGGGCATAATATCATTAGAATTGTGATTTTATAGCAGTTTATATGATTATATCCTAACAGAATTATAAACAAAATCAAACATGAAAAAGAAACACAAACTCTTTGCCCCCTGAACATGGTCTGCTAGCATTTACTTGGGCCCATTAATTTGGACTTCATTGGACCCATGTTTTATAATAGTGGGCCTTCGTGTGTGATTTAAAGACAGCAACAAGCCAACAATTGGGCCATGAGTTATTGCTTCAAGTTTCAAGACTCAAAAAAATTCATGACTTCATGGATTACCATGCTTAGATTGCTTTATTTATATTATGTATTGTGATTGTGAGACAATTGGGTGACAAATTTCTTGGAATGACTTTTAATGTCTACTTGAAAAGAAGAAAATAATAATAAAAAAAATAAAAATAAGAAAAAGGTGTTAATTTTAAGAATTTTATTTATTTAGGGATTGCTCAATATTAAGGCTTGTTTAATTTACCTTAATTTGCTTATCTGATTGATCAAACTTTGACCTTAAGTTTATATATGTACTCCCTCCGTCCCTAAATTACATTTCTATTTCTACCATTTATTCCTCACATAATAAATAAAACAGGAATGTAATTTAGGGACGAAGGGAGTATATATTAAGTGGGGTCTTGCTAGATTCTTAATAATGTGTGTTTTATTAATATGTCATTTTATAATTTTTTTCATTACAAAATTAAAGATATTAAGCGATAAAAAACTGCACGTAAAACGATGATATGAACTTATTATATTATTTTTTAAATAATTAAAAATAAGTTTAACTAAACAAGACCTTAACTGCACATAAAACGATGATATGAACTTATTATATTATTTTTTAAATAAGTAAAATTAATTTGAAATAAACAAGACCTTACTTCGATGCCCTAATATTGATTTCATTTACTATAAACAATAAATAAATAAATAAACAACAAAATGTTAGTTGCAAGATTTGAACTCTTTACCTATTGTCCACTATCACATGGCAAAAACCAACCTCTCTACACTAAAACTTAATACTTTAAAAGCAAAATTTTATATTTATCTTGAGCTAAGGGGGAGGCCATGGCCCATCCCAGCCCCTCTTGGATCCGCCCCTGGTAGAGATGACGCACATGCTATGAACAATAACAAAAGATAACGCAGAAGTCAAGAAGAGGAGAGGCATAGAGAGAAATTAAGAAAGAGACCAATGTTACGAGGAGATAGAGGGGAAAAAAATGTGAAATATGATAATGTCACAATACTTGTGAAATTTCCTAAGATGATAACTATTACAATGTATGAGGAAGTACTAGTTTTGCTAATGCATTTAAGGAGGACTAACTAAAATAAAGCATGCGAATATGTGATGGCTCATCTTATCTTTTTACATCTTTTAACAAGACATGATGCATATTGGTGGAGACTTACGTCGTCGTAAGGACAAGTGATGTAAACGAGATTTAATTTCACGTTTTGAGCATCCCTCCTCAAGCCTTTATTAAATTAAACTAGTTGATCATTCATAAAAAGTTACAAAGTTCACAACTCTTAAAAAATGAAAATATTATGGAGTACAAAAACTACAAGTATTTCACAAAGTTTTATATGTGGCTGGCCACATGGTGTGACCATCCATTATGAAGGTTACTTTGTTAGTGTTATAGGGGTTACTCGTTCAGTTTTACAAGGGTTACTTCATCGGTATAATAAGGGTTACTTGGTAAGTATTACAAGGGGTTACCGAATCAGTGGCTACATGGTGTGGCTAGCCACACACAAGACGCAATGCAAATATTATTTATTTTTATTTATTATTATTTTTTTTTATAAATGAATGTTGAGTATTTTATAAAGAATGAAGTACTCCGTATATAATTATTCAAACATATTTGAATGAAAAAATATTTACTCGTATTAGTAAAGTGGGTAAAGCAAAATAATTGGAAAAGTAATGACATTTGTCGTTGGTATTTGAACGAGAAAGAAAATTCAAAAAGACAATCACGGCTAAAAAAAAAAGTTGAATTCCACTCTCTTCTCATTTCTCCTTCATTCCAACACCCTCCCTTTTTTTCCCTACAAATCAACAAAATCACCGTTTTCCGATCCCCAAATCTTCAATTCGCCGCCATGGAAGACAGTAAACTCGCCGCCGATGCGACTCACTCCGTTCCCTTAGACGAGGTAGTGTTGCATCACGAGGTTGATCTCAAAGACGAACCCAAAAAGTCGCCGGAAAATGACGTCACTCTTGACGTCACCGGATCGCCGGAGGGTAAATCCAAGGCGGCCAAATCGGTTAAGTGGAGCGAACAATTGGTGTCTGAATCGACTTATACACCTTCAATTGAACCTGATTCTTCGCCCAATTCTCACTCTTCTCGTGGATCTAGCCCTTACGTCTCGCATTCGTCTTCTCCTTCTCTCTCATCTGAACCCACTTTTAAAGGTATTGCTATTTTGATTGAATTTTGAGGATATGAAAAACTATATATTATACGATTTTGGTTTTGATTTTGATTTGAATTTGGGGAACAGAAAAGATGGATACGATGAAGAATGTGTTGGGAAGATGGGGGAAGAATGTCAAGGAAGCTGCTAAAAAAGCTGAGGATTACGCCGGCAATACCTGGCAGCATTGTATGATTCATTTCTTACCCTTTTTTCTGGATTTTTGTTTATTAATTTTGTTAAATTAGTCGCTTCTTTTTGTGAATTGTCAGTAAATTATCATTATTTTAGGGTGCAATTGATTGAAATGTCGGTAAATTCATCATTATTCTAGGGTGAAGTGATTACATCATTTGCATGGTTCTTCAATATAATGTAGTAGATTGATGCTTCGTATTCTTAATTTGACATTATATGCAATGATTTGATGTTGTACATGGATCAAGAAAGAAAATTTCTTCCTGTAGGATTGATTGGCTTGTTTGGTTAGTGACGTGACAATTTGGGATTTTTTTTTTTCGTCGTTTGCATATAGTTTGGGTTCAGTGCAGTAATCATACTTCTCATGTGAATAAGAACTTTTTGGCTTTGTTGTGAATTTGTGATGTAGGGAAATCTACAATTGGGAATACTCTTTATTCTTCATCTATCTTTATTTTATTATTTGTGGCATATGTATCAGGGACAATATCAATAAGGCTGTAGTTATTTATAAAATCTGGAGATCTAGAGGTTAAAATAATATCATCCTTAGTTGAGCTCTCTCCTTGTTGAAAGCGCACAAATGTTAATTACCATAGGAAGTGCTTTAGCATGGAGATATTTTCTTAAAACAAAAACTCAAAAAAATTGTATGTTGTTTCGAATTTTGACTTGTAGCCAAGTTACTTCAGTATGCCTGCTTACTAAGAAAGTTTTGGTGTCAAGATATTTGCCAAGTCAACTTAATATCATCCTTAGTTGAGCTCTCTCCTTGTTGAAAGTGCACAAATGTTAATTACCATGGGAAGTGCTTTAGCATGGAGATATTTTCTTAAAACAAAAACTCAAAAAAATTGTATGTTGTTTCGAATTTTGACTTGTAGCCAAGTTACTTCAGTATGCCTGCTTACTAAGAAAGTTTTGGTGTCGAGATATTTGCCAAGTCAACTTAAAATCCATCCCCCCCCCCCCCCCCCCCCCCCCCACAAAATAAATAAATAAATAAATAAATAAAATTACCAATAGGAGAGACGAATTTATGTGGGCAAATAAGTGAATTCTAAGCATTTCATGCCAATTCTTGAGATTTCGAAGATATGCCAAAGTTATTAGTCTCTGGTATGGAAAGTGATGGATTGTGCCAAAGGAGATGCAAAGAGGATGAACCACTAGACAAATTGTTTTATGAAACTAGATGAGAAGGAATTGCCTACTTTGAGTTTAATATTTGGGTATATAGAAGAAAAGAGGTACTAGTTAATTTGCTTTGAATAGAGCGGATCATTAAAAAATCTATGTGATTTGCAACACACCTTTAAAAGTGAAGGGAGATCCCTATAGACATGTTTGCTAAGATCTAATAAGGTTTCAAGAAGATTGTATTTGGAAGCTGAATGTGATACCTTGAGAAGCCATAATGCTAATTGTTAGTGAAGTACACATTCTAGATAGGATAAAGTTCTAGAAGTAAGATGCCATGGGAGATGTCCATTTACTGAAGATTATATAGATGTGAGATTTGAGAACAACTTAGTTTTACTGTATTCAATAGAAATGTTTACTTGATGAGTCAATGGCGGTGGTTGATGAAGGAAAGAGAAAAGGGAGGAGGTGGTGAGTAATAAGGTAAGAAAACACTGGGCAGAAGAAAAATGGGAGAGGAAAGAGAAATGCTAACAGGCTGCTGGATTTCATCTTCATGGCATTAGCATGTTGTTTTGAGTAGTAAGGTATTTTTGGGAATGAAATAATAACCTTAAGGCAACCATAGGCAATTTCAAAGTATGCTATTTTGGGCTTTTTCTTTTAAATTTCTAGATATATATCTACTGATTTGGATAATTTGGAATTTACACTACTAGTCTTGGCTAGTCAGGATTTCGGATCTTTACTACTAGTCTCAGCTAGTCAGGGATTAGTATTGGAAAGATAATGAATATTGGCTGAGATTGAGTCTGCAGAAGCTCTCTTATACCTTCAACATTCCCTGTTCAGGTCTGATTATGCATGGCATATTGGACCACAGGTAGAGTGACAGGCCTTTCTGTCTTCTATTAGCGCTATACTGCGTACTGGTTTAGTCTAATTTACATGTACACAGTACCTGACTCCATTGTCTATGTGCTTTCTTAGTGGAATATTTTCAATGTATAGCTGCTTTTGCAGATATAGTTTTGATGAGTTACACTAGCGGAGTTTAATTTTCAATGTATAGCATTGAGGTTATGCCTGTATGCACTATGTGGTATTGCTCAGGCTGGCCTTTGTATTGGCTATAAGTGCAATGCAGCTGTTTGCTTATTTGCTTTTGCTTTAGAATGGGATGTCATTAGAGCTGAATTTTTTTTATCTTTGCCTTACATAATATCACAGTGCTTCCTCTGAAAACAGTGGAGCAGCGATAAGCCGATCAAATGTGATATGTATGAGAACTACATGTTGAATTGAAAGCGCAGATTATGCCTACTCTGATTTGCTTGTCCTTTTTCACTCTTGGACTTTCATGTGTTACTTCTTTAGGAATTGAATTTAATGTATAGGATAGGCAGATTGGGGTTTGAAATGTTTCATATGGTGATTAAAGGAGCCAAGGAGGAGTTGCTGATAAGTCATTTGGTCACATGGATAGTAATTGGAGAAAGCAATCTTACAATGCCTTCCAACTTTCCACATATCTTGGTTATGGTCTTTTACTTTTAAGCAAACTTAGTTATTTGGTGATAATAGTGACAAGGAGAGAATTTAGACGGTATGGTTTCCACATTTTTTGGTTTATGGTCTTTTATTTTTGAGCAAACCTAGCTATTTGGTGAAATAGTGACAAGGAGAGAAGATATATAGTGAGCACTGAGCAGCTAGTATGTAAAAAAAAGGATTCCAGTAAAAAGTAAGTAGAAGCTTAAACGGTATGGAAGTTGGACAGTGAAATTTAGATTCTGGGATAGCTGTTGCTTGCCCGGTTGTGATAAGAACACACAATTTTCTTCCTTTTGAAACTCTTATGTGGGATTTACATGTCGGATTGAAATTTAGGCATACTATTTCCATTTCCTCTTTTTTTTTTTTTTTTTTTTTTTGGGGGGGGGGGGGGGGATGAGGGGTTGATTCATTTAATTGTGAGGCTTTGTTATGAAAGAAAAGCCTATCCTCATTGAATTAATGAATTGGGAGTAGACTCACGAAATTGATTTCATAAAGATATGGCTCCCACTTTGGAATGAATGCGGTGGCTCAACAAGAATAATAGAGGAGAAAGGTTGTAATTTTGATAGATAAAGCGTCGAGCTTGCGAAATGTAACTATGGCTTCAGGCCATAACTCTCCAAATACTCAATACAATTTTCTGGCTACTGCCTTCTTCCTATTCTCTCTCTATTTATACTGCTAGATTCTATTACATAGCTGGCCACAGGCCTTTAGGGCTACAAATACTACTACTTGTCTTTTAGTGCCATACATAAGGGAATAAAACAAATTAAGCAATAAATCCAAGGGAGCCCTGCTACTTGCTGCTTGTGTTGTTGTTTGAGTAGTGGGTGAATTGCTCTGCTGCTGTGACTGTCCTCGTGGCCTCCTGCCGTACACCAGAGTCACAGGAGGTGGCTGCGGGCTCGTTGCACACTTTTGAGATTAATTTTGATGCCTGTGATGTGAATTCAGTGGTTAAAAGCAATATGCTGAAGGTACTTTCTTGCAATCAAAGGTTTTGGTGCAAGTTGGTACACTTTCCTTTTCTATTTCATATTCTAATATTCTAAATGCTAAATGCTAAATGCTTGTGGCTTATTAAAAATACCAGTTTTATCAGTTGACATATTTTTCTGTGTGCTTTTTGGTAGTAAAAACAAGTCCTAGTTTTGCTGATGCTGCCATTGGAAGAATTGTACACAGCACTAAAGTTCTAGCTGAGGGAGGTTACGAAAAAATCTTTCGTCAAACGTTTGACACAGTTCCTGAGGAGCAGGTTCAGGATTGTTATGCATGTTACTTGTCTACATCAGCAGGCCCGGTGATGGGAACATTATATGTATCTACAGCCAAGCTTGCCTTTTGTAGTGATAATCCTCTTCCTTACAAAAATGGTGATCAGAATGAATGGAGTTACTATAAGGTAAGAACAATTGTATAGGCTATATGGCTGATGAAATATCTATATTGAGTCTCTTTTATTTTTATTATTTTTTTTTTCATTTCAAGGGGTGGAAATAATTAATAATGATAAAGAATAGAAGTGAAAGGCAGGTCGGTTGGTAGAACCTGCTAATTCATTAACGTTGGCACGTTGGCTTATTACCTACCCCTCTCTCTCTCTCTCTTAAGGGTTCTAATTTGTTTGACTTTTAATTTAAGATCTTTCCATTTTGTTGGGGACTTTTTTTTTCTTATGTGAAGTCAAAAGTGAATTCTCTTTATGAGAGAGTGCATTTTGTTAGAATGTGCTACGAGGCAAGTGGAGGTTGTGCTACATTATGGCATTATGCTTGAAGCATCCTTCATACTTTTGATTAGGAAAACATCCTCTGATATGCCGTTCATGACTTTGATATAATCAAGGATATTAGTGAAGATGCTGACTCTGATGTTTATTACTCCTTTCAAACTTCAGTTTGTCCAAAACTATATGAACATGAGTTGTTTCCTCCCTGTCTTAGTTCTATGATGATTTCCTTCGGGATTGGATATATTTCTTGACCTTCGAATACTGTAGTCTTGTAATACACGAGCATCAATAGTAAGTTAGTAATTAAGGTGTACTTTTATTTAATTTAGACTTTGGTGATGTCAATTTAGGATAGTATGTTACATTCCTTACATCCTTCTTACGAAGTAAGTAATAACTGTTGCTTTGGGGTTGCAAACAAAAGCTCCTCTAAGTATTGAAAAGATAAATATAAGTTGGAAATAAGGAACAAATATTGCAAAGCATTTCCATTGATGACAAGGGGAATTGGTCTACCCTTTGGTCATAGCTCATAGGGGGGGGGGGGTGAATCCCTTTTTGGGGTTAATTAAAGAGGGATAACACAAAAATTCTGGAACCTTGTCAAGGCTCTTGTATTCCTGTGTTTGCTCATACCTCATTCTCCTCTCACTAACCCCTTAAATGGGTTTTTTTTACTCCATGGCCAGGGGATGACTGATTTCGTTGGTCATTGATCGGCTGTCTTAGAGGAGTATTAATAATAATGCATTCAATAATGGATTAATGGTGTATTATCTAAAGTAATCGCTGTTTTGTATTGGAGTTTGTAAAGGAAAAAAAAAAAACAAATTTTTATGATCCAATAGAGTTTCTACAATTATTGTCAAGAGATGAAATTTGTTGATGGATATTCGTAGATTATTGAAAACTCCTACTGGTCAAGGTTGGCTTTAGTTCTGGTCTTTAAAATAAACTTGCTGTTAAAGGTTTGGTTGGTGTGAAATGACGGTTTATATAGAAATTAACACCAGTAGCAGAGGAAAAAAAAAAGATTCTGTTATTTTCTGATGTTCTGACGAGAGACTGATTGGCACCCCTTTAGGCTGCAGAGGGCTGGAATCAGGTCTGTCTATTTTGAGGTTTGTCTACTTAGTATGTTCATGAACTAAATCAGCAACTGAGGAGCCAAGGATCCGCTATGTTCTACTTTGTTATTAAATTTGTCAAGATATGGCTACCTTTACTTCTAAATGATTGTTTTAGTAACCAATCCATCGCCAATGGAGTTGAAAGAATTACCTAGTATTCCAGGATTTCCACCTTTGGGTTATGATGTACTAAATAGAAAATTGCTCAATAAATTTCCTTTGCTCATTGTGAAGCTGCAGGAGCAATGCATTACTGCCTCACTGTAACTTGCAGGGGCTGTATATATATGACCCCCGCATCTCATTTAGGTGGGAAACTCATTTATTTGTCCTCTTATTACTCAAGAGGTTAGCGACGACCATATGTTTTCATTAGGCACTTCTGATTCTCTGTGTAAATTTCAAATAGATAGTTTATACTAGGTATGGGAAAATGATTTTCTGGTTGTAGTGTATTGGAGTGGTTTAGATTGCGCACTCTTTGATATACTTGTATGTTTTGTTGGCATGGCGTATCTGAAAGGTCATAAAAGCCATCTTTCTGATTATATCATGTTAACCAGTTCAAGTGTTTGTTGATTCTTACAGCAGTACTCTTGTCTTTAATTGAACAGGTAATCATTCCATTGCATCAGCTTAAAGCAGTTAATCCTTCTTCAAGCCGGGTAAATACAGCTGAGAAATATATCCAGATAATTTCTGTTGACAACCATGAATTTTGGTACATGGGTTTCTTAGATTATGATAATGCTGTGAACATTCTTCAAGGAGCTTTGCAATCCAGGGATATGCAATCTGTATGAGACTCCCTTCTTGATGAAGAAGCCTCTTGACATTTTAAGACGTGCTTCAAGTTGCCTATAAATCTTGTTATCTATGCCCTGCACTGCTGGAAGAGCATTAAGAGACATGTCCAGATAAGTGACCGTACCCTTCTCCGGTCTCATTAATATTTTCTTATGCTCGTGATCATAGGTTTGACGATTTAGTAGTTTATGTGATTCTTTTGGGAGGATAGAAAATCTATTAACTATATATACTTGTTCGAGACCAGATGGTTGTAATTTTGCACTGTGCAACTTACCTGGCTATAGTAGTATGAATAGCGTTTTTTTAACTACTGCATATGTTTTGGTGCCTGACTGGCTGTGAAAAAGCTTTAGAGCTTGAATTGGCATGCCTCAAGGAAATTTACTTTAGTACTTGTATGAGCCATGAGGCATGCCAACCCAAGTTCTCGAACTTCGCTGCCCCAAAGTTGTGATTAATAGAAATTTAACTGCTCTATGGTGGAATCGCTTATTTCCTTTGCTACCTACAGACTATGTTTCAAAATAAAACTTCGTACATCAGATGTAATGTGATTGTGAAAATTTGTATAGATTTTAAAATTACCTCATTTTGTTTACAAATATATGCAAAAATTGACTGCTCTCGTATTAGTCGTATATGATCATCAATTTTACGAGTATTAGCAATAATACTAGTAATAATTCGTAATTGAGCTGGAATGAAGGGACAATATAGCACTTTTCCTTGTCCGGCGGGCGGGGTTGACGGTCAGTTGTAGGTCAATTGGTTAAGTTACAATAAGTTTGTTTGGTAATAAATAGAGTAGAGTACTATCGACTTGTAGACATTGAATTCTTTGGAATCGATGTAGATTGTACAAATGGGCCAATGAGTTTGACTAGAGCCCGATATTTGGGGAGCTATCAATCTCATGAACATTGCTATATATACCCAATGTATAAATAACCCACTAGGATAACCAAATAGTTTTTTCTCAATCAATCTTACTATCATGAACATTGTTTTTTGCACTGATTATCAACTTAAAGATATTAATTAAATCAATTTCAAAGATTTTAATTTACATATACACAATACAATTCTCTGTAATTTAATAGTTTATACATGAGTAGGTTTTGCATCTACAAGTTCATTCGGATTCTCTTGAAATTGACATATTGTTGACATGAAGATCCTAACGCATTGTTTGGATAGCAAAGAAGGAAGGAAAAGAAGGAGAGGGAAAATGGAGGAAGGGAAGGGAAAAGAAAGGGAGGGGGATGTGAGCTTCATTTTCCCTCCAAATCTCTCCAATTTTGGAGAGATTATGGTTATTATAGAGAGAGGGAAAATGGATCCCTCCCTCTCCTTCCCCTTCCTTCCCCCAATCTTTTATCCAAACAAGAGATTTTGCCCCCCTCCATTTCTCTTCTCTTCTTTTCCATCCATTTCTTCCTATCCAAACAAAGTGTAAAGGTCATACATACGGAAAGAATTTGATCTTGTATTTGATTAAAAAAAAAAAAACAGACTTAAACAACTAATTAAGTTAGTTAATTTGACATCATGGGGATTGATATTAAGCATAAGAGCTCAATGTATTACATGAATTCGTTATAATACAAGTAACTAAAAAATTTTGGATCGTTCGTTTCTTTGTTTTAGTAAGTTATATGTTTAGTCTTATATCTCTACTATATGCTCCAAAACGAGATTAAGCCCTATATATAAGTATAATTCATTTGATTGGTTGATTTGTTTCACCTTGTAGCTTGGTGAATTACTTCACCTATTCTCTTATAAATACACAACTAGTATGTAACGGAGACCGCGATGAGTAAGGGTCTGTTCTCATACATTTATTTTCAATTCAGCTCAGTTCAGTTAAGTTTAGCTCCTAATTTCCTTCTCTTATAAAATATTCATTTCAGCTCAGCTCAACTCAGTCTATGAGAACGGGCCCTAAGTCTCTGTAACTAGGTACAACTACACCATGTGAGATACTACGTAGTGAGTGTCACTTGTACTATCTTTATTAGAGAAGGAATTTAGATGAATGTGGTACGAATAATAGTTTGTTTTGCAATAGTCTTAGTTAAATTGAATGACATCTGCCGTCTTGAGGTAGGCCGGTTGGGGGGGTCATATATATTATAAACTACAAAAATTCGATAATGCAATTAATCAAAACAGTCATTTTCATAAATCCAATCATAATCACATATTATGTCTAATCACTGAATCTAACTATCTAAGTCCTAAATAATTAGTTACACCAAAATTAACACAAAAAGGAAAACTAATTATAAAGACCAAAGACTTAATTCATCTTCATGCTGCCTTTATCTTGATTAATATTCCCTGCCGACAGTGGATTACTTAACTAATAAGCATGATTTGTGACTTAGTTAACATTATTAGATTCTAACAATGATTTTACCATAGTGTTTAGGTACGTTTTTTTCGGATCAATTTCATCATTATGTTTGAATAATGTTATATTTTCATATTATTGGTTTAAGCTCTTCAAATGATTTGTGTCCCCCCAATAATGTTAATTTCATTTCTTCAACCAACTAAACATAGTTATGGATGGCTTTCAAGTTTCATTGTATCAATCCTGTTGCACGTGTACAAAACTGTTAGTGGTACCTCTTTAAGTTGATTTTTCTTGGATTTTGAAGAAGCAATCAATTACAAGTACTACTAATATATTTGCTATGATCTTAATTTTAGAATAATAAACTATGTGCCATGTATTTTATTTAAGGGGTGAAAGTGTACTATTGTGCAAATGTTCTATTTTCCTAAAACTATCTTTCAATATGTTATAACGGATGTAAGAAAGATTAACAATGAGCATTAAAGAGCACACACAGATTTATGTACCGTGGTTTACTTGTAATATACTCCATATTAATATGTTCACATATAGGAAAGATAAAGTTTTTAATAATATTCTTTCTAGTATATACAGAGTAAACAAATTTAGGTCAGGTTAATGACAAAGAAAATTAATTTAATACGAGCATTATCAAGATAGAGATCCAATTATTGCTTAACAAATTTAAGACATATTAAAACACAATACATACAAGAAAATTTCTGTTATTATGAATATTATCATTGTTTACTACTCAATGAAACTAAGTTAGAATAAGATGGACAATGACATTTTCATCACTTTTATTGAAAGAAAACAAACCAAAGAGTTTACTCGTATAAGAGTTATACCTATGACTACTAACATCATTTAAGTCTTCTAGTCAAGCAAGACAAGACTAAACTAAGAAAGACGCAAGCCAAATTTGACCAAACCAGAGTAATTCAAATTCGACTAGATCTATTCATTAGTCTGTGAAAAACTCTTAATGTACCAAATAATTTCACTTTATTTCACATGTAGAGAACATACTCTATTTAAGTATGGAGTATATTATACTTGTAATTGACAAAATAAATGTTAAAAACCTTTCTACTAAAAGAAGACACGATCATAAATAAACTACATTTCACTTTAACAAACAAAAGGTACATAAAAATGATGATACACTATTCGACATTCATGTGCATTCTATACAAGATTACATAATGGCCTCATCAGTGTAATTATTCAATAGCCTTGTACTATAAGCGAACCCTAGGAAGACCATGTCAATCTTTATATTATGATCAACAAATTTCCAAATATGGCTCAAACATATAGAGTATGATACAAATAACCTTTTGCATTGATTGCTTTGGTGTTCAAAAATAGCACATTAATTTAATTAATTATTTTATGTTCTTAGGCGGCAGAAATGGAAATAATATTAATAACAATAATAGTAATGATTATGATAATAACCCCTCCTTTCATGAAAGTTCAATTCGACCACTTAAAATTTACGCGGTTTTTCTCGCACATTTTTTTTACTATTAAGTATTAATTAATACTTTAATTATGTATAAGTGGAAATTATAAAAATCTGGTATTTAATAGATGGGTAATGCTATACATAGCCTTTAGGGCTATATATAAGCATTGAATTTACTCTTGGAAAATGTATAAAGTTAGGAATTCATGACAAAAACACGCGCTAATCGGTGTAATTAGTGTGTTTTTGTCATGATTTTCTAAATTTAAACAATTTTCAAGAGTAAATTAAATGCTATACTAAGACGAATCTAATAATATTCCCACACACTTCATTTACTTTATTTATTTATTTTTTCGTATAAATCATAAACTATAAATAAAGTTATTTTATTTTTACTACATAAATAGTAAGTGAGTCAAACTTTCAGAATCAAATATAGTAATATTGTATTGTTTCAAAAAATATAGTAATATTGTAATAATATAACACGAGTAATACTAATAATGATAATTTTATGGATATTTAAAGGTTTTCACTAGCAATGACCCTACACCTACCAATAGAGACATTGATAGGGCATCGATTTTTTTTTTTTTTTAATTTTATTTTATTATTTATTTTTTTATCTCCCATCCTTTTTGATTTTATGGTAATATGGTTGGATTTGTGTACTAATATTAATCATTGCTTTATTGAATCAAAATAAGGAGAATCCAATTATTCCATAACTTATAAAGCGCAATTAAATTAACGTCCCCCACCCACAAATCCTTTAAAAAAAAAAACCCAAAAACTTGTAGTTGCACGCGTGAATGTCTTTTCAACGGATCATACCCTAGATTTTCGTCGTAATGTTTACCTCAAGTGAAGTAGTGATAGTTTCGCTTTTGTCCAAAGTTCATCTCAATTTTAGGTAATTCCTTGAGCTAGTATTTTTTTTAAAAAAAAAAAGGTTATCATCGGTGTAATCACGTATCAAAATGAATAATTGCTATTTCAGCTTTAATAAGTTTAGTTCAGTTCAATTAAGTTCTTATCTTAATCTCCTTCTCTCGTAAAATATTTAATTCAGTTCAGTTCATTTCAGCTCCAATAAGTTAAGTTAAGTTAAGTTAAGTTCAGCTCAGTTCAACTCATTTTAGTCAATCAGAACAGACCCTAACTCATTATTATAGATATATAAACCAATCAAGGAAAAGTGAAAAATTGAGCTATGCATGCGAGTGTTTTTTGCCTTTAGAGAGGAATATATGAATTCTTATTATATATCCGGCCGATGCAAGGTATTACCTGAGCAGAAGATAATTTTATGTGCATATTATACATACCCTAGTGGTCGAGTGTATATAATAATTTTCAGAAAGAGATAGCGAGTAAGAGATTTATCAAATATTATTGAGTCTATATATAAAGTGGAATAGTTATTAATAGTGCAAATATATTGTCATAAAAGAAATAAAATAAAAGTGAATAAAATTTGAATTAAAAAAAAAAATGAAAGTAGAAAGTATATGCTACCCCCGTTACATATTATTTGCAATGGTTTGACATAAAAATGGAGAGTAAAAATGTCTAATCATTGCACATAATATGCAACGAAGGTAGTAGAATTTAAGAAAATGGAGGATTCGTACTAAAATAAAACAAAAGTTGGAACCTCTACTAAAGATAAAGAAGAGAAAGGGTTACTACCAAGTACCAACATACAAGTCTAAAGTTACTTATCATATCACTAATTAATTAGTTTTACAATAGGACTTCATTGATGAATTTTGTACATGATTAGATTAGACACTCATCTATTGTAGACTTTCATACCAAGTCAAGATTTTTGGGATTTCATAAGTCACATCTATAGAGGCTCCATGAATTGAGATACATATCTACAAGGAATTTGTGCATTTGAAGGGAGTAGGAAATCCAACAGTGTTGACCAACAACGATATATTCATGAAGGGGTCACTTAATCTCATGCTGAAAGTTGGTCTTGCTAATAATGTTGTGACATTTTAGTATTAATAACGATAGAATATACTCCCTCCGTCCCTATTTGATAGTCACTTGTGGACAATTTTTTACGAGAATTAATAAACATGAATAAGAAGTAGCAAAAGTACATTGAAAAAGTAAATTTACATTGGGTATGTAAAAAAAATAGAGAGAGAAAGTAAATAAAGTACATCGGAAAGCAAAATTTATATGGGAAAGTTAAAATTGCACGAATATTTTTGCAAATTGGAGAGAATTTTGGTAAAAAAATTAATGTTAATGATACTTGAAAAAACCAAATGTGACTAACATATTGAGGCCTGAAAAATTATATAGGTGACTATCAAGTATCAAATAGGGACGAAGGGAGTATAAATCAGTCCCACCTTCAACTTTAACCATAAATTTAATAGTTGAGAAAATCCTATATCATTGTCTCGAAAGCTAACATAAGAAGAAAGTCACGGAATTTAATCTCATTCACCTTTGCTATCAAGTGAAAGATTTCACGATAGATATGGCATGTGCTATATCCACATTTCAATCCCAAATGACTCTCATATAAGGGTATATGATTTAGCATATAAAACGATCCAGAGAATGTTTAGAATAATTAACATCTTCACATTATTGTGGATAATGAAAATTGAAGGAATTTGTATGCGATCAGACTTTCTTTCTACATGGGCTACATCTTAGGCCCATATTGAGTTATTTAAGGGTCTGTTCTCTTACGTTGAAGTTCAGGTCAGTTCAGTTCAGTTCAGCTCAGTTCAGTTCAGTTCAGCTCAGCTCAGTTCAACTCCTAATTTCCTTCTCTTATAAAATATTCATTTCAGTTCAGTTCAGCTCAGTTCAGTTCAGTTCAGCTCAGCTCAACTCAGTTCAGTTCAGTTCAGTTCAATTCAGCTGAGTTTAGTCAATGAGAACAGGGCCTAAGAAAGTTCTTTACTTGATAAAAAGACCGCCCAAAATTTAATTGTTTGGACAATATAAGGAAAATAATAAAGACCTATAGAGTAAAAATAAAGTAACCAAAATATTGTAATTTACGATGAAAAGTTGAAATATAGCATAAAAAATAAAAATAAAAACTTATTGATGCATGAAAAGATACTCCGTATGTTTCAAGGTTATAGACCTACAACAATAATAAAAACTCTAGAAAATTCAAAGTAGGATAGCATTATAATTCGACATCATCTAAACTTTTACTGTTCTACATAATAAGCCTCTTCGTTTCTTCATTAAGGTCATTATAATGCTACTTCGTACTAGCTACTTCTAGGATGGATTGGTTTTTTTTAAAAAAAAATAAAAAAAAAATTGAAAACATCCAGGTAGTAAGAGCATAGGCAATCATGTCCCAGTCCTCATAAAAACTCTCCCATCAAGCAAGATCCTCTAAATTCACAAAAAATTGAATCGATGATGAGGATTTTAGGGCTCATTGTAGATTTGTGGGTGCTCTAATGGAATTAAAATTATGTTGCAAAATAATGGTTATAAATTTCTATTTTGATCATTTTTAAATTAAGGTAATTACTAGTATTTCCTTCATAATATTAAACATGTGTTGCACATTATTATATTTATTGCCTTACTATATACTTTTGATTTCATTCAATATTCCATCTTTTCTCTATTATTTTCCAATCATCATTTCTTTGATTTTAATAAAAAGTGAAGTGTAATCATAAATTTAAAAACAGGTGAAGTGGTATTTAAGCTAATCTATAAATCAAAATAAAAATGCAATGGCAATTGTAACATTCAAGTTGTTGTTTATAAGTTGAACAATGTTTTGTCTATCAAATAATCATCTATGAAATAGGGGATGAATGCCTGATAATAAAATAGATGTGATTGATTTTATTTTTTTTTTCTTTTTTTGACGGATAGATTTGATTTTTTTTTTTTTTTTTTTTTTTTTTTTTTTTTTTTTTTTATGGGTAGATTTAATTGATTTTTGAAAGTGATTCAATCAACAGAACTTTACTTGAAAACTCAAGACAATGCTTATAGTAATGTACAATCACTAATTCAATACACAAATTTGTTCCCCTCGTATAAAAATTTGAATATATGTTAATTATATTTCACACACTGTATCAATGTATCATGTCGTGTTTCAAGCTCTTTTCCAATGGACTCATATTATAACTTTGACGAAACTTAATTATGTTACTCGTAGAATGTTAGATCGGTTAATAACAACACCCTTATCTAATGGACTCACCTCCAGTACCCTAAATAAAAGTAAGATTAAAATATGAGAGGTGGAGTAAACTTACGCGTAAAAGGCAAGGCTTGCGAAAGAGAAAAAGTTTAGGACGTTAAAAGCTTAATATAATTAAGAAAATGAAATTAAAAATTAAAAAAAAATAAATAAATAAATAAAAGATGACCTCATTTAACCAAAATCAGTACCCTCTTAGCCTGCAGGTAGGGAATGGGCATGCATAAGATCAAATGTGCAACGACAAAGTTTAAAACAAAATCATATCAATTTTTAATTTTATTATTTGACAGATCATTTCAGGATGAGAGATAATACAGTACTTTTCTATTCATAATATGCACTCTGAATACTACTGTAACAAGCATTATTTAGTGTCAGCCCTAATTTGGAAATTTCCATTTCTTTATTCAACTTTCTTTGGAGTAGTTTATACTTCAAGGCCACACCATAGTCAACTTTGTTATGGGTTTGTATCATCACTTTTATTAAACTTATTTTGTCTAAACTTAGGGCCTGTTCTCTTACGTTGAAATGAAGTTCAGTTCAGTTCAGTTCAGTTTAGTTCAGTTTAGTTCAGTTTCTAATTTCCTTCTCTTATAAAATATTCATTTCAGTTCAGCTCAATTCAGTTCAGTTCAGTTCAGCTCAGCTCAGCTCAGTTTAGTTTAGTTTAGTTTAGTTCAGCTCTGTTCTGTTCAGCTGAGTTCAGTTAAATGAGAACAGGCCCTTAATACGGATTTATGTAAGATCAGATAAGTTATAATCATTGTACAATTAGCTCAATTTACACTTATAATAATTTTCAATAAGTTACGATAAGTCAAATTTAGATTACCGTACAATAACCCTAGCCAACTAATATGAGACCTCAATACAACCCAACAAAACGAAATTATTAGTCTCTCATTTGTCTGTTTTCAATTTTCACCCTGAAATAATTTTGATAATTGATAATATTCCGTAAAATGAAATTCTTAAAAAAAAAAAAAAAAAAAAAAAAAAAAAAAAAAAGTATGAAGTATTTCTTAGGGAGGGAAACAATTAAATTAAGAGGTGCTAGAAATAAGCTGTAAAATGATGGACATGAAAAAAAAAAAAAAATAGTAAAAAAGAATAAAAATAAAGATTGAATGATGGAATATTTCTTAGTCTTAATTAATTATGAAGAAGAGAAAACAGAGGTGTTGGTGGTTAAGGAAATGTCAGACACACATGCACACATACATACATTACATAATACATAAAACATACACTCTTCTTCTTCTCTAATTTTCTCTCTCCTCCTCATTTGCGCAGAGTAGCAGCTACTGCAGCTGTTTTGATAATTACGTCCCTAATCTTATTTACCCTTCTCTTCTCTTCTCTTCTCTTCTTCAATGTGGTCCTCTTTTTTTTTTTTTTTTTTTTTCCCTACTTTACGGTTTCCTCTAGTTATTTTGTGTATCCTTTCTTTCTTTTCTTTTACCAATAATCCAACTTTACTTTGCGTGATTCTTTTCTTCTTACTTTTCTTTCTTTTTTTACTTCTTACCGCATCAACTATTCAATTGAGTGATTTTTGAATTATTTGTTTATTTATTTATTTATTATTTTTTTTTTCACCCGTTGGGCTAATCCGGATTTGGGGATTAGTTTTGGATGGTTAGGTTCCAGTCTCTCTCAATTGTTGTTGCGGGGATCGAATACGAGTCCTCCCTATCAAGTATAATCCCTATTACCACTACACCAACAATCAATTAGTTGAATCATATGTTATAAAATAAAAGTAGATTAGAGAAAATCATCCATGTTTGTTAAATTAATTGAATCACCTAACGTTACACTCAATTTTGAATCAAATATGACTATCATGTTGCAATGAAAATCTTAAATTGGATTTGGCCAAAATTGGACTCAAGTTTGATTTGAAAAAACCCTTACTTGAGCAATGTGACTCGAAATTTATACTTGAAGAAAATAACATCAATGATGATACTACACATCCGTCCTTCAAGTAGGCTATATAAATATTATTCTCTATAATCAAAGTAGGTCCGATAAGCCTAGCTAATTAACATTTTACTAAATTTAATTTCTTTTTGTCAAATTAGTTAATTTCTACCTAACTAATAAATTTACTTTAAGTGAATACTATGTAAATAATAAGATGATGACAATAAAGCCATAGAGAATGAAGAAGAATTACCTTAAATTGAAAGCTTAATTAAAGAATCTAAGAATTGTTGAATTGTTGGTACACAATTGTGTGGATCAGACTCTATTGCAATTAAGTTCATGTGTCACGAGTCTAATTAGAAATTGTTACCTTTCTTTTTTGTAGAGTAAAAACAACGACCCTAATCGCTTATCAACCCTCGCGGATTTTTTGGTCCAATATTTATGAGTCAAACACTTTGAGAGTGAGAGGAGAAGGGTAAGAGATCCCTACCCTCAAATTATTGACCAAACTTAGGGCATGTTCTAATAGACTGAAATCAGCTGAACTGAACTAAACTAAACTGAACTGAACTGAACTGAATATTTTATAAAAGAAGCAAATTAAGAGCTGAGCTGAACTAAACTAAAAATAAACGTATGAGAACATGCCCTTACTTGTATGATCATATTTTATAAGCTTTATTCAGAATATGCCACCACTAACTTAGGGCCTGTTCCCATTGACTGAACTCAGCCGAACTGAACTTAACTGATCTGAATATTTTATAAGAGAAGAAAATTAAGAGCTGAACTGAACTGAAAATAAACATATGAGAACAGGCCCTTAATTATTACATAGTCACATGTCACATTTTCATTATAGGCCCTTTTCTCTTCACTTAAAAAAAATAAAAAATAAAAAAATTAGTACAATAGAATTAGTTAAATAAGTTCACTACAATTCAGCAAAAGTAATCAATTCAATAAAAATAATTTAGTTAAATACAAGTAAGGTGAAGAAAATAAGGCCCTAAAATCAAATTTAATTATATTAATGTTTACTCCTTTTGATTCAAAATAAACATTTCAACCTTTTGTATGATTTAAATCATTTTGATTAAAGTTTGCACATTATATATAAGATTAAAACTAATTATATGTGTGCATGTATTAATTATTTTATACTATTTTTTTTTACATTTATACTTATTAATGATGAAACATATTTATATTATAAGTTTTATGTTAGCAAATATGTCAATCAAATTGAGACACTTATTTTAATACTAATAGAGTAAATATTATTATCTTTTTCTCGTCTTTACTCGATAACCTATCACTGCTATTCCCGGTCCTCTTTTAGCAAAATTGCCAAGAAATAACCACTCATAAAAAGGTTAAACTAAAATTTTGATAATAGCACTTCACTTCATAATAAAATAATATATTGGTCCATTGTAATAATATTATAGCACTCATGCATATTCCATAATGCAATAGCAAATAGGAACTATACAAAACAGTTAAATGTCTTGATTGTAGTCATCAAAAGCATTGGTGACAAATCGTTTTGCAAGGGCAAAAACAAAACTTTATTACTTTCTTCTAGTTTACTCCTCTTCTTTGGACCTTTAATTCCAACCAAAAAGGGGGTGAAAATTGCTAAATTCAAGATATGATTAGACTTGTATCAACTGTTCTTCTCAGACTCAAGGCAACTCATTTCCTCTTCATGTCAGTTCAATCTACACATTTGGTCTTGTCTTACTGGCATCATGTAAACAACATAGAAGTAGTAATAATTTAGACAATTAAAGATAATTTTATTAATTAAATATAAATACATTGACTACTCAAAATCATAAAAATTATTTAAATATAAATATAAATACTTTTGTCTAACAATAAATCTAAATCTATACCAATACCAATACCTATTTATATTTTATATATTATTGTTATATTACACATATATTGTACATATAGTGTACATATAGTGTACATACGGTGATCTATATAAGTTTGTTTATCATAATTTAGAATATCAAAGTCGCATATTATTTTGTCATATTTAATTAATTTAATTTAAAAATTTTGACTGTTTATTATGTTAATTTTTAAATGACTTTATATGTGGTGTTTGCTGTTAGGAAATTAGGGTGTAATTGTGTTTGATTAACGCGGAACAAACCAATGAAATTAAGAACGAGAAAAACAATAAAGAAGATAAACAAAGAACACAAGGATTTACGTGGTTCGGTCAAAATAGACCTACATCCACGGGTGGGGGATTCGAGAGCTTCTCCACTATAATGGAGAAAGAAACAAGAGAATAATACAAGGAGTCTTAAATCTAATGGCTCGAAAGATATGATCTAATTGATCAACTAAAGGGCCCTTTTATAACACAAGGAAACCCTAATAAAACCCTAAGATTGTTCCCCAAGTATACTCAAATAGCCGTCATAGAAAAGATATAATTTTAGGAAATATTCCATAAATTATCCTAGAATAACCGACCTAACTACCGAGCTATAGCTTGGCAGCTAACTCATGCCTGCCGCAAGTCCTCATAGGGCCGAGCTATAGCTCACTCGCATAGAGCTATAGCTCGCAGCCTCGTTGCAAATTTCTAGCTTCGTCAGGGTTTTGTAAAACGGTCATAACTTTCTCGTTTCTTATCGGAATTGGGCATATGACCTATCTTTGGAAAGCTCTTGAACCAAGCTATCACCTTCAACTTGAATCACCTCAAAATCAGTTGTAGTTTGAGAGATATAAGCGTTCAAAGTCAGCCCTACTAGATTTCGAGTCACAATTTAACATTTGCGTTAATGAAACAAACTAATATCTAACTTTATCAAATATCTTTATTAATTAATTACATCATTCATATTTATGTTGGTTAGGCATACCTTACATTTATCATTTTTTACTAATGCTTTTTTTAATATTAATATTTACAAAATTATTATTTTATAAATATATTGTGACAAATTAATGAGACAGAGGTGGTGGAGTAGTGATATTACTCTCCATTATACTCAGAACCCTAAGAAATAATGATCAACTTAATTTATAAAACTCAAGGGAGATTCAAAAAGTTATCATTAATACATATTAATCTCATTTTAATTTACTTCATATTTTTGGATCGATGTTCAATATCCTATGTTTAAACTCTATTTTCTTAATTATATATGACAAGAAGCAAAAAATAATACGTAAACAAGTGTTATGAGTCGAATTCTTAAGCACAAAGGTAGGACGAAGTTCGCAAGCTGCTTATATAAATACTCCATAATATTTTAAAAAAATAAAATAATTAATTCAACTTATTAATGTATAAATCGTCATAGTTTTAATAAAATAAATTCAAATTATTCAAATGTCCCAGCATAATGTTTTCCTAAAGAAAAGAAGTTTTATTTTTTTTTCTTGAAAAATTGTTTGGATATAAGACAAATTAATTTTGATAAACTAAAATAAGACAAATTTGATCATATGGAAGTATGGAACTAATGCTCTACTTACCCCTCCCTCACGGTAAATGCAATTAATCCCCACATTAACCGGTAAATGCCGGTAAAAAGTAAAGTACAACTCCTAATACGGACTACAAATCACTCATAATACTATTTAAAAAAATTATTTAAAATATGCGTTTATAGACTCTTTTGAGCAAGTAACTTTTCCTAGATATAATCAGACAAACCTTCTAAAAATCTATTCCAGGAAAATAAAAAAGCCCACTACTCACTCTTAAACTAAGATTTTTGTTTATTATTTTTTTATTTCTTCAATTATTTTAATAATTTATTCAAGATTTAAACAAATTCACTCCTTTTTATTAAGATAAAATCCCTCATTTCCTTTCCATCTCTCTCACTCTAACCCTCCTCCTTCTCTCTCCTCTCCCCCTCCCCCCCAAAAAAAAAAAAAAACTCAAACTTTTAATCACCCAAAACAATTTTTAGTTCAGAAATTAACAAATTCTAATTTCTGAAACCAAAATAGAAAAACCAATGATGGAATTCGAGGAAGAGCATGAAGAGGAAGAGGAGGAGGAAGAAGAAGAATCAGAAATGGCGATAACTCCAACTTTCAAGAAACAACACCACCCAACAGCCGCTGTTAGATACAGAGAATGCTTGAAAAATCACGCAATTGGAATCGGCGGTCACGCCGTAGACGGTTGCGGTGAGTTCCTCCCTGCCGGCGCTGAAGGCAGCATCGATGCGTTCCGGTGCGCAGCGTGTAGCTGCCACCGGAACTTCCATCGTAAGGAATACAACAACTCAATCGTACCACCGCAGCTTGCGATGTACGCTCCTCGGCCTCATCATCATCAGCATCCTCATCAACAACATCCTCATCAACAACATCCTCATCAGGTATACCAAATTTATCCTTATAGTCGTAACAATACAGGTGGGTATCTCCACGTGTCGGGAGGGCAACGCCCGTTGGCGTTGCCCTCTCCGACATCGGGTGGTCCCCACAATAACCACCACCAGGAGGAGAGTGGTGGTGGTGGAGATCAAGGGATGGGTGGTGGTGGTGGGAATGGGAATGTAACGACACGTGTCGGTGGAGGGGGTACAATGATGGATATAAGTGGAGGTAGTACGATGTTGTCGGGAGGAAGTAATACTACTAGTTCGGGGAAGAAGAGGTTTAGGACTAAGTTTACACCTGAACAAAAGGATAAGATGTTGGATTTAGCTGAGCGACTTGGTTGGAGGATTCAAAAGCAAGATGAAGAATTAGTGCATCAATTTTGCAATGAAACTGGGATTAAACGTCATGTTCTTAAGGTTTGGATGCATAATAACAAACTTACTCTTGGTAAGAAAACCCTAATTACTACTCCCCCTCCTCCTTAAACTTAACAACCCTTATTAGCTTTGCTATCTTCCTTGTTGCTGTTCTTGTTGTTAGATTACTCGAGCGAGGCGAGGCCGGGCTTTGTATGTGCCCGGCCTCGCTAGCTTGCTCTTGTTCTAGTGGTGTATGATTTTATGATCACTCATTTCCTGAAAAAAAAAGGAATTGGAGTAGAAATTTAAGTTAATTAGCTGTTCTAGGTGCTAGTTGGTAATGTAGCTAGGTTTGTATTGTGTAATATTTTGTTGTGTTTTCTTTTAATGAAGTAGTAGTGATCTAATCTTTGTTCTTAAACATTAAGATTCGCAATTTAATTAGTGTATGTGATGGTTGATCATTATCTTGTACTTGAATTCTTCATAAATGTATGTAATTTGCATTAAACATGCTTACATTATTTACGTGTATTATTTTTCTATAATGACGTACTAATAATAATTGTTTGGTACTTATATAACATGGATGATGACCATGTAATTGCAATGTCGTTGTCCAAGTTTTTTTTCCTTTGAAATCATGTTTGATTCCATGAATATAAATCTCTCTTCTTTCTATTCAACAATAGGTAGTGACTATATATAGTAGTACTACTATAACAAAGGAATTTATGGCCTCTATTTGTTAGTTCTTTCCATGGGTGTGTGGTGTTGTTGTAGTGTACGTTCTCTCAGTTATTACAATGGTACTCTTTTGCTGAATCCTTGGTTTTGGTTTCATAATTGAGCATTTTGCATTTACTATTAGTCAAGTGCTGGGGGAGGGGGGCTGGTCGTTTCATAATCCCTGAGGATCCGCAATATTTTGCTGATCCTAACCACCACAAGTCTCTAAAGGGCGTTGAAATGTTGGTGTATGACCGTAAGACTGCACCATAGCGTTACAAGTGTCAAAATAATTAGTTACCAATTCAAACACATTTAGAAACATTGAAAAATGAGATTCGATTGTTTTATTGATCTTCGAGATCAACCAGGATTTACTCTCTCATTAAGTTTCCGTTGAATCATTTGAATTACCACCACAAGAATGCACCACATTGTTACAAGTGTGTGAATAATTAGTCCCGTCGTCCCTCCCCTCCCCTCCCCCGACCCGAACACACACACACACAATGCACCATCAAAAATGTGAAATTGGATTGTTTTGTTGATCATCGAGATCAACTAGGATTTACTCTCTCGTTAAGTTTCCTATGAGTCGTTTGACTTAACACTACAAGAATTAATTAGCACACACCAATATTGTTACAAGTATTGTTGGAATCAGCTACCATATATGCATAAAATGTACCACCCGAAATATGTGATTGAATTGTTTTAAGATCAACTAAGATTTACCCTTAACTAGAGTGTTGGGTGAAATGTCTAAATTACAATTAATGCTGCTGTCACTAAAACTGAAACTTTTTGTTTTTTTAGCTTGCTATGTCATGGTTTTCACCTCTTGTCATTTTATTTTATTAATTTTGGTAACTACTCATGGCAGTTATTTCTTCATTTTTATGATGGTCCGTTCAATTCAGCTTAATTTCAGTTCAGTTCAATTTAGTTCCTAATTTGATAATTTTCTTCTATCATAAACAATTCAATTCAGTTATGATAAATCAGAACAAGCCCGATTATTATAAATAAAAATAATAAATATGTTCCAACACCAAATAATGCAAGATTTTAGTGGTGCTATGATTGAGCCAGCAGCTCCCTTCTGAGAGTACCTGGGGAATGCAAGTTAAGTGTTTCAATGGTCTTATTGACATTGTCAGCTACTATACTGTTTTCCTTCTTTTTTTCCCTTTTTTTTTTTTAATACGGAGTAAAATATAATACTATTCATATAATAGTAGATAATTATATTACCATTAGTTTATTCATATGTTTCTGTTACATTTCTCTTGGGAAAGAGGAGCTGTTTTAAGCTGCAACCAACAAGCAACATTTTTATATATTCACCACTAATCCAAATGTACGTACTGTTTTTTTGTTCATCTTCGAGAAGGTCGATAGATCCGAAGCCTTAATTTTTTAACATAATGCCTCTACTCGAAATCTCGTGTTTAAACAATACATGTCGGCAATTAATAAGCCTAATCTCCAAATAGGGGTAGAACTAAAGACCGGATATCAAATCCCGTCTACATACCCAGTTGGCGCGTTGCTGTAATAAACGGAGGAAAAACGCATGAGTGCTACGGAACAAGAGGCGTGTCACCCAGACACCAACATTTATAAAAATCCAAACAGCAATCCATCAACTTGAAAAAAGATTCACTTTTCTTTCATACATAAATTCCCAGCAACAAAAACATCTATCCATATCATTCATAATAATTCTGGCAGCTTTACCTATCTTTGCCGTTGCCTTGTTAAATTCGACAATTTATGTTTCACATATTTCAAATAATAGATAGTTCAATTCTATTTTTGTTTTTTTCTCTTTTGTTGCTAATATGGATTTTTATGTTTAAATTTTTAATTTTTTTTGAAATTTTTTGGCTGTTTCACAAATTTCAATTAAAGCTGCATATTGCATGTTATTGAACAAGTGGTCCTGACAATTGTTGTCATGATTTTTGCTTAAGACTTTGGAAGGGTCATTTATTAAAGGATGGTCCTTTTTTGTGCAATTTTTTTACAGTCCAAGGTATACAAATGAGGCTAATTCTCAGTGAGTTATTTACTTCCTATGTTATTAGTTTAATAGTGTCATGCCCTACCTAAATCAAACTAAAATGACATCCGACTAGAAAAAAGAAAAATAAATAAATAAAACCCGTCAATCCGTCATCCCATCCTTGAACGAGCTCTGCATCTAAACACTAATAGGGTTGGATACACGTAACCTTATCATTGTAAGTTAGCTAATCGTGGCACCTAAATCAAATACACTAACGCGTTATTTGACCCAGTAGATTTTGCCTTTTGGTAAGGATTATTATAGCAGTTCATTCAAGAGTTCGGGCTAAATTGGTGGACAAAAATGAAACTATGGTAAAATCTAATGAAAACGGAATGAAGTTCATCACATGACATGGTATCTTATCTTAATATCTACTAGCATGCTACTAAGCTAGTAATCTAATTGAATGTTTGGCCATTAAATAGATCACATGTAACTTATAGTATAATCTCTAGTAGTAGTACTTTAATTTCATGACGTTTTCTCTGTGACTTTTAGTAGCAATTATTGTACTCAAAACATTGTAAGCCATTTCAATGTGTTTCAATTTGTGGTTTATGTTGTTCGTTTGACTTTAGAGGGTTGATACACAATACACACATCTCATTATCTTCGCAAGTGTATCACGGACATTTTTAGTTAATCTATGATCGATGTAGGCTATAGCCATATAAGGTTATTTTTCGAATGGCCTAAATAAATACTTGGTACAACGATGATCTTGAGATAAACCTCGCAAATGGATAAGAGTAGATCCTTGAAAGGTTATTATCAATGAATGAAAGAACCATTTTTGGGTACATCTTGGATGATTTTAAACTTAAGTAGCTAGTTAGCTTAAATTGTCCATAGTTTCACGGTTTTAACATATATGTATGAATTATATGATTGCTGTTTATTATATTTTATATGTAAATTGTACCTAAACATGAATTATTGGCCTCTCAGAAATTTAGATAGCCAAGATAGGGGTATTCTTGATAGTTAAGGCATCTATTTCATTCTCAAATGCTAAATTTAGACTTTTCATTTTAATTAATATGGATCCATCTACAAGATGAAAGGCTAAAAAAAAAAATTTGTAACACAATTTTGAAAGTACTACTTTAATTTGTCACTTACCAACATTTGCATAATTGCAAGTGTAAGTGTAATTGTGTAAATGTGTTATGCATTATATATATAAATCGGACATCTCATAAGTACTAACATTATTAATTAAGCAAGAACTTTCAACTCTTTCTTCAAGTAATCGGTAATCTGAATTGAAAAAAGAAAACAAGAGAGAAAGGGCCTGTTCTCGATTGACTGAACTGAGCTGAATTGAACTGAACCTATTAGAGCTGAAATGAACTGAACAGAACTTATTATAGCTGAACTGAACTGTTTATTTTATAAGAGAAGGAAATTAAGAGCTAAACTGAACTGAACTGAACTTATTAGAGCTGAACTGAACTGTTTATTTTATAAGAGAAGGAAATTAAGAGCTAAACTGAACTGAACTGAACTTATTAGAGCTGAACTGAACTGTTTATTTTATAAGAGAAGGAAATTAAGAGCTAAACTGAACTGAACTGAACTTATTAGAGTTGAAGTAAACTGAAATAATTGTATCAGAACATGCCCAAAGTTGGGATTATTGCTGAATTATTAAAAGTTGAGATTATTTATAGTTAGTCGGGCAAAGTTGGAATTATTAAACTGTATTTTTGCAATAAAATATTGTTAGTACCAATTCGTAGGTTATCAAAAGAAGAATAGTAATTGATTGTGTTAGACAATGCTTAATGTTTCCAACGAACAACCACCTAATACTGTAAGAACATGTTAAAGATTTGATAATCCGAAGTCATTAAAGCTTGCTAATTTGCTAACCATAAACAGTATTACTGTAATTGCTAGATTTGGAATAATTATTCTACTGGTAATACTCCTCCCTCCCGTATTAATTTAACCACTACTTTTCACTTTTTAAGATTGAACTTGATGATAATTAATATTGCAAATTTAAAGTTGTATTTGACACACAATACATAGCTATCAATTAAGTACATACTCCGTGTATTACTTTGTATGTTTACGGAGTATATTCTAATGATATTTCATAATACGGGATAAAGTGGTGTACGTAAATAATATAAAAGTTAAATTTGGGCACTAAAATAAAAACAGGGGAAGTATTTTCCTTTTGTCTCAAACCTCTATCAATCAAACACTTCATAGATCCATATTATGAGTAACAAACTAGCTTGGATTTATGTAAAAACTTTTATATACATCCGGGAATAAGATGCACCCAAATATGCATATTCTTCAAATGAGTAATAATCACTCTTTAATCACCAAAACGAGCAAAAAATATTCTTCATCGTGTATCCGAATGTGTATAACTAGAGCTGTCAAAAGCTGACCCGACCCGAAATACCGACCCTAACCCTAACCTGTCTGAACCCGAAAAAAATGGTGACCCGAACCCGACCTAACCCGACCTGAAACCAACCCTAGACCCCAGTTGACCCGAGTATTTGAGACCCGAACCCGACCATGACCCGACCTAGAAAGGACCCGACCCGAATGTGACCCGTAAATTATTGACCTGAACCGAACCCGACTCGAACCCGAGAATGACCCAAACCCGATTTAACCCGTCAAAACCCGAATTCAACCCGACCTGTTACTAACCCGACCCGAGGTCAACCCGACCCGTTCCTAACCCGACTCGAATTTAAACCCGACCTGTTACAAACCCGACCCGAAATCAACCCAACTTGAGGTCAACCCGACCCGTTCCTAACCCGACTCGAATTTAAACCCGACCTGTTACAACCCCGACCCCAAATCAACCCGACTTGTTATTGACCCGACCCAAATTCAACCCGACTTCTTATTGACCTGACCCGAATTTAAACTCGACCTATTACTAACCCGAATTTTAGGATTTAGGAGTTTTTAGGATAAAAAGAGTACTCCGTATTAACTATTGAGTTTCAGGCTTTTTTTCAATTTATTAATATGGATTCCAATTATGAAACAAAAGTGGTCTTTCTCATCTTACTTGACTTATCTCTTACATAATCCTCGTCAAAGAAAACTGAACTGGACAACAGCCAAAAAAAAAAAAAAAAATTTGACTGAATCTTAGTATATTAAGGAAGGTTGCACTCTAATGGCGAGATTGACGAAATTTTCCACCATGAAGTCTCTATTGTGATTGATTTTATTTTTCCTAACTATCTTCAACTTCCTATATGAGCAATGAGCTATATGAGGACATGAGGCGATAGAGTATTAGAGTAGAGTTGTGACTCTCTGAGCTGTCAATGTTTTTTAAACGTATTTGAGGCAATATGAGGTGAGTGAGGTGAATCGGTGATAGTGATTTTGTCTATTTTTTTTTTTTTTTTTTTGAAAGATAGTGATTTTGTCTAATTAAATCAGCCAAATGTATTTTTTTTTTCTAAATTTATCTTATAAATAAACTTTTTTTTAATAACAAACACATTTCATTAATTAAAAGTCATACGACATCTACAATAAAGATTCGACGTTAACAAATACATAAGATTATAACCCGTAAATAAACTTCCATATAACTACTTATATTTTTTTTTCAAATTTTAGTATTCACTTGTTTATTTTAATATTTTTTTTAAATGTTTTAAATTATGCAATTTGATTTGGAGCTTTAAAAAAAAAAATTAAAAATTTTATTGACTTGAACCGAACCCGACTCGAACCAGAGAATGACCCGACTTGATTATAACCCGCAAATTATTGACTTGAACCAAACCTGACTCGAACCCGATAATGACCCGACCTGATTATAACCCGTAAATAATTGACTTGAACCGAACCCGACTCGAACCCGAACAGGACCCTAACTCGTTTAAACCCGTAAAAACCTGAATGTAACCCGACCTAATTTTCACCCAACCCGAATGTAACCCGACCTTTTATTGACCCGACCCAAACCCGATAAGATGTATGACCTGACGTGACCCGACTCAAGCATGACCCAACCCGAACCCGACCCGCATAGGTCCCGACAATAACCCGTACTGACCCGACCCGAGATGACCCGACCCACACTAACCCGACTCAAACCCGACCCATTTACCCGAATTGACAGCTCTGTGTATAACAAATTTTGTGACGTGTGTATCCGTGTACCGAAGCCAGCTCCCAAGCACAGTACAGTTGGCCTGGTTATCACACTCCGTGTGATCAAATTAAATCAAGTTATAGGACATTTAACATGTTCAGCCAATGACCCTAGCCTTTTCTCAACCGATACTTGTTAAGACAATTCTGCTGCGTGCTTACGTTGTATTCACAGCTAAGCAATTGTCTTTTAGTATAAATCACTTCACATTTTTGGACAATGCACCTAGCAATGAGTTAAATGCAACTTATAATTATAGTAATGGTAGTATATATATATATTATCCGTTTTTTTAGTTGACACGTTTCCTTTTTGACTTGCATTTATAAGTTACCCCACTTGCTTTATCATTCTCTCTCACTCTCTCTTCTCTCCTTAATATATGGGCCTAAATTAAATGCATCAACTAAATAGAAATAGAAAAGTATTTCCTTTCCTTTTATTTTTCTTACTTCGTCTTTGAAATACTCAGAGATACTACATACCAGTACTATACACGGAGTATAAAACAAATACAATACTCTACTGATATACAAAATATATTGTACAAGATTTTAAAAAAAATGAATATGGTCGAGTTGTTTTAGTGTGTACTCATATTTAGTTTGTTGAATATCAATTTTGTCTTAGGTTTTTACAATATGTATATATGGATATTTAATCTTAATACGTATGTGTATTGAAAATGTGCAATAGATTAGACAAGAACAACATATATATAAAAATAAATAATAAAAAAAAAATTCCCTTCAATTCAACTATGAATATGGAATTCAAACTTATTATCCTATCTATTATTTCAACTCAAAAGAAAAACAACAGCTATATAAAAAAAAAAAAAAAAAAAGTAAACTTATTTAAAGCATGAGATTTAATTAATTAAATTAAAGATACGGAGAATTTCTTTTTGCAATGGTCACACTAGAGTTTAACGGCCATTGGCAAAATGTTAACCCCTAAAAGAGGAAATATTTGGCGTACAAATAAAAGTAAAGATTTTCACCAATTTAGCCAAACAATAATAAAAGTGAACCATATTGTATGAGTAATTAAAGCAAATGCATTAATATGAACCCTCCAACTATCACACACCCCCTTCATCCACGGGTAAAAAAAAAAGAGGGAAAAAGGGCTGAAATTAGGTGAAAGAATACAAATTAAGAGTCAAAGATAGAAATTACATTACATGTGATAATTATAACAAAAAACCAGGACTTACTGCAAGTTTTTCTGTTACCAAGTTTGTTCATCAGTACTAATTCATATCAGATTCTGTAAAATCAGTGTATTGTAATGTTATAAATTAAATAAGGGATCAATTAGAATTTGGTCAAGAAAAGTTGTTAAGCTATGGGTTTGATTCAAAGATTGGGATCGACCAACATCACTACATTTACGGCTTTTATTACGTGTGTCGTTTAAGATTATGCATACAGTTTCGTTTTGTTTTGAGATTGAAGAACATTACTACATACTATATTTACGGCTTTTATTCCATGTGTCCTTTAAGATTATGCATACGAATTCGTTTCATTTTGACTTTCTATTGTGTTAAGACCTTGACTAGCACTTTTTAATAGTGTTTTTACCAAATGTTATGAGCTTATGATGCATGTAATTGTACATGTCATGATTTAATTGATCTTCAAGTAAACATGATGCATGTAATGTTGTAATCTACATGTCATGAATTAATTTTCCTTTAACAAAGCTTTTAGAGATTTGTAAAATACGGATTTGTTTGGTTATTCTCATTATGTCAAAATTATATTATGCTCATACAAACTCATACTCTTACGTACTTTGCCTAAAATTATTTCAATTAATATTAGTTTTTGTTTGAACTTATTTTTTACTTGTATGTATTTTTTTAATCTGAAATTAGATAATAAGTTAAAAACGAGATGAAACAAATAAATCCCAAGCTGTAGGTCACAAGTACGTTTAAATCCGATCCCTTCACCCCATTTACGTAGTATAATTTGTATTGCCAAAAAAAAAAAAAAAAGGTATCATCGTGTTCCAAACTTAATTGATTGTGTTTGGAAATAAGTTGAAAACTGAAGTCATGAAGATGATTGTACTAGTTGATTGTATTAACTGATTTGATAAACAATCGATCCCAGAATCTCCTGAAATCGGGAGGGAAGCTCTAACCACTTGAGCTATCCCTCACTCTCTCACTTATTTTACTAGTTGATTGTATAAAAGTGTTTAGTAAATAGGTGATTGATTATGTTAAATGACTTATAAGCTAATAGTGGGGTTGGTAGTTCATATAAGATTTTAAATTAAAAGGGAGTATTAGTGTCATTTCACCGTAAAAATTGAATAAATTAATTGAAAAAGCTTCTACAAGGAACTTTAAAAAAAAAAAAAAAAATTATATTTATTTTTTTCTTTTTTGTTGACAAAAAAATGTTTATTTTCTTTAAAATTTTATTACCACCAAATACCACCCTTAGTCCTATAAAATTCATTTCCATAACCCTATTTATTGTTAATTACCAAACAAGCTAAGGCATCAATTTTCCGTGGTGATTTTTTTGGATATACTTTGGTGGATTATTGGCTTAAGTTGTTGTTGACTTAATCTATTTAGAAATCCTTAATAGGTCCAAACTCATTTACTTGGATTATACATAAGTAATAGAACCTAGCCCACGGAACAATTTTTGAGCTACTGGTACAACTTTTTTAGCAAGACAATTTCGTGTAAGTTTGGTGAATGAAAAAGAAAGATAGAAATAGTAAAATAGCAGAAGATCAAGAGCCAAAAAATTGTCCATACTTAAGATTCGTCCTTCAACTTATGTCACTTTTTCGAAAGCAAAATTCATTTGCAGAATTTAGCCAATAGAATAAAGAATCGAGTCACTCAAGAATCTAACTAAGCTAATTACACAATAAAAAAAAAAAATTAAAATTTTTTTAAAAGGAATTGAAGCTAAGATAGCTTTTTCAGTGCCATGCATACCATTATACACAAGTACTTTATACTCTTACGAAAGAAGTGCTTTTTTTTTTTTTTTTTTAACAATGGGTGGACTAAAATTTATATGATCCCAAGAAATATATACTTGTTAGATGATCGAGTGAGTAATAATAATGCTTTGTTCAGACATTCCTTTTGTCTTTACAACTTGGTCCCTTCTTACTTCTTAGCTTAGAGACTCGAGATTCTTATGTGACCCTAGTCCCTTACTACATAACATTTCACTTTTTTTACAACTTCATTTTATGCTTCTAATGTAAACAAACTTGATAACTTGCCCATTATTTGTACTTGGCCTTATTGTCATAAGGATGTTGATTGCGAAATCTTGTTCTTTTGGACTTATTTTTCAGGAAGATTTAGTTTGTGTTCAACTCATTTTTAAAGGATATGGCTAGAATACATACCATGTAGATGTTTTAATTAACCTCCTAAAGTACCCCTTAATACATACCATTTCAAATTAGCTTTGTCGCTTTTTGATGAATTGATTTGGTGCCGAGTTCAATATTGTATTACATATGTAGGAGAATTTAACACAAAATGCTAACGGCTTTCTGCATTTTAATATGATGATTAAATTAAAATGGAACGAAAGGAGTACTAAGAACACAATTGTGCTACGAGCCTATAAATAATTACTGAATGTCATTAACAAAGTGGATGAGTATGGGGGACTTGGGTAGGGCCTAGGGGTGAAGCATGACTATTGTTGAGCTCCCGAGGAGGGGGAAATCATTAGCTGCTACAAGCTAGTAATTCACAGTAAATGGGCCCAGGGCCCATCAACACGTTTCATGTGGGCTTTAATTGGGTCATTCTAGTGTTTGTTCCCTTTCTAGTGTTGGACCTACCTTACACTCTTCCCGGCCCACGTTGGATATGTCGTAACCTTTACCCGCAAACTTTTTCTATGACAATGACTAATCATCCAAACCATCCTTTATTCAATTTTTACAATCACGTATTCTAAACAGTGTTAATTCACCACCCACCTTCAAACTTGCCACTACAATAATGTAAGAATTTATATAAATGGTATAAAGTAAAAGTGAAAAAAAAAATGGATGAAAATGAAAAAAGTGAGTAGGATTTAAACTTCATGTTCGTTGTTGAATGAGAATTCAATTACGAAATTAATACAAGCTTACAAATCACTATACAATGCTTCAATGTTTGTATAAGTTTAATTAAAAATAATACAAAGTAATTAATATAATAAAGTCACTAAATATATATATTTTTTTCTCTTTATGGTTAAAGAGAGCAGTCACAATCTTTTTAACAACTAGGAATCACAAAGACAATAAACAAAAGTAATAAAAATATGTTCGTTACAAATTTGTAAATCATTCTCTGACGTGAAGCCATTCCCCTTAAATCCTCCAATATGACTGAAAACATTGCTCCATCTTCTTATTTTCAAGCACTTGTATACCAAATTGTGTTTTGTTAACTCAACAAATAAAACTTATTTATCAAACCAAATAAATACGAATTATATAATTACTTTTTAGAATAATTAAGTCAAATGCTAAATTTCAATAGCTATGATCAAGCCCCAACTCCAATTACCAAACGCCCCTTAATGGGCTCACTAGCTTGCTTTTTAGCAACAATCATATTCTCCTTTAAAGCTTTCCTTGGATGTTCTTTTCCAATCTGTATCTTTTTACGGCCCATATTATGACAAGCTTTTAATGGGCCTGATCTAAGACTATTGGCCCAATCAAACCTCTTATGATCCAACTTAGATGATTTATTATTCTTACCAAGTTGAACCCTACCAATATTGTTGTTATCCCAAGGTTTCTTCTTAATTTCTTTAATTTCAACTTTGGTCCCTCCTTCCATCTTAATACTAATGTGGACCTCAGATAATGCCTTGATTTTGTTACTCTGTACTTGTTCATGAGAAGCATGCTTGTCCCTTTGGTGTTGGTATAGCCGATGAAGGCGGAGCGCGAGCCGATATATCTCTTCTTTGATTTCTCCCTCTAAATCTTTTTCTATGTCCATCTCTAGTTCTTTCTTGATAATTTCTTCTTGGGATGTTTGGATGTTGTTGCCTTTGTGACTTTGCATTTTGTCTTTGCTTTGATTTTTTTGATGATCTCCTTATTTTGTTTCTTGGCTTTTATTTACTCTTCTTAAGCTGCATCAGTTACAAAAAAAGTGAGTTAAACTTTACTGGGGTGTAACCTAATTTTTAATATCATAACACCTAGTTTTATCAGATGTGATTAGTATGCCTTTATTTTAACATGGGAGTTGTGGGACCATTTAAATAAAGGCCCATAATTACAAAATATTTGACTATCCAACTATGTGGATTCTCCACTAAATAGGAGTCTAGGTGTATACAATGCAACGTAATCACATACAGGTTTCACATATTACATGGAGTTACACAATGATGGGCTTTATACAAAATGATTCTCCGCTAAATAGGAGTCTACGGAGCTCACATGCAAAATTTAGGAATGTGAGGTTTACACAATTACATTCGAACGTACTATTATTTTTATATTAGTGAATATCTCCCTTTTGATTGTTAAAAATAAAACCGGATAAAAGGTTATGTTTTACCAGAAATATAATGTAATCTTTATAGATATCTAATTACAAAGTAAACATGTGATAATAATATAATATAATGAAAACTATCTAGTTCTCTCATTAAAAAGAGCTAAAATGGTATTCTTGTGTCGGCGCATGCACGAGACATGTCTTGTGGTTCTCCTAACATGATCTCTAGAGAACCTTTGTGGTCGTCTCAGCCATTGAGTAAAACATGCGTCATACACAAACACATAAAAACCAACAAATAAACTAAAGAAACAAAAAGACAAAGGGTAGAAAGTTGAAAAGATGAGGAAAGCTATCATAGTATTATACCAGGATGATGATCAAAACAACATGAGCACCTTTGTGAACTCCATCTTGTTGCTATTATATTTTGTTGCTTAGCAAATATGATGAGTATTTTTTGTAGGATAACTTTTAGTTAGTTGGACCACAACTTAAATACACCAATTGAATCAAAGAATTGATGTGACTTAAGAGCATGAAAGAAGCATGAAAATAATCAAATGAAAATGACTTAAAGTTTGGCTTATTTAAACTATATCATCATTTAAATTTGATTTATTCAAATTTAGGCGCCAAATATCTCTAGCTAAAATCATAACTAGGAAGAAAATTATGAGACTAAGGACTAATAATGTTATAGTTGAGGAAGCAAATTGATAGAGTACTTAACTTTGAAGGAAAATACAACTGTACAAAGGGATTTTTATGGGTTTGGCCAGCCTTTGAAGCATAATATATCTTGCGTCACATGCATTTACATGCACATGGTTTCTGTGTTTTGACAAATACATACATCAATGTCATATAATATAATGTAATGTTTATTGTTTGAAGCTTTAAATTGTGAATGTCCTATGTATTTGAGCCAATGTTGAAACAGATTTGCTCATGTTGTCTATGTTTTGGGCCATGGACCCATTGATGGGCTTGATTTATTGGAGTACCTTGCTCTCAATTTCTTTCTCCTAAAATATTTTTTAATTTTTCTTGAAGTAAAAGAATTAAGATAATTTAGAATTGTCACTATCTTTTTTACATAAAATATTTTATTTTTTGAATAAACATTTATTCATTGCATTATATATTAAATAAGATGTGATTTAGAGGAAAATTGGTTTTAAACTTAACCATTCTTACTTTATTTGAAATCTCATGCAATAAATTTAAACCTTATGTGTGATTATTTGATAATGATAATTTATACATACTTCGCATTGTATTATTGTAGGGGCATTTTATATAAGGGAGTGTTCTGATCACCTTAAGAAATAAGTTTTGGAGTTAATCAAGTCTAATTAGAGCTAATTAGGTTCAATCATGTTACCCATAAGGCTATAAGTCAATAATATGACATGAAAAATTAGGAATAGCTAGGTCTAATGTCTAATCAAGCTCAAGTACAATGGTTTTTAATTCCTAATGTGATATGTGCAGTTGTGTTGTGTATTTGTGGTAGGTGTAGTGCTAACAACTTGGTAGCATAGGTTTTCATGTTGGTTGTACAACAATTTTAATTTCCAACATAAACGTGTTTTAACTTTCAACTAGTGTATACCCCAGGTGATGCCTCGTATTGCTAGTTTGTGTACTTCTTGCTCTAATTTAACAATAATGTTTGACTATTTGTATAGTTCGTGTGTGTAGTAGTTCGGGTGTTGCCTCAGATGCCTTTTTTTTTTAACATCATATGTATTTATATTCTAATTTTGTGAAAAATAAATAAATAAATTCTACTACCTCTAATTTACTTAATAAATGAAAGGAATATATAATATTATGTGAAACTTGAAACATTAATAATAGTTGATTGAGATGATAAATATGTATTACCGATATGTATTGGAGACTATGGGTTCGAATTTTGTTCAAAGCATATCTTATTTTGTTAAATAAAGTGGTTAGCTTATGTGTCACATATATTTTGGATGATGACGTGGCATTGTGACATAGCATACATACATTGAAGAGTGACACATGACATCGTTCCTTTAAAAAGAACACCCGAGCATACCCAATGGATGACCAAAAAATCTTAGTCATGGATTTTTATATAATTTATCTCTCTTTCCACTCATCCATGACTAAGTCACATAACCAAAGACTCCCAATGGTTGCCGAAAATAACTTTGGTCATGATAGGAAATAGCAAATAACAATTTCTCTCTCTTTCCCATTTCCTTCCAATAGTATTTTGCTACCTGTCAACTATTATACTCATGACCAAAGCTTTGTCTTGGTCATTCCAATGATCAGGTCATCAGCATCTCTCATCCTTCTTTCATCCAAATTTTTTAAACCAAAAGTTGTTTCTCTCTCCTCATGACCAGGTCATTGGTCATCCAATAGCCTCACTCTTATATCCGTAGTAATTACTGAAGACATTAATTTCTTACATTTTAATGCCAAGAAGCAAGTTTTTTTTCCCTTGACATAAAAAGGCAAGAACACAACTACACAAGAAGCAACAACATTGTGAGCATAGAAGAAAACTAAAGTCTCACACACTAAAAAAAAAAGTGTCACAAACACAAACCGAACTCGAACTAAAACAAAGCCGTTTGTCAAGTACAGTACTCCGTAACAAAAACAATAATCAGTCAAACACGTTGACTTTATAAAACCCAACTACTTTCCCCCTTTCCCCCTTTTCATTCACCTCCGTATAATTGACGGCGCATCTCCTTTCTCCCATGACGACTCCGTCCACCGCTAATTCACGAAACTCTTCACTTTCTCTCTCCTACTCCACTCCTTAACCCCTTAATTTCTCGATCCTTCTACTTTCAATGGCGACAATTTCGCCGGCGATCGCCTCCAATTTCACCCCACCGCCGTCAACGGCGGCGAAATCGAGTAATTTCTTTTCCGGCGTCGGAAACCGAGGGTTTCGGTTGAATTTTCCGACGAAAACGACACGTGTCAGGAAAATCGGGAATTTGTCGGTGTTAGGTTGCGCGGAGAGTAGGAATCCACCGGAGGAGATTGATCTGAGTGATCCAAATTGGAAGATTAAGTATGAGCGTGATTTTGAGCAGCGGTTTAATTTGCCGCATCTTACTGATGTTTTCAAGGATCTTAAACCTAGGCCTTCTACATTTTGCCTTAAAATGCGGTAATTCTTTTTATTTTTTTTTATTTTTTTTTGAATTGTTTTGATTATTTGATTTATCAATTTTTTTTTTTTTAATGGTTTTGATATGGTTGAAATTGATTATTTTGTGAATTTGAGATGCAGTAGACTGAATTATGTGTGTCAGTAGTTTGTTGTTGTTTGGTTAGTACTTAGGGCCTCTTCTGTTCCACTTAATTTCAGTTCAGGCAGCTCCGCTCAGTTTCAGTTCCTGATTTTCAGTTGAGTTGTTTTCAGTAAATCGGAACATGTCCTTAGTAGTAAGAATTATGAAAGAAAATAAGTAGCTTAATGGGGCTATTAGAAAGGCGGAATTAATGGTTGCATATACTATTTTGTAATATAGAAAGGATTTGGGATTAAATTGACCTAAGGTGAGTGGTATTTGGACGGATTTAGAACACAATTGGCAGGTGGATTTGTTAGACTGTTAGGATGAGTGATTGCATATTTGCATGTTACAACACCTAGGGTGTTCTTGGAAGGATTTTGTATTAGTAAGTGCAGTTGAAGTTGCAGACATTGGGAATATAATAAGAGATCACTAATTGCATTTGTTTGGGAATGTGAGGCAGTGATCAGGAGATATTGAGATAATCAGCCAGGAAAGTAGAGGATTGGGATGAGGGGATCTAAAAATTCGGGGAAGGCCAACTTGGATGGAAATAGTTAAGAAGGATATGAAGAAGTTGGGTTTGGATAAAAGAGAATGAAAGATGAGGTTTATTGTTGACTGCTGTCAGCTACATTGTGATTCTCCTATAAGAGCAAGCTATTCAGCTGCATGAATTTTAATGTTTGTTGGGATGTAGGATTAATAGTTCAATTATACGTTTTCAATTGGCTCATTAAAATGAGGTATGAGTTGTATGACATGTTTAGTATTTATAAATGAAGTAGAGTAGTTAACTAGAATAACTACTACTCTCTCCGATCCTTTTTTGTTCTTTTCATTTAGAATTGAGTGTAAATTAAGAAAAGAAAATTTTGATGAGCTAGAAACCATTAAAGTACTAGATACTCTACTACATTAAATAATCCCACTTTTCAAAAAAAAAAAAAATGGTAATTAATATGGAGTTTCATTAAAGAGAATGATAATTAAAATGTATAATCATGTATAGGAAAAGCAATTAGTGGAAAATTGTTTAAAAATTTGTACCGAAAAGGGAAAAAAGGTTATAAAATATTTGGCGCATACACCGAATAAATAAAAGAAAATTGAAGGAACTTTTTACCATATATGGAAAGAAATGAGAAGAATTTTGTAAACTTTCCTAATTGGGAAATGAAAGAACAAAAAGAGTCGGGGAGAGAGTATAATCTAGTGCTTTATACTTTGTGAGAGATACGGAATGGATTTATGGATGATAATGACTAGTGAAATTTACAAAACTTTTGACGCTTCTTTGTTTGTTTTTATTTACTATAACACAACAAACTTTAATTTGACTACCTTTTGTAAATCTATGATTATGATAAAACATAGTCATGTAGGATCTCTGTTCGTTTATAATCATCTCAATGATAATTTCTACTTATTGATGACTAGAGATATCAATTGTTGCAATTGTGCATTAGCTGATTTGATAAAAGAAACGTGCCAATTAAAAATAATGAAGTATTGATGATTAAAGATATTAATTGTTGCACTTGTGCGTTAGCTGATTTGATTAAAGAAACGTGCCAAATAAAAAGAATGAAGTATTAATATGCTTCACTCTTACATTTGCTATTATATATACTAGAAAAAGTCAAATGGGGTTTGTTAAATTTGGTTTTTTTTTATGTATCTTCAAAATATCTTTAAAAAAAAAAAAAAAAAAAAAAAAAAAAAAACTTCTGGATTATTGATAATTAAAAATAACAATGATTGAAGTTACATATTGACGTGCGTGAAAGTGAAAATATTGTGTTAGATACATGATAGTTGTGTTTTTTTTTACATTAAGAAAGGGACTAATATATTTGCATTATTACAATCGATGTATAGTTGTATGGATAGTGTTATTGATCATTTTGTTCATTCTTTTTCATTATTAACTATATTTTATTTGAATATTTATTTTAAGGTCTCCGGTGAGTGAAGATTTTGCAGGTGGGTATCCATCAGATGAGAAATGGAATGGATACATTAACAACAATGACAGAGTTTTGTTAAAGGTGCATTATATTTCTTGATTTTAAGAAAAGTCTAATTATATATGAATCTAATTATTTCATATTAACAATTTCAGGTCATCCGCTATTCCTCGCAAGATTCAGCTGGTGCAGAATGCATTGATCCTGATTGTACCTGGGTGGAGCAATGGTAATTTTATTGTTTCTTAGTTTTTGGCCAATATAGTGTCTTAAGTCATTATATTACAAGATTAGAATTGTTGTTAAGTATTTTATATCTTAAGAGAGTTAGAAATCAGAATTGTTGTTATTATAAAGTCATGAGATAGATATATGGTTAGTAATACAATAACAATGACTACAAAATCAAATGATATAATGAATTAAACTTTGGAGAGATGTTTAATACAATTAGTATAAGAAATGGGAAAACTCAAAGTTGATTATTAGTGACTAATGGTTGTATGGTGAATTAATGAATACAAAAATAGATGGTAAGGTATTTATGTTATTAGTGAAAGGGCGTAGGTTCAACTTGATAAATATTTTGCACCAATTCTTATCATTAATTTTTGAGGCAACAATTCTTATGGTAAAGATGAATTATGACAAAATTAAGTTATTTTTTAGAGTTTTAATAATATTATATATTTTGTTTAATTACTTGTTTATATAATAATTGGTTTTTAGTATTCAAATTATGAATTCCATTAATATCAGTAAAATAATGATTATGTCTTTCATTCAATTTGTTTTAGGGTACATCGTGCTGGACCAAGAGAAGAGATATATTTCAGACCCGAAGAAGTGAATGCAGCAATAGTTACTTGTGGAGGTCTTTGTCCGGGTCTTAATGATGTCATTAGACAGGTTCGTTTAAATTCTATATTTTTATGGAAAAAAACCTGAAATTTGTATTATGATAGTTTGATTGTATTATAGTGAATAATTGTATATATAGATTATAAGAAATTTTTGGATTTCAGATTTGGGGATTTAGAGGATATGAATATAACACGAATTTGTCACTTAACGGGATGTATTAGGATAGTTTAGTATGAATTTGAATCAAGCAAATAATATTATGTTTGTTTTTAATTTTATTTCCTTATCTCATTTTTGTTTTGTTGCATTTTATTTACAAATTTACCCTGAAGTGTTTTTTTGGATGCAATCTATCCACCTAATGGTTTTGATATGTTATATAGCTATGTTTTTTTGGACTGCTTTGTATTGCTATGGATGAGAGTATAACTGTTTGTTGGAATGGATGTGTGTATGAGATGTGCCTATTTATAAACCTACTGGCTACAAGACCTAGAAAATTCTAGATTTTTACCCACTAATTTTCTAATTTTGTAAAAGGTTCTATTCCTACAAAAGTGATCTTAAGGACCCTAGAACCTTTTGAATAGCACCAACCTTTATGCTATGCATTAGATCAAGTTTCTAAGCTTCATCTTAGAAAATTAGCTCGACGATTGTCTTCATTAGCCCAACACATATGACAAATTCAAGTTTCAGCCCATTTAAATCCTGTTTAGGCTCTCAACCAGCCCATTTTTATGTTGGTTGTCCTCATTTAGGTTTATACTAGGAATTTATGCTTATTATTAAATAAAGCTCTAGAGTGCATGGTTGTTGATTAGTGCCCCTATGTTGCCATTACACCCATACCCCAATGACGCTAGCATGGGGGACAATGAGTCGGAGCATGACAATGCGCCCTGGGTGCTCTTCATTGAAATCACCTTTGCCTAGACAAAAAAAAAGGGGGGGGGGGGGGGGGAGAACATTGGACTTAAATTGCCTTGCACGTCCTTAAGCCCACATTTCAGTGCACCCCTCAGTATACATCTCATAAACTCCCTTGTTAAGTTTACAATTAATTTTTTATATAGTAAATTGATAGCGAATTTTGAAGACATCATTGTTAACCCATGGAAGAAACAAATAATTTGAGAAGTTTTTTGTGAATGTTTTGCAGTAAATAAGTTTCTCAGCTTTTCTAGTTTCCTTATCTCCTGATTTTTCTTTTTGGTGCAGATTGTAATCACACTTGACATATATGGTGTAAAAAACATTGTAGGCATTCCATTTGGGTATCGTGGTTTTACAGACAAGGGCATAAAGGAAATGCCAGTAAGTCTTCTTTTTCAGCCTCTTTTATCAATTGGATAGACTTTGATGTTAGTGCTAAATATACAATTTGTTCTTCTTGCATCCGAATTGAATATTTTTTTTTTTTTTTTGTCTATGTATCTTGACGTAAGATGCATTTCTCTGTTATATTCAGCTATCACGGAAAGTTGTTCAGAACATTCACCTCTCTGGGGGGAGTTTATTAGGAGTTTCACGAGGTGGGCCAACTGTCAGAGAAATTGTGGACAGTATGGAGGTAGGTTAAGGTTTGTTTTTGTTGCTCACTCCTGCATCTCATCATTTGAAAATAGTAAAAAGGCTACTTGAAACCATGATTGATATAGGATGCCTCTGATTTCTTATTGATTACAGGAAAGAGGAACTAATATGCTTTTTGTTCTGGGTGGAAATGGAACACATGCTGGTGCAGTAGCAATTCATAACGAGGTTTAAGATACTTCATATTGTACCAAACACTTTACTTTTTCCTTTTCCTTTACTATTGTTAGGAAAAATTGTCAACTACCTATTTATTATGTACCACTTCAATTTCTTTTTTTATGCAACTGTTACATTTTTTTGAGGCTTATATCATAAAAAATTGCCTTTAAGCTAATTAATGACCTAATTTGAGACTATCTTAGACTTCGCCCAACTCTAATTGACAATTGAGAGTAATTACTCGCACCATTCAACCTTGATTGTTTAATAATGGTTTATTAAAGGCTAAATTTGTTTTAAAAAATAAAAAGGCTAAATTAGGTCCTATAAAAGTTTTCCTAGGAAGGGATTTATCATTCTCAATTTTTTTGAATGTTTATAACTTTTGGGAATTGTTCTATAATATATAGTAGTTGACAAACATTCCTTTTTTGTCAATTGAAACTTTAATTCCATTATTTGTGCTTGCGATAACAAGCAAGCTATATGAGGTTATTTGAAAGTACTTCAGGCCTTCGATTTCCCTCTCATGTCCACATTCATAACTCAAGCACCTTATTTGTATTCATATGAGGACTAAGACATATAAACCTGTGCCATTTAACTTTATTCGTAGGCTGTCACCTGTGTGGGTCTGTTATGTGTAGGGAGGTAGGGAGGAACTCACTTTGTTCTTTGCTTCTTTTGCTATAGTGCCGAAAAAGACGAATGAAGGTTTCTGTTGTTGGTGTGCCAAAGACTATAGATAACGACATTTTGCTTATGGACAAGACCTTTGGTTTTGATACAGCTGTTGAGGAAGCACAAAGAGCCATTAACTCTGCATACATTGAGGTTGGACCTCTTATCATGAATCAGCCTCTTGCTGGTTTATCTCTTTCTCAAGTTGCTTATTTGTGGTACAAGTTGGATACAGTTAACAATTTGGCTTCTAAACCCATACATAGTTTATACTTCTTAATCTTACTTTTGACTGCTCCATTTAATAGGCACATAGTGCTTATCGTGGTGTTGGCCTTGTAAAATTGATGGGTCGAAGCAGTGGTTTCATAGCAATGCATGCTTCCCTTGCTAGTGGCCAAGTTGATATTTGCTTGATACCAGAGGTACCTTGTTGAACTACAAATTAAGCATTACACACTAACTTCCTGAGATTTGACCTATCACTAAAGTGCGTGTTACTTTTTATTCATCCAAGGTACCATTTCATATACATGGGCCGCATGGTATTTTGAGGCATCTCGAGTACCTACTTGATACAAAGGGATCAGCTGTCATCTGTGTAGCTGAGGGAGCTGCGCTGGTGAGTTTTCGTACCATCCTTACATTTTGAATTTGTTGGAGCGTTTGCAGCCTAATTGATAGTTTGCTTTAGCAAGATATATATCAAGGACTGACCTTGACGTTAAAAGGGATCCAATTGTCAGCTACTAAAGTTGCTGAATTTCTCAAGCCCCTTATTGTGGTTTTTCTTTTGATGGTTTTTAACCTAACGAGAGAGTCTTTGTAGTTTATTGTGTACCAATGAAACTGACCATAAACAGTTTTGCTGGAAGAATCTTAATATTCTGTCCATTAATGACTGTAAGTCTGTAACAATATGAACAAGAGGTTGTAAGGAAGGATTTATCTGAGAAAAATATGTGGGTAGAAAATAAATAGATTATGAATATTGCTGGCTGATTGTTCCTTTTTTCCCCCTTTTGTATGTTAATGCAAGTTGAATATTTTATTTAGTGATGGGGGAAATCTGCCACTCCTAGAAATGTAAAATTCAGCACATCTAATTGTTTGTTCCTCTTTTTAAATGCAGAATCTTCTTGAGAAAAGTAATGCCACTGATGCATCAGGTAACGCTGTCTTTGGTGATATTGGTGTGCATATTCAACAAGAGGTTAGTGTTGGTTTCTTCTCCTTTGACTTCTTTCTTTCCACTAAGATAACTTGAGGTTCAAAGCCTTGCTGATAAACACTTGTATCTAATGGTTAAATTGAAGTCTGTTTGAGCTTCTCTGGAATTCGAAATCATTTATATGCCGCTTGGGTTTGTTGGGTATTCTGGAGGGTTGATGAATAGAATGTTTATCGGCTTTCACTTACAGTACAAAATATTGAGGGGCTATAGAATCTTGGTTGCATTTTCCTGATGTAATAACATGTGCTATACTGATGATGTAAGAGGTTGCAAGGAGAAAGGTAAGTATTGCAAGTCTGTCCTACCACAAAGTCTTGTGGCAAGTTCTCAAACCTTACTTCCTCAAAATGAGGGTGTTTAACCGACTTTCTCAAAATGAGGGTGTTTAACCGACTTTCCTCCTCCCTCTTGGTATCCATTTTAGTGCTTCACTATATCAATTGCTTACTTGCGGTTATAATTTACAACGAACATTAGGGCATATTTCTATACTTTATAGTTGAAAATATGTTGATCAGACCCTTGCTTAGGCAGAATCTTATGCACAACTGTTGGTGTCCTTATTTATTTTGTATGATATCTTTGTTGAAGTTTTGGTGCTTTATTAGTGATATGGTTACCAATGAGTGCTCTCTTTGGGCTAGATCCTAATGGTAATACATAACAATCATGAATTCCCAAAACATTAGAAAGGATTCTAATGTTTTAATTTTCTTATACAATACGTAGCCTGTTGCTTTGAACAAAAACTTTCATTGATCATCTTTCTGTATCATACTATGCTTAACTGCATGTTATTTGCTTTACCTTAGATAAAGAAATATTTTAAGGAGCTTGGAACATCAGCTGATGTCAAGTACATTGATCCTACTTACATGCTTCGTGCAATTCGTGCAAATGCCTCAGATGGAATCCTCTGCACTATTTTAGGGCAAAATGCTGTAAGTCTTCATTTTCCTCTACATTTATGATTCCAAATTTCTTATTTTGGTTTTGTTGGAGGGGGTGGGATTCTGGGATGGAATATAACTAGCTATAACTTGCTAATATAAATACAGATTTTACATAATGCTTGCTAGGATTTTAAACTTTTAGCAAAAAGTCAGAAGGAATGCTTGTAAACTGAAGCATCATGCTTTATTAAGTTTAGCTTGACTGCTTGAGTCCTTATCCTATGTTGTTGGTTCATGGCATCGGAAATATATAAATGACGTGGACAAAGTCGTACTATCATAGTATGCTGAAAGGATCTTGAGCTATAAAGCTAAATTACCATAATATAGCATTCAGATCCTTACATGGCATTTAAGTATTGTTTGAAGAGGTCTTTTTGGGCATTCTATTCATTGCCATTAAAAAGTTCGCGAAAAAGACTGTGTCCCTCCCCTCTTTCCTTTTCATTTCACCCATGTTCTATATCGTCCTCCAATTGCTTTTCCAGACATTTAATTTTAATGTTACCTTTGACATGTACCCTTAATTTTCATTCTCAAGTCCAGATTTACAATACGGAGGAAACAATATGGAAAAGAGGGTTTATTTGAATGAAAGTTGATCTATAAATCCATTAAAAGGCGTTTGTTTGAATGAAAAATGGACTTAGAGATTGGTTTTGTGTAATTTCTACACCCAAGGATTATTTTCTAATATAAGGCTCAACCTAGGGTGGTATGTAAGCTATGACTTAGTACCAAATGACCTGTTCATGTCCATAAGAGCACCCTAGTAGTTGGGATACTGAGGGCCCAAATCAGCAGGCTTTGGTTCGTGGATATAGACCCATCGAGCAGAAATAATCATTCTGGTCCTGGTAGAGGTAGCAACCACAATGTAAACCGATAGACTAACCCATTACACAAAAATTCAAGTCAGCAACATTTTGGAGTTGTTTTGAGCTTTTAAGGCCTTTTGTTTTCTCCTGTGCTCTTTAAATTCAATAGGATGTTCATGTTATAACTTATATACTTGTCATTTGTTTCTATAAACTAGTTGAAGATATTTGAATTTAGTAGCATATAGCTATATTTTATAATTAAGGTTACTAGGTCATGGCTAAAAGTTAAGTGCAGAGAAATATGGTATTTTTTTGGTTTGTATAGATACTAGAGAGCTACAAATAACTGTGGTGTATGTAGGATTCGATCCCAGATTTCCGCCTCTCTCCTCCCCCCCCCCCCCCCCCTTTCCACAGAGAGACTTTTACCACCATCTTACTGGTTAATATTGGTCTGCAATTTAGATATGCTACCAAATATTGAAGTTGAAAAGAGCAAATGGTTTTTGCAGGTTCACGGAGCATTTGCTGGCTTCAGTGGAATCACAGTGGGTTTGTGTAACACTCATTATGCCTACTTCCCTATACCTGAAGTCATAAAATACCCACGGCTTGTGGATCCTAACAGCCGTATGTGGCACCGTTGCTTGACCTCAACTGGCCAGCCTGATTTTATTTAAACAATTGATTTCATATTTTTTACGTACAGAACTTCCACGTCTCAGGACTCAGGAGAAACACTAACTTATTGAGGAAACAATTTAAAGTGGATATTCATTTAGGGTAATAAGATAGATTGATTTAAACACTCTTATATGTAATTTTTCTGCAGTATAGCTTTTCATGCCAATTTTTTCAAGGCGAAGAAATAAATTTTACTACTACGTAGTTGTTTTGACCAATTTGGTGTTGGTCCAGCCGTCCAGGTCATGGATTGTACGGAATGTGTACATTGTACGTTACATTTGTAATCTTGAATTATTTTTTATCGTAATGAAGAGGAGTGGTAACCTCAGTTTATAGCAGTTGTGCTATCAATCTAATGCTTTGATTGCTGTCAAATTTGCGATGTACAAGTCAGCATATATTGATGAACATTGCCAATGGTGTGTGTGAGGTTAGCTGCTAGCATATTGCCTATTTAAGCTTTTTTGCAATGTAAATTGTGGTAGAATAGTCCAAAATAAAGTATCATACAAGTCTTGTTTGTTACAACAAATAACTAATACTTGAAATCATTGTCATAAATTATGTAATTGTTGATGTAGGATTAAGAAAACAATATATATTACCTTCGTTAATTATTTTGTGTAACAAATGGATATTATTTGTGAGACATAAAATATTCCTTTGTTGCATGTAATAATTAACAGAGGTAGTATATTTGGTGGTTTATAGAACCTATGTATATCGGTTGGTTATATTTGTAAGTTTGTATTCGCTTGGAGTATGCAAACTTTTCGTGAATACGATGTTTTTTTAGCTTGATTTGTAATCTTCTACATGGTAAAAAGATCGAGGCTCTATTTAACTGGTTAACTTTTAGGTGTTACGGAGTTGCTATTATTTGTGTACAAGAATATAAGTTGTATGTTATATACGGAGTTACATAGAGTAGCCATTTATTAGGTTTTTCAAAAATCAAAATTAGCAATTTGCTTTTAAAAGTTTGGAGTATCTTATAACAAACGTCTCACATCCAAACATCCTAAAGGGTTAATTAAGATTATCGAATAATCATATACTTGGTACTTGACTCTGTAATAAGAATCTGTTAAGTACCCTACACCATATTTCCAATAAAGAGTACCATAAATACTGTTACATCCATTAAAATATGCCTGAACAAAAACTCTAAAAAATGACCAAAAAACTGGCAAATTTACCAATCAAAACTTCAATCATGTGTCATGAATAAGAATGCAGTTATACAATATAGTATCAGTAACTTAATTTTCCCAAGGAGCTGACTAGTCAAAGCCTTTACATCTCAAGTAGTAGTATTACTTAATTTTTTTAACCGCATGCAGTTCTTAATACTTTGTTTCTGATACAAGTTTTATCTTATCCTTCGTAGTAAATTGTAAATATTAAAATAATCTTAATTTCACAGAATCTCTTAAATTGGTTGCCTTGGACCAAGCATGTGGTTGCCATGATTAGACATAAGAATAGGATTACAATATCAAAGACTTGCTACTAAATTTTTAGCATATGCTTACATATATTTAAAAAAACAAACACTAAGTAGTGACGGATCCAGGATTCTTTGGGGTGAGAACAATGAAATGTTCATAGATACTTTAATCATGATATAAACAAAAAAAAAGGGGATTAAAAAAGGAATTTCAAAACTAATCTTATGATTATTTAGATGAAAGAATTACTAGCACTATTGTTTCAAAAAAATTCCTAGCCCTTGTTTGGTTGACATTCTAAAATGGGGGAATTGAAAATTCATGGGAATTGAGAAAATGAGAAGTTGTTTGGTTGACATAAGAAAGCAAAAATGGGAGAAGTGGGAATTCATGGGAATTTCAACTTCCCACAAAACATGGGAAGTAAATTACCTAGCCCCCCCTAGGTAAACCAAAATTCATGGGAATTCTAATTTCCCTTATTGCCAACCAAACACATTTAAGAAATTCTTAGGAATTTCATTAAGGAATTAACTTCCCATGAAGTATAAATTCCTATGGGAATTAAATTCCCACATCAACCAAACAACACCAGTATTGAGATTAGGTTAATATCACAAGTTGCCACTAAACTAGAATTCCTATAATACTACTTCCATTTCATATTATTTGTAACGAATTGACATAAAATGTGAGTAGATTATATTAAATCGTTGCAAATTATTTAAAACGAAGGTACTCCGTAGTAATTTAGTTGATCACGTTTTATGCTGATATACGACCAGAAAAAAAAAAAAAAAAAAACACGAGATCATATCTAGTTAGAATCTTGCACTCGTGACTCCTTGACCAAAAATAGACAAGTTATGAGCATTGTGGAATTCCATTGAATTAAAACATTTGTAAGACATCAATAGTAAAACTAACTAACTACAATCCAAAGGAATCGACACAATATATTGAATCTTATGGTTTCCAGCAGAAGAAGATAATAATGGGGTAAAAGACTTCTGAACTCTGACCAAATAACCCATCTACTACGTATTTTGAACTTTCGTTTGTCACATTCATCATTTTGTTTGAATTCTTGAATTATTTTCAAATAAAAATGGAATACTCCTAAAATTTCTCTTATTTCTGTTTTTATCTAATTATTTTATTCAATGCCTAATTCTTTAGGCAGTATGTGGTTTCTTGGAGGTTGGAAATACTCTTGAGATCCACCACCTAGACTTGCAGCAACTTCTTTACTTTGGGTCTCGTGTTGTTTAATTTCTCAATAATCTTTCACTCTTTGTAAGATCTTGATAATTATAACAAGCATCGTAATTAATTACTGATGCTTAATTAATTAATCAATCCGTCTTTGATTTGTCAATTAAAATAGTTAATAAATATATACACATAATGACGCGTGATTTTGTTATAAATTTTCAAATCTTATATATATATATATATATATATATATATATATATATATATATATATATATATATATATATATATATATATATATATATATATATATATAAATAAATAAAGTAAGCATTTTTGGAGAGTATTGAGAGCGCCACATAAGAAAGGTATATTTTCAACCAATTAAAAATTAGATTTCTATTTTATTTTATAATTAAAAAAATCACTCGCCACCAAAACAAAAGTAACGAATGAAATTTTAAATTTTTGCCACGTAGGTAAAAACGACGAATAGAAATTTATAAGGATTTTAATTATTTAAGAACACTAAATTTTATCATTTTTATTTGTTACAAAACTAAAAATTATCTTTAGATATTAGGATTTATATTATTTATAAAACTAAAAATTATAAGAAAAAGTATATTTTCGACCAATTAAAAATTAGATTTCTATTTTATTTTAGAATTAAAAAAGTCACTCGCCACCTAAACAAAATTGACGAATGAAATTTAAAATTTTTGCCACGCAGGTAAAAACGACGAATAGTAATTTATTAGGATTTTAATTATTTAAGAACACCAAATTTTATCATTTTTATTTGTTACAAAACTAAAAATTATCTTTAAATATTAGTATTTATATTATTTATAAAACTAAAAATTATATTTTGATGTTTAAAAAATATAAATTATCATTTGATGTTAATGGTTTTATGTAAATATGTGATATGATACTTTCATACAAAATTTTAAAACTTATAATGCAAGAAAAAAATTAACAGATCACCAAAAAAAATATTTATATACAAAATGTATATAAAAATTCGAGCACCGCACGCCACATAAGCAAAAGTTATATTTCGACTAATGAAAAATTAGATTTATATATTAATTTAGAATTTTAATTTTCAGTCGTCATTTAAGAAAAAATTAACAAATGAAATTTGAGAATTGAAAACAAAAAATAGTAATTTCAGATTTAAATTATAAAAAAAAAAAAAAAAATTATCTTTTATATTATCTTTTACATTAGGATTTATATTATTTTAACAAATAATTAGAAATTAAATAATATATTTTGATTTAAAACTATCCGATGAATGAGATAATATTTATTTCAATTTATAAATTCAAGTTCTATGTACGTAAAATTTGAATAAGAATAATTTAAAACTTAAAAAAATATTTTACCTTAAATTAATGTTAAAATAATAGAATAGAAAATAAAAACAAAAAAATATTAAGAAATTACAAAAAAAATATACAAAATGAAATATTTAAAAACGTGCATCGCACGGGCTTACATCTAGTAGATATAATTAGAATATACTCCGTATGTTTATTAAAACCCTTCATCTAATTGATTTTTCTTGTATTAGCAACGAGTCATATAATAGAACTAAACCCATTCTCGAGATTTAATAAACCTAGGGCCTGTTCTGATTTACTGAACTGAGCTGAATTGAACTGAATTGGTTGTAGTTAAACTGAATGATTTTATAAGAGAAAGAAATTTGGAACTAAATTGAACTAAACCGAACTGAACTGAATTAAACTGATTGGAGCTGAGCTGAACTGAAATGAAGCTGAAGAGAATAGACCCATGTTAGTATGCTAGTTATGATCAAGTCAACTATTATACTCCCTCCGTTTTTTTTTTATAAATGTATCACTTTGATTTTTGCACTATTCACGTACCATGGTTGACTTAATTTTTTCACCTTTATAAAATAAATAAATGTCATTACATAATATATCATTAGATTAGTCATAATGTATAGTTTCATAATATAATTTTGTTACAATTTTTACTAATAGACAATTAAAGATATTGATGGTCAAAGTTGCGTAAACAGAGGGAGTAACACTTAACCCGCTATATTCACTAATTAAAAATATATATATATCGTCTTTCCAAATTTTGACATCAATTTCAATCTTCATATTAGTTTCACAATTATTCTATGTAGATCGTGAGTTAGGGCATGTTCTCTTCAGCTTAATTTCAGTTCGGTTCAGTTTAGTTCCTAAATTCCTTCACTCATAAACAATTCATTTCAGCTCTATTCAGTTCAGTTCAGCTCAATTCAGTAAATCAGAATAGGCCCTTACTCCGTAATTTGTTCAAACGTATATGGGTTTGATAGTAAATTGACAATATATACTTCATTCGATTATTGAGTTATTATATTATTGCTAGTTTACATCATTACAATATTCGTGACAGACTGGTCGATGCAATAAAATGACTTATTTCAGTTATTTTCCTATGCTTCAAATACCTCAACATGACATACATGATAAATTAAGATGGACAAGATATGCAATTGCTAGTTTACCTCAAAATAGTGTAGACCAAGTAACAAATAAATAAATATATAAATTTTTTTTTTTAAAAAAAAAAAAAGTAAAATTAAAAAATCATGTTTAACTATATACGCAGGGCCTGTTCTCATTGACTGAACTGAACTGAATTAAGCTGAGCTGAAGTGAACTGAAATGAATATTTTATAAGAGAAGAAATTAGGAGCTGAGCTGAACTGAATTGAAAATAAACGTATGAGAACAAGCCCATAGTATTAACTTTGCAGAAATTTAAAGTGGGGAGCCTATGGGGGGATGTACAATTGTAAGACATACCTGAATACCTTATGGTTTGGTTTCTGATTATTCGTCTCATTCTCATTTACATAAGTTTTATTCATTTTTGCATGTTCTTCATTGCATTGGGATCTCGAATTCTCAGTAACTCCTTTGTATTTTACTTACCTTAATAAAATTTTATACTCTAAATTAATTACGATCTTTAGTTGTTTGTCTCCTCAGTCAAAATTACAATTGATGTTAATTTTTTTATTCTATTCTTTACTGCTACTTGGAGTAATTATAATGTATTGTTACGAGGATGTTACTTCTGTAATAATGTAATTGTAAGATTACATTTAAATACTTTGGCTTATCTCCTGTTATGTGTCAGTGGAGTAATGTTGTACTTTATTCTTCTTAACTTATACGAGTGAATGAAGGGAAGGGCTTCCATTAATTAAGAAGATCATAAACTCATGATTGTTTCATTGCTCCGTATTTATGTATAGAAAGCCACAGAGGTTAATGATCATATAAACCGAGATATGATTTTGAATTTATAGACGTTTTAAGAGATTTTTTTTTTTTTTTTTTTTTGGTAAGGAGAAAGACTGAATGTAATACCCGTATATTTTTATCTTATATTATATTAAAATAAGATTTTATTTCATATCTTAATAAAATATTTATTTGATAACATATTTTAATTTATATGGACTCTACTTATTTTTTTTTAGTATATAACCTATGTTAAACCCTAATATTCTCTTTATTTATTCTAGTATTATTATTATTATTATAAAAAATAAAAAATAAAAAAAATGAAAAGCAGCCGCTGCCAGCCATTTTCGGTGATATTCATTAACCCAAACCCAAAGACTAATTTCTTGTAAAAAAATTCTATTTCATCTCCAATCTCCATTATTTTCTAATCATTGTATAATAATGCCCCCATTTGTTTGTGTAAGGAAGGCTCGTAGTATTGCTACGTTGATCTTCGTAGTTTTATGGTAATTTTATTGTAAGGTAATCACATTATCAACCCTTAATTAGATCGTTTGTTTATAATTTGATTGTATTATTTATAGCATATGTAATCACACTACCTTAATTAATTTTTTGACTTGTTTGATTATAAATTGTTAGTATTAATTGTACTCCGTATTGTTATGTGTAAATTTTATAATTTGTGAATTATATACAATCATGATTTATATGTATATGATTATTGTGTGGTATTATATGATTCTAATTGCCGTATTATTTTTGTGGTATTGATTGATTGTGTTATTTTTCTAGGGTTTTAATGTTGTTGTTATAGGGAGCATTGTTTTATTGAGGTTTTAGGGTTATTAATGCAGAGTATTATTTTTGGGTTGAGATATGATTATATTTGGGTTATTAGTATGTGTTTTAAGAGTTGAGATATTATGAATCGAATTGTTATGTTATTTGGGAACATGTGCCAATATTGAGATATTATAAATTAATTTGTGAATGGTTATTTGATCAATGTGTGAGATAAAAAGGTTGAGAATTATTTATTTTGTTATGGGTTTGAGGCTCGGCGTTATAGACCTTAGTCCTTGGCATGTTGGTAATGAGATAATGATCATGAGTTAAGAATGAGGTACAATATTTATTATTTATTTTTCTATGGTTCCCTACAGTGGGAATTGACCCGTATGTGGTCTGGTTCAAGGTGTTTTCTAGTTATTGAGAGTATTCAAGTTTTTATACTTGTTGGTTTTATTCGAATTACCCATGTCCAAGGCTAGGTATAGGACAACGAGCATGGCACACTTATGGGATACAGAGTTGAGTAAAGAATGGTATTATTATTATTCGAGGTTGAGTTGATAAAGGTTATTTTCAGAGTACAATGTGTTATGTAGTTTTGAACTACATTATTTAATTGAGCTAGTAATGTTGATTATCCTATTATACTCTGTATTCGTTCTGATATGTGGTGATTACTCAGCTTTTTGCTGACGTGTGTGTTATTTTGTTTTGCTATTTGTGTTTGCGGCCATGTCTTTTTCTTATGGTGGCCCTGCGACGATCTATTTTGGAATTTGTCCTTAATGGTGAGCAGTCAAGTTTGTCTAAACAGGTTGATCAAGTGGTCGTAGCTAAAGGAGCTCAAGTGTTTCGTTGAGTTTGTTTATAACAAGTTTGTAAAGTTGTATACAATAGCTCACCTAGTTTATTGGGTTGTAATTATTGGGATTTTTGTAAGCCTTAACACTTGTCAAGTTGTCGAGTGTGGCGGTAATACCTCCGATTTAGGTGTATGCTTCCGCAATTTTATTTAAAGGTTGTTTATTTTTCTTTTATTTATTGCTTATTGTTAATAGTAAATCGGGGGTGTTACACTGAAAGACCCTAACCGAACCTCAACCCTCACGACTTTTTTGGTCCGGTATTTGCAGGTCAGACACTTTGAGAGTGGGAGAGCAAGGGTAAAGGATCCCCTACTCTCAAAGTGCCACTATTAGGGATTGAATCCCCAAGTTACTGTTGAAAGGTACAATTCTTACCACTAGACTAACCTTAATTTAGTAAAAGAGATTTAATTGAATATATATGATTTATATTGGTGTAAGAATTGCTGAATTGAGTATTAATAATGTCATTGTCTCCTTGTAAGTGGACCTAGCTTGAACTCTTTTCCAAAGGACGGTTAGAGAATGAGAAATTGCTATGGAAAATATATCATACAAAGATTTGTTTATAATGAATAATAAAACGAGCATTCAAGTTAAGTAATTTCAAGTTGAGTCATTTCGGACTAGATCAACCATACTAGTTCTATTAGGTATACAAACCCTAGTCCCTAATCATTTTTGTTTAAACTTAAATTGACCACTTTAACAAAATGCCCACTTTCAACTCGATATACAACTTTATTAAACTTTATGTCTTTATTACTGCTGTAAAATTCGACTGATACTTACTTTGAAGATAAAGTATGACCTAAAATAATCATACAAAGACGAACAGAACTTTAGATGTAACATGTAAATCCCCATATACGACTTGTAGTCTAGTAAAAAAAAATGGTGAAAATGGTCAGAAAATTACTGCCGCGTGGGTTTCCAATGCTAATTGCCAAAGGCTGCCCCTAAAAATTTAAGTTAACCTCTGCATTCTCAGCATAAATGATCCTTTTTCACTGTGTAAAGTCCAGATTTTGACCAGTCTTACTAGCCTCCAGCCCCCATCCAAAGCCAAAACCAACCTAGATTATCAAAAGTTTAGGGTCCCCCCTTACTCCCTCACACTCCCAACCCTTCCCGCCTTCACACTCGCTATAAATTTGAACCTGTGACGTATCATACACAAGCCTTTAGTGTTTGCTGGTAGATCAGGACTTCATCCGTCATAGAAATATGATGTCAATGATGAGTATTATAATTTATAAACGTATATATGTTGTTACTAAATAACAGCATATTAGTATATGATGAGTATTATAAATGATGTATATATGTTGTTACTAATTTAATTAACAGCAATTTAGACCTTAAATAAATAACTCAGAATATAACATCCTATTTTAATTTAAGTTTAAGAGAACATAGATTAAGTCACTGTGCTTGACATATGCGATTGACATGACATATCAGCTTCAATAGCCTTCAATAGTTGAATTAGGCAATGAAGAAAAGATAAGACATAGCATGATAAGTGTGATTCTAGTCAAAAGGTGATACAAATTCCTTTTGCTGAAATAATGCTTAATGCCCTGAGCTATTATAATTGTGTTTTTCTTCCATTATTTTAGCTTCACTTTTCTTTACCTAAGATTCGTCTCAATATATAATCTCATAATATTGTATTCGTAATACATTTACATCAAACCGTCATACAAATTATTTACTTACTTTATCAAAATATTTACGTAATTCAAAGCAAATATTCTTATTTACTAATCACCCGGTCCAAAAACAAAATAGAAAATTCCTAATTAATCTACTCTCAAAACATTTGTTCTTACCCGTGAAATTTTTTAAGCACAACTATAGTCTATAGATTACAAACAGAGGAAGTAAATAAGAGACATTGAATGATCTCAACATATACAGATTTGTATATGTAATGGCTCTATAAGATGTCATGCTCAAAGTCTTTAAAGTGTAAGTAAGGTTCATGACAATTTTAACAAACCATTTACTTTAATAAAAGTTCTTAGGGTGTTATTAGGATTATAGCATGTGTATCCATTTGTATGCGCTACCTAAATTCAGAAAAAGGTTGAAGAAAAATATCAATCCGTATTTTAAATCTGGAAAGATATGTTTCAATTACGTTAAAATTAAAAGTAAATCTTTATTATCAAATCACTAATTGTAAGAAAAAAAAAAAAAAAAAAACATATTTTTTATACAACTAGCAAGATCATGTAGCAGCTTGTAAAAGAACAAAGTAACTCAAGAACACAAACAAAATAAACCCACTCAATAAAGTAAAAGGACTTTAAACGGGTGTTGACCCACCCCAGCCCATTATTAGGTTACATAATCCCAGCCCAGTATGGACCCGTTTTGCATAACCCGGGCCCAGCCCACTACATTAATAACAAACCATGAAACCAGTACAAGTACTTGATTCAAACTTTCGGCTGGTGACAGGTGTCATTCGTTTACAGCCGTTGCAGCAAATGAAACTTCTAACAAAGGTCAATAATACTCAATGGTGGCAAGTTAGTTTGAACTTTTGTTCCGAGTTAAATAAAATATATGGGGTTGAAAAGCTGAAACATACCATTAGTAAAAACTCCATAACATTTACCATTGATAATTATAATCATTAAGCAATGTGATAACAGATTTAGTGAGTAAATTAATACTACGTATATCGTTTATGTTTCAAATTCGATTCAACATTGGTAAATAGTTAATAGTTACTCCGTAATCTTGGAAAAGTATTGACAACTCTTCTATGGGGGCATAGCTCACAAGGCGAGAAGGTAAAATACACTGACTAATGATCAAGTTCAATTAATCAAAAAAAATTAATGATTTACGGAGTAATTTTTTTATTTCATATCAATAGATTACCACTAAAATACAATAACAAAATGCAATAAAAAAGAGATCAAACTCGATTCAAAAACGACTCCACCCCATTTATTAAAAGGGAAAAAAAAAATGGAGTCTTGATTATATTTCATTACTTTTGATCAAAGTTCACCATACATAGTTAAAATATAGAAAGGGTGAAAATTAACAAAAGGAAAGGGAAGATATTCAAGGGAATATGAATAATTTAGAATTTTGACTACAATAGCTACAATTATTTTTTGGGAGGGAAAAATATTGACTATAATTATATATACCAATAAAAAGGCACTTCCTCTTGTGATTCACTGTTTTTGTCTTTCTTTCTAATTTCTTTCCAAAAGAGAATTGATTGATATCTACTACTCTATGCCCCCAATAAATAAATAAAGAAAAAAAAAATTAAAAAAAAAAAAAAAAAAAAATGAATTTCCCTCTTGATCATAATCTTTTTCCACCCCCTCATATTTTTTACCTCATTGAGGTACTCTACAACAAAAAATAACATAACATCTGTATTTCCAAGCAGTAACTTTTTTTTTACCATGTTGTTCATCATCATCATCAGTTTATCACCCTGTCTCTTGCATGAATCCACTTCAATTTCTGAGTTTCCAACTTTGATTAGCAAATTGCATCAGTCTTTCTCTCTCTAAAAAGTACACTCTTTCTCTCTCTAACTTTGTTTGTGTCTCATTTGGTATGTGGGCTTTGTAGATGGGCCTTTGTATCTATGTTTTATTTTAGGGGGGCCCACCTCTAAAGGACCACACCAAAGCTCTCATTCAACCAAAAACTGATGCACAAACCAAAAATTTTGTCATAAATTTCTAAAAAAATAATTTTAAAAATATAAAAATTATCCCCAAAATCAGATTATGATGAAGATTAAGAGTCCAACTTAGGTGATGATGATGATGTGTCTAATTTTTTCCTTTTAATTCCAGTAATTTGAGAAGAATTTGCACATGACCCAACAGCAACAACTGTAGTTGTAGTTGTTGATGTTGTTGTTAATTCATCACTTTTATAGCTAAAACATCCTGCTTCCAACACCCCAATTGGACTTTGAGGCACCACCACCACCCCTACATTCCCATTCCGGTTATTCACCGCGTTTTCCTTGATCATATCCACACACCGTTTCACCCTTCCCTGCACATCATCAAACACGACACCATCTCAATTAGTTGTCACATTGTCCTACCAATACACGAATTCAATTTTCCATCACATAGGGTTACACCCGATGATACACCAAGTTTATTTTTAGACCACATTGGTGACCACGAAGTTCATTTTAGACACATAGGTGGCCGAACGATGGATTAAGTTCAATTTTCGACACATAGGTGACCGAATGATGGACGGAGTAAATTATCCGTCACCTAGGCAAACCAATGATCAACGAGGTTAATTTACGGGCATTAATTACAACAATTTGCAATGTAAGGTTGAATGTATAAACTTGAATTATTTTTACCTTGTCCAAATGAATGAAACAAGAACAAGCCTTGTCAATATCCAAAGATTGGATTTCAGCAGTAACAGAAATGGCAACAGCTGCTGCAATCTCTGAAGGCTTGAATTCCAAGAAGTCAATACCTGCATTTAATTTTCACAACCATTTTATCATACACCTAAATACATTGGATACAACAGTATAAATTCTAAAATTGAACCAATTCATTAATAAAAATACAAACTTTATGTTATAGAAAATATCATCAATAAACCAATGTATTAGTAGTATTGGATTAATACCTCTAATAATGCTAGAAATGAGCTGCATTGATCTATTCACCACATTACTAGAAGAAGACAGATAAAAATTATCATTATGATAATCACATAATTTCTTGAGAGAATAATCTATGAAAGAACATGGTGTCACAGCATTCATTTTCCAGTTTAATGTATCCAACACCATTAGCTCCATTCTTTTTATTGTTTTTGCTTCAAACACAAATTTTGGATCTTCAACCTGCCCCAAAAAATTTAGAAAAATAAATAATTTTTTTTAATTATCTGTAAAAATTGGCATAATAAGAAATAAATTAAGGTTAATTAAGGATTAATTACCTGAAATTCTACAGATTGAGGAACACTAGTTTCTTCTAATTTGGCTGCAATTGATAAACAGGCCACAGCTAGTAATTGCACTGCCCATGCTTTACCACTCTAGTAATAATTATAAGACATGATCATATGTTATTAATTATTTACATAATCATTACAATAATAAAACATGAATTAAAGATCATCACTTTATAATCCAACAAATTAAAATAAAAAAGAAATAAATGTGTAATCTTTTTCATTTATTTGGATTGAGTAAGAGTAAACTCACGGGTAATTCTCTTGTTGATAAGAATCTGTCCAAATAATTCACAGCTAAGCAAAAACTCAATGGTCCAAAACTGTAGTAAGAATGCGCCTGCACAAAATTAGAAATTAAAAATCAAAACTTTTTCAATTTAAATTAATTAATATATTAAAAAATCAATAAAACCCAGAAAAACCCATCTTTAGAAAAATCAATATCCAATCAAATATATCCCAATTTTTATCAAAAAAATCTGAAAAAAAAATAGAAAAAAAAAATCTGGAAAAAATGAAACCTTAAAAATCCAGTCAAAAGCGTCGGTTCGAGCAGCAAAGTTTAAATCCCCAAATCGGAATCTGAAGAGATAATCTTCTCTGGGAAAGTAGCAACTTTCTCTTTCCACCATAGAAGCAAAAGCTTCATCATCATCTATACTCTGTTCTTCAGGGGAAACAATCAACGGCTGAGATTTACTGAGTTGACGATGATGATGATGATGGTTGATGAAGATTTCTGAGGATTGATGATCGAAATCAATGGGCCCACAAGAAGAATCATCAAGATCATCATCAAAGAAGAAATCTTTACTCTCATCACACAGAAAAATGTCGGCCATTTTTAGATGTTGATGATGATAAAAACTCCAAAAACAGAGAGTTTTGGTGAAAAGGGGGAAAACCCAGATTGAGTTTTGATCAAGAGTTATTCATGGGAAGAAAGCAACAATGGCGGCCATTGATTTGGGGAAAGATCGAAGCTTTTTTAGAGAGAGAAAGAAAGGGTATGGTGGGGTTTTAGAGAGAGAAAGAAGGGAGTGAAGAGAAGAAGAGGAAGAGTGAAGGAAGAGAGAGAAAGTGAGGAGGTTTATGTAGGAAATGAACATGAGTGAGGGGGTAAGGGGGGTGGGTGTTTTTAGGGTAAAATCAGAGAGAGAAAATCAGAGAGAGATTGGGGGAGAGAAAGAAAAGCTGTGGACTCTTCGGATTTAGCAACCAAAAATTAAAAAAGGGCAAGAAAATTAGGATGAAATGAAATGAAAAAGAAAAAGAAAAGTAGTGGAATTTTATATGACCATGAATTTTTTTTAAAAAAATTTAAAAATCTTGGTTTTGTAAGAAAAGAAAAAAAAAAACAAAAAAACAAAAAAAAAACAATTGTTGAATTTAGTCTTTTTTTTTTTTTATTTTTTATAATGTAAGAATGAATTCTAATTTTTTTTTTTTTTTTTGACAAAAGATTTCTATTGTTGGAAATGAAATACATGAAGAATTAAGAGTATTTTCGACCATTATTATTTGCAGTATTCAATATAAAAAGTGCTCCGTGTTGTATAGAGATATATACTCGTAGTGGTTATTGCTTGTCAATCGCAATTGGTATTCTATGCACCATGGTGCACAGTAAACTACATGCTCCAGCCCACACGCGGCCCAATAAACACAGCCCAAACAAAAAACACGCCCAACCCACTTTATTTTTCAGTTTTTTCAGCTGATTGAATGGAGTTCCGTTTTTCAGTTTTTTTTTTTTAAAATAACCGCCACTTAATTTTTTTAATCATTTTAAATCATTCTCTCTCTTCTCATAAATTATAAAGCTTCATCTAATAAATTCATTTGCAATTCTCTCTCCTCATTTCATTTTTCTCACTCAACTCTAAATTTCTCTCTCTAAAAACTACTGCAATTCCATGGCGAACGAAGAAGATTCACCGAAAACACCTTCAAAAAGGTGAACATCTCTCCAATAACTTTGATTTTTACTCGATTTTGATCAATTTGTTAAGTTTTTATTGTTTAATTTTTTGAAATGTTAAATAATAGATATAATTTTGTTTTTTTTTTTTGTAGAAAATCGCAACAAAGTTCGTCTGATGATGAAGACGATAATATGTAAGTAATATTTTGTTCTAATTACTAACAAAACGAGCAATTTAAACCCTAATTTTTGAAATTGAAAAATAATTTGGTACAAAATTTTGTTGAACAGGACATTAATTAAGATGTTCAAAACGAAAACACCAAAAACGAAGAAATTGGAAGATATAAAAGCAAGTCCAATTGTTGATCACAAAATTTTGCAAGAATTAAACAAAGTAATTTCAGAAAGTCCATCAAACAGGTATATTTTGAACTTTTAATTCATATGATTCCTGTTCAATGTGAATATATGTTATTTTTTTGAAGAAGAATTATAAATACTCAACTGAAAAACCCAGAATTTTGCATTTATGTTTGTATATATGCATGCATGTTTATCAATTTTAATTATGTATTGATATATTTTTGAACAACCCAGAAAAATCTTTTGAACAACAATGAATAGCCACTGAACATATTTCATTTAACTTTGTAATGGAATTATAGATAATAATTAATTTTACTTTATTAACAGTCCAAATGCTGGAGAACCCACTGAACAGCATCCTGAAGCATCTGAACAACATCCTAAAGCATCTGAACTACCATACCAACCCACTGAACACCAAGAACCAAAAAAATCTTCTGATTTACCTCCACAAATGACTGAAATCCCATCAGAAAATCAACTAGAAACTTCTGTACCCTCATCAACAATTTCTGAACTACAAAAAGGAACTTCTGAACTCCAACCTGAAATTTCTGAAAAACCTCAACCAAATTCTGAAAATCCTGTTCAACCTCAAACAGGTGTTGTGGTCCCAAATGAAGAACAAGGAAATCCTGTTCAACCTCAAACAAGTGCTGTGGTCCCAAATGAAGAACAAGGAAATCCTGTTCAACCTCAAACAAGTTCTATGGTCCCAACTGAAGAACCAGGAATTCCTGAAGAACCTACAGGACATATTGAACAACCTATAGGAAATCCTGAACCAGAAGAAAGCAATGGTGACAATAATGGTCAGCCCAATAGTGACCAACCTACAGAAAATTCTGAACCAGATGGAAGCAATGGTGACAATAATAGTCAGCCAAAGCCTAGGTAAATTATTAATATGTTTTTGATCATTTTATTATATTGTAATGTTCATTTAAATACATAAATGTAAATATTTTTTTAACTTATATAAATAATTTAAATAGGAGAAGGAAGCACGTAGCTACAAAAAAAAGGAAGAACACAACACCTACAACACCTACAACAACAAGAGTGTTGCGCAGCCAAAGTACCCCAGAAGGGCCAAAAAGTCCTGTTGAAGCAGAGGTTATTCCAGAATCAGAGTTTAATAGAGTTCAAAACATTAGAAAGAGGGTTCAAAAAACACAGAAGGGGGTTCAGATCAGAGAAAAAACTGGTGGAAAGGAAGGAGGACAACCTTCAGGAAAGGTTGTTAAAAAGGGAGTTCAGAAGAAGGGAAAAGAAGTTCAGAAAAAGGCTGAAGAAGTTCAAAAAAAGGACAAAGGAAAACAAGTTGAGAAGATTGAGAAAAAGAGAAAGAGAAAAGTTGATGAAGATGAGCTGATTGATGATAATGTAGTGAACTTGAGTGATGATGAGGAGGTTGAAGATGATAAGCTAACTGTTAGAGTGGGTCATGTTAAGTTTATGAAGTTTGTAAGTAACTTAACCCCACTACAAAAACAAGCAGTTGAGGATATGGGATTTGGGGCATTTCTTTCTGTGAATTTGCCTCAAAATGATGCAGTATTTTGTGCTTGGCTGTTAAAACATTTTGAAGAAAACAGCAGCACTCTTTACTTGCCACTTAACAAAACAGTGGAGATCACTGAACAAGATGTTCAGATTGTATATGGAGTACCTAGAGGTAACAAAGTTGTTACAGAAAAAGAGCCAAAGAAGACAGAAGAAGAAGATGAAGATTTGGAGTTAGTGACACCATTGATGAGGTGGAGGGAAATGTGGGGGTGCAAAACTGGAAGCCCTAGAACACAGTGGATATTTGAGAAGTATGAAAGTGAGGAAGAAAAGAAGAACAAGAGGGATCAGCAAGCTTTGCACAGGAGGAAATATGTCGCGGCAGACATAGAGTCGAAAGAGAAGAACACAGGGGAAGCAACTGAAATGTTCAAAATAGATTTCCTTGTGCTTGCTGTGAACTCAATGATGAAAACAAGCCAAAACCTTCACTGCCACTACAAATTCCTACACTCAATTCAAGATTGTGATGAAATAAAGGAATTGAATTGGTGCAAATATGTTCTACAAAGTCTGATTTCCACAGTACCTGAGTGGAAACAAAACACCAAGGGTTTTTTCAAGGGACCACTGCCTTTCCTGTTGGTATGCTTCTGACTTTTGTTATTTAAAATTTTTTGTTCATATTGTATTGCATAATGTTCAAAAGTTATACCTATTAGTTCAAAATTAAAAAACGCATATGATCAAAATGTGTTTGCCTTATTAAAGAATTTAAATTATAACTTTTATTCTTATGTTCAAGATGTTATTGCATATCTTGGTTTCATTTTTTAAAAATTCATAATGGAAATAATGTTTTGGTATGCTTTTGTCATGGCACAGTTGTTGTATTGTGATCGAGTGCAAAAAAGAGGTATTGAGCAACCAAGGACATACCCAATAATTTCAACTTGGAATAGAGATATGATTCAAGAGAGAATGAAATTAGAGGGAAAGTCTACATTTGGATTGGGAAGTGTGCTAGAAAGAATACAAATACCTGGACAGCAACAACCAAAAGTTCAACAACAAGAAAGTGCTGAATCATATGAGAATTTGCCAACCAAGGTTCATTTTATTTTCAGTTCAAAATTCTTTTCCAGTAGTTCTGATTGTTATGAAACATGTTCAAATGCTTTCGTCAACTTATCATGAATTATAAAATCAGTCATAACATCATTAAAGAATACTTTAAATTAAGTCAATTTACTTTTCTGTTCAAATTTTATTTATAATTGTTCAGATTATTATGATAAATGTTCAAATGATTTAGTATAAAGTTCAAATAATAAAGGACACTTTAATACTTGATAATCAGATCAGTTACATATTCATTCTTTATATTTCTGATGTTCATCAACTTATAATGCATGTTCAAAACACTGTAAACTTAAGTGAATGATTTTATATTGAAAACAGGAGGAATTCATGGATGATTTGATGGAGATTGTCAAGACTTTGGGAACTTGTGTTTCAAAAATGTCTGAGAAGCTGAAGCTAGGGAAAAATCTGTTCCCTAACAACATGATAATCAAAAGTGTTGAAGGTCTTATTGGGAAAAGAATGAGTGATGCTTCCAATTTGAGTGAAGATGAGGCTTTCTTTGGAACTGAGGCTTTCTTGAAGGCTATTGATCAGATTGAAAGAGAGTATTTGGAGAAGAAGGAAGCTGAGAAAAAAGAAACAGAAAGAAGAGAAGCTGAGAAAAAAACAGAAAAGGAGAAAAGAAGAGAAAGAGCAAAAGAGAAGATGGGGGAGGATTATAACATGGAAAGTGCTTTTAATTTGGAACTTCAAACTCCTCCAACACCAACTGCTCCTTTTTCTATGGAAAGTGCAGATCAAGGGGAAGAGAGTACTGTTGTTGGGAAAAGTACTCTTGACCTAACACTTACCATAGGCAGAGGAGAGAAAGGTCATGAGAAAAAAGTGTCTGATATTGGTGGAAAGGGAAAGGCAAAGGAGGTGCCTTTTGAAATGGCAGCAGCTGATGCACCTGGAAAGTCAACAGATGTGCCTTTTGAAGACATATTTGATGATCCCACTGACTTTACCAATATATTTGAAACCAATGATGCAACACTTGATGATATTTTGAGGAACCCACTTTCAAAGGACTTTCACTATCAAGGGTAATGTAATTCTATCTAAACATCTAAGTGTAATTTTTTGGGCAGTAGCGTAGTAAAGAAAAAGAAAAACATATGTAAATATTTTGAAAGTAATGTAATGAATCTGTATTTTTTTGGACAACTAGGATAAAAGCTGAAAAAGTCAGCATAAATATTTTGGATGAAATCAGAACAAGTACAAATACATATGTATTTATGAATTATTGAATGATATATTTACTATATTATTTTTCTGTGTTCAAATAATTGTATGAGATGCTCATATGTCTTTGTTGTATGTTCAAATCTACAGATCTAAAGAAGAAGCAGGAAAAGAAAAACAAGTTTCTGAAAAATCAAAGGGGTAACTGTATAAGAGCATATATATTCAATAGAAGTTCATTAGCAATTCACATACAGTTCATTTATATAAACGTATAGTTCAAAAAAAACTAACAATACTTTTATATTGTTACAATAGACCAAAAACAAAACAGGTTGTGGATGCAAACAAAAGACCACGAAGAGAAGTTACAAAATTGCCAGCTTGCCTAAAATCCCCATTCATGATTAAATATGTGGATTTGTTCAAAAATGTTAGTGCAATGCAAGCAACTTTATCTGATTATGCATTCAGTGAAGGTCCTAAAGAGTAAGTTTTCTAAAATAATTTCGTTGTTCAAAAATTAATTTACTTTGTTCAAATATTTATTTATATAATTCAAATAATAAATTGAAGCTTAACTTAATTTGTTTTTTTTTTCTTGTATTGGCAGTGAAGTACTGTACCATGATGGAGAAAATAGTGTCAATAGGGAAGAAATGAGGACACTTGGAACAGATGAAGAGGTGGACACTGCAGTTATCGATGCTTGGGCTCATATTCTGAACACCAAAGACAAAAAACATAGCATTTACTTCTCCACAATGCCATACGTAAGAAAAAATATATTCAATATTCTTAAATGAACCTTATTTAATATTTTGCTACAAACTGTTCAGTATATTTTGACAAGTGTTCATTATATTTATAATAACTGTTCATTATTTTAATGGTTAATTGCAGTTGATTGTCTGCACAAACAAGGGTGAAAGTGTGAACACCACAAAAGAAGTAAGACATGAGAAGTTTGTTGAGAGACTGAATTATGAATTGGCAAACAGTGGTATCTCCAACACAAAAAAATATAGGGAATTCTTCTTTCCCGTGGCTGCATTTGGTCACTTCTACTTGCTATGTATCAACATGTACAATAGCACAGTGGATTTGATTGATAACAGGAAGCTTCCAATGAATATCAAAGCATCTACCAAATATGAAGATAATCCTCAAAAAATGGTAAAGTACTAAATTATTTTTTGTTCAATTTCTTCTTAGACTGTGTTCAGTATATTCAGTTGAGATGTTCAAAAAGTATATTTTTATATTTTACAGCTAGAAGCTTTTGCATATTTTATGCGAACAAAGGATTATACAGGAAGCGATGTTGCTAAAGTCTTAAGTTTCAAGACTGATTTAATCAAGATGAAATGGAGAAGCAATTTGGATTCTAAAAATTGTGGTGTTTACTTGATGAATCATATGGAAACATACACAACAGAGCCTTTGGTAGAATGGAATTGTGATTTGAAAGCAAATAATGTGAGTATCAAAAATACTGTTCAAATGTTTTCTTGTTATGTTCAACGAATTTCATATATTGTTCAAAACTATATAATTTCGGGTTTAATGTTCAGGTTGATCAAATAAGGAAGCTTAGAGTTCAATATTGTTCAGAAATAATATTAAGCCCCACCAACAAAGAAGGATACAGAGTGAAAATGGCAGCAAGAAGAAGAATGGAGGAGAATTAAAATTTAGATTTATTGACATTTCAAAAGACAGTGATTTTATGTAATTTGTTTGAATTTGATGTTTGATGAAGACAAATGTTGTTTGAATTTTTAATTTGGATTGAAATTGACATAAATATGTAAAATTTGTAGTAAATGTTGACATTAACATTGTGTTCAAAAATTAATTCTTAGTAGTTCATTTTATATAACATGTTTGTCAATATAAAATTTGATTAAAAAATAATAACAAAAACTTTATCATGCAAAAATTTTCAAATATATTGAAAATATATAAGAATTTGAATATTATTACATATATTGAAAAATTATGAATTACTTGTCTTGTCAAAAATTGATAACATTGCATCATAACTTGAAACATTCGAAAATCCAGAAGCATGAGACCCTTCATTCCTTGCATTGCGACCGGCATCAAAATACTAAAAACACAAAAATTAAAAGAACAATAATAAAAAAAAAAAAAAAAATTATACAAAAAAACAATAATACAGAATAAAAATGTTCACACTTACTTGAGCCCATTTACTAGTTTCATATCGAAAACTTTTGTTATGATTCACTTCAGATACCTTCCTTTTTTTAGCCTGAGAACCACTTGAAACCTAAATAGAAATATATAGTTCAGATTATAATGCCTTAAGTTCAAATTAAATGAAAGAAAGTTCTAAACAAAAAAGTTACATTTCTTGCAGAAGACTGAGAACCAGTTGCAGGAAAATTAGTTGAAACATGATGACCATGAACCTAAAGAAAAATAAGGTTAGTTCAGAACTTAAAGTTAATAGTTCAAAAAAAACATTTGTCAGTTCAAAATATAGTTCAGAATCTAAAAACAAAAGTTCAAAAATAATCTCGAAAAGTTCAACAAAAAAAATTACATTTGATAAAGGTGGCTTAGTTGTTGGAAAAGAATTTGAAGCTTTAGATGAGGATGGCTGAGTAGAATTAGTTGAAGCTTGATGACCAAAAACCTACAGGAAATTAAAAATAGTTCAGAATCTGAACACAAAAGTTCAAAAATAATGTCAAAAAGTTCAGAAAAAAAACATTACATTTGATAAAGGTGGCTTAGTTGTTGGGAAAGAATTTGAAGCTTTTGATGAGGATGGCTGAAAAGAATTAGTTGAACCTTGTTGACCAAAAACCTACAAAAAATTCAAGTTAATTTAGAATAATAAAACAAAAATTCAAGAAAAAATTAAAAAAATTCAACAAAAAAAATTACATTTGGAAAAGATGGATGAGTAGCTCTTAAAATATTTCCAGAAGAAGGCTGAACATTAGTTGTATTTGAAGCTTTTGATGAGGATGGCTGAGAAGAATTAGGTCTTGCAAAATTGTTGGATGATTCACCTTCAAACAATGCCTTAAGTTCAAATTAAATGAAAGAAAGTTCAGAACAAAAAAGTTACATTTCTTGCAGAAGACTGAGAACCAGTTGCAGGAAAATTAGTTGAAACATGATGACCATGAACCTAAAGAAAAATAAGGTTAGTTCAGAACTTAAAGTTAATAGTTCAAAAAAAACATTTGTCAGTTCAAAATATAGTTCAGAATCTAAAAACAAAAGTTCAAAAATAATCTCGAAAAGTTCAACAAAAAAAATTACATTTGATAAAGGTGGCTTAGTTGTTGGAAAAGAATTTGAAGCTTTAGATGAGGATGGCTGAGTAGAATTAGTTGAAGCTTGATGACCAAAAACCTACGGGAAATTAAAAATAGTTCAGAATCTGAAAACAAAAGTTCAAAAATAATGTGAAAAAGTTCAGCAAAAAATATTACATTTGATAAAGGTGGCTTAGTTGTTGGGAAAGAATTTGAAGCTTTTGATGAGGATGGCTGAGAAGAATTAGTTGAACCTTGTTGACCAAAAACCTACAAGAAATTAAAAATAATTCAGAAACTGAAAAGAAAAGTTCAAAAATAATGTCAAAAAGTTCAGAAAAAAAACATTACATTTGATAAAGGTGGCTTAGTTGTTGGGAAAGAATTTGAAGCTTTTGATGAGGATGGCTGAAAAGAATTAGTTGAACCTTGTTGACCAAAAACCTACAAAAAATTCAAGTTAATTTTGAATAATAAAACAAAAATTCAAGAAAAAATTAAAAAAATTCAACAAAAAAAATTACATTTGAAAAAGATGGATGAGTAGCTCTTGAAATATTTCCAGAGGAAGGCTGAACATTAGTTGTATTTGAAGCTTTTGATGAGGATGGCTGAGAAGAATTAGGTCTTGCAAAATTGTTGGATGATTCACCTTCAAACAACTACAAAATTAAAAGGTTCAAAATATAACATAGAAAGTTCAAAACAATGACAGTTTAAGTTCAAAACAGAATAAAAATTACATTAGCTGAAGATTGCTGAGTAGATTTAGTTGAAGGATTACTATTTTTGAATCCTTTTCCATTTGAAGCTTGAGAACCAGTTTTGAACCCATCATCAAAAACCTAAAAGAAAGAAAAATGAAATTAAACATATATAATACAAAACAGTTCAAAAAAGACAATTAAAATATTATTTAAAAAAATACTTACATTTGTTAATGAAGAATGAGAAGCATTGTTAGTAGCTTTACTATTTCTACTCTGAACATTCTTTTTCTTAGAAAGTACAGAGAGATTTGGTCCTTGTGTTGTTGGATGTGAATAAACCAAAGGATCTCCATCATCATCTAAAACCTACAAAATTTTAAAAAATTATAAGCTGTTCAATAAGAAATTACAAAGAACAGAGGTTCAAAATTACCTCAACAATTAATTTTTGGACAGTAGCTCTGGCTTCGTCTTTGTATTTATCTACTTTCTTTTTCCAACCCTTAGCTTTATTACATGCTTTCTCAACAGTACTCTTTGGCCTGTAGTTCCTCTCACCCTTCTTCCTAGCTATTTTTGGATTGTTTATGAACCCTTCTTCATCACCATCTTCTTTAGCTTCTTCACCAACTTCAACCTCATCAATATGAATTGGACCCATCACACTTTCCACCTTTTCACGTAGCATTTGAAAAGTATACTCAACTTCGTTTCTTGCTAAAAGATCATCATGACATGATGTCACTAACTGAACATACTTCCTAACCATTTGAACTCTCCAAACAGTAGAAGGGACAACTTTAACATCTTCACATGGCTCTTCATCAGAAACATGACTACACATAGCCTTCTTAGTCCACCTCTTCACTATATACTGTTCTGGTATTTTTTGAACACAGTGAATATTATATATACGAAGAGAGTGTCCACATAACAACCCCATCTCACTCCAATACTTACAAGTGCAATTGATGTTAAAGGTGAATTTCTCATAAGTAACTTCATGCCTTATAATGTCCTTATTTGGCCTCCAAACATAATAACAAATAGTCTCATCATCTTCATGCTTTCGCTCTTGACAACATGAAATACCTTTTGCAAATTGATCCTCAAATACCACATACACAGAAATAGTATAAATCTCCCTAGCGTGTATGAGCAAACTAACATTAGCTACTGCAAGATGACGGTTACCCCTCAGAAAACGGAAATCTTGCTTACTTTCTTTACTCCTCCATTCTGATATAACATCAAGAAAAGTACTATAAAAGTCACTCAAACCATCTGTTTTATTCAATCTATTAGAAACAGAATGATTTGTTGTTTCACTCCTTTGGGATGACAATACTCCACCCGAAAAATAATCCTTTGAATAAGCAGGGCACCATTTCTCTTTGATATCATACAAGTGATTTAACCAATCATTTTCTGAACACTTGTATTTTGTCATCATTCTATTAAAAACAAAAAACAAGATACCAATAAACAAAATAATAATATAAAAGTTCAAAAAAAAAACAGCAAAGTTCAAAATATATTACATACAGTTCATATATACTTGTTAAACAAAAAGAGTAAACAGATTGAAATTAAATAATTATTAATTCATATATAAACAAAGGTTCAAATCCTAAAAAAATAAATTCAAATAATTAACAGTAATGTTCAAAACGAAATAACTCATGTTAAATTCAATAAAATTAAGTCCACAAATACGTAAATATCTGAATTCAAATTAAGACATAAGAAGTTCAAAATATAAAATAAATAGTTCAAAGAAAATTAAAGAAAGCTTACCTTGGCCAGTAATGTTCAAATTCAGCAGGACTTTCACAGTACTTGAGCAAATAATCAAATACTTCTGGAAACCCTTTCAATATTCTGAGCCCTCCTATATTGGTCTTTGAATTCTCACCGAGGTGCCAAGTGCACAAACGGTGCCGAGTACTTGAAAAAATTTCTCGTATTGCTGCAGCAATTGAAGGGGCTTGATCAGTCATTAAGGTTATGGGGTGTCGACATTCTCCCATAGATCTCATAAAAGCCTCAAACAACCATACAAAACTGCTGGTCTTTTCATCAAGAACAAAACCCATTCCAAACATCACATTATTACAATGATGATTCATACCAACAAAAGGGGCACAAATCATGCCATATTTGTTGGTTCTATAGGTAGTATCGAAAACCATCAAATCACCAAAAGCTTCATAATCCCTTCGCATTCTTCCATCCCTCCAAAATACACTACAAAGCGCATGATTTCCATCAACCTCAAACTCATAATAAAAGTCACTCTCTTTGGCTTGTCTTGCAGCAAATGACTTGATCAAAGCATTACAATCACCACCTTCTAATCTGCCAGCTTTTTCAGTAGCTAAAGCATTGTAAACATCAGTAACAGTGTAGCATAGATTAGGAGATCCACCAACTTCTTTCCTCAAAGCACGAAGAGAATCCGTAACCCTAACACCACTAGCCTTCATAGTACTTATGAACTTCAAATGCTCACCTTGCATTTTCCTTTGAGACCTAAGGAGATGTCTTTTCTCAACAGGTATCATAGCATGATTGTGATCCATATTGTGTTTAACAGCAGTCCAAACACCTTTCTCATCAATAACAAAATCAATATAGGCTTCACAACAAGTACGATAATCCAACTTAGAATACTTCTTAGGCACCTTAGAAGAAGTATCCTTCAAACCAGCATTTGAACACACATAATTTCTGCCTCTCCAAACACTAGAATTACCAACATATCGAACTTTCCCTTTCCTAATACTAAATCCATGCTGAAATGCATAATCATTGTACATTTCATATGCCTCCGCATCACTTTTGACTTGTTTCCACTGCAATTCAGACTTTTCACTTTCCTTATAAACAACTTCATACTTATAAACTGCAATAAACAAACAAAATGCATAACCAACATTATTATAGTTCAAATATAAAAGAACATAGTTCAAATAACAGAATTAGATTGCTAAATAAAAGAATAGCATGTTCATAATTACTTGTACAATTCTATATTAAAAAATATAGAGAATCAAAGGTTCAATAAAATGAAATAAAGGTTCAAAAATAACATGACAGTGTTCATAATATAGTTAAACTACGAAAAAAACGACTAATACAAATTATAAACAAATAATATTCATAAAATTCATCAAAATATGATAAAATTAATCACAAATTAATAAATTCCAGAAGATAATTTAATTAGTCGATCAATTATGCAATGTACAAAAGCACATTAAAATTCATAAATCAGCAATCAAATTCAAAACACTTTGAACAACACATACGTATATCTAACAAATTCTGGACATAAATTGTTCAGCAAGAAATTAAAAGAGGCGAAAGTTCAAAATCAAGAATTAATGAATAAATTAATCAACAAATGATCAAAATCATCACAAATTACTAAAATACTATTGCAGAATCATATTAATCACAATCTAATAAAAAATTACAGAAGATTAAAAATAATCTCATCTCCATTATAAGTAACTTTAAAAAACCTAATTATACAATGAATTGTTCAAAAATCATATTGAAAAAACCTAATTAACAAAAATAATCGAATTCAGAAATCTTACCTCCACTCTCAAGAATTTCAGGAACAGAAATCAAATCCATGGCAAAAACAAGATTGAAGAACAGAGCAATCAACAATGCTGAGAAAAGCACTGAATAAATCGAATCGAGAAAGTAATATGAGAGAAAAAATTGATGAGAGAAAACTAGAGGAGAGAGAAAATCAACGAAAGAATATTTTCGAATGATATTTGAAAAGGAAAAATGGAGAAATAAGGAAGGAATTGAAAAGAACGCTCGAAAGACGTTGCAATATAAGGAAAGAACAGCTAGGTAAGCAGAAGCTACGTGGCAGAAGCTAATTGGTGGTGCACGTAGTTCTGTGTGCACAAGGGTGCATGTTATAATTTGCGTGTCAATCGTTAAATTAAGTTGTCATGATTTGGTTTTAATGGGAAGTAGGGTGACATTTTGTGGGCTTGAAATGATTTAGCTTTTATTGTTGTATATTAATATACACCAACTCTCTAGTATTATTTTTCTACTTCTTAGTGTGTAATTAGGAAGGTTAAATTATAAAGTCGTCACATCCAATAACTCAATATGAAATGTCGTTTTAATGTTTTATGGATTATTGAATATATTTACGACTGTTAAAATTATTATTTATATGAGATGTTATTAATAACTCAATATTGAACATATGAGTGAATGACATCTCATATTGAGTAAACACCAACATTATTTGGTCCGTTACTCCAAATTATTAACCGGTAGATTTTGAAAAGATGAAGCTCTTCAGATCTTTTAAGATTTGTTGACTCGATATTCCCTTAATACACGGCTTTGGAAGAAAGAAAAAGGGTTAAGTAAGATTATGAAATTCAACTATGTAACATACAATTAACTATGGTATTGGCATAATAAATGATGTACTGACATTGTATATGTAATGTCACGAGTATTATGTAAATAAGATTTACGGTTTCCTTAATTTAAGTATTGAATCCTGTGAAGGTAAGATATTAAAGCCGAACTCCTTGACTAATCTTAAATTGTCTATTCAATTTTTCAATAGAATAAACAAAAGATCCGTTGTTCATAAGATCATTGAATTAAGCTTAACCTTTTTCTCTAGGTGATACGTATTTTTTTAATTAATTATCATTGTTTCTATTATTGAATTGAAATCAAAATTCAGCATTTACATATCTAATAAGGCAATCTAAATATCAAAATTATAGTTGCTAGCTATTTGTATTATCTGGTTTGACTATATATTTGTTGTAGACTAGTAGATAGTTTGAATCATTGTTGATTTATTTGTTTGTGTTAAAAAAGTTTGATTAAGGGCATGTTCTCATGCGTTGAAATTCAGTTCAGTTCAAGTCAGGTCAGTTCAGGTCAGGTCAGTTCAGTTCCTAATTTCCTTCTCTTATAAAATATTCAGTTCAGTTCAATTCAGCTCCTAATTTCCTTCTCTTATAAAATATTCAGTTCAGCTCAATTCAGTTCAGTTCAGCTGAGTTCAGTCAAAGAGAACAAGCCCTAATAGGTGTTAAGTGATAACTATTTTAATGTATCCAATAACCACTAAGAAAGTATGCATAATTCATTATTATCCATATTAACTTGGTAAAAATTAAACATGGTAAAGGGCTTTAATTATAACTACTTACTCCTCCCCATGTGATGGGGGTTCGACTCCTCACAACCCTACTCCTGTGATAGGATGGGGCCCCTCCCTGTAGTTTACCGGTAAAAAAAAATTATAACTACTTAGCTTTTAGACAAATAAAAAAGGAAATTGACATTTTCTCGACTTTATTTTCATTCGGTTTAACGACAAAATTGTAAGGTTTTTTAATCTAGTAAGCTTATTATATAGACCTTTTAATCAACCAAAAAAAATAAAGTTAAATAAGTAAAAACAGTTGTCAAATTGTCACCACTAAAATCAGTAACATCATAAATTAATACGGAGTACAATATAATTTTTTTTAGCTTAAATTTAATTACTCTCTGCACTTGATATTTACTAAATTTATTATGAACAAAAATTAATTTTAATAAATTTAAATTATTTTTGTTGAACTTGAATTAATTTTAATTATTTATAATGATTAAAACTATTTTTTTTAATTAATTGATTATTTGACCCATTACATTTTATTGTTTGAATTTAGCAATTCTTATTTACAACAATAAACATAAGTTTTTTTTTTTATTATTATTAAATCAATTTATTTTTACTTGAACTCAATTTATCTTTATTGAATATTTATTAAGGTGAATATAACATGATTATGTGTTATAAAAATCAAACCAAGTATTCATTAATTTTTGTTGTAATTATATAAAAATGGAATAATTAAAGCAAAATAATTGCTTCATTTTGGCTTTTGCAATATTCACATATGCTACTTTGACATCTGTTTTTACTTTATACTTAAAAACCGTTAAAAATAAGAAAAATGATTTACATAACTCTTATGGCTACATTGCCTACATATAAGAAGCTAAAAATGATAAACTACCATTAATTACACTAATTTGTGCGTCATTCTACCATTTATTCCTAAATTTATGCCAAATTGTGAAAGATATTAAATGTTTATTCTTAGCCCTAAGGGCAACATATAACATTATCCTAAAAAGGGGTATTTGTTAGAATGTCTTAATATATAATTTTGGAATATTATCAACTTATTATAATTTATAATTACATAAATTATAAGTCAAAGTAGGGTATTTATTTTTCCATAGAGGGAATACAAGATTTGCACATTAGTTTAGCCAAAAAAAAAAAAAAAAAAAAAAAAAAAAAAAAAAAACTAATTGCTTTTTCTCTCTTTTCTCATAAAATCTTTCGAGGGTAGTGAGTTCCTTATGGTGGGATTGGTTGAGTGAATTCAGTCAAGTATTAGTAGAGTGATGTGAATTTAAATTAATTCGTTGGCAAGAATTATATTGAATCACAATAATTATCAATATTTTCAATTCCAATAAGATAAATTCAACGAAAAATCATTTTGTGGCTACGACAAATCGATTGATCTTTCTCCAGAAAGGTTGTGTGTTTCATCGATACTGAGGAGGATATCTCACAAATGCAAAGTCTCACCAACGTTTATACTACGTAATTTGATAAAGGAATACCCTTTACTTGATCCAATTCGTTATGTGTAGTAAATTTGATTATTTTTATTATACATGTTGTATGATTTTCTATTAAAATTTATTATTTCAAAAAAAAAAAAAAAGGAGAGAGATAGAGAGTAGATTAAATATTTGATTTAAAAAAAAAAAAAAAAAAAAAAAAAAAAAAAAAAAAAAAACTAATGTAAAATCAAACTTCTTAATTTCTTGTATTTCTACAAATCAGATCATCTTTCTTAATCTTTTTTCCTTTCAAGTGGTATACTTCGTATTATTATTATCTTGTTATTTCTTGCCAAATGAGTTGAGATCTTTACCTGTGAACAGCACAATCACATTAGCATATTACAAAAAATAAAAGTATAATTGGTTTCTTAAATTAGCTAATTGACACCTAGCCTTTATTATACATTTTTAAATTGTGTTCCCATTCTAATATGTATACTAGTGGTTATATGCATAGCCATACTTTTTTTTGTTAATAGAGAAAAACAAAAAAGATATGTATTGTGACTTTCAAGTATCTTAAATAAAATACAATTGACACGTCAATGAAAACGTTTTACAAAAAACTAGCAACATTTTAGTATATGGAGTACCCTATGTGCCGTGGCAATATAAAATTAGTGTAGACAGATCGAAACACAATATAAAAGACAATTTTTTTTAATTTTTTATAAAAAAAAAAAACAATGTTAGTAATCAACAATATCCTCATTTCATCAATAATATATATATATATATATATATATATATATATATATATATATATATATATATATATATATATATATATATATATATATATATATATATTTTGAATAGTCATTTGATCAATAATAATCATTTGAATTGAGTGAAACATCAATAAGAAAAATATAATCATATCATATTTAGTAATTATATAAATTCGAAAACATAACATCCATAAATAGAAATTGCCTAGCCTAGGTGTCAAAGAATAAAGACGTTGTAGCATATAGTAGTACTTAATATTAATGCATAATACTCGATAAACAATGCAAATACAAATCGTGATGTGCATTGTCTCTAATATTATTATTTACTCTTCTCTTTCTAATCTTAGGAGATGTCAAATCCAAATCACATAAACAAAGTAAGAATCATGAAATATAACAAGTATACTTAAGAAGGCCAGCATGTCAATTTCAAATTAACGGTGCAATTTGTGGTGCAGAAAATTAAATTGGTTGGATTAAATGTGAAATCTTCATTTCATTTTCTCTTTTCAATTTAAGGATTTTCTTAATGTTTAGGAAAAAGGTTTTCAATTTAATGTATGTACAATAAACGTAACACTACAAGGTTATGTCACAACATTTTGTTGTATGTAATAAAAGGGACTGTTCGATGAGGATGGGTCAATGATGCAAGCATAAGTGTACTAATGATGCAATTGTGAATTATGAAGAGTGGATTGCTATTTGCCGCACAAAAATACTTAAACCGCTTGGATTATTAACGCTTTCACCTCTTTTCATATTTTTTTTCTCCTCAATCCACCATATAATCACCCGATCTGAACGCCGCCTCCGCCTCCACCCCCAACATCAACCACTATCCTAGACCGACCTGACTAATCACCACTATCACCCCCACGACCCTGCCTAAATAACATTCACCCTCTATGTTATCCCATGACCCCACTTGAGTGACATGACTAGGGTTGTCCATTGATCCAAGATCATCACATCGAACTAGATTGAATTGAACCATCGTATAAGATAAGATCAAAGATTGAAATTTTAAATTAAAGACCTGAAAACTAGACTGGATGTGATACAATCGAACTAGAGGCTTATATATTCATAAACTTAAACAAAATTAAATGCCGATCAATTCAAGATCGACTAGATTTGCAATTCTTATTCATCTCTATCTTAATCTCAAATTGAGCTCACTTTGGATTATTCATGAGTCATAATTCTCCTAAGTTTTACCAGGACGGAAGATCTAACCACTTGAGCTATCCCTCACCCTCAACAAAGCTCTGAATTTTGTTGTATACTTATATATATTTTCTAAATTTCTTACGGATTATAATTTTATTTTATAACAACCTTGATCTTTAAAACACCATAGAATTTTCAACCTTTATAACTCGATAAAGAACTAATTAAAACTTGTTGTACTTCAGTGAGGACACATTTTAGAACACTAAAAACAGATAACTAGAAACTACCATAACTAATTAAAATAGTGATGTAAAGGCCACAACATTTATACTTGTAACTGAAAACCAATGAGCTACTCGGTAATTTATATTGCATTTAAACCAGAAAAAATGTACCAGGTATGGTGATTCAATGTAAAGTATTCTGTTATATAAATAATTGTTGTAAATGTTGGTTCGTTTCTAAAGTATTCTGTTCAACAATTTGTACTGTATTTCGATTTAACTAGTTGGTCTTGTTCTTCAATTAATTAGCAATAACTATGTACGTGTAATATATTGAATTGAAAGATTTTTAATCTGTTCATTCATGAACATATTTTTATTAGTTTGTGCCAACGGTTTGGAACATTATAATTAATATTTATCATTTAATATGTGTAAAATATACAAATATTTCGTAAATTCTAATAGATGTAGGAGTAATTCCCTCATCAGAAAATTAGGAAACAACGTCGGTAATTAATTTATAATCGAACAAGTACATGAATTTATATTTATTTCATTTGATAACATACACCTCGACTATGTTCAATTTAACTTATTTATGTTGATATTTGCTTGTTTAAAAAATAATCAAATCAGACCATAGGTTATCCTTATGTTTATAAGTATAGATTAATATTAATATACATACGAATCTAAGGACATCCTCAATTGACAATATTTTATTCTACATTAAATCAGGTAAACTAAACATAAGCCTAATTAAAAGACTTATAACTCATGCTTTGGTAGTGCTCTCCATACTCTCCAAAAACAATTTTAACCGAGCGCATATATATACTCCGTATATATTACACTAGTACTTTTTTGGTATAAAAACAGTGGTGAAGGTCCCATATACTACGTATTACAATGTATTATGGAATACATCCAAATGAAATATAGTTGTGTCGCTCCCACAATATTGTCATGGATAATTGTAATAAACTCTGTAGGAGAGTGATCTTATTCAATTGAACAATGCTCAAGTTCAACCATCCAAACCCGGGGTTTTTTTTTTTTTTTTTTTGGGGGGGGGGGGGGTTGCAGTAAGTGTGTACATGCATGAATATACTTTTTTGCATGTATACACAAAATCAAAAGGCCTTGGTGACACGTGTCCTTTCAAATTTTAAAGCTGTTACATTTAAAAGAAAAACATAAGACAGAGTAACACATCAATTGAACAATCAATTAGTTAGGGGCCTGACCACCAATTTAACAATCCTAAATCCTCCTTTACCTTGCATAGTAGCTTGCTTTGAATTGTTAATTAGTGTCCCCAATTAACTCCCAAATGTAACTATCATAGTTCCACCACTAAAATACCTCTAGTAAGACGGACTAGACTCTATTCACTAGATCAAGACTAGCTATTAGCGTTGTTCGATTACTACAATATATCATTTAAAATTTTGAAAAAAAATTAAAATTCTCCACATATCCCTGAATGTAAGAAGAAAATTCTAAGCATATTTTTATGCAATCTCAATATATTGTTCCCTAATTTTATGCCGCGCTTGCATAATCAATTAATCACACAAGCCGAGCAATACAACTATACAAGCGTTTAGAAGTCCAACAATCATGTGTAGGGCAATCCTGAATCCTGATCCACATGTCTCGTGGTGGCATGGTGCGATATTTAGTCCTTTTTTTTTTATTTTTCCTTACAACGGTTAGATGCTACATTAGTCTTTGAGTGGTTGTTTGTGGAATAAAATTCCAACTTTGTTTATACCTCCTTAAGTCCTTTGTTGGTTGTCATTAAGAAATGGCAATCTAGTTTGGATCCGACCCTGATTCGATCTGATCCCACAATAAATATATCTAAGCCAAATTTGATAAATAATAATTTGAATCCGGCTCTGAACCGGAGGAGGGTCGGTGTTGCCATGTTGGATTCTACACTTGAAATCCGACTTATTCGATCCAATTCTGACTTTTATATGTACTTGTATATTTTATTATATGGACCTATAGGTCTTTGACATTGATTATTATTTGGTTGCTATTGATAATTGAGTCAAGTTAAAATTGAAAGTTGATGTCGAAATCAGATTGGGTCAGGTTTAGATAGGATTTTCAGTTGGATCAGAGTCGGATTCTCAGATAAGTCATATTGACCCGGCAATCTAATAAGTCAATATGACTTATCTATTTTTAATATAGACTAAGAGATGATTGTTCTTATGAAAGCATATAACAAAGTACACACCTATATGTAACATAAGGAATCAACGATAAAAAGCGAATGATTGTATCGGAGGGTAAAACTATTGTTATTCTTAGTATAAAGATCGATTAAACTCTATTTTGCAATTAACATTCTCCGATATATGTACTCGTATATAACATTTTCATAACAAGACAAATTTATTGAGAAATTAATAGTCATACATAATCTACAATAAACAACAAACTTAATTGAGTAATTATACGTCAAACTAGGGATGCTAATAGAGCGGAGGGATTGGTTGTTCGAATGCCATGACTTCCATCCCTTACTCCATCCAAAATTCCATCCCATCCATCTCGCATTCTCGCCATCCACCTAGGGCGAGTACAAAGTTCATTTCCGTCACGGTCTCATACTCATTAGATAGAAAACTTGTAAATTCACCTTGCCCCACCACATACTCCATCCACTGTAAAATTCACTTCATATTTTAAATTAAGTGATAGATATTATATGATTATTATAATATTTGTCGCAGAGTAGGATATATTTGTATATATTTGTGATATAGTTTGTATTCTTATCTTACTAGGTTTCCTAACAAGATTAGGACTAGTATTGTAACACTATATATATTATTCAATGGTACACACTCCAACCCAAGGAGTTTTCCCAAAATCTAACATGGTATAGGAGCCAACGTGACATATAGGTCACGGGTTCAAATCTCATCCACCCCTCCTTTAAAGTGGAATTGATTCGCGCCGAGGGGGAGTGATAGAGTATATAACATATTCCTGGACTTCAACCATCAGCTTAACTTTTTGGTTGAGTTGGTCCACTAACAGATTAGAAAAAAATTAATTTTAACATATACTCTATCATTAAGTTTATTTTATTTTTTCTCAAACAACAAAGTTTATTTTATTTCAAATTTGCAAAACACTAATACTTACAAAAGAATTTATTATAATACATTAAAATTGTTAAATACTTTTATTGTTTGTATTTCTTAATCTTATATCATTATATCTTACGTAGTTTTAAATATTTTTAAAATGAAATATGATTAAAAAAATAATAAAATAAAAGAAAAAAGAGAGGTTACATTTCTAAAGCTAGTAGTGTTCGGAGTATGACTGTATGGATGGGGGTGAGGAGAAGCGGGTATGGGGCAAGTATCATTAGAGATGTTAAAAGATGTCATTTTGAAATTTTTCTTTAGAATTATGATGTGTATCTTAGTGATTTTTTTGGTATATCTTAGTGATTATCTGAGCTTTTAATATCCTTTTGTAACACTAGATGTATCGATTCATTATAAAGTTCCGGCTCGTCTTGTGTGTGGACGGTCACACCGTGTAACCACTTATAAAAGAATAAAGTAACTCCAATAACACTTACCAAGATAACACTGACTGAGTAACCCTATAACACTGACGAAGTAAACCTTTTAACATTGACCAAGTAACAACCCCTATTATGCTAACGAAGTAAACCCTATCATGGTGGTGTAGCCAGCCATATATAAGAAAGTTTTCAAACATTATAACATAAAATTCAAGATTGCTTTCTAACAAGTATTAATTCAAACGGAAATCAATTTAATACACTTAGTGATCAGCATCATGTCGAATTAATTTTAAGTTATGTTATTCAACTTAACTTTTCTTAATTAGGTCATATCAGATAAACAAATATAAAATTTTGAGATCGAAACAACTTCAATAGAATAACAATCATCCCTCCGCTTTCGTCATACCTTGCTCCACCTCCACCCCACCCCAACCCCCAACCGGCCACCCCGAAAAAAGGAAAAAGACAAGAAGCTAATAAAAAAGACTCCTCTTTTTTTTTTTTTAAATTCTTCTTATTTAAAAATAGCATGACACCCTTCAAAAATGTGCACATACGGCTTTGCACTAAAAAGATACGGAGACACTGCCAAATTCAGATTTTTTAAAGTTGGTTTAGGGTCACTTTGCTCACATACTCACATTTACTAATTGCAATTTTGTCGTATAAGTATAAATTTAATTCGATTTAAATAAACGTAAAATTTATTTTAATTATAAGAATATGATCATATAATAAGAATTAGATGTGTTACTGGATACCAAGTTACTTAAGAAAAGTAGTTAATTTAAAAGTTAATCTCTGAAGTTAGTTATGGATTTATATTGTTGTTGGCACTTGTCATGTTATTACTAATTATATATCATTGCACGCTGATAGAGATTAAAAGAAGTTGAATGTAAAAATGACAAAGTAGACCACCCCAAAACAAAAGTTTGCTAATAACAAATATGATTCTCTTTTGGGTTAAGACTACTAATGGTATCAGAATATACAACAATACATGTGTATACCTTTTGATAACCCCATCAACCTTTCAAATTAACCATGACTTCATGACACAATTAATTTAAACAACTTATATAAGATATTACCTCCAAAAAAAAAAAAAGGCAACTTGGTTTATTAATCTTTAATTGCTCACATTATACACCAACTTTTAGGTTTAATTGTTTTAACTTAGGCCATGTTCAGATACGATTATTTTCAGTTCAGTTCAGCTCTAATAACTTCAGTTCAGATCCTAATTTCCTTTTCTTATAAAATATTCAGTTCAGTTCAGCTCTAATCAGTTCAGTTCAGTTCAATTCAACTCTAATAAGTTCAATTCAATTCATTTCAGTTCAGCTCAATTCAGTCAATGAGAACAGACCCTTATTATTAATTTACTTACATAAAAGTTATGTTATATTGAGAAAAATTAAGTTCATTAGACTAATGTATTATACAAAGTATTTTGTACTTAACTGTTTTCTTATTATTGTGAACATTACTGTTGAGTGTTGCATTAGAAATCAATGATTTAGGTAACAACTCACCCCCTTGCTTCTTTGTAAAAACAAAAAAAAAAACATCTCTTTAGATACCTAAGAATAATAGAGTATTGAATTGGTGTTCTATAGCTATCGACCCATGCCTAGCTTTAACTAACTTTAAGTAGACTTTCACAAAAGAGTTTCCTATATAATTACTTTTATGAAACCAATTGGATTTATTTCTTCTTTCAAGGGTAATTTCTTTTCACAAAATCATATATAGACTATAGTTTGGCGTTACATTTTATTCCAACTTTTAACATCTATAGAAGCCTAACTATTATGGGTGAGCAAAATATCATGGAACCTGAAATTGGAGCCGAAACCTGTTAGGAATTAACAGTTTTATAACTGGAACTAGAATCTCAAATTTCAGTTTTAGGTACCATTTGGGAATATATTGCTAAAAGTTTCTATTCTGCCTTTCAAAATTTTGAAACAAAACATGTTGGATACCTAATTATCACCCTTTTCAATATCGAGTACCAAAACCTAAAACCAAAACTATATATAAGCGCTATTTAACCTATATCATACGGAGTATATCAATCCCAAAGCATTTTTGGAATAAGAAAAAAAAATAATTACAATTTAAGCCCAAATTATAGACAATCAAAGCCCAAATCATATAATAGATTTATTTATTCATGTATGGAGCATATAATTTGAAATTGACCACACCTATATCCAAGGCCCTGTTTGATTCACCTTAATTTTGCTGAACTGAAATTATTTTTACTGAACTGAAATTATTTTTACTGAACTGAACTTAATTTTACTGAACTGAAATTATTTTTACTGAACTTAAATTATTTTTACTGATTTTCTATTATAAGTCTTCTTTAAAAAAGCTGAATTTTACTGAACTTATTTTTACTGAACTGAAATTATTTTTACTGAACTGAACTTATTTTTACTGAACTGAAATTGTTTTAACTTAATATTATTTTTTTAAGGTGAAGAGAACAGGACCTAATTCTCCTTTTCAAGTTGATGTTGCAACAAGTTACAATTTCAATTCAAGCATCTATTGCAACAAATTTCGGTTAGAGAATTATTGACATGATACTTTGAGTTAATGACCTTTACTCATAATATACCTACAAGTTAAATTCAAAATTTTCTCTTCAATATTAATTTGAAAAACCTTGAATTGGAAAAATATTTAATTTTCAATCAAAGGAACCAAACAATCTTACAAGTTTCTCATGTGTTTTGTTTCTTGTTAGCATAGTCATATACTTGTATACCCTAAAAAGGGTGTAGAAAAAATTGTTGGGAAGATCAAAACGAAACATATGCATCCAACTTAGGATACTTATGTTTGCTTTGGTGAAAGATGATTATTTATGTTGATAAACCAAAACACTTCTTATGCCATTATCACCCCTCTTTTCAAGACTTTAAGAACACAAACTTCAAGCCATGCATCTTTTCTTTTTCCTTTTTCCTCTTTCTTCTTTAGAGATGCTCTCAGTACCATTTTTTTTTAAGAGTAAGGTTGTTCAGATTGCCTTTCTAGTTTGTACCACAATCTCCAACTTTTTTTGCAATATATATTCTGTCTTTTTTTATTGGCTATATTTTACATAATTTACGCATCATAGATTATTGTATACATATATTAAAAAAAAAATTATGTTTAAAATGAAACAAACTTAACAATATATTACATTAATTTTTCAATTTTTATACTAAGGGTATGTTCTCATACGTTTATTTTCAGTTCAGTTCAGTTCAGCTTCTAATTTCCTTCTCTTATAAAATATTCATTTCAGTTCAGTTCAGTTCAGTCTATGAGAACAGGCCAACTATGTTTATTTTTAGTTGCAATAAAGGAATTTTTTATGTCTTACTTATTATTGATGCAACAAAAAAGAAATGGAGGTTGTATATAGTACAAAATATATACTGTAATAAATTTTTTTAATAATTAAACTCTATATCATCAAAATAAAAAGAGACGGAGGAAATATTAAAATTATTAAACATACCATATGTTAACTTAAAGGAGGGTTTAAACTCCCAAAAATTCTGTATTAAGAGACCATATGGTATATATAGTAGCTTTATGAGTTAATTATCATAAATGTATCCACTAGTGTCACGTGTACTTAATTAGGGTTTAGTCAAAATCCATTAACAGTCCATCTTAATTCAACAGTAGTAATTATTATTCCTTACAATAAGTACTTATTCACAATAAATAGAAATCCCCTTGGATTGGACCCAACTTGGGGGGGGTGGTCCTCTAAATATTAAGGGCTTTTTGGTGCTTGAGATTCGAGCTCTGATCTTACGAGTGCCCCTCCACCACCTACACATACTCTCGCTCTACCAGAAGCCAACACACTCCTAGACTGATTTATTTGCTTGCAACAAGACAACAGCTTATTAGTTTACTAAAGTTTTGGGTGAAAAAAATATGTATTTTGATTCATGACTATCCATATATTTTCGATATACTAACTAATAAGAAAAGAATTTTAAAATTATACTGTTTTAAAATATTATATTACATCTGTCACATATTATGTGTAACTTTGGCTATTAGTTGTGAGATATAAAAAATTTCAAAGTTGCACATAATATATAATAGAGATAGTATATATGAGTTAAACTGTAATTGTATATATGAGTGTCAAGACTCCCTAATTAGATAGACCTTTCGTTATTTATTACTTACAATCCGAGATTAGTTATGTATATATAATGCAATAGAAAGACTCTATAGTTTGAACTCTTTTGTTTAAAACTCCAGTTATACAAATTATATAAATTCAATTTTTAGTCGATAAGAAGAAGGCTTATTAGTCCGAAACTCATGATGAGTCAACCCAACTCAAATTAACTAGCTAGACTGTTTGAAAAAATTTAGAGTTAATCGAAGTCTACATTTTGAAAATGATTAGTTTGTATTAAGATGGATGATTAGGCACTTGTATAATAATGAAATAAAGTGAGATAAATTACTAAAATGTAACAAATATTCAAAATTACCCAAAATAGAAAGTACTCCTATAGTCGTATTTTTTTTTGTAAGGTAAGGCGAAAGACCCTGACCGTAGTTCAACCCTCACGTTTTTTTTTTTTTTTTTTTTTTTTGGTCCGGTATTTGTGGGTCGGACGCTTTGATAGTGAGGGGGAAGGGTAAGAGATCACCACCCTCAAAGTGTCTCTAGTTGTATACTCGTATGTATTTACAACGCGCCAGAAATACTTTATGATGATGATGAGGTTCTTTAATTAAATTCTGTAGCAAATATAGTACGGAGAAATAGTTAAATAGTGATAAATCCCAAAGCTAGCTAGTGTGGGTAGAAGAGGGAGAATAGATATAGAGCATTAAAAGTGAGAAGAGGAGATGTGGATCTCAGGCTGTATAATGACAGTCGTCCACATTGAATGTCAAGGATCCACGACTGGCTAAACTATTTAAATTTGGAATTCTCTTTCTTGGGAACTTAAAACATCCAAAGGATAACTAGATTATTTCACCTTCACCAAACCATTGTCATTAAACTTTATTTCTTACGTCCCGGCTTAACGGATACTGCTTAAATTATACACCTTCACTTCTCATATTAGCTTCATTTTTCTTTTTATGTCGTCCTTAAAAGATCATCTCATACCTTAAATGTCTTTAGGAGAAGACAACATATTTATTATCACAAAAACTATAACTAAAAGTTAATAAAGTAAAATATGACTTGGAGACGAACAATTAAGAATAGAGGGAGTATTTGTACTTATCAATTAGTCAAATTTCCATCTTTCTCTCTATATGCATTTTTACAATAGATTTTTTTAATCAGTATTTAAGGCTTCTTAGGCAAAATCGTGCATGAGACAATGGTTACATATTAACTCTTCGAAATGTCGTTTGTTAATGTCTGTTAATTAATTACTCTATAGTATTTGATAAAAGTCCAAAAGTAACCCCAACTTTTACCTCTATAGAGACATGATAATTAACAATTTATACCTCATCACCAAAGAGCGGGACTAATTCAATTAGGATAGCAAGAACACGGTTTTGCAATATGCTAAAGACATAATGCATGATCACAACTTTAAGGTAAAAGGTTCATATACACAGTTTTTATACAACTACCTTGAATATTATCAGCAACTCATGAATACAACAATCAAATTGACAAAATTAATCAACAAAATCATATACTATAAGATACGAAGTATGTCTTTTATATCCAAAATAGAAGCCTTTTTTTTATCTTTAGAAACTTTAGGTTGATTCATTTTACACATACCATTGCTTTAATGATAAAACTTTTATAAGTTTATCATCTACTTTCGACCTTACCCAAACACCTATCATCGACCACGTTCAATTTCTATTTCCCAAAGCATAAAATCTAATTGATTCTTGGCAACAAGGTAACTCAAAGCAAAAGTATGGACAGATATTAGTAATCAAAAATACTTTTTTTTTTTTTGGGTTTTCTTAAGCTATACCCCTAAGGTAGTTGAGTTTCTAAGGTGTACCCATACTTTTTCAAGTTTCTAAGCCGTGTCCTTCAACTTCTTATCAATACTAAAATGTACCCTTATTAGTTATTTAAAAGTTAATTAAGAGTGTGATTTCGTGGCTTTAGTTTTCATTAATAGGGTTGTTGTGGTTAATATTTCTTTCTCGTATCATTTTCTTACCTTTTATCATTTTTATAAAATTTATAGTTAACTTTAGGTGATATGGAAGTCCCAAAGAGAGTACCATTCATTAATGGTAGTGAGTTGAAGGGGCACAATTAAGAAATTTGAAAAAACATGGGTATACCTTATAAACTCGACTACCTTAGGGGCATAGCTTAGAAAAACCTTTTTTTTTTTTTTTTATATAAGGAAAATAAAAATAGTTATCTTTTTTTTTTTTTTTTTTTTTTTTTATGAACAAAATATATTATCTTATCTAGGAATGTATGATAATAATGGTTGAAAATAATTACTCGTAAAAATAATGAAAAGAAAAAGATGAGGAAAAAGTTTATCAGACTGAGTTGTGAGTAGCTGCACAAAAGAAATCTGACACGATTGTTATACGTGCATGAACCATGGTTTTCATCGTAAAAACCAGAAGTTCATTTGATGCACAACTTCACTTTCTTAATATTTACTCCATCTTTCATAATTTTTCAGTTTTTGGGACATTTATTACGTTCACAACACTGACCAAAAATAATGAGAATTTTTTTTTAATACTTGTATAGTAGTTAACATAATGTACTCCGTAATAAAATTAGACAAAATATTTATACTTATGTAAAATTTAAGCATTTGACCAACTAATTTGGTCAATAAAAACTTGGGATTAGAGTAGAAACTAGAATTTCATTTCTTAAATGGAAGCTTCTTGTCAGTTTAATGGAGAATGTTAGGGCAAATGAAGTTTTAATGCGTGATATTAACTTCATCCTTCTGCAACATTTGGCTTGGGACTTGGGAGAGGAAAGAGGTGTGGCCTTATTATGAAATAGTACAGTTTGTGACCACTGAACGTTGCACCGAGGAATTATCTCCATACATGATCTGGTTCGATATGCCATATACTTAAGATGTGAGGCTAGTGAGGCCAACTATGTTTCTTCTTCGACATATGTCTGTAGCAATAGGGGACCCTAAAACATTATTGATACGGGAAGGGAAATGGTGAGAACGAAAAGGGTACATTCCAAGTCTTATAAAGATTATGCTTTAAGATTACAATTAGAAGACAATTATCATGCGGTATTGGAGCTTAATACAACAGTTGTCTCTAAAATTATTTACCCATGAAAACTGCCATCAAAACTAATAAAAAAAAGAAAAAAAGTTGACTGGATAATCATACAATTTCCATTTACAAAGGTTCTGTGCATAAATATTTGTCCAGATAACAGGAAATTAATGACATTCAAGCCCACCTCCTTCAAGGAGCAGAGTTGTGAGTTTACCCATCTATGCCTCGTCCATTTGGTCCTGCATGTCCAGAGACAGTGGTGAGATGGTCAGTTCATAGAGGACCGGAATTTCTATAACATATGTACAAGGCGTTTTATGCGACAGCATACAGTTACAGTATTACCCTCAAAGAAGTAAATGTGGATCCTAGAGTATAATCAACTATTTCCATTCCAAAAATATGACAAGACAAACTGATGTTAAAATAGTTAGTTAATATCCTAATGTTAACACAGTTATTGGCCAATATGTTTCTTAAAAAGCCAATGGTACTGGGTAATCAAGTAAACAATTGATATTAACAAGACCAGGGCCAATATGCTTCTTAGAAACGGCTATGGTACAGGGTAATCAAGTAAACAAACGGTATTAAAAAAACCGGGGCATGTTATTTAGAAAAGGCTATGGTATAGGGTAGTGATTAAGTAAGCTATTAGCCTATTAACAAGATCTGGATCAAGCGGTAAGGCAACATGAAGTGTAACTATGATAAAAGTTTATAGTAGTATGTATCTAAGAACCTACAGGGGTAACAAGATCATCCCATCATCATTGCCTAGAGTGTAATTGCAGGTTACTTGTATGTTTGAAAGGTAACTTTCTGTTCATCGATTATATCCCCTGCTTCTCTAACAAATTAATTGGGCTAGCAAGTTACAACTCTATCTTGGCAGAACAAAAGCAGCAACATGAAAACTACCATCAGAGTTAAGCTTGACATAAAAGCACTGTCACGTACCTGCATATCTGATGTCCAAAGAGTGAGATTATCCCGCAATAGTTGCATTATGAGTGTACTGTCTTTGTAGGATTCTTCACCCAAAGTATCAAGCTCAGCTATGGCTTCCTCAAAGGCCTTCACATACAACAAACAATGGTTAATCTAAAGATTTAATAGTAAAAATAAGACCTAATCTGCCACAAAGGATTAGTCATATAGCATGCCTTCAAATGTTAAAGCATCCACCACTCAATACGGATCCAATTTAAGTGACATGCATATCTGAAATAATGCAACAATCTAAAAGACAATCCTCATAAAACAAAATTGAAGTCTCTGTCATCAAGAATGTGGTGAATACAAATACTATAACAATCTAATACACAGTCCTTGTGTAGTGCACTGACAAATTGACTCCAAATACAACATGAATTTAGTGATTCTAAACACAAATTGAAAGCTCTACTAAAATATCAAAATTCTAACATTTCTTCAATCAATTTATGATAAAATTTTTAAAAATTGTTGAAACTAAAGAATAAATCAAGAAATTCCATTTATCAACAAAATGCAGAAGTTATAAGAGTAATAAACACTACTTGTTCCCAAAATGATTACACAGGCAACTGATGATAAAAACACACCAACATCTAGGATCAACATTTTAAAATCTTGAGATCAAGATACTCTTAGGAATATTCTTAGCGCATTTTTGCTTCAAAGTCTATACAGGGAAATGATATGGAATCGGACAAGGTGGGGGAAATGATTTTTTTTTTTTGCTCGTCCCTTCCGTTGTAAATGTGTTTGATCGACGACTTTTTTTCCCTTTGTTAAGCCCAAAAACCAATAGTGATAAGGCCATCAACCTTCTCTTCTCATTACACACTTCACTTGAAATGGTTCAAGTGCCTCCTCACCCTTTCCTATTTCTCTCCTTTTCACTACTTGGAAATCACAGAGATTACAGAAGATTCAAGCTGCAAAAATGGAGCAAATTTCATTCAAGTCAACTAGCTGCTCAGCCTGCACATCACTCTTCTGATGAAGGACAGGTTCAAATTTCATCACTGTTGACTTTGCTGGCAATCAAAGTATTGTAAGACTTCGTCATCCGCCCATCCTAGTTTATAATGATGTATGAGCCACATTTGGCACCACCAGTCCACCACCATCACATTGGACCAGGTAAACATCAAATCAGATAAAAGTTTTGGTTGGTCACTTCTTGGTGACTCATCTTCAATTTAAGTTTGGAAGCTGGTAATGGTGTTGCCTATTTCTATCCCCCACCCCCCTCTCTTCCTCTTGCTGGACATATGGTTGGTGATATATGGAGTAAAAGGCTGAGCTACAGCAAGGAGGTGATGATGGGGCAGTAGATAGTGATTGTAGAGTTGTTTTTCAATACCTCTAATAAACAGAATGTGTTTTCTAACTTCTAAGTGGACAAGACGGTAACATTTTTTTTTAATGGTAAGGACTCTAAGGTTAGGGTCCCTAACTAGACCTCAACCCTCACGATTTTTTTGGTCTAGTATTTGCGGGCCAGACACTTGAGAGTTAGGCGGGAGGTAAAGAAATACCTACTGCTAAGGCCCTAAGCACCCCTTAAAAAGATTCAAACCCCAAACCTCAACGATTTGAGGTAAGAACCTTACCAAGTAAGCCAACCTTTCTTAGTAGAGTTAATTTAATAGCCATTAAGTGTCATGCCCGCGATTAATGGACCAAAAAAACCGTGAGGGTTGAGGACTGGTCAAAGTCCTCCTTACCAATAAAAAAAAAATATAGCCACTAACAATGGTAAAAGAAAAGTATTCATCAGAATCAAACAAAAACAAATAGAAATAGCCACTAACAACTTCTACTCCTTAGTGCCATGATTAAAAACTATGAGGGTTAGAACCAATTAAATTGATCTGAAAGCCACTAACAACCTCTACTCCACAGTGTCATGCCTGCAAATACTAGAAACTGGACAAAAAAAAACTATGAGGTTCAAGTCTGGTCATAGTCCTCCAACATTAAAAAAAATATCCACCAACAATGGTAACAAAAAAATATTCCTCCCCAACTTGCACCTTCTCTAGTTCCTCCTCCTAAGTCCTAACTTATTTTCCAATCATCTCTCTCTCCTTTCTCGCTCCACCATTATCTATCTTTTCCCCATATCAACTACCTCCTCTCAAATCCTCCTTCCTTCTCTTTAAAACACGGAGTAGTTAATTACTTGACTTATGGTATTAGCTTTGAAAAGAAAAGTTCTATTTGAAACCACATTGGCATAAATAAAATCGACAACGATCAAAATCACGAAAAAAGAGATCTACAGTAAGAAACTATGTCTATGTTCTTTGGTGGTTCTCATAATTATTACGTTTATCATGGCATTATTTCAGGGGGGGGGGGGGTGGGGGGAAGCCAATAAGATAGAAAAAGAAGGTGATGCTCTAGAACTTAGTACCAAATGTAGGAAATAGAAAGCCTGCCGAGTCACCATGACTCCACAGTCCTAGGAAATTTCAAATAACAAATGCACTAAGTACACCTGATTTTAGCCAATCGATATCCCATTTCTTATTCTTCTAATTCTTGATTAGACAACTTCTTCCCTACACTTGCAATATCCAAATTAGATATCTCTTTTGCTACCCCTAAGGAAAAGAAAAAGGAGAGGCAAAAAGGCATAAACCTGCCCTAAAGACTATAAAAAAAAAAAAACATCAGAGCCCCACAATGTTCATATTCTTTTTTTTTTAAACAAAGAATTAACACGCTGGTTTTAGAGAGAGAGTAAATCCATAACCCCACCATAACACCTAGGCGTGGACTCCAGAGAGAAGTTCATATAACGAATTAACTAAGAAACTACTATTGCACTCCCAATTTCAGCACATATTTTCTATGTTCCTTTTAACTCTGAAACACTTGTCTTTATGCACTTCCTTTAATTAAAAAGTACCACTATGGCTACCTTTACAAGCACATATATCTACTAGGCCAAAACTTTGTTCATTGTAAAGCAAGGGCATATTTATAGGAAAGAGAGGCATCCAGCCATACCCCAAGTATGCAAAAATGAACACGGAAAGCTATAAAATATTTCCTCAATCATCAAATAAAGGATTACTTATGATTTTGAAGGGTTTGCGATAAATACAACAAAGCTTATTTGGTAACCCCACCCCACCCACACAAAAAAGGCTTGTGGTTCTCTCTCTCTCTCTCTCTCTCTCTCTCTCTCTCTCTCATCACGAGGACACTTTCTCCCTTCCCTCTCCCCAGCTCATGGGTCTTTTATATATTCATGTCATACGAGAGAAATGATTGGTGTAGAAAAACGATATATACGGTGTGTACTAGCATAAGTTGATATGAAACACTAAAATTGCAACTTTTGCACCTCGCAAAAGAATGATAGGGCATTAAATACAAGTGACATGAGAAACTCTAAAATTCAAGCCACACGAAGCAAGATTGGCAACTCACAGCTAAGAAGAATTCTTTTTCTAGACAAAAATTGTCACTTTATCAGTCTCCTTCAAGAAACCCAAATTTAAATAATCTAATTCTAAATACCATGATTGATAAAGAAATTAGCACAATCTTAATCTTAAGATTCACATCCAGCTATTTCATGAAAGGAGCATTGTCCACTTTACACTATCATTTATTCTTGCCCTACTTCCTTCAGCCCCTTGGTTCTAACCACATAAGTGAAGAACAAGTGAACAACCTAAGGAAAAGATAATCTATCAATCTGATTCACAGGATGCAAATGAGAATTTGATAAAGGTTAACACTTAATAGTGTAAATACTACAAAACAATATGATTTACACAGAAAGGCTATTTTGATCACAAAACTGCAGCATATTGATCAAACTGGGCTTATGTATTGCTACGACTAGTCGACTACCAACAACACAAATGGAATATTTGAGCCTGATTTATAGAGAATATTCCCCATTTTACCAACACTGGCTCAACTTAAGAGCCACTTACACAGTTACACTTAGTAAACATACTCAAATCAGAAAGATGTATAACTGAGTACCACTAACCCTCTTCCCTCAAGGCCTCAAGTACACAAGTGAGAAAAAAAACTCAAAGAGTTTCATTTTTATATTCCAAATCGTCCTTTCATATTAGACTGCTTGGACCATTGCTATCAAGAACCAGACCAAAACAGCAACAAATTCATAGAAGCCTTTTAACAAAACACACATATGCACTGAAATTCTACATTGGTTTTCCAAATAATAATAATAATTATAATAATAAATAAATTAAAAAAAAAAAATTACTCAGTATATAAAATGAAGAAAGAAAAAAGAAATAAAATAAAAAAAAACTTAGTAATGGACCAAAAACACATTATTACAGCAATGCTGCAAGGGAAGCTCCCTATGAAGATTTAGATACAGTATTTGAAGGAGAGACTGATGGTAAACACCTAAACATCTTTTAAGCACTGTCTAAGAATGATTCTTGCAAAGACTTTTCAATTGTTTGATTTTCCAGAAGAAGAAAAGAAAATACTTCATCTCAGACATAGGTCCCTCTACATAGACTTTGACATTTATCATAGAAATCAATTTACAAACATACCTGTTTTGCCAAACTACAAGCCTTTTCTGCTGAATTAAGTATCTCAAAGTAGAACACAGAGAAATTCAGTGCCAACCCCAATCTGATAGGATGAGTTGGAGCAAGATCAGCCAGTGCAATATCCTATACATAAATGACAAAAAAGCAAACAAAGAACAATGAGAGTTAGATACATAAAATGGTGATTGGTAAAATCCTTAACAAGTTACTTTAAATCATAAACAACTTTTTTTGTCAGAACTAGGAACAATGAGAGTTATATAATAATTAAAAACCATAATATCTCTTGGCTATTGTGTTTCACCTCCAGTACCAATTGTGGCACTGCCTAAATTTTCAACACATTATTTGGATCAAACCAAGCAAATTTTTTTAATTAACATATCCATATATCCGTGCCCAATGTTAGTAGTCAGTTGTGTGTGTGTGTGTGACTGTGACTATTAGTAACACAGAAAACCATCCAAGATTCTCAATTTGTTTATATAAATGGCTGCAAATAACCTATTGAACAATAAATATTCCAACCTTCCCTAAATATATCACACTCGACTTTAGTGGCCACACTATATCAGCTTTGACTTTTTTTTTTTCAAATACACGATTGTAAAATTACTGTTTATAATTATAACAAAATGAAACTCTGTCTAAAGATAATAATGGACTACCTTATATCCATATCACAACTCTAACTGTGTGGCCAAACCGCCAAAGTTAGAGCTCTGACCAGCAGGGTCGAATGTGGCATATCTTTCAAAAAGCACAGTATTTAGTGCCCAAAAAAGGGGTTCCTTGACTCCATTATCATTGAAACATTGGATTACAAGTAAAACATAGAGACATACTCCGTAATAATTTACATCACTCAGATTATTGTTTAAAAATATTATTCTCATGCTTTCTCCTAATATTACAAATTCCACTAACTAATCAAAGTTGTACTAAGGGGTAAGGAGAGAGCATTTGTTATAGTTGAAGACTTGAAGGAAATGGAAAGGAATGAAATGAGTGAGGGATAGATAAAAAGGCCAGTACTTATATGCTACATGAATAGTTGGGCATTAGAATAAGAGATGAGAGAAAATGATGTGAGTAACATAATGTGTTATCCAATATTGGGGAGGGTAACGGATGAGTGGAATCAATTACACTCAAGTAAAGGAAATTGTAACTTATAATGTAAACACTTTAGTGGTCCCATTTCCAGCCATAAACTCCATCACACCAAACATGCTCTAAGAATATAACATATGTGATGCAAAGGCCACACCAATGGGAGACAAACTGCAGCCAAAAGCAACTCGATATCACGTGGGGGTAGATAAAGGGGCTAAACTTCGTAATTTTATAAAACATATACAGGTCTCAGACTCTCAGTTGGTGCCAGGCGGAAAAAAGTAGTGATGAGTCTGATGACCATTATTTATATGAAATTATGAATAGTTGGGTATTACAAATTTACAATGGAATGGAATAGGAGTAGGGGGGAAAACTGAAGTGAATAACATAATGTTATCCAATATTGGAAACGGTAACAGATGAGTGGAATCAATCACCCCCAATTAAAGGAAGTTGTCACTATACCATCAAATAACCTATAACGCAGATACATTGGTGGTCCCATTTCCAACCACAAAATCCATCATACCAAACAGGCTTCAAGAATATAACATAAGTGATGCAGAAGCCACACAAATGAGAGACACAAACTACACCCAAAAGCAACTCGATATTTTGTGGGGGAAGATTGAGGGGCTAAAGTTCGTAACTTTGTACGACATATACAGGTTTAGTTTGGCATCAGACCAAAAAGAACATGACATAATGACCTATGGCGGCGATATACACTTGTGCATATTACTATGGTAGTGGAAACCTGGAAAAGAGTAGCAATCCGTTCTCCAAATTAAACATGGTGATCCTATCAACAAACTGAACAAGAGGACTTTCGATCCAATCTCATAAATGAATCTAATAAAACACCAAACCATATCAGTAAATCAACTCACTAAATTTACTCAATTCACTTCAATCAATTACCACAACATCAACAAAAGGTTCAAGAACAACACTCTAATTAACCGCGATTTAATAATTATCCACCAAATTTTACAAAATTAACATTAACAAAACCTAATTAAATTACACTTCATAAATAATCCTCAAAAAACCCCAATTTTTTTACTCAAATACCTAAAATTCACAATTGCAATTAAAACTAACAAAATCCAACAATTAACAAATCAAATTCAAAATTAAGAGCAATTAAGAAGTAAACCTGAGCAGCCTTATAAGCAACCATAGTTTCTTCAGCAGCTTTCTTCCTTTCATCACCCGACAAAAACTCAGCCAAATAGCGATGATAATCACCCTTCATCTTCAAATAAAACACCTTAGATTCCGTCGCAGTAGCCGACGGAATCAGATAATTATCCAACAACTTAAAAATCGAAGCGCAAACATCGGACAACTCCGATTCAACTTTACAACGATAAGATTTAACAAGAGGAACATGATCATCATTCCGACGACTCTCCTCCTTCTGCTCAATCGACGACACGATTCTCCAAGCAGCGCGAAGAGATCCGATGACGTTTTTGTAAGCGACGGAAAGAAGGTTACGTTCTTCGACGGTGAGTTCGACGTCGGCGGAGGAGGTGACGAGATTGTCCATAAAAGTGACCATTTCTTCGTAACGTTCGGCTTGTTCGGCGAGTTTGGCGAGGTAGAGGGATTGATCGCGGGTTAGGGATTGAGGAGGGGGAGGAGTTGGAGTGGCCGCCATTGATGAGAGCTTGAGTGAGAGTGAAGGAGGAGAGAGAAAGTGGAGTGATGATGTGAGAAAAGTTGGGGGGTTTTTTTGTGAAGTGGAGGAGGAGGTTTTATAGGATAAGAATGAAATGGGAGTGCGAGTATGATGACCAGAGTGGATGGGTTGGGGTGTGGGACCGGTGTTTGTTTGCCTTTTACGTGGATAATTGGTGAGGGATTTTTTTTAGTGTTTTGACTTACTCTCGTTTGATTTTGCGTCGACTTACTCTCTATTGGATACTATTTGGACATGACGTTGAATTACTAAAAAAAAAACATGTAACTGAATGGAACTTATTGGAGCTGAAATGAAATGAATATTTTATAAAAAAAGAAAATTAAAAACTGAACTAAATATAATCCGAATAGGTCATGCCCTTAGTACACTTAGTTGAATTGAATTGAGCAAAACTGAATTGTTTATGAGAGAAGTAAATTAGGAAATGAACCGAACTAAATTGTCCGTAATACATACTTACTTGTATATATTAGGATGAAAGTCAACAATTGAAAAACTAGGTCGGATAAAAGGAGCACTAAGAGCTCTATGATATACTCCCCCCGTTTTTAAATACTTCCTCCATTTCTCCATGCGCGGAGTTTTAGGATAAATTGGAGAAAGTAATAAAATATGGAGGTAGTGGGTGGTTGAGAAAATAAAAAATTGTAAAAAACAAAAGTAGTGGAATAATAGGAGGAGATAGAATTATGTTGGGTCCACCAAGTGTGAGAAATGAATTAAATATTGTAAAAGATTTCCAAAAAAGGAAATGAAGCAAGTATTTAAAAACGAACGGAAAAGGAAAGTAGAGCAAGTATTTAAAAACGGAGCAACTTGCTCCGTTTTTAAATACTTGTTCCATTTCTATTTTTTGCACTATTCATTTGTCTTACTTTAACTAATATTTGTGATTTATACCTTGTGGGTACTTGTTGTAATCATCTCAATAAATAGATTATTAATTTTCAATTGTTAGAATTTATACTTATTGATAATTAAATATATTAATGATCAAAGTTTAGCATCGGCATGCGTGTCCAAAAGAAATGGAGCAAGTATTTAATAACGGAGGGAGTACAATGCAACAACATTAGTGAAGACCATGTAACGTGATTTGGGACTCAAATTCCCCAAGATTAAACACCGGACTTATTGATTTTATGAGTACACTTCTCATGTTGGTTCTTATAATGAATCAATGACGATCTTGGAGCAGCATGTAACGGGGTTTAATCAGTGAAGTTGGTATAAATTTATTTTATGCCCCTAAAAAAGCGAGCAACATATTGAAAGCAGGAGAGAATGAGAGATGTACACTGTCTGAACAGCGCGTGAAACGGCAAAGAAAAGAGTGAGGTGGGCAAAGATAAGTATAAAATGAGCTGGCAAAAAGAAACTCAGGAGATTCTTTCCCCGTATACTGATTCCATCAGTCGGCTACCTAAACTACACTTTTTTTTTTTTTTTTAAATTTTTTTATTTCCACTGCGCCGCCCACTTTTTGGGCCTTACCGAATAGCCCAAACTATAACTGGGCCTTTTGGACCTAATTAACCTAAGCCCAATTCAATACTCACTTAATCAGCCCTATAAATTAGCAGCTCCTCAAGTATCAGTTAATCACTTCACTCAAACAACAACATTCATTCAATCGAAATTGATAAACCCCAAAAATAAAACCCTAATTTTTCAAATTTTGCTTAATTTTCTGGAGTTTTGAAGAAGGAAGAAGAAAATGGCGCTCTGTACTAGCGGCGCTCTTTCAACTTCACCGCTTCCACTTTCATCTTCTCGTCGCTTCTTACCTAACACTTCTCATTTACGCTTTTCTATCCAGAAGCTTTCCGATTTCTCAGGTTTCTCATTTGATATTTTTTTCACGCTTGCTTTTGTTTTATGCTGATTCTTCATTTCTAAATTTGTTGCCGAATTTTATGGTAATTATGAGCTAATTCTACGAATTTTTTATCCTATATTTTTTTCCGGCGTTTTGGTTTTGATTATCATGCAGTTTCTAAATGTGTCATTTATCATAAATAATCCTGCTATTAAAATAAGATTACTGGAAGATATCTAATCAAAAATAATGTTTGTGGGCGGTGTTGTTAGATTCGTCTCCGTGTATTATCAAAATATTAATAAATGATACTGTCGGTCGAAGATCAGCATTGTTAACTGTAATAAATCATATGCTGCAATGGTGAAGAGACTCAGAGATTAGTAATTTGAAGGTTTCAAATGTTTGAAGGTGTTACTTAATATTTCATAAGATATGGTTCGATTCGTTTTGATGTGTAGTAGCAAAATATTAATTAGAGATATTGTTGCTTAAAATTGTGCATTGAAAATATTTGTAAATGCAAATGTGACAATGTTTTAAAATTTGAGGGAGTATTAATTTGATGATTTTAAATGTATGACATGTAGGAGGTGTTTCCTCTTATCCTGGTACAAGAAGAAGCAGATTGTTGTTGAGAGCAAGCTCAGATGATACAGGTAGTAATTTTACAGAAAAGAAAAGTGATGGAGCATTTGCAACGATTGAAGATGACTCTCCACCATCAACATTTGTTGACAATGATATAACACTTGGTAATGCTTCGCCCGTGAGTGTCAATGACAAGGTTGAATTTTTTTCAGATGATGATGATACTTTGCAGCCGGTTAAGGAGCTTTTTAATAAGCTCGACATTGATGTATGTCTTCTTTCTTTCTAGATAAATTTTTTTGATAAATTTGGCAAAAGGTGCAATCTAAGTATTTGTTTGGTTTAACCAAAAAAAAAAAAAATTGGGGAAGTTGATAATCATGAGAATTACAATTGTGGATGGTCATTTGATTAGCATTAAATAGAAGATTGGAGGAAATAAAAATTCTTAGGAAATTCGATTTTCCATAAAACATGGGAATTTAGTTACCTAATCCCCTTTGTCAATTGAATTCATGGGTATTGAAATTTTTTGTGTGAATTGAATAAGTCCGGGCCATTTTGCAGGACACGCATAAGGGAAATTTTCCCCTTGTTTTTCCTAGGAAATGGCCATGACTTGGTTAGTTGGCACCAAAGGAGTTTTCGATTCCCATGAATTTCTATTGAACGAGGGGGCTAGATAACTAAATTCCCATGTTTTGTGGGAAGTTGAATTTCCTAGGAATTTTTAATTCTTCCGTTTCTTCTTTTCAGTGCTAACCAAACAACGACACAAAATTGTAATTCCCATGAATTTTAGCTTCCTCCATTTTTTTGGGTTGACCAACTAGCACATAGACTCAAATGTTGATTTGTTCTGAAAGTTATTCTTTGGGGTAATCTACTGATTTTCTCTGGAAAGCCTTGAATTATTGTGCCTTTTTTTGGATATTTTATCATACTTCTTCATTAGAATTGAGCAGTCCTAATGTACTATAAATTTTATAGGCCTAAGAAGAATGGATGACCACTTGGAATATTTGTAATTTATGACTTGAAGTCTTGAATTAGTGAAAGTAATTTGTTTTTTGCTTGCATTTCCATTAAACTCGAATTTCCTGTATAAGTTTTCTAGGGTATCAACACTTGGGTCTAGAAAGTTTTAGTACTGTTTTACAGTACATATTATTTACATGCTGTCATGATGAGATTCATTATATTAATGAAAGCAGCAATGCTTGATGTTTGGTTGACAATCATGTCAATCCTGAGCGGTTACCTGAGCAGCTTGAATTTAATACCCCCCCCCCCCTCTCTCTCTCTTTTATGCAGTTTGAGCCTTTGTACTTTAATGTTCCTGAAAATGTCCTTTTTTTCAAGTCCATACTCTGAGAATAATGTATGAGTATACACTTATAATTCGGGTAAATAAAATCTGTTAGCTCTTTGATTGAATTTCAATGAATTAGTTTTTTGCGTAAAAGGAATATTGGTAAAAGAAAAAAAAGGTTTAATTTGGAATTTTTTATTTTACATGCTGCAATGATGAGAATTCATTGGAATTAAGGAAAGCAGCAATGCTTAATGTCCGGTTGACAATAATGTCAATCCTGAGCGGTTACCTGAGCAGTATAAAGACACTTTATTCTTAACGTTTATGCTTTTTTTTTTTTGGCCAAAATCTTAAACTGCAATGTATTCTTTTAGTCTGCACTTACTAGATTAATGCATGAGCAATTAGTATCACTTGCATATTTGGGTCATTTTAGGATTTTTAACTTTGTGGCCTCAGCATCAAGTAAAAGCATTGCTAAAACCATAGCAAGAGCACACTATATGTTTCATGGCATATGCGGTGAATAATATGCTTCTTGGAGCCAATGGTGTTTCACAAGTCACAAGGCAGAGCAAGATTTGTTTGGGTTGTTTATGAAAATCACTAAAATGAAGCTATTTTGCTTACTGTTGAGTCAAAATAGAATTCATGTGATTTTATATGTTTTAAATGCTGCCATGATGAGAATCATTGATATTTAAGAAAGCAGCAATGCTTAATGTTCGGTTGACAACCATGTCAAACCTGAGCGGTTACCTGAGCAGCGTAAGCTTTGATACTTTGTTTTTTTTGTTATTCAGTAACCCCCCCCCTCCCCCCCCTCCCCCCCCCCCCCCCCTCTTTTTTCCTGTAAGTGTTTCCTGAAAACTTTAAGTATTCTTCAATTCTCTTTTACCGAGACTAAGCATGATTTGAACAAGTGAAATCAGTTGGCCCGCCACACTTTATGTTTTTGGTGTGAAAACTATTTTGATGAGAAGTTAATTTTGATTTTACATGGTTTACATGCTGCCATGATGAGATTTATTGAAATCCAAGAAAGCAGCAATGCTTAATGTTCGGTTGATATGCATGTCAATCCTGAGCGGTTACCTGAGCAGCATATACATGATAAATTAAATTAACATATTTCCGTCTGCAATTATTTCTGAAAATGTATTCCCTACTTCTGATAATAATGCATTACCTTGCCTTTTGCATTAATTTTCTGAAAATGTATTCCCTACTTCTGATAATAATGCATTACCTTGCCTTTTGCATTAATTATTAACTACTGGTTAAATATGGCTAATTATTTAAGATTAGAACCCTATATACCCAATTCATTAGTAATGATACATGCAGTAGTCAACAAAGGTCTTGTTAGAAGCGTTTCTGTAGTGTCAAACTAGTACATTGGAGATTGTGAATGATTGATACAACTATTTTGAAACGGAGGAGGTAACACTGATCAATCTGTGATATGTCATACATGTATCTTCCTATGATCTTAGGAATTTTTTTAATAACATATCCATGGAAACAACACTGAAATGATTATTTTGATTGATGCATGATTTTGTCATGCATTCCTAAGTTTTAAAACTTAGTACCATTTAGTAATAATATAACCATGAAAACAGTAGCAAAAAAGTGTAGCAAGAACACTCAATATGTTTTATTGAACCATAATGATGTCCCGGGTCCTTGTAATAAACTTTGTGAGCAAATCCATAAAGTTTTAGCATGCTTTGCTGTCTTGTTTGAGTTATTTCTGATAACCACTAAATTGATGCTATTCTGCTTGCAGTTGGATGTTGAAGACTCGCCGACAATTCTCCTGTATGGTGGTGGTGCCGTTGTTGCTTTGTGGTTGCTTTCAGCCATTGTTGGTGCGATTGATTCTATTCCAGTGGTATGTTCCTTAAGCTAGAGGAAAAATTCAATTAATATTTAACATATACTTCTTATTTATTACTTGTCCTTTTAACAAGTTGTATAATTACTTGAACAGCTCCCAAAATTGCTGGAAGTTGTGGGTCTAGGCTACTCAGTTTGGTTCACCACACGTTATTTGCTATTTAAGGTAGTGCTTTACTAGAACTTCATTTCATAGTTAGCCAATAAACTTGGCAATAGTTCCAAATTTTATTTTGCTATAAAGAACTTGGCTGACGCTTTTGTTGTTCATTCTGTTTTCCAGAAAAATAGAGAAGAACTTGGATCCAAGATTGAAGAGCTGAAACAAGAAATATTGGGCACGAGCGATAAATAATGACATTTGGACTTTAGCTTATGCGAAATTACTGTAGAGTGAGAGCTTGTTCTTTATACGAGAAGTTTTTTGCTTAGACAATATACTGTGAATAAGTAGGGTAAATTAGAGTTATGCATGTATTGTTTGATCATACGTGAAATGAAGGTTTGCTTAGCTGTATAACTGTATTCGTATTCTGCTCTGTTTATTTGGCCGTGTTTTTTTTTTTTTTTTTTTTTTTTTTTTTCTGTTCCTGTTAAAGTTATTTTCCTTGAATAGACTATTAAATTCGGCAAGGAGTAAGAATGGTACTCCGATTTAGGTTTATCGAGAGACCATGACTATATTGTTATTGAGCCAAAGCTGATGGCTCTTGTAAATGCCAGGAATGTATTGCTGGTATAGATCTCATGTCTTGCGAGTAAAATACAAGGAATTTTTGGACTAATGACTCTTAATAAGGGTATAATTGTCCATTCACTTTTACTACACTTCAAAAAAAATTGTCATAACACATGTTCGTATTTTTTTATAGTTTAGATAGCGTCACCAATGAACGTAAAAATATTTTGTAGGTATCGATATGATTTGTTGTTGGTATCATGTGAAATTTTAACGTGTGCTGGTTGCCACAGTAAATGTCAATTTGTAAGATCTCTTGAAATCGAGAGGGAAACACGGACCAGTTGAGATATCTCTTACTCGCACAAACACTGAGTAGTTATGTGTACATAATGCCGCTTAAAACACAGCAAGAAATGAGTGAAGTTGGATAAAGAAATGGAGACAAGAAAGAACAAACGACAAGTGAAGAATGAATCTAAATTCAGTCAAAAGGCATAAACTTTTTTCTTTATTGTTTAGTTGGAAAAAAAAAATGAAGAAAAGGGCCCACCTCTCAAATAATTGTGACGACCCCACAAAAGACTTGAATCCCGCCAAACGGTCTCCCCGCAAATCCGCTCCTCAGAAGAACCGTTAAAAGTTGCGCGGTTTTTACCTTTTTATGTCATCATCTACTCATCCCACTTTTTCTCATTTTCCCACTTTTTTTTTTTTTTTTTTGCGCTTTTTCTTTTTTTTCTGTTTTTTGGTAGCATGAAGGATTATTCTTCATGATAAGTATGATCAAACGATGCATGCATAACTCTAATTTGGTAATGCTTAATGCATGTTCATAGTTTCGTTATGTAATTTGCTAATGTTTAATGCATGTTCATAGTCCTCTGTGTCTGAATGACATTATGCCCATCCGTATGAAATTAACGAACACATTGTTTATATGCTTTAATTATTTCGGTTTTTATAAAGGTGTATTAAAACTTAATCACTTATTAAAAAAATAAAAATTTAACTGCATATAATCTTGACCTTCATAGTATTTAAATCTAAATTTTGAATATACTAGGGAGAAGGTAAGATATCCTCATTTACACAAACAAGGAGTTGAAAATTTAGAATTAGTTACCTCAAAGTTGCAAATTTAAACCCAAACACAACCATGTTGATCGTCATATCCGTCACGGGAATTATCAAATTTTTTAGGTTTCTTCATGACTGAAGTGGAAGTAAAAATAAAAATTAAATAAATAACCACAGTAAATATTACCAAAAAAAAATTTAATCCATGGTATAGTAAGAGATATCAAATCACAAAAATACACTAATTACACCGATTTACGCGTGTTTTTGTCATGAATTCCTAACTTTATACATTTTTCAAGAGTAAATTTAATGCTTAAGTATAGCCCTAAGGGCTATGTATAGCATTACCCTTTTTTTTTAGTTCCTACAACATTTGTGTCAAATGACTATAATACCCATAATACTAGTACATCTTTTTGTTGCCTGTTTAGCAAGTGGAAAAACACAAAAAAATCAAGAATCAACCCTCGTAATAGATCCAAAAGAGAGTATATTTATTTACTCCTATAGCTGATGACAGCACATGATCAATGTCTTGTTTCTGTAATCCACCACTTTTTTCTTTTCTTTTTCATTTTGGGTTAGAAAAAGTGACCCTTTTCCACCTCTCTACCCTTTCCTTTTTTATATTTTTTTTTTGTTTCTTTTTCTTATCAATTCCTTAAACTTTTATTTTTTACATGTGCAAAGTCTAATTAATTAACTCCATATCTCATAAAATTGGAATAAAACTAACATAGAAATAAATTAAATCAATTTTGATTATAGAAATCTTAATTAGAATATATCATTAACGTGTGTAATATTCCTTTATGTACTTAAGACCACTCTCTCTTTTTTTCCTACCAAAAAAATAATTAAAATCACTATTTTAAAGCAACTTCCTTGACTCCTAGGTAAGCCGTTTCAGTGACTTCATTCACACAATCACTCCCATTTTCTCCCTCATTTTTCTCGAATTCTTTTTGGGATTCTTGCTTACAATTGCATTGAACGATAATTTTGAGGTAAGCATTTTTATACTAAGTATTTTTTATTAATTTTTTCTATTATTGGATTAGAGATTGTTAAATTTGCAATCTTGGGGTTTTTGTTGAAATTTTGACATGGGTTTTGTTAGAATTGTGTGAATTTCATGAAATAGGTGTTTGATTTCAAGTCAATTTTACATGGGGGGATTTAAGAATGATGGTCTAAAATGGGTTACTAAGGTAAAAGATCATGCAACCCATGCTTTATGATTATATATGATTAATTTTGTCATAAAGTATGAAATGATGATGGGGTTATAGTGTGATTTTTATGAAATTATGTGAATTTTGAATCAGGAAAGTGAATTCAGAAAAATGAATTTTAGGCCTGTAGGGTCAGTATCGAATGCTAAACCAGTGACTGTGAGTAGCAGAAATGGGTATGGATCAGATATGGATTTGGAAAGTGATTCAGATGAGGAGATTAATGGTGGAAATTACTCAGTCGAGTCGTCGTCGCCTGTAGATGACATTTTCAGTAATGGGGTTGAGCAGAAGCGTACTGGTTTTGTAGGTGATAAGGTCTGTTTAAGCTTGTTGCTAAATATGACTAATTGACTGCTAAATTCTGTGAAGTTTGATTCAACATTGGATTGCAGTGTGCTGTGACTTTAGCAGTTTCGAGCTCACGGGGCTTGGGGCCGGGTGGGGGGGGGGGGGGTTGGGAAACTTGAAATTTGATTCCTGTTTTTAAGTTTATCATCCCTTTCATATTTCACTGTTGGTTTTTACTTCAGAGGATTGCATATTGATGAGATGCTGAAACTATTCATTTCATTATCTATGAGCAGAAAACCGATCGATTTGCTCAAGAATATTCATCAAGACGTGATACTGCAAGTAAGTCAGACATTGTTAGAAATATCCACTCTGATGCATCAGCAATGCTTCCTAATAGAGAACCTTCGCACTCAACCTTAAAGTATGTGTTATGCCCTGAAGACTATGGTATTCTTTAAATGGGAGGATATGAACGCTGCCTTATTCATTGTTCTCCTCTTACTTTTCAGGACTTCTGTTGATATGGATGAAGGAAGATCATCTGATTCTTCATCAGCCCGTGTACCTAACTTTCATGCTAGGTATGTCAGTGAATAGATAGTAGCAGCTGTATTTCATTGAGTAGAATATCTGCTTAGCTTCTTAAACATGACTGGATACATTATCCAATGAGTAACAGTATCAATGCTTTTAACACAGTGGTCTCAGCCCTTGGAATGGCGTGGTTTCCTATGATGCGTGTGTACGACTATGTCTCAGCTCATGGGCCAAGGGTAGTAAAGAAGCCAAATATTTCCTGAATAATGAATGTGCAACACTACGAGATGCATTCAGGTGTGTTCATCTTTGTACATGGCTTGTATTATGGTAGAGTTAGTTTTTTGAAGCAGTCAGGGCCTCAGAGGGTATTTTTCAACTAGGACTAGTGCTCATATCCCCATAAAGTGCAGTGTTGTGTAGGGTACAGGTAAGCTAAATTATGAAAGCATGCTCTTCATGGTGAAATATGTTATAGAAATTAAGCATTGTTTTACAATATGCCTACAAGATGCTCCTGTAATCCTATATGTCATAGATTGGTTTGGCTTTATAATGTGCTAAATTTAGCCCTTGCTGGCTTCTTTGATGTGATATGAAATGCATTGTATTCATTCTTAAAGCTATAAACTGATAACATAAAGTTGTCCTCTCTTCCCCCACTGACATACCAACTTTTATCTGGCTAGTTTGCGGCATGTACTTCTTCAGTCAGAGGAGGAGATAATGTCAAAAAGATCTTCTGAGCTAGTTAGTGGATCAGCTGCTACTAAACCAAAGAAAACAATAGGAAAAATCAAAGTTCAAGGTATATATGGATTATTGGTAGTGTAGTACTTAATGATTCTATCTCTTTGTCTTATTGGTAGCATGAAGCTATTTACCTTGTGCAGTGAGAAAGGTGAAGATGGGTTTAAATCCACCTACCGGCTGTGCTTTTCCACAGATGCAAAAGATGGACCTTGAGAAAATTCAAAGTCATGTCTCAAATGTAAAATCAAAACTAGCGATGAAATGGGAAGCTGTACAAAGAGTACAAGCAGCACGTCATATACCAAAAAATGGTTCTCTTTCAAGCAAGAGTTTGACATATGTGAATGTTGGCGCTCAATATATGAAGGAGATTGGTGTTCTTTTAAAGAGTAGCTTGACTTCTTCCCAGACCACAGAATCCCAAGTTGTGCAAGGTATTTTTGTTTCAGTTTTGAAATTTTTGCATGCAATAGCTGAATGTATGGTCTTCCTCCTAGCAATTGGTCAACTGCTAAAAGATAATTGTCTTATTTATTGTGGATTTTATCCCAATAATGGTGTGTTTTCTTCTTTAACTTATTCTTTTCTGACTTTCTCCTAGGCTCCTAGCCAAGGAATTTAAATTTGCTTATCCTCTTTGATCTTTCATGTATACGAAAAACTTGATGTGTTGCACAAGGAAATGATTAAATAAGAATTGTATATAATTTAATGTTCTTACGACTTTAAATAGTAAACAAAACAAGGATAGGTAAGAGGATCACACGTCAGAACTCAGAACGAATGTGTTGGGGGGGGGGGGTGATGAAAGTGATGAAGACTCTAATGCTCACCGTTTTTACCTATTGTTATTTTTTGTTTTTTTATCTAGAGTCTTTCCATTGACACGTGTAGTTATGATCTGTTTTCCAAAGATTTATGGACTGTCATTGAAATTCAAATTTTTTTAATGTGCACACATATCAAGTACATTTGTAGTTTTTAGATAATATGAAATGAGAAATTTGGTTATGTCAGGACCTCAAAATTCAATATTTTGCGTGTTTTATTTACAGTTTCTCAATCTCTATGGCATTAGGTACTTATAATCGTTGTAAAAGTTATTCTTATAATGATAGTTTTTTATGAAATGTATTTTTATATTTTCAATTTATGCATATCACTCTTAGGATTAATTTTAATAATTAGAGTATGGCCTCCAACATATTTTGGACACCCTTGGTCATTTGAATAACTTACTACAGTTTGGGAATATTGGGATTTATTGGTTAATATGGCATTATTGTGTTTATTTTAACCAATTCACCAAATTTAATTTGACAATCTAATCTTTATATAATTTGATGGTCAATAAAAAAAATGTAGTTGAACTATCCGGAATCTATGAGACTTGTCAGCTTTAACAGGATTTGGCCAATGTCAAGAACTTGTATTTTTAGTCTTGTTATTAAATTCCTCTGCACCAGTGCAACTATCTAGATGTAAGGATACTTCTGTGCAGTTAGCATGAATTTCAGGCTTCATCCTCAAAATTTATCATCTTACGTGCTTGGTATGAATTTGAAGTGTGAATGTGTTTACAATTTCTTATATTTATGAAATTTATCTTACTATCAAATTTTAGGTTTCTTTCTCTGCTGCGCTTAATTATTGTGTCTATTACTGAGAAGTTTCAGAAGTATAAACTTAATTCATTTGGTGATTGGCAGAAACCTACTATTGTTTAGTAAGACTGAAAAGCTCTTCTGAAAAAGATGCAGTGCGGATGCAGCCGGGCTCTGGTGAAACTCATATTTTGTATGTATACTTATTTGCTAGCTCAACTCTTCTTTGCATGCAAAAATATTCTGATTCTATTGAAACTGTTGACACAGCTTTCCAGATAGTCTTAGTGATGATCTGAATATCATGGTTCTGGACTCAAGAGGCAATCATTGTGGGTGTGTTTTGGCTCAAGTCGCATCAGTCGTGGATGCCACTGTAAGCATCTCTCTCTCTCTCTCTCTCTCTCTCTCTATATATATATATATATATATATATATATATATATATATATATATATATATATATCAGTTATTTGCAACGAAAGGGACATGCGCGGACTCCTAGGCGAAAGTTTTAAAGCATGATTATTGAAATATAAGGGTAGTACTTAAGTATTAATCTAATTTTTACAAAACCACAATTAACCAAAATCAATAAACCACCAAACTCAGAACCCAGATTCACCACCACCACTGAAACCCAGAACCCACCAAAAACCACCACTACCGAAACCCAGAACCCGCCGAAAACCACCACCACCACCACCACCGACACCCAGAACCCACCGAAAACCACCACCAACAAACCTACTGAAACCACCACCACCGAATACCACCAACACCCAGAAAACCACCATCAAAACCCATTGAAAACCACCAAAATCCACTAAATACCACCACTGAAAACCACCACTATAACCTATCGAAAACAACCACCAAACCCACTAAAAACAACCACCAAAACCACGAAATCCCCAATCAAACCACCCCCTTCCCCCCACGAATTGAATTAATCCCAACCACCACCACCACGAATTGAATTAATCCCAACTACCACCATAAAACCCAACACCACCTAGACCACCCACAACACCTACGAAACCTTGAACACCAACTAGACCCCCGACACTTAGATCCACCAACGAAACCCACAAAACCTTGACCACCATATCCACGATACTCGTGCCGCACAAAACCACCTCCAATTTTAGATCTCCATGGAAGATGGGGATGATGAAGGAGGAGTGAGATTTTGATGGTGGAGGAGAGAGATTTTGATGATGAAGGAGGAAAGAGAAATTTTGTTGATGAACCACGAAGGGGAGTGAGATTTTGATGAATATGATGATGAATGGGGAGTGAGAAATGTGATGAACTAGATGAATGTTGAGAGGTTTGGTTTTTTTTACAGATTTGATTTTTTTTCTTTAGAAGATTAGATGAGTTAAATTAGGGTTATAATAGAGTATAGTTAGTGAAATAATTAAATGAGTAAGTTGGTTAAGTGAGGGCAGTTTGGTCATTTCAAACAAAAAAACTTACCAAAAGAGGAAAAAATCAGTTTGTTGCACATAATATATAGCACCTGTTTTTGGCAAATGTTGCAAATAACCGTTAACGGAGGTAGTATATATATCTATATATCATGAGCCTCCTTAAATATTTATTGACGCATATCATATGAAATGGATGTTGCAGAATGACAAGAGCCGCTGGTGGCCTATATATCATGAGCCTGATCATGAACCTATTGGCAAAGTACAGTTATACATCAATTACTCAACAAGTCAGGATGATAATAGCCATCTGAAGGTATTCTGGTTCTTTTTCTATCAATTTAAGCCCCTCTGTCTTTTTCCAGAATTCAATTTTGTTTTACTCTTGAATATTTTCAACCCTTTGATTTCATGATAGTAGTGAGGGAGTCTAGTATATGTTTTTGCTTAGATATTTGTCTGTTAATCCTTGAGCGTAGTAGGTAATTAGGTATGTCAGTACCTATTACTCTTTTAATCAAAACTCTAAATGGCAACATTATAATAACTTGTTTAAGCTGAATATAATGCAGATGGTGAACTTTACGTTTGTTTTAGAATTCTGAGGAGACCTGCTTTGCTGAAAGCTGTGGCTAGTAATAATTATTGTCTCATAGTAATTATTATGCGAGCACAGTAATTTTAATTATATTTTCAACCATCTATCCCTTTTCTAAATTTTCCGGTATTGAATCTATTGAACAACTATTCAAGACTTGTGTCACTTAACAAAGATCATTATGGGCTATAGCCACGCTGTTGGCCTATGTTTTTCAAAAAGGGAAATTCTATCTAGTGGTTTTAGCCAATTGTCCTGTATGGAGCCAAATATTGGCCAATAAAGCGACCGTAAGCTTTTAAGATTATGGTGCAGAGCTGATTATACATTTTTAGACGTGCAAGAGATAAGATGAGGAATGAGGTGATAGGAGATAAGTTGGGGGTCAAATCTAGTGATAATAAGAATGTACGATGGAACAAAGTGCAAACAAGACTGACCGGGTTTTGGCATTATAGTAGAAGGCAGTTGCAGTGTTTTAATATCTAGGCGCACTGGGGTGATAGGTGTCCAACCCTAGGGTGATGAGCGTCCCAGAGCCTAGGTATGAGGCCCTGTTATTTAAAAAAACTGCAAGAAAAAGATTTATTTGCACCTCCCTGTGCCTTGATGTAGTCTCTTGACCCCTAACGACTTGGGCTTTAGCACCTCAGGCACAGTACTTTGTTTATCGGGCACTTGAAAGCCTCGTTCAGAAAACATACGAAGATCTTATTAATGGATTGTAAGGAAATGCAAGGTAGATTAGATAGACTGTATTGTATTTCCCTCTTAATCCAAGGGAAAAATTAGCTATAGTCGTGTTTTTTTCTCTTAATTGATGGGATGTTTTGTCTTTTAAAGTTATTGATGGATTAATGGACTTGGGAGACAAGGGAGGGTCCTCTTAATGGATAGAATGATGGATAGTGTTGTCTTGTAGAATTTCTAAGTTATTATGTACTTCCTCTGTTCTTTTTTACTTGACCTATTTCTTTTATCACACTTGTCAATGCAAAACTTTAACAATCAATAACTTTAATTATCCGCAAGTAAAAATTATAAAAGTTATAGAGTATGATAGTACTTATTGAGATGAATTCAAAAAGATCACACATGAATATGTTTTTCCTTACCTATTATTCATAAAAGACGGTCAAAAGAGAAGTGGTGAATAGTGTAAAAGTCAAAGCAGGTCAAGTAAAAAAGAACGGGAGAAGTACTACCAAAGTAGTACCTAGTCTTGCTAATTCTTATGGAAGGCATATGTATAAATTTGAATCAGCAGCCGATCAGAATTTAAGATATTGCTCAAAATTAGGATGTCCTTTCATCTAGAGTTTTAAGAGATGGGCAGTTCTCTCTCTGTTTCTACTTCCCTATAGCCTCTTTTACTTTGCCTCGTATGGGTGTTTTATATGTTGGATGTTCATTAATACCCTTCTCATAAGCACCTATTTCTGCTGTAATATAGTGTGGCTATCATTTTTGTAGTTTAAGGGTAAGTCTGCATTGCATGCATATATCTGGAGCAATTTAGATCTCGTGTTGGCAGGATTTAATTTGGAGTGTTGTAATATAGTTATGTTATTAGACTTGTTTAATTGCATCAATTATTTCATAGAAAATTTTGGTTGTTCCTAGTGTGGTATTGTTGCAGAAACTGTTGCATACGATCTTGTGCTGGAGACTGCAATGAAAGCTCAAAATTTTCAGCAAAGGAACTTGTTACTGCATAATCAGTGGAAGTGGCTTGTGACTGAATTTGCGCGTTTCTATGGTGTGTCAGATGCCTATACTAAGTTGAGGTATGAGTTCTCATTCATTGTATGTTTCCATGCCTTTATCTTGGATATTCTGCAGATCATCACAAAAATTTTTGTTATGCAGATATCTTTCATACGTTATGGATGTTGCTACACCAACTGCAGATTGTTTGCTTTTGATTTATGATTTGCTGTCTCCTGTGATTGTGAAAGACGACAATACTTTGAGTTCACAAGAGGTTAGTGTTTTTTTTTTTTCCTTGATAGAATCATCCTAAAATAGGTAATTATTTATGTATATGTTGATGCTCATGCTTGCTAAATATATGCCCTCTCAGATTAGGAGAATTGCTTGTTAGGGGATTACTTTAGTTTTATAAAATGGAAACTTTGTGAATCCAGTTAATTCCACATTTGTTTTCAAAACTCTTGAAGGTACTCTAAACTTTTAGCTTGTGTATCTTGAATGGACTATGACTCTTTGTTTAGAATTTAGAAAGCTGTAAAAATGTGAAGGATTTTTCACCAATAGGGGTTGTTTGGCTCACATGCTGCATCATGCTTCTGTTGCTATTTTAATATGCTAATTGTTACAAAAGATATTTGCAACTGATCCCTAATGTTTCAATTAATGATCAGAAACGAATCCTTGGAGTAATGTCTGATAAAGTTGAGGACCTTCTTGCTCTGGTTTTTCAAAACTACAAGTCGTTGGATGAAACATCACTCTCGGGGTTGGCTGCTGTTTTTTTGTCAGCAACTGGAAATGTCGCTCCTGCTATTGCTCCGGCTATTAAGCTTTATGGCCTTCAACATGATATGCTATCTCCTGAAATAAGATTAAAACTATGCAAATACTTTCAGGTGCTATAAATGGAATAATTTGTGTTGGTTTATGTAATTCTACTTTATTCCTTCTCAACAAAATTTATTGTCTAACATCGTAGGTTGCTGCAAAGAAAAGGTCAAGAAGACATTTAGGAGAAATGGATGAATTTATCTTCAGCAATGAGGGTGCCACAATGGACAATATGGCATCTACAACTGCGTATCAAAAGATGAAATCTCTTTGTCTGATTGTGAAAAATGAAATTCATACAGACATAGAGATCAATAATCAAAACATTCTTCCCAGGTATCACTACTTTCTTAAAGAAGGACCACCCAGGTGTCCTAGTTCAAGATTTCCTGAATACTTCTGATTTTCATAATTTATGCATCGATTGTGCTGTATCCCATCAGAACTTCGCAGCTAAGCGTGCTTGGGTGAGAGTAGTACTAGGATGGGTGACCTCCTGGGAAGTCCTCGTGTTGCACCCCTTATAAAAAATCTTGTTTCGTCCTTTTATCTTCATCCGACAGTTCCTTATGACGATGATTCATGTTAGCCAGCCCCAAATCATTTTGGGACTAAAGCTTTGTTGTTGTTGTTGTATGCATCAATTGTGCTGTATGCCTCTATGCCCAAATGAATTTCGTTTCAAAATCGTTTACTGGTTATTTTAGCTGTTTGTTTGGTGCAACTCCATTGATATAAACTTGATAATCATTCCAGGAAGTGATAATTCAATTTGCTTGATTTGCCTTCATTTTATGTCTTTCTTCTTTCTCTCACTGTCTCCTTATTGTGGCAGTTTCTTGGACCTTCCAAACCTCACTTCATCAATATACAGTGCTGAGCTGTCTGCCAGACTGCGCACCTTTCTTAAGGCATGCCCTCCTGCTGGGCCCTCGCCTCATGTTACAGATCTTGTTATAACAGTAGCTGACTTTGAAAGAGATCTTGCTCTGTGGAACATTAAGTAAGCCGGTCCTTTCTAGCTTCTGATGTTATGGACAAAACTTGCTTTGTCCCAAATCTGTTGTTAACACGCTTTTTTTCAGCTCTGTCAAAGGTGGAGTTAATGCAAAGGAGTTATTGGGCTCCTATATAAGCAACTGGATTAAGGAGAAGCATGTAACTTTACTTGATTTCTGCAAGACTAGCATGGTATGAACTTATCACCTTTACCTCCTAGTTCATTTTCTATTATACTGGATGTAGCTCTACTTACTAAATTTTTTGTCAACATTCATGAATATCTCTGAAAGTCTCCCTATTGATTGATTTTGGTGTAGTTGCAGGTGAAATGTTCTGATCACAAGGCTCAACAGCTGACATGTCCTTCCATTGATGAGATCTATGATCAGTTGAGGCAGACGTTGAATGAATATGAAATTATTGTTCGTCGTTGGCCAGAATATGCTGTTGTCTTGGAGAGTGTAAGTCCACCCCTGTAATCTTCTTCTCTTGGTGTGGAATTGACTGCACATGCAGCTCTGGAAATATGGAATTTTTCTCAAGTATAACAACAGCGAGAATCATAAAATATTAACGATATTTTATTTTTTGTAGTGATTAATTGGTTTACATCATTAACCTAAATGCCCACCCACCCCCCCCCCCCCCCCCACACACACACACACACAAGGTTCCACCATATTGGTGAGGCTGGTTTGGCAATTGGTACAATACTCGATAATGAATAGTCTCAGGAACCTATGTGACCATCTCCACCCAATTTACGCTCCTATTGGCTGCTTAATGAATAGCCTCTGGAATCTATGGGAAAATCCTTACCTAAGTCACGCTTCTATTGGCTGCCTAAAGAATAGCGCTATAGCCTAAGGAATCTGTGGGAAAATCTATACCTAGTTCATGCTTCTATTGGCTGCCTAATGCAGCCTCCCCTCCCCCTAGATTGGTTCAAGTGATAGAAATCCCTTTTTACTTCTTTAATATTACCAAGCATGTAGTATTTAGTGTAATTGCCTTCGAGCAATATCGCATCAAAAGTTTACTTGTGTCTTGTTTTGAAAAAAAATTCTTCGTCCATTTATATTGTTTTGCATGCAGGTGATGGCAGATGTTCAAAATGCAGTAGTGGAGGCCCTGGAGAAACAATATGCTGATGTTTTGTCACCATTGAAGGACAATCTTACAAACCTGGGCCTTAAATATGTTCAGAAATTCGCTAAAAGATCTGACAGCTTTTATACAGCACCTGCAGAGGTGAGTGCTGTGAGGAAGAATGTTTTGTTCGTTAGTTAGATTATTAAAATATATAATTGTTTCTTCAGATGTATAATTATTTGAAAGCAAATAGTGACATATTTCTCCCTATAATTTGTCAGCTGGGAGTTGTTTTGAATTCCATGAGAAGAATGCTTGATGTGCTGCTTCCAAAGGTTGAGGCCCAGCTGAAGACCTGGACTGCTTGTATCAATGATGCTGGAAGTGCTGTTCCTGGAGAGCGTCTTACTGAAGTTACAATAATGCTTAGAAGCAAATTCAGGAACTACATCCAAGCAATTCTTGAGAAGCTAGTGGAAAATGTAAGTGGTGCTAACATAATTTATTACATAACCATTTGCATTCGTATTTCACAATTTATATTGAACAATGATTTCTGGTATTGACTGGCAAGCCCTCTTATGCGATTTTATATTAACAGTAGATCTCTATTAGGAGCATAATTACGTATATTAAGAGGTAAGCAGTTAACAGACTCATGAAAAAGGGTAGATAATATACAGGGAGCAAAGTTTAAGATATTCCTTTTGACAAATTAAATGAGATGGAAGCATCTTCCCGAAAAAGTCTTATAAAATTAAGATTATTTTGTCACTTAAGCATGCAAGTACGAGTCCTAAGCTATATCCAATTAACTCATATCTCTATAATATGGTATTTTTTAAAAAAATTATTCTTCTTGACATATTGTAAAATCACAGTAATTAATATAAAATCTTTTTGACGTTATACAAGCATCATCAATGCCGTCATTTTTCATAATAGAATTGCGGGAACACTGAAGCAGCTTTAATTTTTGACAAAACTCCATATTATCACTCCTATTAAGTGATGCACAGAAAGTTGTGTTCTCTCACTGTCTCACAGTAGGTTTGCACTCCTTGGGCTTGGATACAAAGACATTTGCTTAGATCATTAAAAACAAGACAGAGATGCTTCTGTTATTTCACCTTCTGAAGTTTCTCTTGTTTTGCAGACGAGATTGCAAAACTCAACTAAGTGGAAGAAAATAATTCACGATTTTAAAGAAACTTCTGCTGAGTCAGATGTACAGAGCAGAATGCAGCCTCTTCAAGATTTGTTGATAAAAACTATAGAGCATCTCCACTCAATACTCGAAAACCCTGTATTTCTAACAGTTTGCCGAGGCTTCTGGGATAAGATGGGACAGGTTAGACGGCACCCCCCTGGATAAGGTTTCAAACTCCATCTATTTATATTGTATGCTTTAGCTAATATACCTTCCTTTTTGCATCGTAGGAGGTTCTGAATTGTTTGGAGAACAACAAAGAAAACAGGTCCTGGTACAAGGGACTGCGAATTGCTCTACAAGTAAGTCCACCATATTTACAGCTTAATATGTTTTGTTCTTTACATATCTGAGTAAATGTTTTGTCCTTAACAAGACAAACTGTCATATTCATATAAAATGCAGGTGTTAGATGATACATTTACGTCAAGAATGCAGCAGTTGCTTAATTATCGTGTTCCAGACTCGGATCTAGAGCCACCCAGGTGTATAATAGAAGCACATTCCATGCTTCAGTAGGATTGTGTACGCAGCATAGAGAGTATATTTCACTACAAAAAGGCTTTTCTTATTCAATTTGGGGGGTCTGATCCTGATAGGCGCTGAAATCAAAGAGGGTCTGACCGTGTCTACTGCTATCCTAGCCACCATATTTTTTCTGTCTAAGAAGCAGTGCTAGCTCTATAGGTAAATCTAGTATATACAATATTCCAAAAAAAAAAAATCCAGATATAGTTCAGTCAGGTGTGTATAGAAAACAGCTACTGATTTTTTGTCCATTTTTCCGGTGGGGAGTTTTGTCATTCATCCGAATCTTCCCCATTATTACCGAAAATACTATAATTCATTGTTGATTCTATATCTATGGAGTTGAGAAAATTCTTGTGTATCGGTGTATGGAATATGTTTAGCAGGTGGGCAAGAAAGCTGTAGATCCGAGATGTCGTAGCTTAGAAGACTAGGATAATAGTATATTGCTTACTGCTCCTTTACATATTCTGATATATTAGGAAGAAGCTATGCAATTGAGTATTTGTGAAATATGCTTAACTCTGTTCCAAAATAATACAAGTGCAAAGTATTCTTGTTTAATAGATTCGTCTCTTACTATTTTTTATATATTCTGTTCTTGTTTACTCGTGTGTATTTGGGTTTTATTAGGTTATATATAGTTAGTATTTTATAATTATTTCTTTCGTATTTTGATGTATTTCTCTTGCATTATTCTACGGAGTAATATTTCCCTTACCACGTTGATTTGGGGTCAAGGAAGTATGTAATATTTGCCTTAGCAATATTTTTGGCAAGTTTTGGTCATTCCAACTTTGCACATTTCTACTTTATTTTTGGCGATTTTATCAACTAAAAAGTCAAGGTGATAAAAAATCGGGCCGGGTCGGGCCTAACCATAATTTCTCTTGCCCAAACCCGTAAAAAGTAGTGGGCTTTTTTTGGGTAGAGTTTGAGCTTATTCGCCCTATTTTTGAGTCGGGTTAACAGGCGTGACCGATGTTGATCACCTCTACTAAAAAGTATTTTTCTTTGAATCACTCAACTTATAGACTTACCTCTTCAAACAAGAGTACCAAGTAATAGTAATCAGATAAATACATTAAATAAAAGAAAGAAAGAACAGCGACATTAGCAAATACATATCCCAAAATGTTCCAAGTTTACAATCATGGGACATACTTTAATGGGTGGGCTGTGGATCTTGTGATTTTGTCCGTCATTGTCAGCTTCTGTCAATCTTTGATTACTCCACTATTTGGCACATTCTGTGATCTCATTTTTTGGCACCTTATGTGATTCTATTACTGTTTTCTTTTTAATTTTTCATTTTTGACATAAGCGTAAAGTTATTACGACTACAATTTATTTTGTTATATACCCTGTAATGACTAATGAGTATATAGAGATCTCGACATATTAACGATCAAAATTGTACATAGAAATAAATGAAAAATCATCAAGTTGAGTATAGCAAAACCCGAATTTAAAATTCGGGGAAGTCTCTATGAACTGCCAATGCCCAATAGTGTAATAGCACAAGGCAGAATGATAGAGACATGATTAAATTATTGATTTATAGAATATTAGCACATACATTAACCAAATCTATATAGCTGCTATATATTGTTACTGGCCGACCCAACAATAATATAGCGTATCATTGATTAGGTTAATTGGCTGTTAGCAAGAATTTATGCCATGATATACTCTGATTGATTCAAAATAATGGAGCAACTGCTTATTATGGATTATTATATAATAAAGTGGTGTACCAATATTATGGACCTTTTTGTATGAATAACAACGTCATTTCTTTTCTAGGCATCAAAATTCAGTGCACTGCATTATGCTCTAGAATGCCAAGTTGGTAACATGGATCAACCACGTGTACGGTCGCGATCGAGGAATAAAATCAGAAAATTCAAGTTACATGGCTTGTAACTAAGGCATATATTCACATAGGTACAAACTGGGGAAGGGGTGTGTAATGAAGGTTCCTGTCAACTTTTGGAACTTTGGGTTAGTTACTACGAAGTACTTACTAGTAGTAGTTAGGGTGTTTGTGTTTGTTTGGGAATTAGGTATATGCTAATTTGACTAATACACTAGGAGAATAGAGATCTTGTGGAATCCACACCCCCCTTTTATTTTCATATGTTTGTACTTTACACACTCCATGTCTTCCTCTAGTTTTAAGGTGGCGCTGAGCCATTTCGTGCGTTGGCCTAGAGATCACCAATTGAGTATGTGTCGCGCCTAGTGGATAATTAGGGCTTGTTATATGTATTAGCGGATCACTTATCGACCTGTCATGTGTCATGTTGATTATTATAAACGAAACTAAGGGTGGTGTAGTGTAGGGCTAAAGTCAGGACGGGTGATACCACCTCATTACCAATTCTACGCTTTATATTTTCACCCTTGGGCATGGTCTTGTCACTTATTTTGAATATGAAAATGTATCTATTTGATACAATTCGTGATAAATTTGAACTTGTTTGGATCAGGTTTTGTTCAAGCTAGTTTTAGGTAATCATTTATTCAGTTTAACTTTTGATAATCAATTCAAGTTGGTGTAATTGAATTAGTCACTTCATTCTAACCTTGTATCAATTCCCTAATTGTACAACAAAATCAATCAAATTTAAATACTTTGTAAAAAAAGTTGGGAATTTCTCATATTTTCTACAAAATTTGATCATTATATGATCATAATAGAATTTAAACAAATGTATTTTGTCCCAACTTGATTATATGTCTAGATTCGCCAGTGTTGATGGATTAGAATTTGGAAGAAGTCCAAAGTAAACCCCATTCTACATCACATAACTTCGAGTAAAGACAAATAATCCAAATAAGACAAATAATCAAGTACACAAGATAACTTTTCATGATTATTGATTAATAATCAATTGACATTGGAATGGACGATGTATATCATCTTTACGTGCTAGAACAAGCATAGTAGTTAATCTAATTAACTGGTACTAATTATATATTGTTGAAGTAGTATAACCTTGTCTTTCCAGCTTTGCAGGAGCAAGTTTGTATGTAAACGGCACTTGATGCAATATACTCTTGAATTTTATACTCCGTAATTCCTTTAATTAGCCAAGTAAGGTTGTAACTAGGGAAGAATAAGTCCAAATTAAAGCTCATACCCTTGAATTGCCGACCGTTAATAAAGTCTATTACAATGCTTAAAGTTATTTAAAGTATATAATAATACATCACTATCATAGAAATTGCCTCTAGATAGATACCAAATATAATCAATTAGGTTGACCAAATATTATATGATTATACTCTAGTTTGAAGAATTAGTTCATAATCCTATATTATTAGTAGTAGATTAGCATAGCAAGTGGTGATTGTAACTTGTAATTACTCTCAAATCATAAGTCTAACACACGTTATGAAGAGACAATGAGGCTAAATCCAAGCATAAAAGGCCAATTATGCATTTGACTTTGTTTTGGATAAAATTTTCATGTTTATCTAATCTCTTAAGATTGCGATTATGCCATAATTTTTACAAATTGTGTTATAAATTATAGCTTTTTTGGCTCTATTATCCATCATTACTTAGTGCGAATAAGGAAATATATAGTATTAGTACATATTTTAGAAAAGTTAACAGTAATTTTTTGTCATTTCAAGATAATATGAATAACGATAAGAAACAAACTTATAAAAAGAACGATAAGACTTATGTGTATTATCAATTTGGTAACTATGTGTTCATGATTATGTAATATTAAAAACAAGAATTGATTTGATGAAGGTCTTTTGATATCTTGAAAGAACCATACAATTGGAGTAAATAAGGTTATCTTACAAATTGAATTTACCAAGTCTTGAACAATTTTCAGTTGATAGCGTTGATCCATTCTTATTTCCTAGATTTATACTAGTACAATACAACTTGGTTATTTTGTTAATTTTATCATCCATCTAGAATTCTAAATGTTGTGCAAAAATGTTCACATTATGCTCAATTGATTCACACGTACCTATTACAAAGTATAAAAGATCTACTATTAGTTTAACAATACAACAATTGAAAATTACAAGGTATTCTCATTTTTGTTTATTTTGACATGCATTCTCAGTTGTGAACTTGTGATATTAAATTAATTGACTTTTCTCCTTGCATTGAACTTTTTGTTGATATTTAGTGAAACCATCATTAAATAACACTATGTACACTTTTCTCTAAATACAAAATTAAAGTTGGAATTCATTATTCATAGAACATTTTCAATACTTTTCTCCCTATTTTTATTTTGTGGCTACTTTTTGTGTAGCAAGTTCACAACGTTGCCCTCAATTTATTTGTATTTACATGATTAAAATTATGTAATTGAGTTGTTTTTAATCATATTTTCTTTCTGTTTAATGTGACTTAGTTCTTTAGATAAGTTTTCTTAAATTAAATTAACTTGAAGCCGCTAGATCAAGTATCGTTCATTTGTTATAAATCATATAATCCTGTTTTTAGTTTTTACTAAGATATGAATGAAATTAAATGAGACTCATTTGTAAATGAGTGTTACATGCTTTATCAACAAGTGCTATGGAGTATTAATTACCCGTATGCTAACTGTCTAATGTAATATCTACTATTACGGATCAGAGTTCTAACAAGTCAAAATAAAAATCCCTCAAAAATAATAAAAGTCAATTAAAATCTTTAAAGTCCAACACAAATTTTGACTTTCTTCCAAAGTTTGTATGGAGTATGACTTTCCTCCTAATATGCATTATAAATAAATACTCCAAAAAGTGTTAAAAACTCCCTTACAAATTAAAGATTGTAAAACTCTTCCTTCAAAAAAAAGAGGAGTATTTTTTTTTTTTTTTTTACCTCTAACTCGTGGTGTTTAACACCGCAAGAAACCCATTATTTAAACTTAAATTATTGTATATTGTGTCATGTAATATAAAATGATTTGCAACAACAATTGATTGAATACACCTATAACCTATTGATTTAAATAAACATCTCTCCTTTGTCGATCAAACATCCTACACATCAACTTTTTACGCAATCACCAAATTAACCAACAAACAAAATCTTTCAAAATATTAAACTAAACACTCCGTATAATAGATCAACACCTAACAAAAACACAATATCAAAAAACATACTCCATTCAAAAAACACAATCACAAACCCCAATTTTTAATCATACTCGTTGAAACATCTCATGAACATACGCAACGAATATTACAATTTCAACACGCTGAATACGAAATTACCAAATTACCCCCCAAACAGCTGTTAAACACTGTACCAAATCACACTCCTATAATCCCCAAGTTCAAGGAACCCCCAACAAAAACATTAAATGTACCATTACCTTTCCTAATTATCTTCGTCATCATCATTACTTAAATTACCATTATACCCTTTCATTATTTTCTAATTTTGAATTAATCAGAAATCTTTGAGGAGTTTACGGACTTGTTCCAAGGTAACGAAAAGCACAACAGTAAATGGGCCCTGTCTAGAAATGGTAGGAATAAACCCTTTGTAAAGAGCCATGATCCCCTCAGATCGGACGGTCTTCAACGCACAATCAAGCGCACCATTATACGGCGCCGTTTCACCACTAGCCACCTTCATATTCATAACCCTTGTTTTAATCACATCCACCGGATTTGATACGACCGCCGCCACAAACCCCGCCGCAAAACTAGCCGTTACGTGGGTCCCAAGCCCGTCCTTCATCACCCCACGATCAATTATCGACTCCTTGATCTGATCGTACGACGCTAATTGCGACGCGGTTACGAGCATGGCGCGGTTGACTGTAAGGCTGGAGCCGCGCCATAGAGAGGTGATGCCTTCGTCTTTGACCATGCGTTGGATTGCTTCGACGACGGATTTGTAGTTCCGGCGTTGCGACGGTGGGAGACGGCCGTCGGCTTGCATGCGGACCATTGCGACGTCGGCGGGGTTACCGACGGCTGCGCCGATTCCGCCTGCGACGAGGCCAGCGGCGATTTTGCGACCGAGGGTGAGGGAGCCGGTTTGTGGGTCGGTCCATTTGGTTTTGAGGATTTCGTAGAGGCCCATTCGGGTGGTGGAGTAGAGGGTTTGTCGGAGTACGGTGGCGGAGACGCCGGAAAACATGGCGGCGACGCCTTCTTGTTGGACGATACGGACGCCGACGCCGATAGGGCCGACGCGTGGGGGTGGGGGTTGGGTTGGGAGGGTGATTGTATGGGGGACGGAAGACGGGTGGAAGGCGAGAGCAGGACGGAGGGTGGTTGTGGTTGTGGGGGCTATGCCGGGTTCGCCTTGGAGTTGCATTCGGACTTTAATAAGGTCGAGAGGGTGGGTTGAGCATCCAGCGATAATGGATGCGATTCCACCCTCTACAAATCCTTTCACTCCCATCGTAGTAGTTGTTTGGTTAACACAAAAAAGAATTAATTAGATTGGTTGGTTTATAATGAAAGAATCGGCTAAAATTAGAGAAGACTAACTGAGGATTGATGATTTATAATTAATTGGACCAATTGGAATTGGAGATCATCTCACTGGAGACGAGGAGATGAGAATGGAGGCCGAAAGCTATAGAAGAGTAATGAGGAACGTGAGACCTGTGAGACATATGAATTCAGGGTTTACGTTTGAAAACACTTGTAAAAAATGATGTGAGATATTTGGTGATTTTAAAGGGACTATTTATAGGTGATTTTGGGAAACAAGGAAGGGAGGTGGGAAATAGGAAAGGTTGGCTTTAACGCGATGAAACGGGTGGGGCTAGGTTACGATTATTCTAATATGGTTGCCTCCAATATACGCGGGATATTGCCAATGAATTAGCACCTCCACTTTTCTTTTCCCTTTATGACTTTATTACCCTTGTGCTTTTTACCCTAAACTTTTATACGCTCTAGAAACAAAATTTCAACCTTGTGGTTTTGGAAATACTATGTAAGAATATAATTGGAATGGAATATATACGCCTTTGGTTGGTTGTTATTAACTTATGACAATCTTTTTGTACATAACTTTAGCTACCCTCAACTTGGTGAATTTGGTGTTACGGACTTACGGTGTACTTTATCTAAATGAGTTACAAGCTGACAAAGTATCGAGTAACAAAGAGTAGATTAAGATGATGCTATACACAACATAAAGCTATATGTAACATCAAGTTGAAGGTATAGGTTTTGGGTTTTTCTTATTTTTGGGGGAATTATTGAAATATTGCCAATTTCATTTTAGAATTATTGGTTACCATATTCGAGCTAAGTGATATAAAGAAAGTAATTGAAGTATGTATGAAGAGGATTTTCATATACTTATGGAATTGATATTATAAATTAAAAAGGGAATTTTTATACTTATCTATTGTAGAATAATGCATTGAATACCTTCTCTAGATTTGCATACCTTCATCATTTTTTTTAGGTACAAGTACATAATTTACATATTCTATCTTGATGAAATATACACATAATCTTTGGATTTTTTATTCTATCTTGATGAAATATATACACATAATCTTTGGATTTATTATTATCATTACTATTATTTTATTTCCTAGTTGGCATTTTGGCAACTATGCCATTGATGTTAGCTTTTTTGGGCTTTTTAATATGCTTGAAATGGATGACTTTTTAGACAAAGCCCGACCCAATGTGATCACCTCTAGTGAAAACCCATTATAACTTGTATGTTAAAAATTGTCCGATTTTCTTTTTACTATATTCATCTACATTTGTTTTATATCATACTCCACAAACGGTAACTTCGTGTATGGATGGTATTTCACACATACATCATTTAAAAGTATTCATATATTTAGAGGAAAAAACTAACAAAGTTTTGTCTAGCTTGGTACGTTGTTTTCCTCAGGTCATAGAGGTTTGAGGTTGATTAGGGGTGGAGATCTATTTATCCTGTTCTTAACTCTCAAATATTTGATCCATATGTACTAAACAAAATTTAAAAAAATTATAAGGATTGATATTTGGTCACACTAGTATTTACCAATAAGAATTAAAAAAAAAAAAAAATTGTTTATAGGACAAATATTAGTTATAACTTATAAGTATGATATTTGAAGTTGGAGGGGCAATTTAGAACCAAAAGAAAGAGTGTACAAGTGAGGTGCCTTATTTAAATAATACGGAATACGTGAAATGTAAACAATGAACCAGTTGGCAAATAAAGTGCGAGGCCCAAAGCCCAAAGATGACATCAGACAATACATAAACAATGATACTCTACTGAACTAGTGTCAATTAAGATCTGTGATAATGCAATAAGTAATTAAACAGTTGATTGCGATACAAGAATGCTCTGTAGTAGCGACAAACACAAAACTAGGATTAATTGCTAAACTACAGTCAATGAACAGTGGGTTGACAAATGACAATTATAGATGAAGGCAGAACACTAGAACAACAATTATCTAAACTGATTCAACTCGAAAATAATCCGATCATACGGAGTAGTATAATATTGGCTTATAGTAACTCTAAACTCTCATTCGATTTGCACGAACATATTAAACCCATATGATGATCCTTGTGAAATTCTTAACCAAATATGACTCCAATCAGGGGCGGACCTTCCTTGAGGTGGGTCAGGGCCCGGCACCCCTTAATTTTCAAATTATTGGTCAAAAATAATATAATGTTTAATAATTACAATTAAAAAGTTATAGCATAGAGGTTAACTATTGTTATTTTTTACCAAGAGATTGGAGGATCAAACCTTGGTCCCCTAAACTTTTTAGTCCAAGATCCGCCACAAACTCCAACTGATTAGACCTTACTGGTGTGTCAATTAGTGATATTTTGTCAGCTGTAATAATAAGCAGGTGATTGGATAAATAAAAGCAGGTCCCATTGAGCACCTGGCACGTGGAGGGAATTATTAGAAAGGAAAATGTTTAGGTGGGGTAAGAGATTAGACAAGAAGGTTGGATATAGGGAGGGTGCTGACTGGCCTGCTTCCATGCATGTGTGTTCTACGCAACTCACGTCGACCACCGAAACTCAATCCAAAAAAAAAAATTAATATCGTCGCCTGAGAGATTCGAACTCTCGCGGGGAAACCCCATGTACTTAGCAGGCACACGCCTTAACCACTCGGCCAAAGCGACTATTAATGGTTCTTTTTTCAGATGAATATTATTTATACGCTATATTCTTCTTTCCAAAGTTAATTTAAGTCTTAATACTTTATATATGTGACCATTGCTTTCACTATTTTATTTTTCTTAATAATTGTAATTGGCAGATGTAAAATGACCCATAAATGATTATCCAACCCAAATATTCGACCCCAAACCTGTTAAACACATTTTAGCTTGATCCAAACCAATTTGGTCTAAACAAAATACCCAATAAACCAAAAGTATAAACCCAAAAACAATCCAAATGAGCCTTATTTGTTTTTTAAGGCAAAAGCGAGATTCATTTATTAACTCAAAATCAAGCAAAGCCAAAGTCACGAGACTTTGGGAAAATTCATACAAATTCGTTCCATATCAATCGGAGTTTCCCACCTAGCAATACTATGAGCAATTATATTACCATATTGCTTAACATGCCTAAGTATAAAAGAAGTAAAATTTGTGCTTAGAAAATTGAAATGAATCTTATTCATAAATAAATGAAATGACCTGATTCGAAAAGCTCGGTTGTCATAACTAATTTCACTATAATTACTGTAGTGGTCAACAACTGTATGAACCTCCATGCAACACCTTCAATTCTCATGTTAGTAATTAGTATTGCAATAGAAGTATATAAGTTTACCTATAAAGTAAAATAAACCACAAGTAAAATTTGGCTCATCCTACAAAGTTAGAGCTCAAATGTTAATAAGTGAGGGCAATTTTCTCTTTACCTCATCCTCTAATCTCACTTATTTGGAACATATAGCTACATAAGTAATAAAGTAATACTCGTAGTAGAGATTGCAAAAACCAATTATTATATAGTTCATAGTTGGACCAAAGATTCATTCATTCTGTCACTCATATTCTTGTAAGATCCGAGCAAGAGGCGTAGGCCAACATTAGAGCCTTTGGAGTTTTTTAGTAGAATCTTATTTGGGCTGCTATAAAAATTAACTCCTAATATAAACCATCAAGTCTCCTTGTTAGGCCCAAAAGGTGTTTCTTAAATCTTAAGTATAAAAACGGCTCTTAAAACGTAGTTAAGCCTTATGTGCCTATATCATTATCTTAAATTAGGCTTTTATGTCATGACCTATTTATGTTTATCATTTTTTTTTGGACAAGTATTTATGTTTATCATTAGATGCTTATATCATACAAAGTATCTTAAATTTTCTAAATTATTTTATGGAATCCTTGTCTTTCTTTTAATATAGAAAACTAATTTCCATTATTAATTTCTATTTAGATATGTTTTTTTTTTTTTTTTTTTTTTTTTTGCAAGGAAAAGAGACTTTACAAATCAAAACTCTCTTAATTGTCTGAAAACATTTTGACCCAATTAGCACCTCGTGGGCATCAATCTTTTGGAGTGCGGGAAGCGGGAGTGAAGGAATATCATTACCAAATTTACTACTATATTAAGGGTCTGTTTTGTTCAGTTTAATTTTAATTATTTTAGTTCAGTTCTTGATTTTCTACTCTCATTAATAATTCAAGTTCAATTCTATTTAGTTTAGCAGTTTAGTTCAGTTTAGCTCCAATCAGTTTAGTTCCTAATTTCCTTTTCTCATAAATAATTCATTTTAGTCTCAATCAGTTTAGTACAACATCAATCAGTTCAGTTCAGCCTCAATTAGTTCAATTCAATTCAGTTGTATTCATTAAATCGGAACAGGTCCTAAGTACTACGAGTACTCAATGATCAATAGTCTGAATCGTTTATGTATATATATTCCGTGCGTTAACACCAATATATTTGCGTAATTAAAAATAAAAAATTACTAAATAAATAAGAAACCGCCAAAACACACATAATACGCCATATCGCCTAATGAGGTTGGTTGGTTTGGTAAAACATCGGTCATAAACACGCAATTTGACGACTAATTTATCCATCAAACTCACTACCATTTTCTCTCTCCTCAATATTCTTCCCAAACCAAAACAAAAACCACACTCATTATTAGCTCAATACAGTAATTATTCACCTAATTTAACTAATTTATTTTCTTCATCTTTCATTCCTCCATTTTTCCTAAAACTCCCCAATCTCTCTCATCAGATGCGTAAACCTAAATCCCCAAATCACCTCTCAAATCCCTCGTTTTCGCCTGCATCTCACCGCCGCCGCCGTCGTCGCCGCCGCAATCGACGGCTCACTTCGCCGGATTTATGTGTGAGAGTCAGAATTTTGGATTTCTGATAAGGTTGTTGCTCCTCCTTGGTGTGGGGTGATTTCCGGTAAATGCTGCAGATTCCGGTGTTGTTATCGGTTGCGTTGTTGATTTTTACGGTGGTTTTGCGGTGGTCGTTGAAGAATGATGAGACGAAGAAGGAGGAGATTGAAGTTTTGGTTTCTCGTCAAGCTCCTGCAATGGCGGATTTCGATGTGTTTAAGGAGGAGAGAGAATTTAGTGGATTTAGTACTAAAATGATGATGAATTCGCCGCGGTATGAGTGTGCTGTTTGCTCTTCTTTTACCTCTACTAGGTGCTCCCGTTGCAAGACTGTTCGTTACTGGTAATTTTTTTGTTTTTTGCTTGATTTGATTGGTTTGAATATTTAAATCATTTGTTAATTTCATTTTGAATAATCTGAGTATTGTGATATTAAATCTTTGCTGTAATTATATTATTGGACCAATTAGATGAGGATAATGTTTGATTTTTATATGGAATAATCTGAGAATTGTGATTCCTTATTTATTAAATCTCTGTTATAACTATATAATTGAACTAATTAGAGGATAATGTATAGTAAATTAGTAATGTCGAATTTGCTTAATGTAAATGTATAGAGATAACAATATTGAAGTAGGAATCATAGAAATGGTATGGGCTGGAGTTGTGATTTACTGATTTGCGAATCATCTTGGAATGATTGATAAACATATGCAAAATGAATAGAGTAGAAGATTTTCAATTATATTGTTTGATATTGAGAGAAAAGGCAAATGTGATCTATTTTTGATGTGGGCATGTGGCTGTTGGGTCATGTGAGCTGGTGCTTGAATTTTGTGAATGGAATTATTGAGTTTTGAGCTTGTGATCAGGCATTTATTTTTAAGGAATAAAATCATAATAAAAATGTAAAAAAAATCATATAAAGAATAATGAGATATAAGACAATTGGAATTTCAATTTGCCAATTGTGCCCGGTAAGGGCTGTAAATGTTTTGGAGTCCGGCTCCTAAGAGTGTGTTTGGATAGAGAAGGGGAAGGAAAAGAAGGGGAGGGAGGGGAAGAGGTGGGGAGGGAAGACTGGAAGAGTGGTGAGTTTTCCTTCCAAATTTCTCTATTGTTGGAGGGATCAATTTCTTACAATATAATCCCTCCATTTCTCTCCGCTCCAATTTCCTTCCTTCCTCATTTGTTATTCAAATCAAAGATAGTCCATACCTCCATTTTCCTTCCCTTCTTTTCCCTCTATTTCTTTCAATCCAAACAAAGTGTGAAAATCTCTCACCAAATTCAACCTCATGAAGCCATGAAGATATACACACATTTTAGTCAAGTCAAATTTAATTTTTACTATTAGCTTAAAGTCTTGAACTATCTCAATATTCTACTAGTCAAGCCATAAACAGTACTGTCTTCAAGATCAATAATCAATTACCAAGTATCAAAAAATTTCACTTTAATCAAAATTTCCAATCTTGGTCAGTTAATGCTATTTCTGTATAAATTTTCCACCTTGTAATTTCTATAGTGGGGCTGGGTTTCCAAGGATAACCAATGAATACCTTGGAGAATTTGTATTTGATAGTGATGTGCAATTTCATGGGGGTGTAGGTGGGAACTAAAGCTTTTGCTGTATTACTCCAATGGAAGTCACACATATTTAGTTGGCTTGGCCTAAAGATTAGTTAAAAATATTTTGGAAAGAATGATTTATTAAGAATTTAAGGTAGTGTTTTGGACATTTAAGAGTTGTGTCAGGATGCTAAAGCCCTATTTGAGAGTTTATCAGCTGGTTCTCTGTGCTTTTATACTGGTTAAACAGAAATATTGTTTCAGCTGTGTGTCAAGGCTTGTGGATACTATCTGGCTTACATGATTCATTGATCTTACTTTTAGTTTAGCACAATTGGTTTTGAACTAATGCAATGTGGGTTATTTGCTTCTCAATGTTTCCCGCTTACCCTGTACATGGGTATTGCTTAGCATTTGGAAATTTGACTTGCTTAACTGTTCTGGTGGTTTGTGTTAGTCTTTCTTACTTTTGTTTTATTACTGGGGATACTATAGCTCTAGTAAGTGCCAAATAATTCACTGGAGACAAGGTCATAAGTATGACTGCCACCCTCAGAGCCCTGGAGCATTTGAGAGAGATAATTTAAATGAAAATGAAGAAATGATGGGGCAATGTGCGACAAATGATACCTGTTCTGCTGAAGATTTATCTAGGGTGGACGAGAAATTCACAAGTGGTCAGCTGAATCACGATGTTTTGGATTCTCCCATGCCCCGTCTATCTGCTGTGACAATTGAATCTTCAGACATTTACTCTGAAAGGAGGGAAATTGGGACACCTTTCTCAGACATTAGTGTACTTAATATGGACCAAAAAGAAGATAAGAATAAAACACTGGACATGAATATTTCAATGGGACTGGCATCCACTAGACTGATGAGTCCTGTGAAGAAATTGAACAGAGAGAAATCAAGGCAAAATGACAGAAGGAAATCTAGGTCTTCCAATCCAGGTCTGTCACCAAAATGTACTACAGATAATTCTTGTGATAAAGCTGTCTCAAGTAACATACATTCTTCCAAGTCCAAAGAAATTCCGTGTGTGGATAACGAGGTATTGAAGCATTCACAGACAATCAAGAATGACAAAGTCAAACCCTTGGCCAGTAAGAATTCTGGTAATAGTTTATTGCAATCAAGAAGCAGTAGTAGTTCAAGCCAGTTGCCACATAATGGTATTAAATCGTCTCTCCAGAAAGTTGTGCATCATTTAAAAGCCTCTCATCAGAAGAAGCCCCCTCTTTGTAACAGCTCGCTTGGAATTTCAAGAAACCCTGATAGCAAGGTCTCTTTCTAGGATCACTTCATTTCCTTCATTCTGATTTTTCTTGTCTTTTTACGCGTTGTAATGTGGTTTACTTTAATCCTGCAGACAGTGTTTCAATATGATGCATTTGTGAGTTTGTACGCCTCAAATGCAGTTGAGTTGAAACCATTTGGCCTTACGAATTGTGGAAACAGGTTTTTTCTTATAATCTCCCTTGCGTAGTTTGCACTCTGCACTTTGGAAAAAGTTTTGGTGTAAGAATGAAAGTAATATAATTCTTATCTACTAGCTACTATATGAAGAGAATGTCGGACTATGCCACCCCTTCTTTTCATATACACAACTCATCTTGGACAATAATATTACCCAAATGCTTCTAAGTGATCTGTCATTATTTCACAAGGGTAATACGCCTTTGATCTATGCAGCCCTGCCTCTGGCCCTCATGAATAAACCCTTGAGTTGCAACAAGCTACTTCTTCATAGATACTAATATACGATTACAGTTTAATGATCAATTTTGATCTATTCATCTAATTCGGAAACGGATATATCTAGCTCGCCCACTAACTACAGTTTGTTCTCTTTGCTCTGTCACTATTATCTGCTTATAGGATCTTGTGTCCAAATGTTTTGCAGCTGTTATGCAAATGCTGTGCTCCAATGCCTTGCTTACACTCGGCCTTTGACAATCTATCTCCTTCAAGGGACTCATTCTAAACAATGCAAGTACCTAATATTCTAATCTTTGAGCGTCTTGTGACTTGAAGTCTTGAACCCTTTTTAGTTGCCTGGGTTTTATGCTTTTCATTTTTTCTATTGCATTGCTCCTTTCAGGTTGGAAGGATGAATGGTGTTTTATTTGTGAATTTGAACATCTTATGCTGAAAGGAAGGGAAGGTTACAGTCCGTTATCACCTATCCGGATCCTCTCTAATATTAGTCATCTTGGTCATGGAAGAGAAGAAGATGCTCATGAATTTCTAAGGTGACATAATTTCTGAACTTTCAATTTCCTTGAGTTCTGCATAAGCGTAAATGGTCTTATTGTTCCTGTTGCTGATATGCCAGATATGCTGTTGATACTATGCAATCAGTTTGTGTTGAGCTGTCTGGATTTTCAGGTCCATTGGGAGAGGAAAGTACTCTTGTTGGCATGACATTTGGGGGCTATCTTTATTCTAAGGTTTGGGGCTTTTTGTTGATGGCAATAATTGATACTCTAAACTGTTTCATTTTTTGTACTCAACACACTTGGATGTTTGCTTGTACATCACTAATGAGCTTTGATATAATTTTCAGATAAAATGCATGAAGTGCCATAATGTGTCAGAGAAATATGAAAAGATGATGGATCTCAGTGTAGAGATAGATGGGGATGTCAGAACTCTTCAACAAGCTCTCAAAAAATTTACAGCTTCTGAAATGTTACAAGGGAATAACAAGTACTACTGCAGCAGGTTCTTTCCTCTCTCTCCTGTCCCTTATTTTCAGCTTTTTATTTTATTTTTTTGGTTAATTTCTTCTGCTGATGCATGAATTGTTCATTATACTTTTATGCAATAGATGTAAATCTTATGAGAAAGCCAAGAAGAAGCTCACTGTCTCCCAAGCACCAAACATCCTTACAATTGTGTTGAAGCGATTTCAGGTTGTTATTTAATAGCCTCCCTTGTCTATTGTTCTTTCTCATAACCAAGAAGAATTATTACAGATTTGGATGCTTATATTTTAACTCTCTCTTCCAGGCTGGCAATTTCACAAAGTTGAAAAAAGCGGTTCAGTTTCCAGAATTTCTGAACATGTCTCCTTATATGAGTGATTCGACTGATAAATATTCTCAATATAGTCTATATGCTGTGGTAGTTCATCTGGATGTCTCGAGGGCTGATTTTTCTGGCCATTATGTGTGCTATGTGAAGAATTATTGTGAAGAATGGTTCAAGATTGACGACAGTGCGGTATGTCTCCTTTGCGGCTTTGCCAACTCCTTGGAAGATTTTAGGAACTTTAGTTGATAGTCTGCTATATTATATCAAATTTACGGGAGCCTATTTTTCATTAGCTAACCTTTCACTCTGTACAGACTACAGACTATAGTCTGTATCTTACGGTGCCTTACTGCCTATGGATTGATTAGTGGCCTGCTGCAGGTTAGTAGCGTGGATCTGAAGAGAGTCTTATCAGAGGAGGCATATATGCTACTCTATGCGAGGTATGGATTCTGTTAACAGTTACTGTTCATTGTTCAAGTTAATAAAAGTTAAAATACAATTTTGAAAAGCCTGATGCAATTACTGCTAGATTTTAGCTCTAGTGCAAGGTATATGGGCTACTTGATTTTTGTCTCAATTGCATGTGCTTATGGTATGATAATATAGAGTTAAGTAGTTAACCATTCTGGGTAGCTCATTCAATTCATGGAGAAGTTGAGTGATCTATATATGCTCAGTTTGGTAACGAATCAGTGTCAAACGACTATAGATGAGTTCTTTGAAGTGGGTACAATATTGTAGTACTGCTCCAAATTACAAGCATTACAGAATGAGGCATGAGGTATGCTAGGAACTCCTTTTTCTTTTTGGGCGCATGTGGTTGGGGAGAGATGATGGTACTTTGGGTGCCAAGATGTTACTGAACTGAAAACATGTATTATATTTTGGCTTCTTTCTGCATCCTTCCATGTTAATATGAAGTATGATTTTACTGAAGAGCTTATATATGTAAGAGGAAAAGGACAAACCTCAACGAAATATATCTAGATATTGGTCATTTATAACTAGGATTTACCTGTTACATGCTTATGGTTCCCTACTTCTCTCTTGGAATACCTCTAATTGGTTGTATACGAAAGTATGGTGTTTATTTAATGGAAGTTCAAGCGTCTACAGTTTTTGTAGTGAACTGTTTTTGGGAGAAAATATCTCAATGCTTTTTGGATCACTATTGATTATAAAACTTTTTTACTGCAGGGATACTCCAAGATCCCTAGCATCAAGGAGGGAATTTTTTGATGGCATGATTTTTGAATCTGGTTACGGTGAAAAAGACGTATTGTCCAAGGTCGGGCATAAAAGATCTGATGTTAGTGTTGATCCTTGGGTGATGCAGCATCAGTCAAGTAGAAACGGTTATGCAAAAGACCCTTCTTCATATGTAGAGGAGTGGGTTACTCACTCTGTTGAAAGCATTCCGAGGGTAGACTCATCAAGTGAGGTATCTTCCTTGTTCAGCTGTTCGGAAGAAGGCACATGTAGTACACCAAGCACCAAAGATTCTGCTAGTGCGGATGAATACTCTGATTATTTGTTTGGGAGAGGCAGTGTTTTTGGTCGTTAAGCTTAAATGGTTCTTGGAGAGACCTTACTCTGGAATTTAGGTCCATCATTTTTGAGTTTTAAATGCCGGGGAACAGATAGTAATCACAGGAAAGAAGGACGATGAAGTATTAGAGAAGTTCTGCTATAGCCTATAGGTATATACTTTGTATATGTTAGATTGTTAGGTATCTCCCGTACATTTCAATGGGAGTGTAGATTAACAATAACTTAATCCAGTTTTTAGCTACATATCTTTTGTGAGTTCCACACTTGGTGCTTTGCTAGTTATGAGCACAGCAAAATTAAGCTCAAATGTTTTATTCAGGTTTGAGCTTTTGTGACACAGTTAAGTTAATGGTAAATGTGAATTTTGTCAATTTCACTGTATAGTAGTATAACCTTAACTTTTGTTCTAGCTCCTTTAATTTACAGCTTAGTTATCGACGCCTTGTAGTACTATGTGCCATATTATAAGTCATTATGTATACTATGTACACTTTGTAGAGGGTAGAGTAGAGGGTTTGTCAGAGTATGGTGGTAGAGACGCCGGAAAACATGGCGGTGATGCCTTCTTGTTGGATGATACGGACACCGACGTCAATGGGACCGACACGAGGGGGTGGGGGGTTGGGTGGGGAGGGTGATTGTGTGGGGCGAGAAAGACGGGTGGAAGGCGAGAGCGGGACAGAGGGTGGTGGGTGCCAGACTGGGTTCGCCTTGGAGTTGGATTCAGACTTTGATAAAGTCAAGAAGGTGGGTTGAGCATCCAGCGATAATGGATGGGATTCCACCCTCTATTAATCCTTTCACTCCCATGTTTTTGTCGTAGTTGTTTGGTTGACACAAAAACGAATTAGGTTGGTTTATTATGAAAGTATCGGCTAAAATTAGAGAAACTAATTGAGGATTATTATTAATAGGACCAATTGGAATTGGAAATCATCTCACTGGAGACAAGGAGATGAGGATGGAGGCTGAAAGTTATAGAAGAGCAATGAAGAATGTGAGACCTGTGAGACATGAATTTAGGATTTCTGTTTGAAAACACTTGTAAAAAATGATAGTACATAATATACATATTCTTAGATGAAATATACAAATTATTATATTTGGGCTTCTTAATATGCGCAAAATGGGTTGAATTTTTTAGGCAAAGCCCGACCCGATGTGATCACCACCCGATGTTAAAAATTGTTTTATATCAAACTCCACAAATGGTTACACTATATGGATGGTATTTAATACATACATCACATTTGAAAGTAATCATATATTTAGAGGACAAAACCAACAAAGTGTTGTCTAATTTGGTATGTTGATTACTTATCTCAGATCATAGATGTTTGAGACTAATTAGGAATGAGACCATTTTATTTTTACAAAGACTAACATCTATGATCATCGACATTCTCTTCAATCATGCCCTAATCATAGATGTACGTAACGGATTGAGACCATTACTCCTACATTAGATCACCTCCATCATCGACATTCTCTTCAATCATGCCAGGAAAACGAGCACCACTCGTTAATGAACCTAAATTTAACAAAAGTGCAATGTCGAATAAAACACAATATATTTACCCTTGATCTGTCACTTTTAATAACAATCACGGGGCTAATAAAAAACCGAATAAAGCATGAAGAATACTTTGTAAAAGTTTAGGCGAAAATATAAAAGTAGATAGTAGTACTTGAGCCTTGCACATTGATTACTTCATTTCCTTCATTCCAATTTTTCTAGGATCAAAACCACAAAATAACGCAAGTATCTCGTTTTGTGTAATAAAAATGTATCGATTTGTGGGAAACTGTAAGTATGAGACACTTACGTTATTTTTTTGTTAATTCTGAGCTTAATTCGGGTCCCTAAGGACTAAAATGACCCCCTAAAACTAGGGGTGAAAGTAATTCGGATTAAAACCGAACCGAACCGAAAACCAAACCGAATTAGTAATTTGGTTTGGATTTTTTTTAATTCGGATTGGATCAGATTGGAAAAATTAAAAAATATGGATTACGGATTGGATTCGGTTAGGGGTTTAAAAAAAACCGAAAACCGAATTACAAACCGAATTTTGATCCAATACTTTAAGCCCATTTTCTTTTTCAAAGTATCCAACCACTTTCCCCTTTCATATATAAACTTAAAAAAAAGAACCTAATTCTCAATTCTCCTTTCTCAATATCTTACTCTCTCACAAAGAATGTAGTAAACAAGAAATGATTGTAGGAAATTTCAGGGTAAAGTTCGAGTTTCGGATTTGAATGTTGCAAAAGAAGGGAACAAATTTCGGTTTGGATTGGATTCTAATTTGAAAAACCGAATTAATTCGGTTTGGATTGGATTGGATTGGATTGAATCTTAGTTCGGTTTGGATTCGGATTGAGATTTCCAAAACCGAATTAATTCGGATTGGATTCGGTTTTGGATATAATCCAAACCGCAAACCGAACTTTCACCTCTACCTAAAACCTTAACCGAAAATTTTTCAACATGTAAACCGATAAAAAATTGAATCGGGCTGCAATTTACAATTTATACGAACTTTGGGGCTGTAATTTGCAAAAAAAAATTTAAATGGCTGCAATTTGCAAAATACGAACTTTAAATGGCTGCAATTTGCAAATTTTCCAATTATGAAGTGAGATAGTGCTTGTTTTTCTGTAGGGCCTTTTATCTGCTGAACATCGTATACAAATGTGTCAACTAGCCTGCAAAAGTTCAGACTTTATTATGGTAGATGCGTGGGAGGTAATATGCTGCTAGCTATTTTTGTAATGCTTAAATATCCGGTCTTTGAGCATTTTCTTTCCATGCATCCTCTGATGGAGATGTGTGATGTTGAGATATCCTTTTATATGTTTGAATAGTTAGGACATAAAAGTACAATATGTCCATTAAGTCAATAGAGATAGAACAAATGAGCTAACTTGTAATATTGGCCTTCTCTGTAACATTGCAATTTTTAGCACTAGAAACCCCATGGGACTCCTGTAATTCTCTTGACAAACATTGGCAAATAATATTGAGGTTTTATTTTTGTTAACATGAAAGTGTCATTGCCCTAGACAGTTAGACCCCAATAATTTTCCTATGGCTGTAGAAGATATAATGGGGGATATGAGGGAGAAGGATGACCTCTCAACTGCAACGGGCAATTAGCTTTCTAATTGTCTTGTTAGATGAGCTTTTTGCATTCATGAGCTGTGATTTTTTATTCCTTTTTTTAAATCTTTTTTCTGCAGAATAATATTAAGAATGTGGATGAACCCATCTCAAACAAAATTAGTTCAACTCGAATAAGGTGAGATAGTCACTGTCTCACTGACTCATGGAAGAAATTTATAACTAAGGGCTTCAATATCTATGTTTGTTGTGCTTTCAGGGACTGCATCGCAAGAGGGTTGTCAGTGAAGTACCTAACAGCTGATGAAGTAATAGATTATACACGAAAACATAACCTTTATCAACATCAATCGGATATTTGACATCAGCTCTGCAATTGTAAACAACGAACCTGAAAGGAGGAAATGGAGGGGGCATGTGCAAAAGGAGTCCCTCCCTATTCAACATGTTACATGTAGCCAGACTTCGATTATAAACAACAAAGCGCTAATATTATACCATCATATTTTTAGGTCACATTCCATGACATGAGTTGATGGTTTTCTGTTACTACCAAGTTAATTGTAGAATGCTCTCTCTGGCCTCTTACATGGTTTGTTTTCTCATGGTAGTATTTAACAAAAGTCTTGCATTATTGGTGATGCAGGGAAAAACAGGTGAGAGAACATAATTGAGAGGGGTTTTCCAAATTTACATGGTAGCATATGTATGTATATAGATGCTCCGACCAAAACTTATATTTGAGATAACTTTTGCCTTAGTTCTTTGAAAATAATTTGCGCTCATCAAACTTGTGGTTGTGTCGAGGTTCCCCAACCCTTTATTATTCAAACACAGAGCACCACACAATGCATTTAATATTTAACAAAAAAAAATAATTACTCGTAGGAAAGATAGATATATAGCAGCATTAAAATGTGGTAAATAAAAAATAAATATTCCCCAAAACATAGAGGAATTACAATAAGCTATAATTTCAAGTATTAACCTTTGTCTCCTAAGACCAGAAGACTAAGATATGATGTCCACCCAAGTGAGGAGTAAATGGTGGAAAATGCTTTATAGAGAAGTGATCAATGCTTTTCATTACTGGGATGGAGATGGTGCCATGGTTGGGATTGTAGGTATGGTAGTTGGCATAGCCGGTAAAGGAGGTAACGCCATTTTAGGTGCAGAAGGCATGGATGGCAATGGTGGCAAGGTAGCAGGCAATGGGGACACATTTGTTGGCTTTGGTAGAGTTGGTGCAGCGGGCATTGTTGGGAGAGGATTGGCAGCTGGAAGTGGTGGTAATGTAGTAGACTGTGGTAGAGTTGGTGTAGTTGGCATTGCTGGGAGAGGACTAGTAGCTGAGAGTGGTGGCAATGCTGTCGGTTGTGGAAGAGTTTGCGCTGCAGGCATTGCTGGGAGAGGGCTGGCAGCAGCTGAAAGTGGTGGCAATGCTGCAGGCTGTGGGAGGTTAGCAGCAGTTGGGACTGCAGGCAAGGGGTTAAATGGCATCGGTGGAATGCTTGGATTTGGCAATGGTGGCAATCCTGTTTGGGGCACAGTTGGGATAGTAGGCATTGGAGGAATGCTCTGCTTTGGCAATGTTTGGATTGGTGGAAGTGTTTGTAATAGATGCCGAGCTGCAAAGCTCATCTGAAACAGAGCAAAGAGTAGAGAAAAAAGGAAGAACTGCTTGGCCATAGTGAAAAATAGGATAGAACGAAATCGCTATGAAAAGTTGTACTGGTAAGTGGTAATTGATGCTTATGGTGTAGTGAGATAGTAATTAGCTATGATGGGTATTTATAGGATAGTATGTTTGGATTGCTGATGAAAGTTGAAAGAGAAACAACTAATTTTAGTTATGGGTTTTGGTTGGTCACCTTCCCTTATAATTGGAGACATTGTAAATATATTATATTATGGATGTTTAGAAACGAAATGTGTTGCATTTGGCTTAGTTGATTGCTAAAACGTATAGTTAGGTTAACAGGCTGATATGAATTGTCAACCTTTGAAAATTTATAACTGCTACAAGTATGTATCATAATGTCAATGAGTAATTGAACTAACGTATAATTAGCAACTATTATTGAAAAAGAGAAGATTTTCTAGTTTAGGCCTCAACAAACAACTCTGATCATTATGCATTTCACTACAGTACTATTTTTTGACAAAGATCTACAAAGCAATGATGAAAAATACAGATCACAATCCACCTCCAAGGCAAACAGAAGACATCAATCCTGCTTTTTCACTGGATTTTCAATTCGTTTGGTTCGTGATTCTGCTAGAAACCGCTTTGTGCTTTCAAGTACACCAAAGAATATAGAACCGCCAATACCAATCCACAAAACTCTCGGCCCAACCCCCTGCACAAAATTGTATCATATTATCCATAGATGTATAAGAAGCACAAGATTAAAATGATCACATTGCAATACGATAAGGGTTGAATGTAATAGTTACACTCCATCCACTTCAGCTAAAGCTTTCCAATTAAATTTTGGGGTCAAACTACAATCCAACTCATTATTTTTATTACGAAGCAGTAATATTATTTCCAACTAGCCTTTTTGGCCTGTCTGAACTACGGGCTATATACCGAAAAGAAAATTCATGTCAGAAGTGAATTTTGCAGATTAATAACTGACATTAGAGCCCATGTCATAAAAACTCTTGGTGACATGCTTTAGCCTGAGCAAACTAGCAGAAAGTTATTACCAGCACTACTAAAAATAAGTTCCACAATTCCTTCTCAAAAACCAACTCCCAAGTGGTTAAGATGCTTGCCAAAGAAAACAAGTTTAAGGGAATAAGATCTTGGTCTAACAGTTCCAACTTTTTAATTTGCACTTCCTAGTTCCTACACGGCCACACGTTGAGGAAGATGGAGCAGAAATGGTGACTTGACATATTTAAGAATAAATATTTAAGTAACTCAATTAAATCTTCAAAAAAAAAAACTGCATCTTTTAAATAGTGTTATTTGTAGTCTTGTATCAATTTGGAATTTCAAACAGATATGCGGTCACACTGCCACAGCATTATATAGTATAAACTAAAAAGTATAAAACCATCTTTGACCCACAAAATAGCATTTACAACACTATTACCTTTAGAAGGGCAGGGGCTCCCTCTTCCCTAACAATAGTCTTGACACAATCGACTATGCCATTGTACTGATTTGCAGATCCCTGTGGAGCAAAATTATAATGCCAACAGTTACTATGAGAGACCATGCAACAAGCAAAGAAAATGAAACAAAAATTGAAGAGCCATACAAATCAGAATAAGAACAATACGATACCTGGGTCATTAGCCTAGTCTTAATAACATCAAGAGGGGTAGTAATAGCACCAGTTAAAGCACCTGAAAATTTTGATAAAGACTGATATAAAACCCATAACAATACATGCCAATGATAGCTTTTAATATGCCAATTTCAAATCATGCTCATGCAAGAAGACTTCTAACTGTTATTACAAAAGGCCAAGGTAAGCACCAAATTGTCTGAAATAAAATCAGATTGTCTTCAGTTGCATCTGTACAGAAATTACACCTCAAATTCTCTTAAAGTTTCATAAGTTTACAGAATATCACATAGATGTTCCTCCGAATACTGGAACTCACAAGAAAAGGAAATTTATAACTGTTAACATAATACAGTAATAGAGGATATGTTATATGTTATGCATGAATTTAATGGCAAGATTTGCAAGTCTTATTCCTATAAGCAAGTTTGCCCCTGTCGTAATTTTCTTCCATAAAGAATCATACAAAATTAGAATGTTATGTTCAGGCATTCAACTAGACAATGTTGGATGAACAAGTATCATGGAAATTAGCATAGTCAAGCTTTAGCCAGCATCTGTAATAGCCAACTCAGGCCACGCAATTGATGTTCCAAGCGTTATCCTATTACAAAGGTTTCTCATCGGTTTATTTAAAAATCAACAAGTGTGGTATAAATATCTCAGGCTTTATAAAAGAGAAAAATAATCATAATTAGCTCTTCTTCAGTTTCTAATCATTCATCTCAGTTAGCAAGCTCAAAGATGCAAACAGCACAAAAAGCATCTACAGAGACCTGCAATCTCCACATTACCACACAAACAGCAGGAACCATACTGCCTATTCTAATTACTAGAAAAGCCACGTTAACAAACGTATGATAAAAATAGGATTATGCATGCGCCTATATGTTACTCAATGAGCAAGCAAATTGTATTTGTTATTACCAGCAAAAGCACCAATAACAGCATTCTCAGGATCATTCAGTTCTCTTTTGGCCTGAAATATATGGAGGTTCAAGATAAGCATATATTAGTATGAATTTACACATGAAGAAAAGCATACAAAGTACTAGGATATAATGTCTCCTTTCTCCTTTTCATCAACTAAGGGACATGGGCATATAACAAAGACTCATGCGTGTATCATTGCTAAAGTAGTTGGGACAGGAAAATTATGAAGTAATGATAGGAAAAATGAGTTCTTCAGTACATATATGCACCCTACAGATAATTCCTTAAAGGTAGTATCCAGTGCACAAGGCTCTCGCTAGGGTAGGTCCAGATGTATGCAACCTTATCCTTATTTTCATAAAGAGGCTGTTTGTTTCCAGGGATCAAAATATTGACCTTTCAGATAGCAAGTAGACACTTGACCACTGCACCAAGGCACGATCTTCCCCATAGATGATTACTTACAACATGAAAAGGCTTATATATATTACTGTAAGTTCTATAGGTTCATTACAGCAATAAGACATAGTACTCTGAGTTTTATACTCCACATATAACACGTGGCTAAACTAATTGGATCTTAGCATAAACAAAATTATTTGAGGAAACTGAAAAGTAAGTACACATTAAACAATTAACCCGACCTGCAAGAAACGACAACTTATTAAAGGCCCAGCAATTCAGTTCTGTAATTGTGGCCAATCTATCTGCTTTAAATCTCAACTAGCTTTTGCGCCTGGGCGATGCATCGAGTCATCACATTAATGTCATGATTCAGATCTTTATTTATGTTTAATTTTGATATGATAACATGTAATATGACAATAGCTTAGTGGCTAACACTTTACATTTTGAATTTGAGCTTGATGGTTCAAATATTGTAAAATCCATGCTTTTTAAACATAAGAAATAAAACACTCGATTAAATGAGGAGAAATGCCACATGACACATAAAGTTGTTTAGGAACGCTTTTTAGTATCTAGTAGCTACTTGGGGATTGTAAATGGCTTGGTTCCTGTTTGTGTTTTGTAAAGAACCATTGTTTCTGCTTCATAATCATCTGTGGGTGCAACTTAATTTGCACACTTGCAGCCTTTACAATAGATTACAGCAACTTCATAGAGATGGCCCAACATAAACAATTGAGCAAGAGCAAGAAGACTCACTGCCAGTTTGTAACCAATTCGAAGCTGTTCATAGAGGCAGAACTGTAAAGCATCGAAGGGCAAATCTCGAAGCAGAAATGATCGGTATCCCTGCAATGTGCACCCAAAAAAAGAAGTATTTCAAAGATGCTCGCCAGATTCCAAAGTATAATAATGAATTTGTAACAAACTTTACAAATACAAGAAAGATAAACACTGGTAAGAACTGCTGAATTGGATAACTAAAAACATTAAGTACCGCATATAACCTTCAATGCATTTGCAAAGAGGGTAAAATCATTAAGTGCCGCAAATAGACTTCGATGGATTTACAAAGAGGGTAAGTAAACATTAAGTACCGCATATAGACCTTTAAATCCTTCCTTAGCAACAATTAGACGCACAGCATCAGGAGCTGAAGCAAATTGACCTGTTTGCATCCTCTGCTTAACAACCTGCAACAGAGTAGCATTTAATATAGCACAGAACAATATTTCAGAACATTATACTTCTACAAAAAATGAAGATAATTACTTCAGTGGGAACACGAATTAGAGAAGCGGCAACTCCACCAACAGCACCTGCAGTCTGCACAGAATTGACAAAACATAAAGACATAGATAAAGAGATGAGGGAGAAAACATAAGCTAAACATAGAACACTAATTAGGCAAGGAAATCTGCAATGAAGTGTTGAATGACCAGCTGAATATACAGCACAGACATGTTCATTCTCCCTTGGTGAAAAATAAATAGCAAATTTACAAAAAATGAAAACATGGCATTGGTGAAGAAAAAACTTCTGAACTTAACCATTACAGGAAACATATAAGACTATGGAGTCAAGGTCCTGCCCAAAGAACACGGTGGTAAACCTCATGAAACTTTTGGATGAAAAGAAACCAAGAAGCTTTCTTTCACTAAAAGCAGTACCACAGTCAAATTAAAATTCAATAATGCCACAAGCCAGAGCTAATGATGTAGCTTCTCACAACATAATAAGCTAAAGATGCCCCACCTTCTCCTGCACACATAACATGTGTACTGAACAAACACAACTAGATTTTAAATTAAGCTGTAGGCCCTTAACTCTTAACACTATATAGTAAAAAAAAATTCCACCTGCCATATCTCTCACAACCTAAATACATAGAGAACTATGGAAAGATTAATACCCCCATTCACTTTATCTTTAATCACTAGATAGTAATAAACTTTTCCGCTTTATCTAAATACACAGAGTTCTATGGAATAGGTGTAACTTGGATTTAAGTTGAGTAGCACTATATCACAGTTGAGTTCTACTTCAATAGTACCAAAACAAAATAATTACAGGCAAACTACAAATAATGACATCTTGAGAAGTACAAAAGAGTAAAACAAAAGGTATGATTCCTACCAAATGTGCAACTGCGCTTAGATTTTCAGGTAACAACCTCAACAACTTTTGCTTTGTTGGTTCATAAACACCCAGAAATGCGGCAGAAGCTCTGCAATGACAAAGGACTATAAATCACTTATAATTATAAAAGATTTAGGAGCATAATACATATAATATACAAACCATGACCACAGTGTGCTGAATCATGACAGTGTATTACCCCAGAACCATAATTTTCTATCTTCATAAAAGAGATTAAGAAATCAAGAAGGTGGAACCATAATCACAGACATAAGTAGGATTACATCATTAAGACAGTAGGCATAGATAAATCATGAAACTGCTTTCCGAGGTTGAGTGTGCATGCAATATGGGTTAGAAAACCAATGGTTATCACTTCAGAAGTAATAGTATGGTGTGTCATTGCAAGAAATATCTTTTATTGTATATGTCTGTAAAAAGGATAGAATTTCATCTCAACTGCTATAGATATAAAAATAAACAAATAAGTGAAGCAGAAGTCATTCATTGTTACTGTTAACTTAATCAGGCATAAAAAGATTCGTACGGAAGGACTCCCGCAAGATTTCCAGCTAATCCAGAATAAAGGCCCTTCAAGACAATTTGCCCTCCACCACGTGCTACCTATTATAAAATCGAAGTCTTTGCTTCAGATTAAGTTTTACTGGTATTGACCAAAAAAAAATAATGAAAAAAGAAACAAAATAGCATATGCAGACATGCTTATTGCGATGAACATGCTACAACCTAAGATTAACACAAAAGGCAAAAAAAAAAAAATTATATTCGACCTGCCTGCAATCGAGTCTTTATTGTATCAATTGGGTATAAAGCAGTCTCCACAACGACACCAGCAGTACCTCCTGCAATAATGCCATCTACCAGAACAGGCAAATCAGAGCAGAAGTAATTTAACTTTAGACAGTTCAACTTACTCAAAAGCAAATTGTCAACAAGCAAAGGCATAAGATATGAACACCTAAACTAGTATCTGAAACACTTAGCATTTAGGGGGGTGGGGGAAGAGGGAAGCATGTCCAAGTAGATGCAAAGTTGATATAAGAACTATCTTGATACTATTTCAGAGATAACACTAAAAAATCAGTTCGAAAAGTTCACAGTCATGGCTACTTAAAGTTCTTCTCTCCCATGAGATTTGGTACAGGAAGATGTGACCAACAACCTCCAGTGCATTCGGTGATACAAACATGTGATTCAGGCTCCTTAAACAGTTTCTGACAAGAACACAAGTTTTCACTTTTGTCAATCAAAGAAGAATATGTCAGAATCTTAGAAAATACCTATCAATGTCTGAATGAAATCAAAGGGCTTTTCTTCTCCGATGCTAACAGAAGCAAAAGACATCCTACTGCCTGTTGATAAATTTTGCACTTTTGGCACTGCCATATCTGCAAAATGCTTACATCACTTTAGAAGCGTTCACAAATGTGGTAGATCAATCAGATCAACAAGTTATAGAGATGTCAAAAACAAGAAGGCAAAAGATCTTTAGCTTTCAGTCGCAACATTAGGCGGTTAGCCCTCATTTTAATGACTGCGAAAATTAAGCTTTAAGCTCAATTTCATCAATGCATTTGCTACACCTGCATCAACTATCTGCTCTCCATGGTAGTACAGTTATACAACATATTTGACATACAATCAGACAACACTTGATATTACAGTCCTTCGCATATACTAGGAAACTTCAAAGAGTCTAATGTGCCTGCACACAAGGTACTATGATCATTGTCATTGGAGGTGGTGCACGATCAATACAAGACATCAAATTTTCATTAAACCCGGTAAAGGCGGTACACATTACGCACAAGCTAAAGGATTGTGTAACAAAACCTACACTCCTGAAGCAAATTGATACAAACACGAAAACAAATTCCTTCATCCATTATGAAATTATGTAACAAAACTATCCTCCCTTTTTATTTTACTTAAACCCGGCAACAAAATCACACTACCTCGATTTCTTCTCACAAAAATCCAATAAAAATTTTGCCACAATAATCTCGCTTCAAAATATATATTGAAAATGGGTAGTTAGATTGGTGGGTCATATTCAATTTTATTAAAATCAAACCTTTAACAATCATGATTATATTTTTTTACTAACTAAATTAGCTTAAGAAAATTACAACATTATATCATATTGCAAATTTAAACCCCTGAAAAAATAATACCTGATTGTTCCATTGAAGAGTTCTTGTTACCAATGGCTAAGGTCAAAGGACCCATCCCCAGTTGCAAAAACCTCCTTTATTACCCAAATAATACAGCAAAATATTCAGCAATTAAACAGCGAAAAAAGAGTGATTAAAATCTTTAAGAAATAAAATTTTGAGGAGAATTAATACATAGAAATGCAATTAAAATGTGATAAATTAAAATTACATGCATTTAAAGGGAAAAAAATTGCATAATTCCAATATTGTAAATGGTGAAAATTATACTAGTATATGAAGCAAAGGAACACAGTTATTAAGTCAAAGAAATAAACTTTCAGTCAAAGGAGAGAGAAAAATAGGGAGTACCAATGGAAGAAGTAGGAGTGTTGGGATTGAAACAGAGAGTTGCAGCGGTTTTGCAGGATTTTCAGGCAAAATGGAGAAGATAAAGAGAGGAGAGAGAATTTGAATGTGGGCTTTTTGAGCTTTGAGCTTCTTAATTTGATGTGAAAATTTGGGCCATCAAGAAAGTAACAAGGGAGGGCCAACTCAAGTTTTATTTCGTTAGCTCTTGTGACGGACCTAGCAAAACGGACACGACTTAAGATAATCTAGGATAGACTGATACGAATTGAATTCAACGTTACATCGTCACATGGAAGTTGTTTATAGTCGAACTAAATGATCAATTGGCATCTCTACCTCTCACAAAGTGTAACTAGATTACAAGGGTGGGTGTGTTTGTGTGGTTAATTTATCAAGTTGGGAAGTTTGTCTACATGTATTACTATAGAGAAGTAAATCGAGTGGTAAATTGGCTAGCTAATCGCGGAGTTAATCAAATTACCAAACTTACCATCATCCATGTTCTATCGAAGATCTTGAAATTGTTTTAATTGGTGATGTTAGAGGAGTGATATGTCACGTTTAAATTCTTTGTAATTCATTAGATTTTCAATTTCTATGCACCGTACTTAATCTCCTTTAGGAGTAGTAAATCCAAAATTGGCAAGTGGAAACGGCCTGCTATAACATAAACCTTTAGCAACATAGTAGTATTTAGAAAAAGAATTGTTCTTAGATAGAGAATACGAGTATTTATTGAGAATTTTTTTGTTCTTTCTACGAGGTTCTACTCTACTACAATATTATACAACAAAATAAAGCGTAAGTAACTATACATAATTTGATTTGTTTACAAAAATGCGTTAATAAAAAAAAATGTATTATATACAATCCTAAAAACACCAAAATTAGAAATTGAGATAATTTAGTAAACTATGTAATCATTGCTTGAATTTGAGGAAAAACAACTTTAAATAGTAAGTTAAAACAAACTATGTTTATCTTAAAAACGCGTACAAAGGACATTCAATAAAAGAAAACTACCTTTGTCTTCTCCCAACCTCCCATACCATCTTTCTAAACCTAATTCAAAACTTTTGATTCCTCTATATTCTCTTTGCCAACTAGATTCTCCTCTTTTTGCAAATCCAAATTTCATTTTTTGATAGACTTCTATCCTTGTCTCGGACCATCAACTAACCATGGCTCGAGCCATGGTCCTATGGCTATGGACCTTCATTATGTTAGTGGCTATGGTTAATGGTGCAGATCAAAAAGACAATATAGGAGTAAACTGGGGAAACATTGCATCACATCCACTACCACCATCCAATGTGGTAGGCATGTTGAAAGACAATGGCCTAAACAAGGTGAAGCTTTTCGACGCTGATTCCTCTACGCTTAATGCCTTGGCTGGGACGGGGATTGAAGTCATGGTTGCCATCCCTAATGACATGCTTAGCCGACTGAACAAGTATAAACATGCTAAAGAATGGGTTAAGAAAAATGTTACCAAACATCTTTATGATGGAGGAGTTAACATAAGGTAAATGTATGATCATTAAAATGTATAATTTTGTATGAAATTATGTTCAAAATTTAAGTGCTCCCCCTATAAGATATAGTTTGATTCATAATAATTATATTACAGGTATGTAGCAGTAGGAAATGAACCACTTTTGGCAAGTTACAATGATAGTTTCAAGCAAACAACATTCCCAGCTCTACAAAATATTATGAAGGCTCTTGAAGAATCTGGCCATGGAGATATTAAGGCCTCTGTTCCCCTCAATGCAGACGTGTACGAGTCATCCTCAACCATGCCCTCAAGTGGTGATTTTCGAGGAGATGTAAAGGATCTCATGCTAGACATCGTAGGCTTCCTCAAAGAAAAGGGTGCACCTTTCATTGTCAACATCTACCCTTTTCTTAGTCTTTACCAAAACCCAAATTTCCCAGAGGATTTTGCTTTCTTTGATGGAGGTGCTAAAACTATCAACGACAATAGTCACACGTATAGTAACGTGTTTGATGCTAACTTTGATACGCTTGTCTGGGCGTTGAAGAAAAATGGTTATGGGGATTTGAAGATTGTTGTTGGGGAGATTGGATGGCCTACTGATGGACACATCAAAGCCAATACTAAGTTTGCCAAGAAATTCTATGATGGTTTGCTTAAGAAGTTGGCTTCTAACAAGGGCACCCCAATGCGGCCAGGGCCGATGGAGGTAATACAAGACTTGGCTCTTTCATATATCCCTCTTTTATTTCGATTCAAAAATGTTACATGCAATACATATTGGGTTTTGAATCAGACCTAAATATTGGATATCTTTTACTAATATAATTTTGAATCAAAGATAACCTAAATTGATTGTTTTGGTTCATTTTGTATCCATATTTAGCTCATAAAATGGAAAATATGCTAGTATTCTTCTATTTGTACTGTATCCTTAACCTTCTACACAAAACATTGTTTCAGGCTTACCTCTTTGGGTTGCTTGATGAGAACATGAAGAGCATAGACCCAGGTGATTTTGAGAGGCACTGGGGGATCTTCCGTTACGATGGCCAACCTAAATTTCCAATGGACCTTAATGGCAAGGGCAATGACAAGATGCCCATTGGTGCTAAGGGGGTGCAGTACATGGAGTCTAAATGGTGCATCTTCAACACAGACGCAAAGAACCAAGATAAGATAGTAGGCTCCGTAGAGTATGCATGCTCAAGGTCGGATTGCACTTCCCTCGGTTACGGGTCCTCATGCAATGACCTTGATGCTAATGGTAACATTTCATATGCCTTCAACATGTATTTCCAGATGAATGATCAAAGTGTTGAAGCTTGCCAATTTGACGGCCTTGCTACGATTACGTCCACCAATGCCTCCCAACAAGGGTGCCTATTTCCAATAGAGGTAGTAAGTGCGGCAATAAGGATTAGCATGATTCCAACAAAGGCAGTTATTTTGGTATTTACGCTTGTGTTGTTTTTGTTGCTGTAAGGTATCCCAAGTTAGTCCTTAGTCCTGAATCCTGAGGTAATAAACTCTATCAGCTTGTACAATATAGTCATATACAAGGATTTTCTTGTATAATATAGTCATGTACAATAAATTAGCGAGAGATAGTCTCACCTACAACTTCTTATGTACTTCACCAGAGCTGACAATAGACCATGTTAGATCCAAGCAAAAATAAATAAATCATCCAAATTACAAACAAACAGTTTTAACTTTCAACCACCAAATATCATTTCCAAGAATAATAAAACAAAATTTTCTAACATTTTGCAGCACAAGAATCCATGCACAGGCTAGTGTCTACAAGATTATCAGCCAGAAAAAGGAGCTTGATGTTTAAAAAACACTTCTAAATAGATCAGTCAACACTTTCAGTTTACCAAGTGAAAATTATATGTACACACAATGCCATTGTACGCAAGGGATAGTGAGGTTAGCTTGTGGTTCCTGGTGACTTTCAGGTCATTTATCGAAAAATAAAGAGCTTCCAGCCTCCATAAATTGCCTAAGACAGGATCTTCTTAGCAAAGGGGTTCATCAACTCAGCCAGGGACCTATACAAGAAAACAATGGAAATTTAAATCAGCAAATTCATAATTAAGTAATTTAGATTGTAATGTCATGGATGTCATTTTCTTTACCTCGATGATCTATTGCAGGCTAAAGGTCTCATAATAAATATTTTTCATAGACTGTGTACCTAAATGAAAGGCAATATTGCAACAACCTTTTTAAGCCGTCTCAAATCATAGGCCACTTTCTAGCTAAATTGCTATACTTTGAATTTTCCTATGATACCCTTGAGTGTTTATTTTAAGGGACCCAAAGAGTAGCTTTCTGCTAACAAACCCTTTCCATCTGCTCATGTAATGAAGAAACAAAATCAACGTGTTTAGGTGCAGGGTACAATCTAGTAAATGAATAGACATTTACTTTTATCACAAGAAGCAGCTCTCTCGTTGAATTCACTTATAGTCAGTTTACAGATTTTGATGAAGAAGGCAACTTCCAACTTACAAGGGTCAATGTGACAAAGCCATGAATATAACACAGATAAAGAATCTTACCACAAATTCAAAACTTAGTTATCTCTTATATGAAAACTGAGAGTTAAACTCCTTCTGTAGCTGTTCCCTCGATTCTGTTTTTGCTGCCATTACAACATCTTCAAGGAATCCTCTTTGTGGGAATTCTTCTGGAACAAGATTTCTGTAAATCTCAAACTGTTCATCAGCTTCCTTCTTTTTGTCCAGTAAGCTGTAAATGATTCCCTGAAATATGATATATGGATGATTACTTGATTAGAATGAATGAGCAGCCAGCTAGATAACAAGATGCAAGATCCAAAGATTCGAGGCAAGCAGAGATCTCAGACTGATAATCTAACAGACTGACTAGCACAAAATGGAGGACAAAAGGCCAATGCACTGCATTACAGAAGACTGAAAGTGCAATAAAAACCCCCTCAAGTCAGCAAACTTTGAGAATGTTCACATTTCATGGTACCACCGTGTGAGCCTATTCATTCAACAGTAGCATACTTCATGTTTCTAATTCCTTGTTATGCCCATCCTTTACATGTAGCCGATCACAATCCTCGTAAAGACCAGTAGTATATATTTTCTAGTGATTCTATATTTGACGAGCATCTTACAAAAATTACCTTTTATAGCAAGTCCACCACTCAACAGAACAACTAGAGGGCCGTAGAGGTTCAAATAATTCAAAGTTCTAAACTAATTGTCCAAATATAGTCCTTATAATTCAACCTCCCTCCTAACTTGCTGCTTCCCAAAACATTTTTAAAAATCCATCCCAAGCTTGATTTACTTCACTCAATTTAGGTCATCAATAACAAGGAGCTTCTTCAATATTTCAAAAAATTAAGCAACTTACTCAGGACATTTGCATTGATGAACAATGCAAGAAATTAGTGTTACCAACAGTTATAACTTTTACAGAATGAAACAATGAGGCATAAGTGCCAAAGGTTATTTGCAATTTTGCATGAGTTCTTTACATAACTTATAATCACAGAAAAATAAAACAAAACAAGAATTAAATGCGGCCATTTAGGTCACAGACTCTGGCAGTATCTACAAAGAAGTAACACAAAGCCTCTGAAAATGATAGGACTATAGAAGGATAACAAGGGAAGAAGGCAAGGTGAAATTTAGATAATTGACATCTGATTTGAAGAGTGCAATATGCTTGTAGTTGTTGTGAAAACTAACCTGGCACAAGTAAGGTCGAAAGTCTCGAGGATTTTCAGCAATTAGATCTCCGTACTTCTTCAAAGCTTCATCAAAATTCCCCTGCAATAAACACAAATACATATGACCATGTAAGAGGTAGGGATGGCAATCTAGTCCGGATCCGACCCTACTCCGCCCCGATCCGAGGTAAAATATCCGCTCCGAGTCCGAGAAAAAAGTAATCCGATTTCGACTCCGTTAAAATAATCCGACTCCGAGTCGGAGGAGGGTCGGAGTCGGATCCTACAAAAAATCCGAGAAAAAAATCCGACTCCGACAAATGTCCGACTCTGACGGATTATCCGAATCCGACTCCAATAGATATTGGATTTTTGTGTGGGTCATGGTGGCATTGGGTGTGGGTTGTAAAGGCCCAAATAGCCCAATATCTCAAAATATATTGAATAATGAAAAAAAAAATCGGAGTCGGGTCGGATCGGAGTCGGAGTCGGAGGTCGGATATTGAAGTCGGAGTCGGAGTCGGATGTCGGAGTCGGATGTCGGAGTCGGAGTCGGATGTCGGATTTAACATCCGACTTCCTGTCGGGTCGGAGTCGGATTTAGCATAATCCGCTCCGAGTCCGACCCGTTGCCATCCCTAGTAAGAGGTCAAAACTAGATTATTGAAAGAATGTCATGCCCATTATTTTAGGTACATGCACCCTGTTAAATAAAAATTTAGAAATTCATTCTACTTTGGGCACATACATCCTTTCTAATAAGTATCCAGAAATCTATGCTATGCTAAGAAATTAGGTATCTATGCATAAACTTTATAAGGTCTGCCTCAATTCGCTCAAGTTTGATTCAATACCATGCTCTGGCACACTGCTCACATATTTCAAAATTTGGTCAGTTCCCTCTGTATTTGTCTTTAATCCCTATATGATTGTACCAGATTTCCCATGAGATATTCATATTATTCTTATTATTTTTATGGATGACTATACGGAGTAATCACTTTAGATTCATGTACCTAACCCCACTTATGGGATTAAGGCTTTTATTGATTGATTGATTGGTATAAAATTGGGGAACTCTATTTCAAAAATATTTTTTTTACAACGAAACACAATCTCTCTACTCAAATCAGATTAGTAAGAGTAAAGGCTGCTGGCTACTGTGGCTGGCTCGAGCTGCTCTACTTTTAGGGGGAAGTAATCAAGATGTGGTCACGATGGTGATGACAGTGGCATTTACAATTTACTAACAAGGATATATTTGAAAATTTATATCAATTCTTTAAAAAAATTCATTTGGAAATTGATACATTTGAAAACCTTTTTTTAAAAAGCCACTTGATCTGGCACAATATATACATAAAGGGCTTTAATTCAACAAACTCATATTCTTTGCATAACTTAAAAAATTATAGCCCTTGAAGATTTACATGGAAATCTAGACTCCTAAGGCATCTTGAATAACATCTAATTTGACACATTACAGGGAAACAACTATAAACCACAGCAGTAACTGATAGAGGTGTTAAAAATAGCAACGTTAATCTGACAGTCTTGTCAAACTTGTTCCTATTTCAGTTGCTGCTTGTATTATACGAAGTAGCTAATTAAATTTTCAAAAAGATTATAGATGATAGTACGATCACTAAGTAGAAAAGTTATGGAGTCATGATAAAACATAGTGAAGGAGAGCAACAAGCGATAATTTCAATATCACCTTTACTAGATGCATTTGTGCAATCAAAATCTTGATATTTCTCTCTTCAGCAACCCTTTTTTTATGAACAGCAAGTTTAAGAGCTTCGTTCAACATATCAAAAACTGCTGCCTCCTCATGGTTCTTATGCATCACCATTGCCAAACCCTGACAGATAAGAGAGAAAAGATAAGCAAATGTCCTACGTGATAATATAAGTCAGAACACCCTTAAATCATGTCTATCTTGATTTGGAGCATTTAATATTACAGATTAACTTCAAGCCACCTAAATCTGTGCCCCAAACAATGCACTTAACATCCCCTAAAACTATGGCTTTCTTAATTTTGGGGACTTAACAAAGAAAATTAGACTTCAGGACACTTCATCATCCCCATACAATGCACTCTCAAAATCCACAATCTACACTACAACTCTACCAAAATACAAAGAACAAAGCAGTATAAAATCATCGTACAATTGCAGCCTCAGCTCCATACATTGCACTCTCATAATCCACAACCTACACTACTAACCTTAGTAACCTACCATAACACACACAGCACAGCAGTATACAGTACTTTGTTCGCGAACAGCAAGTATATGTATAAGAGCTATGTTCAACAGGTATATTACAATCAACACCTCAGCTTCATACTATGCACTCTCATAATCCACAATCTACACTAAAACTTCCCAACAATCAATATACATCGTGCATTCTACAATCAACATTATTCATCGTGTATTCATACCAACAATTGACATTATTCTTTTTTTTTTTTGGACAATATTAAACCTCATTAGCAAAATCAAACTTTCACCAAAACCAATAACTAACAACATTCACAACCACAGCATCATATAATCAATCATCCCACAATTTCCAACAAAATTTAACTACACATTTAACATTCATCTACTAAAGCAAACATAATCAAATCAAGATAATTAATCATAAAATCCTAGCAAACTTACATGCAAAGCTCTAAGCAAAAGTGGGTTTTCCTTTAGAATTTCTTTAAACAATCTCTTAGCTGTACTCAATTGCCCCATCATTTCACAACAAAGAGCTTGCAAAAGCCTCCATTCAACTTGTTCAGGCTCAATATCAATCAACCTCTCAACATATTTAACAGCCTCTTTAGTCTTCCCTTTTCTCATCTTCAAATTCACAACCACCTTCAAGACTTCCACGTTTCTGGGTTCTTGCTCCAATAACTTCTCAAATTTTTCTTCATCTTCAGCATTTTCTTTCTGGGTTTCTTTCTCTTCCTCTAAATTTACACCACTTTGAACTTGAACTGCGCTAACTGGTGAACTAAAACTAAGAGAACCCATCAAAATTAAGGACCCAACAAGCAATTTCACAGCATTTTCAGTCAAGGTTTTGGGGATTTTTTTGTGGGTTGAGAGAAAATGAGTGATTAAATTTGTGGGGTTTGGAGATTGGGGGTTGTTTTTAGGGTTACATGCAGTGGTGAGTGATTGATTTCTGGGGAATGTTACAGAATTTGGATTGCTAGTTTTAGAAATTCGGACGTTGTAGGACGATAATTTGGAGCAGGGGATGTTGGTGAATGAATTGAGAGTGAAAGTATTTGTTGACAAAAACGCCATTTTCGAACCAGAAGAAGGTGGAACTACATTGAGAAATGGAAGACGATATCCATGGAGTCGAAACGATATTCAAGTCTTCAACCCTTGGGAGAACTGACGCTACGCAATTTTTTTAGTAAAGGTTTCAAAATGTGTCATTCCACCACGTTTGGGGGTTTGGAAATATAGGAAATTAAAACTTTGTTGGATTTATTAAAGTGAATTGAATTATTAAGGCGAGAAGGAAATTATAATCACAAAGTTTTATATGCGGTTGGCCGTACCGTACGGCCAGCCACATTTTTTATATGTAGTATTTTTTTTTTATATTTTCTCTCTCCTCTCTCTCCTCTACCTTCCTCCATTTTCTCTTCTTAACTTTCTCTCTCTAACCATCAATGGTCGAGCTAGGTCTTCCGCCGCCATCAGGTTCGTCGTCTCCGTCCAGATCTCCTCGAAGCTCCAAGCCAGATTGTCGTCACCGTCTTCGTTTCGTCGTCGTCGAAGCTCCTTGAACTCCAAACCAACCCAAACATTCGTCGTTGTCTTCAAATTTGCCGGCGAAATCAGCCAAAGACCTCCACCTCCGTCGTCATCCTGTTAATTGATTGCTGGTGGAGTCGAGCAATTGCAAAATCTCAGTTAATTGCGTTTATCTACTGTAAATTGATTCATTCCACTGTATTTTGTTAATTGATTCACTCTACTGTATTTTGTTAATTGATTTTCACTCAAACCAATGATTGCTTCCTTTATCATCTGCAACATTTCTTATATAAATTTGTTTTATGCAAAATTGATTTAAATTGATACTTAAAAGTTTCGTTATTTTGTTTTGATTTGGATGAATTTGTGGTCCCTGATTTGTTGTTGTGGATGTTTATTTGAGGGGTTACTAGGTCGGGGTTACTTAAGCAGTTACTAAGGGTTACTAGGTCGGTTAGGGGTTACTAGGTCAGTTAGGGGTTACTTGGGGTTACTAATAGGGCTTACTAGGTTAGAGGTTACTAAGTCGGTTAGGGGTTACTTGGGGTTACTAGGTTAGGGGTTACTTGGAGTTACTAGGTTAGGGGTTACTTGGGGTTACTAGGGGTTACTGTGTTAGGGGTTACTAGGGGTTACCAGGTAAGTCGAGGGTTACTTGGTCAGGGGTTACTAAGTTAGTCAGGGGTTACTTTGTCTGGGGAGTTACTAGAGGGGTTACTTAAATGGGGTTACTTGAGGGGTTACTAGAAGGGTTACTAATATAGCACCTTGCCGCACCAGAAACGCGCTGATTAGGAATTGATCTAAACTGAAATTAATCTAAAAGCAATAAAATTGACTTGTAATCGATTTGTTTTTACAAAGTATTCAAAATATTTGACTTCAACTTAGGGCGTGTTCGGCACTAGCGTTTGAGTAACTTTTAGTGTACTTAACATAAAATGTAAGTGTTTGACAAAGCAGTGGTTAAGGTAGCTTTTAGTGGTGAAGGTAGCTTTTATGAAAACTTAGAAGAAAAGTTAGAAATATTAACTTTTAAAATTAGAGGTAGCTTTTGAAAATTTAATCTATAGTATTAAATATAAAATATTGATTTTTAAATATAACAGCTAACCAACCGCTACTTTACCGAACACTCATACCTAAATTATCTATATTCACAGCTAACATCTTGTTGACAGCTAAAAGCTACCTACATAGCTGACAACTACCTTCACGGCTGCTAGCTACCTTCACAGTTACGGAGTATATTTTTGCCAAACACGCCCAACACAAAGTATTTGTGATAATTATAAATGATAATTATATAAGAGTACAATTTTACTATGTACTCCATATCAAATATAGTAAATTCCAAGGGCCTGTTTTCATTGACTGAACTCGGCTGAACTGAACTAAACTGAACTGAATCTGAGCTGAACTGAAATGAATATTTTATAAGATATGGAAATTAGGAGCTGAACTGAATATAATTGGATTTCAACGTAAGAGAACATGCCCTAGTAGAGATGAATCACAATTATTATGATATTGTAAAAACTATTTGAGAAATGTGATTTAAGTTGAATAAGACCTATCATGATGATTGGATCCAAATGACTTTTGTTGTCATTTGTGTTGGACATTGGAGACTAAATTTTGTCAATATCACAATCAAGTGTAAAAAATTAAAATTTAAAAGTTTATATAGAGAAAGTCTTTGTAAAAAATTACTTTTGTTATTAATGACAATAAGTCCATAAAGTCAATAATAACTTTACACTAGTATTTTGTATGAGTATAATATTGTGTACCAATAAACACTTGTTATTATCATTAATGACGAGAGTAATTATTAATTTAGATCTATTCCTTTGAAATATGTACTCCGTAGTATGTAATACTCCTAAAATACAATCCGGGCCTTTTGGGATTGTATTTTAAAATTTCAAGTTATTCTTCTCACAAAATCCGCCGCACCTAATTTTGGGCTGTACTTGCAAAATCATAATAATAAGACTAATAGTTTAATTTGTTTGAATTATATTCAATCAATTTTCCGTGCCATGCACAAATCATAATAATAAGACTAATATTTTAATTTTCTTATATAATATAAAACCTTATAGCTTCTAAGTTTCTATTATTATGTTTATTTATTTATATAATCCAATTCAATAACCTTTACGCATTTAGTATTGGTATAAACTAATTAAAATTCAAGTTATTTTGTTACAAATATTTTTTTTTGGATAAATTATCGTTGAATTAACATCATTAATTTTTATTTATTTGTTATAAAATTTAATAATGACCGTGCATGACACGGGACTTAACTTATCATATAATATAACTAATATATAAAGCTAAACTTTTAGCCAGCCAAGTCACGAGGCAACGACACTGGCTAAAAGTGTCGTGCCACGTTGGATAGATTTAAATAGACTTCATAAGATAGAATTTTAGGATAAAATTGTTGGTTTAGAGTTTTATTTTCGACAAATACTAATATTTCAGACGTACAAATTGAATTATAATTTTATTTTAAAAAATTATTAGATTATAATTCTCAAAAATTATCATATAAATTTATTTTTTTGTATCATAATAATTTTTTGGAACGAATGAAGTAGTTCAAAGCGTAAATCATTCACTTATAGTATGTACTAATCGGTTAAAATAACATATATATTTCACAATCTAATAGAATTTTATTACTACATAGACCTGTTTGGTCTGGTCATGAGTTAACTCGAACTATAACTTTATCTTAAAATTCAATAAACAACCCGGACATCGCCAGGGTACAAAACTAGTGTATATATATATATATATATATATATATATATATATATATATATATATATATATATATATATATATATAATATAAAGGGGAGTTTTTCCCCGAGTTTTTAGAGAGTCACGTAGGATCTAATTTTTTTTAGTGCGCCACATAGGATTATAAAGTTTAGTTGTAGCCAGATAATACGAGATTATTAAAATATTTTATAATTAAATAATTCGAATGCCACATAAGCAAAATTAGCAAATGAGATTTTTAAATTAAATTAATTAAATATAAAATATTATCTTTAGATATTAGGAATTTTATCTAAATATATAACCAATTTTAGCACATGAATTAAAAAATATAGGATTATAAATTCAAATTGTAGCCAATTAAATAAGAGATTATTAATTTCTTTTATAATTAAATAATTTAAATTCCACGTAAGCAAAATTAACTAATGAAATTTTAAAGTTTAAATTAATTAAATTCAAAATATTAATTTGAGATTAGGAATTATATCTAATATTTTAAAATTAATATAGTAATACTAACAAACCGTGCATCGAACACAAACTGTGCATCGCACGGGGCACGGGGTTCATCTAGTTTGTTTCTAATGGAAAACCTAATAATTAAATAGGCGTAATATGACTCCAACATGACTTTCGTCTTTTGGCTTTCACTGAATAAACCAGACAAAACCGAAGCAGGTATACAAAACATAATAAACTCTCTTCAAATTTAGCGGCCGTTTCTTAAACCCAAAACCCTGGTTCTTCCTTAAACACAGAACCACCAAAAATGAGGAAGAAGGTCGACGAACGCATCCGAACCCTAATCGAAAATGGCGTCAAAACCAGGCACCGTTCTTTGTTCGTCATCATCGGTGACAAATCTCGCGACCAAGTACTTTCTTCTTTCTCCTCTTTTTTTAATTTCCAATCAATTTTTTGCTATTAATTTGTGTTTTTAGTATGTGAATTTGATTGTTGAAGATTTTAATTATTGTTGAATTTCTACAGATTGTTAATCTTCATTATATGCTTAGTAAAGCTGTTGTTAAGGCTAGGCCTACTGTGCTCTGGTGTTATAGAGACAAGCTAGAACTTAGCAGGTAACATTCAATTTTTTAGTTTTATTGCTTTTATTTTACTTGTTAATTTATTGAATGTTTTTATTTGAAGAATGTCTTTTTTAATTTGAATTAGCTTTGTTTTTTATGAGAATTAGTTGGTTTTTGTGTGAGGATTTTCCCAAATTGGAGATTTTGTGGAATATAGGAGTGGATAAGAGTTTTCCCGAGTTTGCTTCGGTTTATTGTCAAACAAGTGCTGAAAGATTTTACTGCTAACTCGGTAACACTTGTCGGGTTTTGTATTTTTATGTGGTTAGGTCACTGACTCACTTAGATGCCTTTAGGATGGTTTTAACTGTGAAAAAATTTACATATATACAAGAAGACTGGGGGACTAATGAATTTGTCTCTGCTGGTTGTACATTATTCATTTAGACGATGTACTTGTACCTGCTGTTAATTTTTTCGTGATTTTTGTTCAGTTGTGTTGTAGACATGATGTCATTATGGATGTAGATTTACTTCTTTTGCATTCAATTGGTTACATGCTATCAGTTGGGCTGTATATCAAGTTACAGAATCCCCCCCCCCCCCCCCCCCCCCCCCTTTCCTCCTGTATAGTATATTATCGTATCATGTATTGTTATGACCAATATGGTGTGCTCTCTGCAGCCACAAGAAAAAACGTGCAAAGCAGGTGAAGAAATTAATGCAGAGAGGACTTTTAGATCCTGAGAAGGTTGATCCTTTTTCTCTTTTTATCGAAAGTGGAGGGATAACATACTGCTTATACAAAGATTCGGAAAGAGTGCTTGGTAATACCTTTGGCATGTGCATACTACAGGTAGTTAAAATTTTCTGTTGGCTGACCTGATCATCTTTTTACTGTATTTTATTGATTACTTAAATTGGTACTTTGTGGCTTTCTTAATTTGTTGGTTGGCTGCTTTAAGGATTTTGAAGCATTGACGCCAAACCTTCTGGCAAGAACTATAGAAACTGTGGAGGGTGGAGGACTGATTGTTTTGCTCTTGCGCTCTCTGTCTTCATTAACAAGTCTGTGCACCATGGTTATGGTATGAGTTGCTTTAAAGCGCACTTTCCCTGGATAAAAACTGTGTTGTTACTTCCTTTCGTACATATTTTGTTAATTTTTGATCTATTTAAACAAGTGCAGGATGTTCATGAGAGATTTCGCACAGAATCCCATTCTGATGCCACAGGGCGCTTCAATGAACGATTTTTATTATCAATTGCTTCCTGCAAATCATGTGTAGTTATGGATGATGAGTTGAATATATTACCTATTTCAACTCATATAAGGTCAATCACTCCTGTTCCTGTTAGAGAGGTAATCTATCCTATTTGAAAGTGTTCTGATTGAGCCAGAAAGTTATGTATACACTACCTAGTTTCTCGAGTGTAGATTCATAAGATAATTACAAAGTGTGTCTTATAAAATTTAAGAAAATGTAGTATGGCTCAAACAACCTTTTTTTTTTCTTCTGTTCTACATTTAATCATTCTGTATTAACTTGAGCTTGGGATTTAGGACTCTGACGGTCTTTCAGATGCTGAACGTGATTTAAAGAATTTGAAAGAGGAACTCAATGAGGATTTTCCTGTTGGTCCTTTGATTAAAAAGTGTTGCACCCTTGATCAGGTACCGGAAAATAAGATGAGAAATAAAGTTTTTCCCTCTTTGTTCATATGATTTTTCGATGAGGCTATTGACTGTTTTGAAGTTTAAGTGCTCAATTTTACATTATTGTATGCATAGGGAAAAGCAGTCATTACATTTCTTGATGCCATCTTGGATAAGACTCTCCGTAGTACTATTGCTCTACTTGCTGCTCGTGGTCGTGGTAAATCGGCAGCACTTGGTTTGGCAGTTGCTGGAGCTGTTGCTGCTGGGTAGTATTTGCAACTCCCTCCTTTTCTCCTCCCTTTGCTTTTTCTAACAAGCAAAAGGTGGAAGGAATGATGTTAGATGTGTTTTTTTAAATTGCTGTTAACCTCTGTAGATATTGATTGTTAAAGTGTATATCTACAGGTATTCTAATATCTATGTAACAGCACCAAGTCCTGAAAATTTGAAGACCTTGTTTGATTTTATCTGCAAGGGATTTGATTCATTGGAGTACAAGGTTCAAAGTTCTTCATAAATTAATAATGATTCGTACACCTGTTGAGAATTTATGACCTTGAAACTAAGACTTTTTTTTTTTTACAGGAACATATGGACTATGACGTGGTCAAAAGCTCTAATCCGGATTTTAAGAAGGCAATTGTGCGGATTAATATCTACAAACAACATAGGCAAACAATCCAGGTAAGGACATAATATTTGACTTGATCTGTAATATTTTGCTTCAACAAACATGCTTTTATGATAGTTGGTTTTTTTTTTTTTTTTCTTTTTCCTTAAACAATTTATTTAATTATTATGGCTGCTTGAGGCAGTTCCTTGTGATTGTTTCTGATGAGGAATCAAACTAAGAACTTTCAATGTTTGTCTGTTTGTTCGTATCTGTAGTGTTGTTCCATTGTGGATTGATGAATAGAAATTAGGTTGTTTCTGGACCTAGATGAGACCTCTGAAGTTTCTCATGTATTCATTTCCCATTATTCTTCCCTAAATATGTTCGAGTATAATTTCTCTTATATTCCATTGATTAGATTGAAGTTTTGTCTTCCTTATGTAATACACTGTCAGCCAACTGCCTACCTTACTTTGCTTTGTGGTAATCTTTGTTTGAATGGGTTCTTATGGAACTTGTGAGTGACCCATGCTTAGAGCCCGAGAAAAGTAGTCTTTAGATCCAATGGCTGAAGGCAGATGTTTTCTTTTGTTAATATATGTTAAAGGGAGCCTTCTTATGGTGACCAGGCACATTCACTTAACCAATCTGTTAAAACATATGTGGCGAGGCATTAGGGTAGTGGCTTGACATTCATACAGTCCTGTCCTTTTTAAAACATTACTGGCAAAAAAAGGCTTCAGAGACAAAATAAATGAATTTCCTGCGTTTTTCGTACGGCACTTATCCAATTATGCTTCTTGTGGCTGAATCTTGCATGTAAATTTCTAGTGAATTGATAAAGATTATTCAAAAAGAATGTCTTTAGTACATGACATACATCTATAAAAAAATAAAAGTACCTCTATGATATTTTCTGTAATTTTTAATCAATATAATGATATACTCTAATTTATGGATAAGTGGTTAAGTTAAAAATTGTATAGTGTAGGACACTGTTGGTGCTTTGCATGATTAAATGGAGGGAGTGTCAGCTAGCATAAAGCAAAGTGAACCTTGTTGCAAAATATGATTTGAAGTATTAAGAATCTCCCTTTGTCTAGTTGGAAAAATGAAGAAAGGCATAGATGATGCCTCCTTCCCCCCTCTTGAGGTTTTGCTAGTAGAGACAGTACATATCCTTTAGGGTGGGGGATGTGGAAGAGTGTGGCTAAATGGTTAACTAGTTAGCCACCTACCATTTAATAAATTGATCCCTCTTTTGTGTCCCGCTTCATCTTATGATTTACATTTGTATGGTTAATGGTAAAAACTATTTGCTGGAATAGTGTCAACTATGCCTAAGAATTATTACAGGTGCAAACAGCAGCTCAAACTTCGGCCAAGGTGCATTGCTGCATACACTATTGACGGCAAAGGGTGATATCAATTTCTAATTATTTATGCTTCAATATTGCACTTTATGTGATTCTGCACACCCTTGGTTGAAGTTTGTGTTACTGTTTGCCCCCGCGTTAGTTTGTGGCATTGTGCAGTTGTGTGCACCTTAGGTTTGGTGTTGTTTCGGCCTATTTTTCCAAAATAATATAGGTTTATAAATTGCTCTCTATATAGAATGCTACGTAGAGCAATGAGTCCTTTAACAGTACCTTGTCTCTACAGATACTTGACATGGCCAATTTTATGTGACTATTGGTAATATTATAAATTTGACTGAGTATTTCTGAATGTAAGGTGGGATGGCTAAGATATTTGATGTGTAGCCTCATTTAATTTTGTAACTTTAAAGGCATCTTAGGATGTTAAGTGAGGAAATCTTTGTGCATTTGCAAACTTTTTTGGTCTTTGTGAAGTTTGAGTTATTCTTGCTGTTGTAGCAGAAGCTTTACGGAGTCTCAGCTAAACATGAAAATGCTAATTCTGAAAATATAGTACTTGATGTTGCCAGTGAAACAGAATAGCCACAGTAAACTAGTATCGCTGGGAACTCCTAAAGGCTAAGTGTTTAAAGGCATGTAGGTAAGATTTAAGAAGATTGGGGCATTTGGTGCCTGTAAAGTGTTATTCTTCTATTGAATTGGGTCTAGTAGGATCTTGCTTGAAAACTCGTCTGTATGAGTTAGACTGTGAGTGTTTAGAGTGATTCATTAACAAGGACACTCTAGTTTTTCTGTTTTTTGTGAGCTAAATTTCCTAGAACTTATGATTTTTCCTTATTCCTCAAATTAAGAAATACCAGACTAACTATTCATCTAGATTCAACTCAATTCATGTGGAAGATGAATATTCTGCTGTTGACCTTATATGTGTAGACGGTTTAATGAGATATGACCTTCTCCACTCTTTGGTATCCTACTTATTCTACCTGTATCCATATCTGCTCAAAATGTCATATAATGATTCATCAAATATGTGTTGCTTCAGTAATTGTGAACCTTTTTGTGTGAAATTGTTTGTTCACTAACTGATCCTTATTTGTGGTAACAGTATATACAACCCCATGAACATGAAAAGCTATCTCAAGTTGAGCTTTTGGTAATTGATGAAGCAGCAGCTGTTCCTTTACCTGTTGTGAAATCTCTTTTAGGGCCTTATCTTGTCTTCATATCGTCTACGGTTAATGGGTATGATATTGTTTTCTGTTTAAATATTTAAGGATAAAGCCAATGCTTCTATGTGAATTGTTATTATTTCTCTTTCCTTTTCAAGAATGATTTCTACTTTGTCATAGTGCTTCATAAAATTTCTTTTTGTGGCCTTGTTAGACTGAAAATTGTTCTGCTTTGTCTCATTTTCAAAATATCACTGAAGTTTGACTTTCTACCTTCATTCTTTAATTACAAATAACAGCAAATTATGGCATTGAAAAAGAAAAGAAAACAAAAGAAAAGAGATCACACAGAAATGCCACCAGTATTGCCAAAACTGTGTCTTCCCTCCGTCCCTATTGTTTACCCCATTGCCATTGAAAAAGAAAAGAAAACAAAAGAAAAGAGATCACACAGAAATGCCACCAGTATTGCCAAAACTTTGTGTCTTCCCTCCGTCCCTATTGTTTACCTCATTGCCATGTTTTACTCTAACATCTGGTTCAGTGACATTGATGAGATAGAAAAGTGTCGGGACCTAAAGTAATTTTTGTGAGAGTATACTTGTGGTTCCCCTTGGACATGGTATGGAGCAATCTTTTAGGGATGACCTAAAAAGGAAAATAGGGCAGACTGTTAGGGCTGGAGGGAGTATTTGTTAATTTTTGTGGATAGTAGAGGCGTAATAATTATTAATGTTAAAGTGGCACTATCAGGAAAAGTGACAATGCACTAAATTCACTAGAATGGATGGCATTTTAGTGCCTTCTTACCATATGTCCTCACTTTGATTGCCTGAGATTGTCGTTAATTTTGTGAAAATATCTGTTGTAACTCTTTAACTGGGTTTTAAAGGCAAAGCATACTAATAAATACTTTCTCTTCTACTATCAATTTTCCCTCATTGCATTGCTCCTCTGGTTGTTTTAATACAGTTATGAAGGTACTGGACGATCATTATCACTGAAGCTTCTGCAGCAACTAGAGGAGCAGAGTCAGACGTCTAAGAATTTGGATAGTTCTCTTACCGGTATGGATATTTTTTGTTGGTTTGTTGACTGATCAACTGTAATTATTAGTTGTTTTTCTTCCTTATCTTTAAATTTGGAAAGCAGCTGTTCTTGGCTCTTTATTTTCGCATGTCTGCAAGACTGTTAGTATATGGCCTATGCTGATATGGCTGAGAATTGATTTAGATTTTACTGAGGGTTTTAAAAATAAAATCAAAGCATTAAAAATAATGATGATAGAGAATCTACTTGTACTTGGCAATGTATGGGTAGAAGGATCTATTGATGGAAGAATTTTGGTCCAGGATAGTGTTTTGATTCTCTCTTCAGTAAAAAGTGAGTACATCAATTTTACCTGGATCAAGGGTTTGAACTGATGTAGTGATGTGTGAATTTGTGATATGGGTTGTGTATTGCAAAACTAGGGTTTGTTAAGCCTGGAGACCACGAATCATCTGTTACTGTCAGTTCAAATAAATTATCTAGGGTTTAGATCAGTATTACACCATTCACTTTTCACCCTGTGAAGCACAATTTAGAACTTTCGATATGCAGACTAGTGTAATGAACTTTAGGTTGTGGATTGCAATCCATACATACTGCATTCCATGTAGCATTGGTTTTGAGCAAAAGTTCTAGATCTGGAACATGAAGCACAAAAAATGGGGGATTCTAATTGCCTGTGAGATTAAGGGTCAACCCAAAGTTTTGCTGGATCCTGGTCATGGGTTCTTTGATTTTGTGTGTTTGAGAGAGTGGGTGGGGGGAGGCTGAGTGGCAAAAAAAGAGCATTGAAGTTTCCTATTGATTCTCCTTGGTATGAAAGAATTGAAGGGATGCCTTTTGTGCTATTGTAGTTTTAAAAGGCCGTGTTGGCAACTTGTTCCGCTCAACCTCCCCCCCCCCCCCCCCCCTCCTTCTCTCTCTCTCTCTCACTCTCACACACACACACACACACTTGACAAATGATGACAAAAAAGGGTCTAAGCTTTAAAAAAGAGCATGAATAAATCTTAATTCTTTGCGGAACCTTTAAGAGGTCTGTACCAAATCTTTTTATTTTAGTTTATAGTGCTTGCTTGTGACATTTCTTTTGTTGAACTTTGGCATTTTCATGCTTATTGTAATGCTTAAATGATCTTTAATTCTATATCCTTATTTTTTTTTATTCTTATAAGGGCATAAGATTCTTGGGCCTTTTTTCTTGTCCACTTGGTGCTGACTTTCCTTATTATCTTTGTTAGTTCTGAGTTTGTAGCAGCTCTTAATTAAATTCTAGTTTAATTTATATTCTTCTATGTCCTCCCCAGTCAATGCCTACATCGAGGGACAGCAATAATTTCTTGATTATTCCATTGGCATAAAGCCAAACTGGTTGTGATATGAGACCATTTCCCTGTGGAATAAAAGTGTGCTAATTTGCTAAATGGTCTACTACCTTACTGGCATAATGCAGCATGGAACATTTTTGAACATAGGCATACAAAAAGATAACATTTTGTATCCTGTTAATGATTACGATTTGAATTTCTTATTCTTTGTTGCAGGCCGAATTTTCAAGAAGATAGAATTAAGTGAATCTATCAGATATGCCTCTGGTGACCCCATTGAGTTCTGGCTTAATGAGTTGCTGTGTTTGGATGTTGCAAATTACATACCAAATATCAACAGGTTGAATACATGACAAACATCAATATGACATCATTAATTCTTTGGTCAATTACTGGTTGCCCTTATTCCTCCTGAAAACATGCCAAAAGTAATTTTTATCTCTTGTTCATAACCAGGTTGCCTCCTCCCAGTGAATGTGATCTTTATTATGTTAATCGTGACACACTTTTTTCCTATCACAAAGACAGTGAATTATTTCTACAGGTATGTCGGACATTGCTTTGGTTATAACTTGCATGGTCTTTATTTGCCTTCTAGGATACTTATATGTACTGAACCTGCAGAGAATGATGGCTCTATATGTTGCATCTCACTACAAAAATTCCCCAAACGACCTTCAACTTATGGCCGATGCTCCAGCACATCACCTTTTTGTGCTGCTCGGTATGTTTGTGTTTGATTTCAACAAGCCTTATAAGCAATCAATGAATTAATGGTTTCAACTTCTCTAATTGATTTTGTTTCAAAAATCATGGTAACATTGTTTATGTAGGCCCTGTTGATGAGTCAAAGAATCATCTTCCTGATATTTTGTGTGTAATTCAGGTTTGACCTATTCTGTCATTTTAAGTTGCTTTGAATTTGTATTCCTTGTCAAAATTTGTGTTTTGGGGTAGTTGTTTTTTTGTAGGGCACATCTGTGTACACTTGTATTTCTTTTTATTTAAGGCAATATTCTCTCTTGTTATAATTCTTCTACCATCTCCATCCCATAATATGGTGCATTAGTACCTTCTTCAAGACATACCTTTGATAAACAATATGTTTAATTTCGCAATAGCTAAAATTATATAAAGCTGATACAATGAAATACGCATTGACGCGAGTCTAACAATGTATCACATGACTGTTTTTTGTATATATATGAGAATATTTGGTCAAACTTTTTAAAATTTGACCATGAAAATGAAATAAGCATTATATTGTGGGGCTAAGGGAGTATTGGCAACACATATAATCTTTGATAAGCGCCAACAATACATGGGAAGCTAGACTTTTGTTCGCTATGATACCTTGCATTTTTTGTTCTTAGTTGGGAAATTGGTGTGGCATAATTTTCTTGATTAGCATTACTAGAGCATGTCAGTACGATGTATTGTTTTTAGTGCTGATGGATATGTCAATTCTATCTTCAGTATTGTGATGTAGTGTGCTTATTTGAATTTAAAATTTTTTCTGCAGGTCTGTCTAGAAGGACAAATCTCTCTAAAATCTGCTCTGAGGAGCTTAAGTGATGGTCGTTCTCCTCATGGAGACCAAATACCATGGAAGTTTTGTGAGCAATTTCGAGAGACAGTTTTCCCTAGTCTCTCAGGTGCACGCATTGTGCGGATAGCCACTCATCCTAGTGCCATGCGGGTGAATGCTTTCTCTTGTTTTTGTGATTTCTTGAGTTATTCTAAAATCTTGAGTTTGTCACTCTAATGTTGGATTTTTCCTGATTTTCTGCAGCTTGGGTATGGTTCAGTTGCTGTGGAGCTCTTGGCAAGGTATAAACAACTTAATAGTTGGCCACATTTAAAGCTGTGGGATTTATGTGTATATACTGCAGCCATGCTTGTTGGAATGTTTCAACTTCCAAGGCTGCAAGATAAAGTGAAAAGAGCATATACAATTGCAATCACCGAATACTGTGCATAGCAACTGTGTATCCATGTCCGTATTATGTAAAGTTCTTAATAGAAAGGCATTACCTAGACTAAGACATTTCATTTATAAGTCTGATCAGATCCTTGGATTCCCAGCATTGAATCTCATTTATTTATTGTTCAGAGAAATTAACGAGTGAATGACTTGATGCTGCTTGTTCATACTTCCACTTGTTTTTCCATTGTCCTGAATATTTTGTTTGCTTGTGATAACCTTTGTAAAACCACAGTGGTTTTTTTCCCCCCCTTAAAATTAGAAGATGAAGCAGTTGTCATAGTTTAGGACTATACATTGCTTGTATTTAAAAATATATTAATATCCGATTGACAATTGGTGAATGAGAGACAAATATTTGATATCTTATTTTCTTTGATTTGTTCTGCTTCCTTGGTAGCTTTATTTCTTTTTGAAGGCTTCCTTGAAAGTGATGAGATATACTTTGGAGCCAGTACTCTCTTCTGGATCATAGTATTTTCATTTCTACACTGCACACCATATCATGCTGATATTTAATGCTGCTGGCCATCAGGTACTTTGAAGGACAGTTGACTTCCACATCTGAAGCAGATGATGATGATGATGATGAGGATATTAATGAGCCACCTGTTAGTATTGTTCAAGCAGCAGAAAAGGTAAAACTCAAATAAGTAATTGCTTTATTTTTCGTGCCGTTTTATGAACTGGGTGTTTCTCTTTTTTTTTGGTTCTTTTGCTAGTTCTACTTTCAGACTGATTATAGAAAACCCATAATACAAACTATATAAACATGGCTAGTTATTTACATGGCCTGGTGTTAGTAATGTGGGAAGCTGAAATGTCTAAAGTTTAACTCATAAGTATACTAGCTCCGTTTAGTAAGAGAGAGGGTGTAAAAGCTGGTTGTAAGGTAAAGTAAGAGAGATTGTGAAGGTGTATATATTGTTGGGTAAGAGGGGTATGATGGTAATGATTGTGTGCCTAAAATGGAATAAAGTAAAGTGAGTAGAACAAAAAACAAAACCATAAACAAAGAGTAGGGAGATTTATATATAGGTTAGATATAGAAGCTATGTAGAAACTTTGGATTTATACGAGCACACGTTCTTCTATAGCGCTTCAACACCTTATGTAGAAACTTTGGATTTATATGGCTTGGTGTTAGTTGTGTTTTGTTTATTATTAATGGACTATGTTTTAATGGGCTTGTCCTATGAGATTAGTGTTTTTGTGTTGGTATGCCAGGCACACTTTCTAGGCTAAATTTCTCTCATATTATTATGCAGGTGTCTTTGCTTGAAGAAAATATTAAGCCCAGAACAAACCTTCCTCCACTACTTATGCATCTTCGTGAAAGACGTCCTGAGAAACTGCATTACATTGGTGTATCCTTTGGCCTTACACTTGACCTCTTCCGATTTTGGAGGAAACACAAATTTGTTCCATTTTATATTGGCCAGATTCCGGTTAGTGCTCTTACTTTCCTACCTTTTACATTTGTGTGAGAGGCTTTTGAATTGTCATTATGAGTTTTGGCTATATAATTAGTCTGACTTGTATATGGAGTTATGGACGGGCTTCGCAAATTGCTGTTAAGTTGCAACATGTGTTTTCATATTGGTTGCAAGTAAGCAATTTGCAACATGATCTTTTGGAAAATGGCATCCCTTTGTATAAGATTTTTCACTTCCAAAGTTACTCTAGGTGTAGTACCTTGAGAATTTGGACTAAGGAGGGTTTGTAAAATATTAACACACGGACCAAAGAGAAGAGGAAAAAAAAAAACAAATAAAACTCGAAGAAAGTGTTTCAAAGTAACCAAAAGTCTTAGGCTTAAAATTCAGTTTCTTCTGATCATAGAATCTGCTGAGTAAAGCTTTTAATCTATATTCTTGTTCATTACCTTGAAAAGTTTAAAGTTGTTCTTAGGCTAAATCTCATTTCATGTAATGGATGAATGAAATTGATTTTATTTTAATTCGTAGGGAGTTTTGTTATATCTGGATTCATATTCCACCTATATATTGGATTATAATATGTTCTGCTCCTTTATGTTTTACTCGGTTATTGCAGATACATAATTAAAGAAAAATTTGATTAAGGAGATATATTATGACTGTGAAACGATGAATGGGTGTTACTGTGTAAGTAAAAGATGAAGAAAGTAAGAATGTGTGGAAAGGTGTAGTAATTGTGGGATAAGAGGTGTAACTTGGTAAAGGGGTATGCCTAAAGTAGAATAAAGTAGATTGAGTAGAATAACAAATAAGAATGGAAAGAGTAGAATGAAAGAGAATGGAGGTAGTATTTGATTTGTCATCCTGCCTAATATGAGTCAGACATAATTGAGAAAAACTAAGAAGATTCAACAACTGCCTTTATTCTTCGTCAAGTTCATATTATATTCTTGCTTGTGCTAATGGTAGTTTGTGTTTGTGTGTGTGGATGTCATTTGTGTGCTAAATCAGAATGCTGTGACTGGAGAACATACTTGCATGGTCTTAAAGCCATTACATAATGATGATATTGAAGTTGATGCATCTGATCAATTGGGATTCTTGGCTCCGTTTTATCGAGGTGAGTCATTCTCCAAATGAGATGAATGCTTCTTTCATGTGCGGGGATCATTATTGATTGTTCTTTCATCCTTAGATTTCAAGCAAAGGTTTAGTAGATTACTCTGTTCCAATGAATTTCGCTCCATGGAGTACAAGCTTGCAATGAGGTTAGCAATTCTATTGACTGCGTCTGCATGTTAATTCATTGAAGAATCAAGTTTCTGATTTGCTCTTCTTTTACAGTGTATTGGACCCAAAAATCAACTTTGCAGAGTCAGAATCATCAGGGTTGAACATGGATGGGTTTTTGAAGACTATAGAGGAGTATATATCACCTCATGACATGAAGAGATTGCAAGCTTACGTAGACAATCTTGCTGATTACCGTCTGGTAGTATTTTGCAGATTTACTTTTCAAAGAAGCATCTAGCTTGCTAGCTTATTTATGGTCCCTCCTTCCTGTAATAAAGTAGAAAAGCTCCTTATTACCCCCTTCCAATTTGATTTTCCACGTAACCATTCTGGTCTGTCTCATTTTGATATTCCTCTTACTTGAATGAAAATAAAAGCTCCCTATCCCTTGTGAAGTAGAGCTCTGTTTCACGCACCAGTTTTTTTTTTTTTTTTTTTTTTTTTTTTTGGTCTCCTTCACAACCACCATTTTTCTATCATGATTAGTAACCTTCTCAACAACCTTATTATTTCTCTCCACGAAACCATTTTTTTAATTCCTCTCCATCTAAACCAGTTTGGCCTAGTATTTTTCCTTGCAGCTCCCCCCCCCCCCCCCCCCCACCCCAAAAAAAAAAAAATCTTGTAATGTGAATCTTCAGGGTGTAGGTGGGTGGGTGGGGGGGGGGGGGGGTTGGTCACATGCATATTTCATTTTTTTGTTCTCAGTGAAGAGTTGACAATTAAGTCGCTTGAGGCTTTCTGTGTATATAGGCTGTTCAAGGGACATGAATTAGTGAGTAGGAAAAAAAAAGGGAATTAGTTTTTTTTTCTTAGGTTGCATATTGAGAACAATAAGGGGATGACAGAGGAACTTGTCTAAAAGCTGTCCAAATGTCTTGTTCAACACACAATATAAACAATACTGTAGGGAAAGACGGTTGGAGGGAAGCTTAAAATGGGAAATACTTTGATGAAAAGTTTTAACATATATTTCAATTTGTAGACACTAAAGAGTAAGTGCAATGGCTGATATTCATGTTTTAGAAGCCTCTATATAGGTAAGGGAATAAGGGATCAATCTTTAGAAATAATAAAAATAGAACATGGAGATGCTATTATTTTGAGAGACCTTTGAAGTTAGTATTTGCATTTTCAAAAGAGCTATATATTCACTGATGTGCTATGCATGGATGTTCATCTGAGAAATCGAAGGATGACTCTTTTGACCAAATCATAATTATAATTATAGAATCATATCTGCCAATTAATTTCAGGCAAAGAAAAAGAGTTATATGTCAAATGGAAGTTTAACTTGAGAGGTCTATGATCAGAGAACACTTGTTGGTAGTGTATCATATGGTAGGAATCTTAGGATTCCCTTTTTTCGGATTTTTTTTTCTTTTCATATTTTATTGTTGTCAGTCATTCGAAATATCATGTACTACCTTTTAAAGCATCTTTGGACTGATTTCAATAAAATCTGCTGATGCATCATCAGATGTTTGATAACCACCATGCACAGAAATGGGCTTTCTTCTGGATTTCTTATATCTTATTTGCTATTGCTTTCTACAGATCCTAGACCTTGTTCCTGTCCTTTCACATTTATACTTTCAAGAGAGGGTACCTGTTACATTGTCATATGCCCAGGCATCAGTTTTGCTCTGTATTGGCTTGCAGAATCAAGACGTATCATACATCGAGGTTCCATCTCTTGTCTTTGCTGTTGACAAATAAATCTTTACAAATTAATTGTACTACCTCCGTTACATATTAGTTGCAACTTTGGAATATTTTATCTCTTACAAATAATACTCAAAGATGCAACTAATATGTAATGGAGATAGGATTACCTGTGCATCTGGAAAGGTTTTTCATGTTGATGATGTCTCCATTTAGAGCAAAACTATTGATTGTTGTCAAATTTGATTCTCTTACAAGTATTACGGTAAATGATGAACTTGGATAAATGTATAAGGAGTATTTTTTGAAAAAAGCTTGTCGCATAGACAGATCCTAGATGTGCAATTATTAGTATGTGATACTTTGCTAATGTATCTCCTTTGCCGTTTTTCAGGGTCAGATGAAACTTGAAAGGCAGCAAATATTGTCATTGTTTATAAAAGGGATGAAGAAGTTCCACAAATACTTGTATGGTATTGCTACCAAAGACGTTGAATCAGCCCTTCCCCGTCTAAAAGAAGTAAGTCAAGGAAATTCCAAGAATTCTGGCCTTGAATTTGGAATTAAGATGAATTTCCTATGCATTCTCACATAATGGTCATGGTTGTATATGGTATATTTTTATGTTAGATTAAAGTTTAATATCAGCTCTCATATTTTCATAAAGAGATGCCATAAACCCTACTTACTGATGTTTACTATCAAAATTGTAACAACTAAATGTGATGTCTTCATTCTTACCAAATGTTTCTTTTATAGATTGTGATGGAACCTCACAAAATAACTTTAGAGGAGGATCTAGACAATGCGTCAAAGAAAGTGAAGGTAATCTGATTAAGTCTGTGCCTGCTTAAACTCCTATGTTTCCATTTTTTTACAATTGCGCTAAGACTGGTTGCTGTATCAGAGTGACATGAAGGCCAAGGCTGAAGGCTTGTTGGATCCTGAGTTGCTTCAACAATTTGCCGTAGAGGCTGACTTTGAGAAAACCCTTGGTGGAAAGATATCCTCAAGTGGCTTAGTCAGTGTTAAATCCAACAAAAGTAAGCCAGAGAAGAAGAGCAGGGTTAGCGACAGTAAGAATGAAAAGAAAAGGAGTAAAGATGAGCGTGGCAACAAATCTAACAAAAAGAGAAAATCATAAGTGGGGATCCTAGAGGAGAAGACTTACAAGAGAGAATCATAAGCGGAAGTCCAAGGGGAGAATGTATACAAAGAGAACAATCATCATTAACATCAAGAGTTACATGATTCTCCAGGGCTGTAGAATGACATGCATTTCAATTGCAGGATGCTTCATTTAGCTCGATTAGGAGAGCAGAGAAATGCCCCCTCGAGTGTAGTGGTTGAATCACTCGGAAATGTCATTCAATTGCTTCCATCCTTGATTTACCATCAAGGGATGCACAATTTTGTCTCATGTGGTTAGTACTTGACTACTCACCCCAAATGTTAGGTGCACGTAGTTTGTTTTAGAAAAAAGTGAGTTTTATTATTCCTTGTAAGCTTTTCTTGCACACGTCTGTATTGTAGGTAATACTTACTTTGATTTTTGGTATTTGTCCTTAATTTCCTGTTTTCTTTTGCTTGTTTTTACACTCTGATATTTAAAAAACAAAGTCTGCTAATAGTTTACTCGTGATTTACATCCTCACACAATATAAATTGGTTCCATTTATGAAAAAATAGTGTTGGATTCCAAGTAGATAATTAAGTTCAGGTTTGATGCAAGATTGAGAAGTTTAATGCGAATATAGAGTACTGAAAAGAGTATGGAGTACTGAAAAATAGAACGAGTTATCAGTTTTAGGTGACCGGATTTCTCATGGAAGTATAAATTAATATGGATGATCAAAACTTATTATAGTGACTATTGTGAAGTGATTATCGTAGATTAATCTAGACTAAATTTAGTAAACGAGTTTGGTTTTTGTATAATCTAAATATAAATAGGTTGAAGGACTTGATTATGGGTCATTTATAATGGAGTATATAGTGTTTGCTTTGAACCATATATATATGTAGTGTTTGCTTGGAGAATAATAAGCCCTAAACTCTAGAAAGTTCTAGAGTGATACAAGTTGGAATCCACAAATATGTTTAGATAAGAATAAACCATATATTTAGAATATTCCGGAATGATTCCGGAATGATATAAAGAGCATAATGATCATCCACACGATATTTTGTAACACTAATTTTTTTAATTTTATTTTTATTTTTGTACTTTATACTTGATTACTCTTTTTTTTTTTTTTAATTTTTTTTTTTTGAGATATGTCCAATCAAACAAAATTTGTTTATTTGGGGTATAAACGTGTTTTCAACTATCAGTGGAGGGGTATATGCGTCTTTTCATATACTAGTTTAGGGGTACATGTGTAATTTCCTCACCAAACAGTAAATGCAAGTTACGAACAGTAATTAGACAGCCCGTAAGTAATAAATGAATAACCACGCTTTTTCAATATATTACAAAAATACCAAGATTAACAAAAATTCGTTTATCTAGCACATAAACTTACCCACTAATCTTAATTTAATTTCTGGCATTGACCCTAGTGTGCTAATCATGTGACTCTTACTTTTGCTAACTAGTAACTGCACCCTTTCCCCTCCAAATCCCCTGCTTAAAAACCCCTCCTCTCTCTTTTCTTTTCTCTGTTCCACTGGTACATAACATAGCCCTATAATTTCCCGATTTTGATACTCCAAACTCAAGCTCTTCGAAAATGGCGCGCGCTTTTCCTTGTCGCTCTAATCCTACGCAGGTCATTTTCTTTTCCTCTCTCCTTTTTTACTCCATTTCAAATTCTTCAATTTATATGCTACATTTTGATCTACAGTCGTTCTTTGCGATTGGCACATAATCTTTTCATCTTTGAAGCAAATAAATGCTATTTCGATTTAGGTTTTGTAATGAATTTTGCAGTTCATCAAATTCTGAATTATTTCGAAACAATTGGTTGAATGGGATATTGTTATTAGGTTTTTAGTCTTAAGGGTTTTGGTTCTTTTCTTGATAAATATTATAATTGGATGAGTTGTAATATTATAATTTTCCTAAATTAGGGCTTGAATCTCTATTGATATCATCAGCTCCCTAATATATTTGAGAATGGATATGTGAACAATGCTATCGTTTACATTTGTTTTTTCGTTAGTATATTATTGAATTTCATTGTAAATTACTCAAAGGGTTGTGTACACCCGAGTAAAAGGTGCACCGAAGACTCATTTTGATGATTAGATGAACAAAATCCTGGTTTTAGTCACTGCGATGATTTGGTTCTTTACAGGGTGAATTCCGTGAACTGATAATGCTCATCATAGAATTGGTTCTTTATGCTTATTATGTACACCCGAGGTCATTGGCTTATATATATACAACCAACAAAATGAGTAAAAATATTATCTGCTCGTTAAATGATCCCGAGTGTACGGTACAACTGGGTGTATATAGAAGTAACAAATTCTAGAATGTTGGAAGCATGGCCAGAAGAACATAGGAGAACAGTGAAATATTATTTAGTCAATTATGTTTTGCATGGGATTCTCATATATCAAGGTATATTGACTTCAATTATGATAATACTATGTCACGATATTCTTGATTCTTCACGTTGTGCAGGATCCCAGAGTAGGAGTCATCCAAGCATGGTACATGGATGACAGTGATGAGGATCAGAGGCTTCCACATCACAAAGAACCTAAACAATTTGTTTCTTTAAAGCATCTTGATGGTAAGTGACATGAATCGCTTTACAAAATGTGCAATATTTATTGATATTGCAAGTTAAATATTGTTAATTCTCTTGTAAATTGTAGACCTTGGGGTTCTCAGTTGGAGATTGGATGCTGACAATTATGAAACTGATTAGGAATTGAAGAAAATTCGTGAAGCTCGTGGATATTCCTACATGGTTTTCTTTTTTAATTCCTGCTTATATATTCTTATAAGATTATCATGGTTTAAGTGTTGTTTATATTACCTTCGTTTATGCTGTTCTTTATGCCTTAAGGACTTCTGTGAGGTTTGCCCTGAAAAGCTTCCAAATTATGATGAGAAGATCAAGCACTTTTTCGAGGAACATCTGCACACTGATGAAGAAATCCGTTACTGTGTAGCTGGAAGTGGTAGGTTAAGTAGCTCTATGTTGAGCTTGTATCTTCAGCTCTCTGTTGCATTTTTTTTTTTTCCTTTTCATGTAGAGCTGTAAAACTGATAATATTGTGCATATTATACTTTGTTGAAGGGTATTTTGATGTAAGGGATCGTGATGATAAATGGATACGCATATGGGTGAAGAAAGGTGCAATGATTGTATTGCCTGCAGGAATTTACCACCGGTTTACTCTAGATTCAGACAATTATATCAAGGTATGGTTACTGGTACTTTTAGTCATTGTGATTTCAAAATTTCAAAAATCATGTATTGTGTGTCATACTGTCATGACAAATTGTTTTTGAGAATTGACAATATAAAAATATTTTTTTTAAAAAAATTATAAACCAAACTCATTAATATTATAAGCAGACTTATGGTGGCCTGGTTCAATAACACAAATCTGTTAACAGAGCTCCAAACTTTTCTTGAATTAGCGTGTTTCAGCTTCTACTTGGTCTATATGTTTCTTATGTAATTGTGTAATCTCTTTTCATCCACGATCCTTGCAATTGTGTATATTACATCTTCTTTTTTAATGTTACTGTTATCCTAAGTTAGCTCAACTTTGTGTAGGCTATGCGACTGTTTGTTGGTGATCCAGTTTGGACACCTCATAACCGTCCCAACGATGACCTTGCTGCACGGTATGCCCTGGCATTTTTAGTTATTCAATTGATAAATTCTTAACCATTGTTTGTGTGACAAATAATTTGATTCTCGATTCCTGTTTTCAGAAAGGGGTATCTGGCAAATTTTGTGAACAAGCTTCCTTCTTTTGATCAAGATGTTGATATATAGCATGAGCTGCTTGCTTAATAAAGTGTTGAAACAAAAGTAGATGTTGAAAAAGTTTTGTTGCAAGTCTGTGATTTACTGTGAATATCAAGTTATTGACCATGCAGCACAAACAACTTTCTGTACAGAGGAATAAGTATGTTGAGCATGTGTATTTCTGGACTACATTTGTTACATAGGCCATATTGGGGATTTGAGCAAGGGATCTTGCAGAACTCTGGTTTATTTCTGGACTACATTTGTTTTATAGGCCGTATTGTATGGTGTTGGATTTTTCGCCCGACCTTGCTTGTAGTGTTGTTCTGGTGTTCTTTAACTGCTTTGTTTGTCTCGTTGGCTCTCTTGGGCACATAAAAATGAAACATCAATTTGCTAGAGCTCCAAATTTTTCTTTGGGGCACAATGATGAAGATAAATGGTTTTCAGTCTAAAAATCTTATCAAACCAAATTTACTTGTTCTGTTTGTATTAATAGCTTCAATCTTATCAATCCACTGAACTGATTGGAGCTGAACTGAACTGGTTGGAGCTGAATCGAATTGAAATTAAGCTGAAGAGAACAGGCTCTTAGACTATGCTGTTGTAAAAACCTTTACCAAAACTACTAATGTCTTGACTAAAAAACTTAACTTTTGCTCTATCATTGTTCACCAGGCTTTACTTTAGGATAGGGATTCAACTTTGGATCGGGGAGGAGAAGATATAAATCATATAATTGTGTTAAATTGAATTTTTAGGAAGATCTCATAAAATTGAGAAAAAGAATGTAATAAAATTGTTGATTAATCTTTAATATGGAGTACACATCTTTATAAGGGGTGAGGCTGTGAGGGTAATGTTAGTGTTTTTTGTTACTAATTTGCCCCTTGGTAAGTTTTGTAAAATGATCTCATTTAGGAATTGGACGGCTATTTGTTCTCGGTGTGATTCGTTAACTTGTATGTGAACCGGTAATGGTTTATCGCCTAATATTTAACCTGCACAATCAACGTAGATCATCTACCCTTGGGGTTTTGTCAGATGAAAACCGCTTTGATAATAAAGCCAATACCGATTCAATATGGTTAAGAAATAGTGTGTTATGTTTATAATTGTGTACCTTAGAACTTAGAAGTGAGATGTTAGGGTATTTATCTAACTCCTCTAAGAAGGAGCCACGTGTTGCCCCTCATGTATGTCTTATCAAGTGGGTGGTAAGTGTCCAAGCGGTCGAAAGCAGGTCTCCACGTGGATGGTGTTATGGGCCGATTTGAGTATTTATCCGGGTCAAAGTGCAACAATCCTACCATTTACTAGTATAATTTCATAGGACTAATATCGATTGTCGGGTTTAGATTATTTTTACCAAATTTTTTTAAAAAGAAAAACAAAAAAATCATGAAATGAAATTAAACATCAACACAATAACACACACCTGAGACGGACGGTCCTGATTTAAGTGAAGCTTTATTGATCTTTTAATCGGCCCCTTTCTCTCTCTCTCTCAACTGGTTCGTAAAATCAAACCCTAGATTTCCAGCTTTCATACTCAATACTCAACTCGTTGCTCTTCGATAATGGCGCTCGCTTCTCGCATCCTCTCCAAATCTAAGCAGGTCTATTTTTTTATCTCTCTATTCATAATCCGATTTCAAAATCTTCGACTTATATGCTACATTTTGATCTGCAATTTTAATTTTGTTCCTTACGATTTGTTCATGATCTTTTGATCGTTGACTCATAAAAATGTTGGTTCGATTTAGGCTATGTAATGAATTTAAACTTTACATGTCCTAAATTTGTATTGATATTCCGAGAAATGGGGTGTAATTGAATAAATTCAGGTTTTTTTTTTAATTTTTTTTTATGAAACAATTGTTAGATTGAGTTGTTAATTTTATTGGTCTTAGGGTTTTTGTTTTCACTTGGTACAGAAATTGGATTAGTGGCAATGTGATGCCGGATTTTGATTTTTCGTAATTCAGCTTATTTAGAGAAATGTATATGATTTTGATTTGTTGGAGCTGTTCTTAATTGAATATATGAATGTGCTAATGTATTGGTAATATGTTTTGGGAAGGAACATGGAAACAATGCTATAGAAACATTTGTTAGCCGTAAAGTGTTGGTTCTTATTGCAGCGATGATTTCGTATTGCTAATAATTTTTGGGGGGTTTGGGAGTTGTAGATACATTTCCTTGCTTGGACTGGGATTTATACGTTTGTTTGACTGCATTTTGGGGCTATGATTTACTTAACGAGTATTAGCTTTAACAGGGCTCTTGTGCTTGATTCTTGTAGTTTGTTTGTAGTATTGCAGGCTTTCTGATATGAATCCATAATTCCCTAGTTTTGCTGTTCATTTAACTTATGATATGTTGATTTGATTTCTACAGCTGTATACTATTCAGACTATTTTACCAAAGGACAATGTGATTCCTGCTCGTTACTATGCCAAAGAAGCTGCTCCCGCTCCCAAGGCTCTAAAGGGAGATGGTGAGTCATATTTTGTACTAGAAAAAAAAAAAATCATCTTATATAGTGATGATCCTTTTATCAAGTTTTGTTTCTTTTAGAAAATTAAATGAAGCAATTTGTTTTTCTTAATGATTAACTTGTCTTCTTTTTTCTTGATAATGATGCTCGACTGAAAAGAGATGCTTAAGGGCATTTTTTTGGACGTTAAAAAGAAGTTTGAGACTGCTCTTGGTGTACTTCGTCAAGAAAAGATCACCATAGCCCCAGAGGATCCTGCTGCTGTACAACAATACGCTAATGTCATGAAGACTGTAAGAGAAAAGTATGTCTCTATCATTTTATTTATTTATTTATTTTGTAAAATAATAATTCTGCCCTATTTTTTTAGTTCATTTGTTTTCCCTTTAGCATTGCTTCCTTGGATTCCTCTCTATGATAGACCAATGTTTTTGACAATGGTAATGCGAACTTGCATCTTAGATATGAGTTATAGGCTGAGATTTGATTAGTAGGTTGCTTCATGCTCAACACATTTTGCTTTATAAGGTCTTTACTAATCATTGCATCACATACTTCACACCACATCAATTTCCTATATTCTAAATGACTAGAAATTGAACTTTATGACATAATAAAAAGGTATGCAGGATTAGTATTAACAGTATCATGTGTTTGTAGTTAGGACAGTATAAGAGTGAGTTGCATGGGAGGCTGCGTGCCTGCTTGTAACTTACTTTAGCTTACAACTGATATATTTTCACTTCTGATTACTGGTTGTGGGAATGTAAACTGTACAAGAGATTGTGGGAGCATTGTTTGTCACTTAAGAGAGCCTGGATGCTTAATCTGTGTCTAGTTGCTTGATATTGGGAATTCTTGATAATTTTGCTGTGTTTTCAGTTCTCATCATTCTTTTTTTTTTTGAACCATTTGACTAAACAGGGCAGATCTCTTCTCAGAGTCACAGAGGATTCAATACACAATCCAAACCCGAACTCAGAATATTCAGGATGCTCGTACTTATCTTTTGACTCTGAAGGAGATACGACTCAAGTATGTGTACAATACTCTGAATGCTTTCCTTGCTGTAATGTCCCCCTTATCTGTATATTCTTTGTAGTTACCAGTGATGTTTTATCTCTTGAGACTAATTCTATTTGGCATAATACTGTGCAGGAGGGGTCTTTCTGATGAACTTGGTGCTGAGGCCATGATGTTTGATGCTTTAGATAAAGTTGAAAAACAACTAAAGAAACCTCTTATGAGAAATGACAACCAAGGAATGAGTCTTCTAATGGCTGAGTTTGATAAGATCAACAAGAAGTAAGTTACGCTTTAAACTATTTTGAAAATTTCAACTGCTCTTTGTTCACCAACCTGAGGTTCCTGAAAATAAACAAATAAGGAAGATTGATGGATTTGAACAAGTCTCCTCTTGTTGTCTTCATTATCATCTGTGATTCTTCAAATTTTAGGCAAGCTTTGATCCTTGGTGTAATGCTGTGGTATCTATCCTTCTAAAGTCATGCATACTGATGTACACACTAATCAACTTGATAATAGAATTGGACAAGAAGGGCATTGAAACTAAGAAGAGTATATTTGTCAAAAAAAAAAAAATTTATGGACTTTCCATCTATTTTGATATTTCAAATTGAGTGTTCAAATTTATTAAATTGCAAAGAATTTGCTTACTTGAAAATTTTCCCCTTTCTCTTTGTTGGGTGTAGTAGAAAACAAATACAGAGTATTCATGTAGGAGATGAATAGGTCCTATTTGATTTTATGTCTTCTTAAAAAAAAGATGTTTGAGTATATGCATCTTTGGGCAATTACTGATGATCTATCTCATATAATTATGGATCTGTCTGTTAAAACAGGCTTGGAATAAACCCAAATGATTTACCCAAATATGAGGAACAGCTGGAACTTAAAATTGCAAAGGCACAGCTTGAAGAGTTAAAGAAGGAGACCACTGAGGCAATGGAAACTCAAGCAAAGAAGTACGTTGCTATTTTTTTTCATTAATGACTTGCATTTTATCATTGGTGGTTTATTCATATCATTGCGTGCCTTTTTCTTTTTGATTAGTAAATCTAATTTAGATAAAATTTTAATATTTTTTCAAGAACCCTCTACTTGTTACCGTGTAAGTGTTTCTTTCCCAAGTATCATTAGCAGCAAACCCACAGTAACCTAAAGGCAGCAAGCTCAAAATACCATGATTTTCAGCTAGTCTTTTTTATTCTAGTTCTCTTTTGGTATTTCTTATGGGTAAAGGATTAGACTTGAACTGGTTTACTTTCTCTTTAATCATCTACATCTGTTGCTTTGCTGGGAAATCTCATCAAAAGTGCTAGTTTTCTTACTCTACTGTGTATGACAGATGATGCCAGTCGAAACTATCAATTTGGCCTTGAGTGGTCGTATATCACTGTTCTCTGATTATTACAAAATTAATTACTGTACATAAACTAGTTTGTGATCCAAATTTCTCAATATATTCCTGTCTGAGAAACTTACTTGCTTGGTTATTGATTTCCCACTTCTGATATAATAGTACTTTGGTTTCCACCTAAATTGCTCATCTTTTTACGAACTTATTGCGGAATAATTATAACGTGGATGTAATTTAGGGATATTATGCCATACTGTTTATATGGTGCTGAATTTTCTAAGCAAATAAGATTGAGGCAGAATTATGTTATACTTGTTGAGGTATTGAATATTGTAGGAAGAGCCTTCATATTTGAGCCTTCAGATTTGCAATATTGCAGTTGATTGTATGTTGCTAGAGTTACCTGATTACCTCCCTGTCAATGACTTCCAATTGCTTAGGAGCTAGTAATCCTAGTAAAGCAAATATGATTTCTATTGACTAGGATTCTGAACGAATTAGCTCGGTGAGAGGAAGAAAAAAAACGTATGCTGATGGTTTTTGCTTTTAATATGCTGCTTCCTATATACAAGAAACTTTTGGCTCATTAATGAAAATGCTATTTATCATTTATCAAACAAGATATTGGCAAGCATTTTTAGTCATTGATAAATTGCATGGTTATAGCAATTTTTAGTCATTGCTAAATGTTGTTTGCCAAACAAGATATTGGCAAGCATTAGCTCTATGAGACTATTGAGTGCTTATGCATCTCTCCATTTGCCTTTTTTATTTATTTGGAACTTACTTTTCCTTGTCAACTTCTTTCCTTATTCAGGGAGGAATTCCAGGACGAGCAAATGGTTGATCCCAAGTCATTGGACATCCGAAACTTCATCTGAGATTCTAGCTTGGAAATTTGACTATTTGCTGTGTAAAAACACTTGTTGGAGAGGAGAGTTGAAGGCTGTAGTTGTTCAGCTCATTGGCAGAAATACCCACCTTTTCTCCCATTTTGTTTTGAAATAAATTGGATTTTGTTCTGCCAGGAAATGCGCAGAATATATATCAATTGAATGGTTTTTGATGTGTTATAATCTAGAAATACTGGTTTTTGAGCACATGATATTGCTAAAAAAAGTTATGATGACTACAATTTACATACATTTTGAATATGTACAGCTTATTTGAGGTGACAATCAATCAATCAAAGTCTTAATCTCATAAGTGGAGTCTGCTATATGAACTAAAAGTGATTATTCCGTATAAATACTGACAAAAATCTTCCTCCTCTATCCCTTGTGATCAATTACCTCGTACTCATGTAAATGCAAATACTTCATAACCTTCCTCTCTCCAACAAAGTCATTTTCGGTCTCTCTCTCTCTTTTAACCCTTTTATGGTCCCACTCTTTGTACCGATGCACCTTAGGTCTTTGTATTACATGCCCTAACCAACTACATAAGAAAATTCATAAAATTCATATTATTTCTAGATTGGATAAGTTCATGAAAACGAATCAATTTACAACTGAAATAAGCACTACTAATAAGTTGATAAATTAATTTGTTTGTATATTAATTTACACTAATCATCCACTGTGTATATATTTCCATTTTAAGTTTCAAAAAGCTTATCTACCGTTGCTTTGTTGCAATAGTAGTATGCAAGTGTAGTGTCATAGGCAAAGATTAGTTCTGAGTACATATTTGGTATGTTCAGTTTGTTCACGAACAAACCAGACGATATTGGTCTTTCTATAAATCATTAAATTTAAATGGTATATTTGTATACCATTACAAACATATATACGGAGTAATATTATTGGAAGCTTAATGGTACCATCAGGTATCACATTAGTACCATTGGAATTTGTCTTTTCATTAAACTTTGTTTGTACTCCTAATACTAGAAACATATCATGATATACACCATCAAAAGGTATTATAATACATATTAAATCATCTAATTGTACTATTTATTCACTTAAATGGTATCTTCATGTCTAAAAGTAGCACGTTTTGTGAACTTTGCTGAACAGAAGTGATAAGCAGTATTGACTCTATTGAGTCATGATCTAGATCCAAAAGATACATATGAAAGTAAAGAATAATTTCATGCTGAGACTTGAGGACAAGTTAACATAATTCACCGTCTGAAAGACTCAACACGCTAACATAATGCCCATGTATCCACAATCCAACAAATCAAAGCTACACCATACATTGCGTATGTTATGTACATATAGTTTCAAGCCTACGCTGCAAATGATTTTCCACAACTACAAGTCTTTGATGCATTTGGATTTTGGAAAGAGAAGCCTCCACCGATAAGTGCATCACTATAGTCAAGCTGCATTCCGTACAGGAATAATAGGCTTTTTGGATCACAAACTGCAAACACATAAGAAGTATTAAAGATAAGAAAAATTTGCAAATTGCAGCCATTTAAAGTTCGTATTTTGCAAATTACAGCCATTTAAATTTTTTTTTTTTTGCAAATTGCAGCCCAAAAGTTCGTATAAATTGTAAATTGCAGCCCGATTCAATTTTTCCATCGGTTTACATGTTGAAAATTTATCGGTTAAGGTTTTAGGGGTCATTTTAGCCCTTAAGGGCCCAAATTGAGCTCGGAATTAGCAAAAAATAACGTAAATGTCTCATATTTACAGTTTCCCACAAATCGATGCATTTTTGTTATGCAAAACGAGATACTTGCATTATTTTTTTGCTCATTCCGAGCTCAATTCGGACCCCTAAGAACTAAAATAGCCCCTAAAACCTTAATCGAAGATTTTTCAACTTGTAAACCGATGAAAAAGTTAAATCGGGCTGCAATTTACAATTTATATGAACTTTTGGGCTGCAATTTGCAAAAAAAATTTTAAATGGCTGCAATTTGCAAAATACGAACTTTGAATGGCTGCAATTTGCAAATTTTCCTAAAGATAATCATCAAATATGCATGTATTGTTTCAGAGAATAACCAGGGAAGAAGGGGGTCTACTAGGTCTAAGGTTACAAGCAACATCTAGAAAAGCTCCACGAAAGATAATGCACAAGCGAAAAATAAAAAGGATACGAAGGGGTGAATTGTAAGTTTGTAACTAGATATATTAGGCATATTTTCCCCGTTCTCATGTGTGCTAGATTTAAAAAAAAAAAAAAAAAAGGGGGGGGGGGGGGATATGAAAGGGGTGTTGACACTACTATTTAAAGTATTTAATGCTCACCGATAGTGAAACCATTGACCTCAATCACAGAATCATCTGCTTTTGTGTTCTCACTGCTCTCAAAATCCATTGTGTAAGACATGCCAGAGCATCCACCTTGTTTAACACCAACTCTTAAGCACAAGTTCTCATTCCGATCAGACCTCATTCTTTTCAAATGCTTCACTGCATTGTCAGTTAGAGATATTGCTGGAGCCAAGCCCTCGACTGGTGCTGCTGAAACTTAACAGAGCATAAAAATAGTGAGTTGGAAATATGGATAGTGATAGCCTGTCAATATACAAAGTCAAAATTCAGCAAAAGATATACAAGACTTATGATTTATCTCCATTTTAAGGAATTTTCTCTTGTATAGCCTTTTCAAAATGTAGCATAATTTTAGCTTCCTCAATAAATTGAGGTAAAAACAAGGTTATATATATACAGCCCTTTGATTAGCAGAATCGCAGGCATTGCCTAATGCCTTTATCTTTTTGTCACTATTATCAGCTATATCACAAAGACTAAGATGCTCTTATTCTATTCAAATAATACCTTATACTAAATGAAGAGTCCCAAAACTATGAATTTTGTGAGCGAGCTCCACTCTTTCCGCACTGGTATTTTCCTAGGATCCAAGATAATTTTGATCTACAGGCTACCACTTATCACACTATTACTTCAGTGTATATTCCTCTCTTACTCATCTCTTATGGAATGAGCCCCAAAAAGTAGGACCGGACAACAGATCTCCTTCCTGACTACTTCTGGGAGCACCAGCAAACTAAAACATTATTTAGTTCTATGTTTAATTTATCTAGCATATCCATATCTATAATTTTATGCAAACATTTTCTGAAGTTGTGACATGGATTCATAATATCCCATATCCAATGGCACTGCATATTAGAGTGTAACATCAAGCAGAGGTTGAAAGATGAGATTTTTTCCAAGATTTATCGTGATAAAATAATCATCCCAGGGCAAAGCATTCCATTCCTATACATAATGAGCAACTCTTGCAACTTAGGCTTCCATGTCAATGGCCCCCCCTTGAAACTTGCAGCAGTTATAATATTACCTAAGTTGAATTTTGAGAATCCTAGCTATGAATCAATATATACCCATCTAATCACAATCTCCTGGATTGACATATACAGAATTTAGATGTGCTGCAAAGACAAAAAGCTACATATCATGTGCCTAGTTGGTATTTCCCGTAAGTTAAAAAACACCAGACAAATTGCAGATACACAAGAAGCACTTGCTACTTATTTTTCCCAGACACCTGCATGGATCTTACCTATCCAACTATAAATAATTAGCTAATTCAAATCTTTTATTAAAAACATAGAGGACTTTCTTCTCTTTCATCTCTTTCTAGATGATTTTTGTAAGCTGTAACAGATTCTCCAGTTCCTAAAAGTAATATGCGCAATATGATTCATCGAGATAATGAGTTAAAACTTAAAAGACATCCCAAATCCAGGCACACTGATGTCCAAACTTAAATATTGGAGCTATATGCATTTAAAATTCAAGCTGTTGCAACTTCAAAGAGCCTCATTTTTTTTTTTTTTTTTTTTTGAAACACTTCAAAGAGCCTCATCGTAAACAACAAATAGGAGATGATAATGAAAGGACTCTACCTATGGAAAGGTCTATTTTTGGAAAGAGGCACTAGTGACCTAGCCTGAAATAATATAAGATGGATATAATATGGATGATCTTCCAATCTCAAGGGTAATCAGATACAACCAAGGAACTAATAGAAAAGAAGAAATTGAGGAAGAAGATGAGGAAGTGGGTGCTAAGTGTAGGGTAATAGCTAATGGTTCCCCACAATGAGACCATGGATTTCCTCAAACCTAATATGGAGGATGTCATTCAATTCTACAACATAGCCTACTGTCAGCTCAATATCTAACGTCATAAATGGAATTTTGATATAGCTTCGATTTTCACTTTCACCAAATCACAAGTGGTTTACAATGTCTCACTTCTTTACTACTCAGCTGAAGCATGAGCTTTAGTTTTTTCCCCTTATAGTTTCTTAGGGTTGATGTAGGTTGACTTTAGAGTAAATAAAACTACAGAACTACACAAAACATTTTCTTCCCTCTTGTTAAAAAATAGAAGTCTGTTGCCAAAAATTTATGTTGCCATTCAATTTGGAATATTTTTCTATCTTTAATCGTGTTCGCAAGCCAGAATTCAATGATTTCAACCAACATATTCCTGGAGAAAACCAGACCACAGACTATAATATTCATGAACCCTTATTAGGTTTATACAGCTATAATCAGATTTCTAGAGATACCTCTAACATACAAGGATTTCGATTCGAAACCTCAAAATCCCTAATCAATAAAACTAGGATTCAAAGCATGCACTACCATACTCAAAACTATTAATTTAATAAAAACAAAAGAACTGCTAGCTCAAATTAGCTGATGAATCAGTAGATAGCATCAAATCATACAGTATACAACACTAAATTTCAAAAGCATAGATATTCACAAAACCCAATTAGAACATACTGAGATCCAATCAAAATCACACCATACAGTAGCAAACAATATCAAATTAGTCAAAAAAATACCATCTATAAAACACCCCACAAAAATTTCAAGCTAACCAACAAAATTAATACAGCCATAAACACAGAACAGATGAAAAATCAAACAAAATATCCCAGATAAATTGATTGAACCAACAAAAAGCAAAGATTAAGTGAGAAAGAATACCAGAAGCAGAAGATGATCGAATAGAGAGACGACCAAAGCGTTTAAGATTAGATGGGAAGGAAACTGAAAAGGGGATTTGATTAAAGCTCAATGAAGTGGAAGAATTACTGGGTAATCGACAAACTGTTGAAGAATATCGAAGTGTAACAGAGGAAGACGCCATTTTTACGAGTTTTTTGAGGTCTAAATTTTCTGGAAAATGTTGTAATCGACGCAATTACAGAATTTAGGGGAGATTTTTCTGCGCTTTTGGAGTTTAAGCCGTGTAGGAGAGAAGTGGTAGGCAAATCACGGCCGTTAAATTTTGGAACGAAAATCAGAAAATAAAAAAATAAAAAAATTGTGGTTGTTAAACATTTTTTTTGAGGGTTTTTTTTTTTTTTTTTTTTTTTTTTTTTTTTTTTTTTTTTTCTTCTTCTTCTTCGTACATGAAAAAATTGTGAAGTTCTAAGATTCTTCATAAAAAAAAAAAAATTAAAATCATGGAGTACTTCATATATGCTTGTCTTTTTGCAGATTGGTAGCTTATTGGATTTGCACCAATATGTTAGGCTTTGTTTGGTTCGATATAGGAAGTAAAAATTTACATTAAATCTCAATTCTTATAAAATTATAATTTCTAGGAATTTTCAAAACTTGTTTGATTCGATGTAGGAATTTTCATTTTCAATGGAAAGTTCAACTTATTGAGTAAGTTAATTCCTCTCTTTTGTGGGAAATAGAACTTCCTAGGAAGTCCCGATTCTTACATTATTGTCAACCAAACAAGGCCTTAACATATTAATTAGAAATTCGGATTGGATATTAGATAAAGTCTGGTTATTTGGATTGGATCAGTTAGAAATTCGGATTGGATTGAATTTGAAAATTAAAAAACTGAATTTTATTTCAGATCGGATTGGATTTGACCAAAATCCAAACCGAAAACTAAATAGACTCCCCTAGATAAAGCCATAATTAAGTACTACATATAAATACGAAAACTGTTAATTTTTTTTTTTTACATTATCTATTTTCTTTATGTATTAAATTTGACAAATATGTTGACCCTACCTAATAAGGGTTATGTTCATTAAAGACCATGTCCATTAAGGACCCTACAAGCTAGGCTTTGACCTTATTATTATTGAGCTACGTACCCTGTCTAATAACTAGGTCTACATGTAACATGAATAATATTGCTCTTTATTTCTTTAGATTTTTCTACTAGCTTGTATCATGCAATCCACTAAAATAATCTAGAGAATTTTTCACCATTTTTGATTATTATGGCTACAAGAATGATGAAGAAAGTTTTGGAATCTTCTAACCATTTTGTTTAAGCTCCATCTTCAAGTATAAATATAGTTTATGAGCCATCAATCAACAAATACACATGCAAGTAACTATACTTATACATAAGCTTTCCTACCTTTTCCACCCTCCTCATGGGCACGGGCCCGGCACGGCACGGCACGGCGGCCCACCTGTGGGCCGTGGGCCGTGCCGTAAACACTTTTTTGGAAATCGGCACGGGCACGACACGTAGCACGGCGGGCGGCACGGAGGCCGGCACGTGGGCCGGCACGGCACGAGGCACGGCCGGGCACGGCACGAGCCCGCTAGGAACGGCCCGACACGTATTATTAATTATCATTATTGTACGATTTTTAATTATCATTAATTATTTTGTATTATTAAATTATCGTACATTAGTACCGACTACCGTCATATAATAAAATAAGTTATTCTTCAATTTTTTGTGTTTTCGGATTATCGCACTCGTATTTTTTTTTATTATATGCATTGTTGTTTTTTGCTAAATTAATAAAATTGTTTTTATTTGTTTATATAAACTTAAACATAATTATTAATTAGATAAATAATTTATATAACCTAAATTAAAATAAAGTTGTTCAAAAAATGTAAACAAATTATATTAACATTAACATAAACATAAATTAATCACATATATTAAGTTGTACTAAAAAATATATATATCGTTTAATTCGTTTTTTTTTCATTTATTAAAAAAAAAAAAAGGTGGCACGATTTGGCCCGCGGCCCGGCACGGCACGGCCCGCAAGGCACGTGGGCTGTGCCGTGCCGTGGGCTGGGGTGTGCCAATTTGCTGTGCCGGGGGCTGGGGTGTGCCAATTTCAGGCACGGCACGGCCCCCACCGCGGCACGGCCCGTTGCCCATGTTTACTCCTTATATAGTATATACTACTATACACCTTCTCTACCACAAAATCCACTATTCTTATTTGTACTACTACTTAGTGTGTGTTCGTTCCTTTTACTACTTGACTTAGCTTGCCTTTACTTATTCACTTTCTTAGGGAAAAAATTTGTTACAAAATATGTTTGGCCAACAACTTTATAACCAATGATCAAATTAATATATGCTCTAAATTACTTAGAGATATTATTTAGGGATTTTTTCTTTTAAGGCTATTCACTTCCCCATGATATTAGACATTATTATCGAATGTACAATTACAAAAAATAATATAGTCGGATCAGTTGTAACTTTTCATTATCTGTCAAGATAACAAATAATAGCAATAACATCAAATTACAGATTTTTTTTCTTTTCATTTTCCATTTATTAATGGCGCAAGCAAAATGTATACCTTTAAAATTTTAAATTAAAAGAATCAAATAACTTCCGATAATAGTTAGAATGTAGAACAAGCATCGTGAAGAAATTAGATTAGCAAGGACAACTTCTTCTTGGTTCGACTATTTCTGATAACGAACCAGATTCTGTTATACTTTCAAAGTATCTGCATGGAAAAAACAACAAAATATAAGGTTACAATTACAAAAATAACAAGTTAAATATGTAACAATTTAATTTTATGCGAGTATAAGGAAAAAACAGACAGTTCTACTTACAATTCTTGTGAACGATCATGGGATAAGGCAGCAATGGCAATATTGAAGAAAGCATCATCTACATTTATATCTTCTTTTGCTGAAGTCTCGTAATAAGGAATGCCGCTTGATTTTGGCCCTGATTTTATTGACCCACACCACTCCTTTGCTTTTTTCTCTTGCACCTAATTTGTATAAAAACAATATACAATATTAACAATTTCAAACCCTGAAAGATTCCAGATCTGTATTTGAATCATGTACTTATAATATAATCTAGTTGTCCTAATTTATAAAAAAAATATTCAAATTTAATATTATTCAAATTTAATTTATTTGTAATGAGGCAAAAAATGGGGGCGGAAAAGAGGAAGTAAAACTATACAACGCCACAATTAATCTAATAAACAATATTTTTGAAATGGAGGGTAATCTAACCTTGCGATTGGCTCCACCATCTTGATCAATCTTGTTTCCAATGACCACGAAAGGAAATTTAGTTGGGTCAGGGATATCTGTCTGATAATTATAAAAAAAAAAAAAAAAAAAAAGTCAAAAATGATAATTATCAAAACCCCTACAAACAATGAGTTGCTTAGAAAAGTGGGTCTTTTAAACTTTTTATTTATGGTTTGTTGCCGTAGGTTCTAGGTGTCTCTTGCTAGTTCTTGTCCCCCTAGTTTGCACTAATTTCTTGAACGTTCAATATTATGCATGCCAAACAATTCAAATGGTTGTGGATAGACAAATTAAGAATCCTAACATGCTCACACTAGAGTATTGACTTTTATACTATTCACATGTTTCACTTTGATTAGATTTGACAATTTATACACAAGTTTTACATATTGATAATAAAAGATATTATTGATTCAAAACATGCATTGACAAGCGTGAAAAGAAAAGTGTTGCAACTATATAAAAAAACAGAGGAAATACTTATTTGAGACAATTTAAATCCATAAATATTCTGATTCCCCTCCATTTCTATTGAAGATTGTCTTTTGTTGCATAGTAAGGTCAAACTATATAACTAATAGATTTTGAATTTTCCAAAACAAGTTGATAAACATTGTAAGAATTGCACGAGGAAATTAAAGCCAAGTTTATCTTAGAGATAAACAAATATCGTGAATTAAATATAGCATCTCGTAAATAAATCAACAATTTTATTCGGACAATTATCAGCGTGGCATATTGGTAACAAAATTAACAAAAGTGGAGCCCATATTATGAAAATTGTTGACTTATAACAAAATTGTTATTTAATTAACAAATTTTGTTTATCTCCGAGAAAACTTTTATTTTCTCATATTGCAATGCAAGATGGACTTGCAAGACTAATTAATAGTTACTTGCTTATCTTTTATGGATTGATGGAGAAAAGTGAATGCAACAATTACTATCGGGTTTCATATATATATTACCTGTTTGATGAATTCATCACGCCATGTTTGGAGGGCTTCAAACGATCTTTGATCATTCACATCGTATACTAAAACACAACAATCTGATCCTCTGAAAAATGCAGGTCCTAAACTGTGAAACCTTTCCTGCCCTGCTGTATCCCAAATCTGTCCGAATACAATTTATATTATTAGCCAAAGTTTTGCATAATTTTTTTTAAGTTACTAATAGAAAAAGAGAGTTAACCTGAAGGCTAACGAGTTTGCCATCAATTTGCAACTCCCTCGTCACAAAATCTGCCCCGATTGTTGCTTTGTATTGTTGATTGAATTTCTTTTGCACGTATCTATATTACACAATTCAACACAAACAAAAACGTTGCATAAATGAATATGGAAAAGTGTACACATAATACTAGCATGTACCCGTACACATAGTACTACGTATAACATAATAATTGTGTCCTCGAGGTACAGGGGTAGTAGAGTTAATAGCAATTAGGCTCGCGATGGAACTAGAGGGATAATATAAGGACCATTAAAACGCTAGAAATAGGCTAGTCAAACACAAAACTAGCTCATATATTTTGCAAGTCTACGAGTTCAGCAAAAAATAAACATTCACTTCGTCTCTAAAAGTTGTTTGTTTTAACAATCACCAATAAAACAGAAAAACCTTTAAAGACGAGGGAGTACATAAATAATTGTATGAATATTACCTTGTAATTAGAGAAGTCTTTCCTACTCTGAAAAACAAACACATAAAAATAAACCAATTTAATAAGGAACAACATCATATTAATCTCATCATCTCAAACAAAATTATTTAAAAAAAAAAAAAATAAAAAAAAACTTACGCAATATCTCCAAGGACAATAACCTTGAGCAAAGTTCTCTGCATATGCGGCGACATTGTTATCTTGGACTATAATTTTTTTTTACTTCAATGACTAATAATGTGACCACTGTTTTGTTTTTGCAAGACTACTATTTGTATGAAAAGATGAATTTATAAGAATATGATAAAATAAATAAATAATAAATAGGGTAGGTTTGGGTAAATATTATCTTTTTGGTTGGTTTAAAAATCAGGGGAAAAGGATGATTGTTTTTGTACAGTTTAAATTTGAGGAAGATAGCAATTGACAAAAGCAGCAGCAGAAAACTTTCATGTGATCACAGAAAGATGATGCAGTTAGCTAGCTGTGCATATTATCAATTATTAAAGACACAACTTTAAAATAAAAATATAATAAAAAGGGGTGGAAAAAATAATGATGTGATACTATTAAAAGTTTATAAAATTTGAAAAATTGAATGTGTCAAGATAAATAAATAAAATTTGAAGGTGGGTTTTTTGTTTGAATATTGTTGGTTTAATGGGTCGTGGTAGCCTCAACTGTAGTTTGTTGAGGAGCACACTTTAGATAGAAAGACCTTTTAAACAAGAGCTTTTTATTTCAGTTTTGTTAGGATTTGTTGTGATAACTGTTGTATGGTAGGATGTCTCTCTAAAGGTGGGATTGGTGGGATTGAAGCTATGTCGGCCAGCCTAAGACACTTTGTGGGTTGGGCTTAGACACAAACACTGGGTTTGAACTAGAGGTGATCAAGAAAGCTTGGCCCGGTTGAAAATGGGTCTAGAAGGCTAAGGGCCTGTTCTGATTAGCTAAACTGAATTTATTGGAGCTGAACTGAAAATAAGCTGAAGAGAACAAGTCCTAACTCGGATTGGGTTGGAAGACCCGAAATCTCGAACTAATATCTTGGTCCTAAAACCCGGTATTACCTCAAGTCCTCAACCAAAAGGCTGATTTGATTGAAACACTTTGTCAAAAAATTTGACTTGACTCGAGTTTGAACCAAGTAGGGTTGTGTGTTGGATAATACTTGAATGCAACTTACAACATGACATAAAACTTTGCAAGCTTGCATCACGTGTTCCATCTAAGGACGAATATGTATAAGCACCCTTGTCCCTTCTATTTATTTTTAGATATAATTTGGTCATTTGTTATGGTTAGAAAAGTGATTAATTAAGACTAATAATGTGTGCCGACCAAATTCTATATGTCTCTAAAAATGCATTGTTATGAATATCAAAAACAATCTGATAGGTTTTTAACCTAAGTTAGGTCATGCAAAAATAGTTTAATCTCATGAGTGGTATGGTGAGGCAAACGATAGCAAAAGATGAAAAGAGAGAAGCAAATGCTTAGCTCTAGCCTCTAGTGAGGTCGGTAGAGGGCAAAATGTATGGTGTCATTTGAGGGAGTGAGAGGGCCAAGAATAACTCAAGTAAGGGACCAAGGGTGGTAAAGGTAAAAGTGGTGCAATGATGTTGGACATTTTGTAAATTAACATACAACCTTCATTTATAGTTCATCTTTTGCATACAATTTAAGGCGAATTGAGAGAGTGTTGATGTGCTACGTGAGTGTAAGAAAAGGGTAAAAAGGGATATTGTAAAAATGTGAATGAGATTATGAAAAAAATGTGAATAGATAGACAAGAGATGTTAAACGAAAATGTGTGGATATTGTGAGTAAAACAGATGCAGTAATTTTAAGTATTCGGTCTTTGATTTGATTCAATCAGTCTTGGACCAATGAATAATAAACCCTATTATAAAATATGCTCGTATTGCTACGAAGTAAACTCGACAAAATTGAATACACCTGTACCCAAATTGTATGACTTGAATCTGCATCAACCAACCAAAAATCAAATGTGTTTGAGGATTCGGAGTTACATTCATCCATTATCATACTCATAAAAAAATATAATATCTACTGTAAATATCAAAATAAAATATATAATGAGACTAATCCAATAAGATTTGATATGACTACATTAACATTTATCACTAACTTCCACCGTTCACTATTAGTTGCAACATTTTGATTTTCACGCTTGTTAACACATAATTTAAACCTTTCATATCTGATATCTCTAATTGTAGATATGTATATATTTGATACGGAGTATTATGAATATTGAGACGAAATATAACAAGATCTAACTTGATTTTATTTTGGCATACATATCAATCACCAAATGCAGTTAAATGTTAATTAGCATATAAATAGTACTAACTAGGTTAGAACCCGTGCGATACACGGTTTATATAAAACCTATTTTTAATTTGTACATTTTAAAAATAAATCGCTATTATACATGAATAATTGAATATAAATAAGATTACATACATTTTGTAATTTAAAATTTTTCATATTCATCAAAATCATGATATTATCTGTTCAACATCGTCAACTCAGTGTAGGAAGTCATTTATTAGTGTGCTATTTTAAATTGTTTCAATTCCTACGATAAATTGATATGTTTTAGTTGTAATGTAAAACCTTCTAATATTTAAATTTCAAAAATGTTAAATATTAAATAGTTGTACAAAGCAAAAAAAATGACATCATCATTGCATTTAGCAGGAATTTATTTTTATTTTTTTTTAATTTTTTTATTTTTATTAAGAGAGCGACACGTGGGTAGTGGTGACGTCAGCATCTTCTGTTTTAATAATAGTTAATAAAATAGATATGGAAACATAGCCACTAAATGAACATAACATTTTTTTTAACTCTAATGCTGTACTTGTAATAGAGTAAACAATTGGTTGTTGGTGGAGTGGTGATTGAGGCTGCAGTTGGTATAAAAAATCGTGTGTTAAATCCTCATTAACAACAATTGGAATGAGAGTGAAATCAAATTACCCAAAACTAAAACCGAAATTCAGATTAGCCCAAAGGATGAATTTAATTTGGAAAAAAAAAAGTACCCAAAACTGAAACCCAAATAGGAATTAACCCAAAGAGTAAACCGAATAAAAACATATACAAATAGAAGGGGACTGAAGGAGTAATGAGTTCGAAAATTACTCAATTGGTTAGAGCGTCCCTCCCAATTCCAAGAGTTCTCGTCGCCCGTGGCTCTCCAAACAACAACAACAACAACAACAACAACCAAAAAAAAAAAAAAAAAAAAAAAAAAATGTAGCGAGCGTGGCATACACCGCCATATTGCTAAGAGCCTAAGACAGTTTTTCAGTTCCAACGCTTTCCTTTTTCTCTCCTTCCTCGCTGTCTCTCTCTTCTTCTGAGTGTGTGTTTTGATCTTCAATCCACCACCCTTTGCTGGCGTTTACCGTTGTAATACTCCATTACTTTTTATTTATTCCCAAATTCATCACAATTTCTCATTTACCCAGATCTGTGTCATTTTTCACAGTGATTCCTTGAACCATTGCATCACTAGTTTATGCAATTTCATTTTCTGGGATTCATTGGTTTTCCAGATTTTTAAGCATTTAATCGATAATCAGAGGAATTTGTTCTTGGGGTTTTGTTACACCAAAAATCCTACATTGTGTTCAATGGGAGCTAAAATTGATGTATGATTGAAAAGCATCAAAAGGGTTTTTGTTAGATTTTTCTGGGAGATGATGTTCTGGAGGGATAGGGAGAGAGATAATAACAAGGAGCAAAATGGTGGGCCACTTTCACTTTGTGGGCAGGTTCGAGTTCTTGTAGTTGGAGATTCAGGTATTCTTTTTTCCATTTATTAATAATCAATTTATGATGTTTCATTTGTTATAATCTTCATATGATGCTTTATTTGATTATGATCTGTATATTATCTATCATAGTGGTGCAGTGATTTTGAGTGTTTGATTTGTATAGTTGCTTATATGTTAAAAATGGTGATTTGAGCTGATTATGATGATCTAGATGATGGGAATGGTGAAAATTAGAGTTTGTTGGTTTATAATTTGAGTATTTCGAATTACCGGAATGATGAATTAACTAGGGTTGGGTTGGAAATGGGGTTGTTTGGACTTGAATTATAGAAGTCTTTGATGAAGTTATGACATACTTGCTTATGCTTTATAATAATTGTATTATGTTTATGTCATTCTAATAAGTGTTGAGTGAGGTACATGAGTAATGTGTGGTCTTGTGTTTGGAAGGTTGTTTGATGATAGTGGCTTCGTTGCTCTATTAGCGCCTTCTGGGTTTGTGTTACAATTGGTTGGTCATAATTGTTTTGTTGTGTAAGTTGTAAGCTGTACAAATTCATATGAATCCAGGAATCAAATTGTTGCAATCTTTTTATCTCCTTTGCAAATCAAACAAAGCTGATGTCTCCTATTGTTTTGTAATACATGTAGTAATAATTCTATATCTGAGTAATGCTTGCACCATCTTGCCTTTAAAGCCGACTAACTTAATTTGTAGTGGCTCCAGCACTATGGCAGTGCTTAATACGAGTATATTAGTTTTTTTGTCTGATTTGAACAATTTTAATTCTAGTGCAGTAGTGTGTAGTTGTATTAATGTCTAGTGCTACTTTGCAAATTGGTTTATTTATTCTTGAATTGAAATATTTTTTTTTTCCTTTTGGGGCAGGTGTGGGAAAAACTTCTCTTGTACAATTAATTACTAAAGGTTCTACAGTCACTCGTCCTTCTCGAACAATAGGATGTTCAGTTAATGTGAAGGTTACTTCAAGTTTCCTTGTGCATTTGTTGTGCAATTTGAAACAATTACTGAGGTAGTTGCTGATGTTTTACTCTTTTTTTGCCTTCAGCACATTACTTATGGAAGCCCTAGTAGTTCCTCAAATAGCATTAAAGGTGATGCTGAAAGAGATTTTTTTGTTGAATTATGGGATATCTCAGGCCATGAGCGATATAAAGACTGTCGATCGCTTTTCTACACCCAAATTAATGGTAAGATGGTTAACTAATGCTTTTTTATTTTAGTGATGAAATATTTTCTTTAGTCGACGAGGCCATGAGAGGCAATTAGCGGCCTAGTGGTTTTATGCAAGGGTGGCTTTTAGGTTCTAATTTCTTTTATGTTTATTGTACCTGTAGCATAAATAAGTAACAAAGTTTTCCTTTACACAGTGGTTAAGACCTAAGTATTTTATTGCAAGGATATAGTTCTTGGCCTTTTGAGGCGTGGATTGCACTATTGATTTTATGAGCATTGAAGATCCTTAAATTTAAATATGTATGTAACTCTCAATATCGTTGGTGGATGATGAAATCTAAAACTTCTGTAATCACTGTCTGCCTTAAGTATGAGGAGTATACCTTCTTGAGGTTAATGTTTGTTAGGTATCAATTTGACGAATTTAGATAACCTTTTTACCTTAAATAGCTACATTTCTGTACATTACAATTAGTGAATAAATGCTCTACAACATGTACTTGTAAGTTCTTGTGCTGCAACCTAATATAGTCGAACTTCTGCTTCTGCTTAATCTATGATGCTCCCGCATGGAAATAATAGTCACATATATTATATTAATCGTATATCTGATAATGTGCATGTTATATTATTTTTCTCAAATGATAATGGTTTGTGGTTATCTTTCCCAAACTAAGGCTGAGTAATGAGGAGAGTGTTGGACTAGTCCTACTACTACAACGGGTCTTGCAGAAAAAAAGTGTCATGTCCTTAATTATGAGGAGTAGGAATTTGGGATAACATGGCTATGATTTCAAACAGAGGGCACATTTTATATACTTTTTCAAAACTTTGAAAATATGAGTTTCCTCAGTAATTCACAAGCCATGGTCTATGTAGAGAACAGTCATGTCTCATGAGCCAAGGACCATGTCATTTTCTAGATATTGAATTGAAAAAGAATTTTGGGGATAGTGTAATTGATGAGGAATGGTGAATGTAACTTGCAAAGTCCTATGTCTAATATGTTTGAGTTTAAAATTTTCAAATAATAGAAAGAATGTAAACTTAGATTGGGATTTTTGTCTGTAAAACAAATTTTATCCGAAGACTAAAAAAAGGCAATATTAAGTGGACTTCATTCTGATTGAAGTCTTACATAGTTTCTGAATCCCTTCATTGGACAACTGTTCTGAAAATAGTGATTTATTGAACCAAAACCAGTAGTACGTATTGGTATCTTCTTTCACTGTGTCAAACCTTTATATGCAGGTGTTATTTTTGTTTATGATCTTTCACAACGGAGAACAAAAACAAGTTTGCATAAGTGGGCTGCAGAAATTGCAGCAGTTGGGACTTTCTCTGCTCCAATGGGGGTTGGAGGTCCTGGCGGCCTTCCTGTCCCATACATTGTTGTCAGTAATAAAGCAGATATTGCAGCAAAAGAAGGTACTCAAGGAAGCAGTGGTAATCTTGTGGATGTGGCTCGGCAATGGGTTGAGAAGCAGGGGCTTCTTCCGCCAAGTGAGGAATTGCCACTGACTGAGAGTTTCCCAGGCAATGGAGCATTGTTAGCTGTAAGATTTGGTTTCCCTAATTTTTAGAGTTTCTAGGTCAACCTTTTTTTTATTTTTTATTTTTTTATTTTTTTTAGCTCTAATTAGAAGATTGCTTTCAATAATATCTATTTCCCTTTGTTCAACATATATTGAATTATTGACTTACTATCTTTCCAACTTTCTTAAACGAATGGCTGCCTAGTGGCTAGTATCTACTTGAAAGTTTGATAAAGAAGAATTAGTCCTTGAAAAATTAAAAACATGATCAAATTATAGTCAGCTTCTTGTCATACAATTAAACTTTGAGTTGAAGATACTAAGATCTTGGATAGGTCAAGACATTGTAATATTGTATGAGTTGTATGATTGTATCTACCTCATTTTAGCTAGAAATATTAGCATAAACTTCGTAGTGTTTAGTTTGGATAGTGAAATTTCAATGACCAAGTTGATAAAGCAGCCAATAACAATTCAGAACTTAAGATGAAAAGCCTCGAAAACTTGCTAGTGTTTATAATGACTGTTCAGTTTCTTCTTTGACATTCCCTCTTCACATTTCCTATTTTAATTCACATAGACTAGATAATCAGAACATCCTGGCTTTGCTTGATAAGTTAAATGCAATCCCAACAAAGTCTTAGTGCTTGATTTTGTGGAACAAGGGTCTGCCTCCATGTAGTTATCAGACTTATCACTGGATTAGTCTCCACACATATCCTTAATTATATTTTTGGTTGTCTGGCTCCATGGCTGCCTTCATTATTTTAATCATTTCTTATTTTTTATATTTTTTGGAGGGGATGATGAGGTGTTGGGGGGGGGGGGGGGGGTTGCCTTTCAGGTTCTCATTTTTAGTTGAGTGGTTTGTAAGTGTTATCGTAACTTTCTGATCCTCTTGTAGTCTAGTTACGGAGTATTTCAGACATAGAGAGCTTTCTTGGGGGGAGGGGTGTAGTTGTCATCCCTCTTTTATGGAAACTAATATTAAATAAAGTACTGAAATTCCATTTAAAATCATAAAGAGTTATTATCCCATGGTGCAGGTAAATTTGATGGGCTATTTAGGGGTTTGCAAGTTCTTGTTTTTGGTTTAGGTGATGTAGTGATTTAACTGCTGAATTGGTATAAGCTGTTTTATTATTATTATTATTATTATTATTTTTTTTTTTTTTTTTGTGTGTGTGTGTCTTTTGTGGGTTCCATTACAAATTTGCAATCCTTAATTGTAGTAGCAGAACTAACTGATCTGTGCAAAAGGTACTCTCCATTCTACTGAACTTGTATCACGTTTGCTAGACTGTCAATCTTTTGCTAATCTTTTATTGTATTTGTGACTTTGTTAGGTTACTATTGTAATCAGTGAATAAGTTCTGATATTTTGGCATGATCTGTTAGAAGAAGTTGAAATTACTGAACTTCTTTGCTTTACCTTCCTGTGACTTCCCATAAGTTGATTACATATTGAAATACATTTTATTATTTGTGCAGGCTGCCAAAGAAGCAAGGTTTGATAAAGAAGCTGTGACGAAGTTCTTCCGCATGGTTTGTCTCTTAGTTCTGTAGGCTTTCTGGAGATTATACTCACTTCTCCCATATCTGGACTGGACACTGTTGCTTACGCTGTCAAACATTTGTTTCTACAGTTGATAAGAAGGAGATATTTTTCAGATCAATTACCCCCATCAAATCCATGGTCAATTTCACCAATTCAGAGATCATTTCAATCATCTGATGAAATAACAAGTAGCAACGATCAATCCGTAAGCCGTACAAGGTATTTTTTAGTCATCCTGCTTTATGTATCATTTTCTGTAATTTGTCTGACAGACTTGAATCAAGCTGTTTCTATTTTTACTGTTGCTTTCTTTGGACATGTGATCAGTGCAATAGTGATTTATTTTATTTTATTTTATTTTTTTGGCTATGCTCTAAATTTAAAAACGCCCTCTGTTTTTTAAAAGTAAAAATTTGTACAAAAGTTGATATTTTGTGATTATACCCGGGACAAATCCAATAATATCTTATACGAAGTACAAAAGTATGTCATGTGATTTTTCAAAAATATTTCTAGAAAAATTGTCTGAAAAGATGCGATTTTTTAGTGCAAAAGTTAAAATGGAACAATTAAAAAATTTGGAGAGAGTTTAATTACCCAAGCAGCGAAGATTCTAAACTATCTAGCCTATTTGGACACATTCTAATTCTATTCCTTACATATTTCACTTGATTTTGACTAAGAATAAACCTTCATCTCTAAAGGCCAATGGAAACTGTAGAGGCTGTATTTCAGGCTATTAATGTGTTCATTACAAAGTGCAATAATGACATAGGATACCTAATAAAGTACAAAAATCTAATGACATTTTACTTATGTTCATTTGACTTTTAAGAAGTTGATGTTATAAGACATAGGATACCTTATATAGTGCAAAAATCTAATCAAGCATGTGCAAGGTGTGTGACCTTAAAAGTGGAATTTCCTTTACCCAGAATACAAGGAGTTTTTGTTGATTTTTAACATGTAACCTATAAAATTGTTTCGATCTTCAGTCAGTAGAATTGTAGAAGTGCCCACAGTTGGTTAACAAAACTGAAGTACAAAGTAGATTAGCACTCATGACCAAAAATCTTGACATTCATTTATTAGGCCACCATATAAATGGACAAACCATACTTTTGGACTATGAAAGATTGCCTTGTTTTCCTTTTTGGGCCATTCCTAAAAGATTGTCCTGTTTCATTTTGAGCAAACCTAATGTGGCTTTTATCTATTTTTTTTTTTTTTCAAAGAAATGAGGCAGTAATAGCAAAGATGCCCTCTATGAAAATGAAGTTTGGGAGAGGGTAGGTGTGCCACAGCTTTGTTGAAGGATATTGTAGTAAATTCATGTTTAATTCTTCAATGTAAGGAGGTGGAACAATGTGATTTTTGTTGATGAAATATAATCGTTGGAGGTAAATCCCCCTCTTGCTTGAATTTCATCAATTGTAAATTGATATTGGATGAGAGTTAGATACACATTTCCAACTTGTTGCAGAAGCTATTATTAATGAAGCATTTCATATAACTTTGATTTACTCCTTACAGTCAGAAAGTTGGATACAATTTTGATGGTTTATGGAAAATTGACAATCTAATATACAATTGCTAACTTGTTGCCGTAGCTATGTTTAATGAATGAAGCATTTCATATAACAAAGATTTAATCCTTGCAGCCAGAAAATTGGATAATATTTTGGTGGTTTCAAGAAAAACGACAATATTTACTTGAACAGAGGATTTTATATTAGATAGATTTTTTATGCTGAAGCTTGAACTTGTTTGGCATTTGTTCTATGTAGTGTTTGTGTTGACCAGATCCAATGTAGAGTAACTTGTTTCTTCTTGCAGTTTAAGCGGGGATCCTTACAAGTACAATGTGCTTCCTCCCTTGCCCGCTCAACACAACCTTACTCCTCCACCCACGCTCTATCCTCAGCGGCCAATGTTGACCCCGGAAGTCAATCATGTGCCGCGGTATAATTTGGCCAGTGCTTCAGAGCTCAGTTATACTAAAACAAAACGTACGGATATTAATGTTTGAAGAATATATACGTTTTATAGTCAATAGTTTGGTAACCATATTGTGATTTTTTTATATTTAAAAAAAACTGATGTCATGTGCTTTATTTTTTCTACAAGTTCCTTGTTGAACTGGCCAATTATTTATTTTTGGAAGTTTTGGCCTCCTCTCAGCTTGTAATATTGCTACCAATAATCAAGTGTATAATTCAATTATCAGTTTGCTGAATAGAGTAACATGGTTTTTGCTATTTGAACAAGTGAACATTCCCCCTCTCCCACCCCCGAAAAAAAAAAATTCCTAATGTGAATAACATATGTTTTGAAGGTAAACTCATTCCTACCTCAGAAGAACCGTGATAGTCAGCAGCCTGTGAAACGGGATGAAGAGTCAAGCCTGGGAATTACTCCTGGAATTTGAGGTATGCTCTTATCGAGCCACACCACTCCCTCTCATGTGGATTTCATAAACGCAAAATATCACAAAGTATATTTGCAATTATGCATGGGAGATTTCAGTAGGTCTTCTAGGACCTAGAAAGACCATATCTTAACATGTTCGCGCATGAGATGATGAGATTCTATAGGGTGCAGGACAGAATTCCTAGGCTAACCTTCCGTGTATAGCAAAGGGGTTCAGGCCTGGGGGCAGAGCTTGAGGTTCTATATCAGAGGGGTACTAAGGATTTTTCTTTAGTCTCATAAATATAATACACATAGTCACATACTCCTTCCATCCCAAAATGATAGTCACAAATACTGTGATTGTCACCCCAAACAATCTGGATCTTTGATCCTGAACCCCTTCGCATTAAAGCCTTTTAAACCTCATAGTACTAACTGACTTTTTGTCAATCCATAAAATATCACTATCTGCCACTTGATTGCCGCAATCTTTGGCATCTTCCTTCTGTTCTCGCTATTTCCAAGCATTTACCGTGTACTACGGCAGTGCTGGTTTTCAGCATTTACTTCATTCAATCCGCGCCTCTGTCGTCTGCTCAAAGCAACAGGAAAGAGAAAGTCAATACAGTTTTGTCAAGTGCACTTAGTTTAACCAAAGATAACAATAGCTGCAATCTGTCAAGCCTTAGACAGTCAGAAATATCGCAGCTTGCGATTTTATTAACTTTGAATTTTTAGAGGATGCACATGGTACGTATTTCAACCATTTCAGATTGACTGAATTGCCTTAAGACCATGGAAGAAACTATATTGTTTCTCTACTAGGAGTACTATACTACTGCTTCATCAGATCAGATTACAGATAATGTTGATTATACAAAGAAATATTATATTTTCGAGTAATCTTGTCTAGACGGGTATATATAGAGATGCATACTTGTTCTTCTTTTAGTAGTAAACCCTCACTGAATTATCTCCAACAATGGAAACCCTTAAGAAAAATTATCCAACATCAGTTACCCCAATTTTCATCATAATATTGGGTTTAAACAGTATATTCTGTCCTCTACTGGTAGAATCCTGTAATCCTATAGATGAAGAGGCATTGCTTCAATTCAAGAGTGGGATACAGTTTGACTGGTTCCAAAGACTAGGCACATGGGTCTCTACGACTGACTGTTGCACAGCATGGGAAGGAGTGATTTGTGATCCTGACACCGGGAGAGTAACTCGAGTCAGCCGAGTTGGCTTTGTGGATAGTGATTTTGGTGTCGATGGCGATTTTGGTGTAATAGGTACACTTTCCCCTTTCCTTGGCAACCTTACCTATCTTCAAAGCCTTTACCTATATGCTCTAGCTGGGTTAAGTGGTCCAATCCCTCCTGAACTAGGGAAGTTGTCTCATTTAACTCATCTTTCACTAACCTACAACAGGCTAAATGGTTCAATACCCGAATCACTTGGTAATCTTCATAAGCTAGAGTCTCTCAATCTTGGTAATAATAGCCTCTCTGGCACTATACCTTGCTCTCTTTTTCAATCCTTGAAGTCTCTCTCGACTTTGGAGCTAGAGGGGAATCAGTTAACTGGCTCGATACCATCTTCGATTTCAAATCTGGTTTCACTTAACCGGCTTTATCTTAATAAAAATTTTCTTTCTGGTAGGATTCCACTTAGTATTGGCAAACTAAAGAACCTCACCTATATAGATGTATCAAATAATTACATCACTGCTAGTATACCAGATTCCATAGGTAACCTCTCCAAATTACAATCATTATTCCTCAACCATAACAACCTTACTGAACCCATACCGAATTCTGTAGGTAAACTCTCCCAACTGCAGGATTTATATCTGAACCATAATGAAATTACTGGAATCATACCTTATTCTTCAGGTGAACTTTGCCATCTAAAGAACTTATACCTTGACCATAATAACCTCACTGGACCCATACCAACTTCTGTAGGTAAGCTCTCCCAATTACAGAATTTATACCTGGACCATAACAAGATTACTGGTATCATACCAAGATCTTTAGGTAAACTCTCCCAGTTGCAGAATCTTTACCTCGACCATAATAGACTCACTGGATCTATTCCTTCTTCCATAGGTGGCCTTGTTTCCTTACAGTTCATGAATTTCGGTCACAATAATCTGATGGGTGTGTTACCCTATTCCATAGGTAATCTTACCCGAATTCAGAGCATTGTCTTAGAGAACAATATGATTACAGGGAAGCTGCCACCAACTATGGGGCATCTAACTGCATTGTCTGATGTCTTGTTTTCAAATAACCAGTTTATCGGTCAAATCCCTTCGAGTTTTGCCAACCTCAGCCTCTATACATTGCAATTGTCTAACAATCAGCTCATTGGTCCACTTCCTCCTGAACTTGCTAATGGAAGCATATACAACCTTGATTTGTCCTACAATCCACTTGGGTTGGAGAAAATACCTTCTTGGATTTTCAAGCTAAAGTTGAATAATCTGACATTAGCTGGGACAGGGATCAAAGGGAACTTGCCACAATCAGTATCTTCCTTCCAGTATATATCTTACCTTGATTTATCGAGTAATCAGATCACAGGGATGCTGCCTTCATGGATGGGAAATATGGGTTATCTAAGCTCCCTCAACTTGTCTAATAATAGATTTTACTCCACAATTCCTGTGGAATTCATTAACCTTCATCAACTCACAGTACTTGATCTTCACTCAAACAACTTTTCTGGTTCCTTGGGAATAGTTTTTAACAAAGAAGGGTGGGAGTACACTTCCATTGATGTGTCAAGCAATAGGTTCACAGGTCCACTCGATGAGAACTTAGGTACCAAGCCAGTAATGGCACGCATATCTTCCCTGGTACTGTCGAAGAATCCACTGGGAGGAACCATACCAAAATCGATAGGAAACCTGACGCAACTGCAAGTATTAGAGATGATGAATAATAGACTATCAGGAAGAATTCCACCCGAACTTGGGAAAGCCAAGGAGTTGATGACGCTTTTGCTATCAAGGAATAGGTTGACCGGAAGTATTCCAAAGGAGGTGTTGAATTTGGAGAAGCTGCAATTGTTTGATGTCTCAAGGAATCAACTCAGTGGAAGTATACCTCCTCATAACTCTAGCATTCCTGCCTCTGCATTTTCGCGAAATCTTGGCCTATGCGATGCTCCATTACCCCCTTGTAATCGTTTATAGTTGTAGTATCATATACACTCTGCTTATCAGAGTAGTTATATTATTTTACTGTTATATAGCGAAAGATGGTTTGCTTAAAGGAAATGGAAGTATATGTTAGCCTGTTGCACCTTTCGCAAGAATCAATTGTATCCCTTTTTACTACTAAGTAATTTTATTATCTAAACTTAACCTGTTTAGCTTGAGGCCTCTTTTCATTTAGACTTATTTTTCTAAATTTCAATTCAGTTTAGTTCACTTCATCAGCTCTATTGAACTTCCACTTGAAACCTGAAATCTTGGTTCTGGGTTTTACTTACAGCTTGCTTTTGTATTGTGTTGAGAAAAGACTAGTTATGAAGTCAACAGTAGTTTTGCTTAATAGTACCATTACTATGGTTTGATTATCCAAATTAAAACACAACTGGACTTAGTTTATTCCAAAATACGTTTCATTTCATCCATGTATAATATATCTTCATATATTGCAGCTTGCTATTTCACTACAAAAATTTGGCCTTTTAGCAACAGGTGAAATCCGTTGCTAATTGCTAAAAATCAGTCGCTGGACATAGTTAGCTACGGATTTATCAACGGAATCACTCCGTTGGTAAAAACCTTGTCGCTAAATGAATTTAGAGACGGAAAAAAAAATCCGTCGCTGGACTTAGCAACAGAAAAAAAAATCCGTCGCTGGATTTAGCAACGGAAAAAATAAAGTCGAACCCGTGACCTCAATGTCAAATATTGAAACTCTTACCAACTATACCAAATATTATCTGTTTACTTTTACGCACATAATTGATAATAAATGAAAGAAATATTAGAGACGGAATTTAAAATCCATCTCTAGTTTAGAAACGGAATTTAAAATCCGTCTCTAATTTAGAAACGGATTTTCAAATCCGTCCCTAATTTAGAGACGGATTTAAAAATCAGTTTCCAATTTAGAGACGGATTGAAAATCCGTTTCTAGTTTAGAGATGAATTTAACTTACATAATTCGTCTCTAATGTAATATTTTAAATAATTAGTTTCAAAAATTATCTAGAGACGGAATAAAAAAACCGTTAGCTCATATTAGCAACGGAAAAAAAAATTCGTTGCTAACTTAGCAACGGAAAAAAATCCGTCTCTAAATTTAGCAACGGAAAAAAATCCGTTGCTAGATTCATCAACGGAAAAAAAATCCGTTGCTAATTTATACAAAATCCTCCTCCTTTTCCTCAGGTTTCGGAGTAGCAAGAACATAAGCCACCCCAACTGTAGTCAAGAAGAAATGCATCTTCCTCTGCCACCTTCGGAAATCAACACCCTCGAATTTGTCCAACTTTTGAATGTTGGCCATCAATTCCTTAACATTTGCCATCTTTGTCAATTTATACTTTTGGATTGTTGGGGAATTTGAGTGTAAACAAGGGTCACAAAAATAGCAAACAAATTAGAACGGAAAACTTCGAGGCGTGAACGGAATCACTTTCCCAAAAGTATAATTCCGACCCTATACTACAACCGGGTTTCACGGAAAGTTACTTAGGAGATACAACGAAGAAACAATTGCAATCACAAGTAGGATGATTACAATTCAATGTAAATAAGCCTTTGGATTTATGATGATGATAATAAGTTGCAAAGAGGTTTCAAGAAAAATAAACTTTTGATTTTTCTCAAGTATATTCAACATATGTTCTTAGCACATATATATATATATATTAAAGCATAATCTTTGCCAACAACCACGAAAATAACTGACATCCTTCAAGCAAAACTGACGAAACCGTCAGTTTAACCTTCCTCTCTGACACGCGCCCGATCGGGCCTGCTGCCGCCCGATCGGGCCTGCTGCCGCCCGATCGGGCGGAAATCGACGTCAAATCCAGGCATCTTCTCGCGCCCGATCGGGCGGTGGTGGCCCGATCGGGCGGCTGCCCCAAACTCCAGAAGTCCATTCTCGCGCCCGATAGGGCGACGACTGCCAGATCGGGCGGCGAAAATTACAATTTCCAGACTACCCTTGCGCCCGATCGGGCGAGCACCACCACGATCGGGCGTCTGACCGGGCGATGTACAGGGGCAGCAAACCAGAGTTTTGAGTTGTTCTTTATCAACCTTTAATCAAGGTTAATTGCTTTAATATTCTTTATTAATTATACACAACACCTTTGCCTAAGTAATATAATTAATTAACATGAATTATGTCTCCAATTCTCAAAATTATTCAACAATCCTCCCCCATTTTGAGAATTAAACTAGATACATTGCAAAAACATCATCATCACAAAACGATCTTATGCATAAATGAAAGTGTACATAGACTTGAACTCCCACTTAGTGCAATATACAATTCAAGAATCCATATCGATTTGGTATCGTAAAACGTTTGAACCAAAAACAACACATTTGGAAACTCGAAGATATTACACACACAAGATTAATTACTTAAATACATATTAGCTTGACACTAAAAGCCATGTGTCCATATCTATTCATAAGTACATCAAAGCTACACCCCTAATAGCTTCTTGAAGCGGCTAAACCTCGTACTTATATAGGTAGAGTTCCAACATGCTCCTGTGACAGAGCACTTTTATCAGGAATTCTATTAAGTTTAAAACAACCTCTTTTCATCACAGAAAAACCGGAACTTTACCTTAGATGAATAAACAAGTTCCCAATCATCAATTAAGAGAATTAATCTCATTGAACTTAAGACCCAACGTCTTATTGGGCGTTAAGTTGAGATTCTCCTAATTGTGATTATTTAGGGTTCCAATCCTAAACCGATTGCCATCCTACTGTTAACATCTCTAGCCAATGCCTTTGTAAAACAATCGGCGAGATTAAGATCCGTTCGAACATAATCAATAGTGATCACACTATCCTTGATAAGTCCTTGGATGTAACTGTGCCGTACTCCAATGTGCCTTGACTTACCATTATAAACTTGGCTATAAGCCCTTGCCAAGGTAGCATTGTTATCACAATGTATCACTATTGGTGATATCGGTTTTGGCAACAAAGGAATCTCAAACATGAGATCCTTCAACCATTCGGCTTCTTTACCAGCCGAATGCAAAGCAATGAACTCCGATGTCATTGTGGAGTCCGCAATGCAAGTTTGTTTCTTTGAAGCCCATGAAATGACACCTCCCCCATATCGGAAAACCCATCCACTTGTGGAGGAATGATCTTTGTTAGAGATCCAACTTGCATCCGAATACCCTTCTACAAGCGAAGGGTATCCACTATACGAAAAACCAAATTCCTTGGTTTTCTTCAAGTACTTCAACAAGCGTCAAACTGCTTGCCAATGTTGCATACTAGGCTTGCCAGTGTACCTGCTCAGTTGACCAACTGCATAAGCAATATCAGGTCTAGTACTTGTCATGGCATACATCAAACAACCTATTACTTTAGCATATTCAAGTTGTGAAACCGCATAACCTTCATTAGGTATCAACTTTATGCTAGGATCCATAGGTGTGAATAAAAGAGAAGTAGTGTCTTCACTCACATTGAATTTCTTGAGCACTTTCTCAATGTAATGAGATTGTGACAAGTTCAACTTTTTTTTTTCTCTCTTTATCCTTATGCCCAAGATGACATCCGCTTCCCCCATGTCTTTCATGGAAAACTTTGAACTAAGGAATGACTTTGTCTTTTCAACTTGTGACAAATCAGTTCCAAAGATCAACATGTCATCTACATATAGACAAATTATGACACCTTGACCGTTGTCATCAAATTTGCTATAAATACACTTGTCTGAATTGTTCAACTTAAAACCATTAGACAACACAACCTCATCAAATTTTTGATGCCATTGCTTAGGTGCTTGCTTTAGCCCATACAAAGACTTAATCAACTTGCAAACCTTTTCTTCCTGACCTTCCACAATAAACCCTTCCGGTTGTCGCATGTAAACTTCTTCCTCTAGATCTCCATTCAAGAATGCTGTCTTGACATCCATTTGATGGATCACAAGATTGTGGATAGCCGCTAGTGCTATCAACAATCTTATAGTTGAGATTCTAGCAACAGGTGCATATGTATCGAAATAATCGATACCAGGTTTTTGTGTAAAACCTTGTGCCACTAACCGGGCTTTGAACTTTTCAACCGTTCCATCAATCCTCAATTTTCTTTTGAAGATCCATTTGCACCCAATTGGTTTACATTTTGGTGGTAAAGTAGCTAAAACCCAAGTATTGTTTCCCATGATGGATTCCATCTCATCATTAATAGCTTCCTTCCAAAATGGAGCATCACGAGACCTCATGGCCTCATAATAGGTCAAAGGATCATCTTCCACATTAAAAATGTATGGAAATTGTGTTGAAACAGATTCCCTTGATCCTTCAACTAAGTACACATGAAAGTCCGGGCCAAAAGATTTTTCTTTCCTTGCCCTCTTACTTCTCCTAGGTTGTGATGATGATGTAGATGCCTTCTCTAAATGAGTTTGGTCATCCATCTCTTGATCAATGACAATTTGATCAATACTTTGAGCATTGGCACTTGGAGTTATATCCTTTGGTATAGGAATTGAAGAAAATCGATTTTCATCAAACAATGCATCCCTTGACCCAATGGTGGTGTGAACCGACCAAAAGTCATTTTGTTCTATTACATAGAACCTATAGGATTTGCTATGATCCGCATATCCTATAAAAATGCATTCAACTCCTCTTTCACCTAACTTTTTACGTTTAGGTTCTGACACTTTTACAATTGCCCTACAACCCCAAACTTTAAGATGACTCAAGTTTGGTTTTCTTTTATACCAAAGCTCATATGGGGTTACATCTTTCCCTTTCATGGGAACACGATTTAACACGTAACAAGCCGTTAAAACGGCTTCACCCCAAAATCCATCACTTAAACCTGAATATGACAACATAGAATTTACCATTTCTTCTAGTGTCCTATTCTTCCTTTCCGCTACACCATTTTGTTGTGGTGTATATGCTGCGGTAGTTTCATGTACTAAACCTAAAGATTGGAAATAACTTGGGTCATAGTATTCACCTCCTTTATCAGTTCTTAGCTTTTTAATCTTTTCATTGGTTTGCAATTCTACTTCACTTTTGTAAATTTTAAATTTATCAAGGGCTTCATCTTTAGAGAATAACAAATAAATGTAACAAAACCTTGAATAATCATCAATAAAAGTTACCAAATATTTCTTATTCCCTAAAGAAGGTGTGTTGTGAAAATCACACAAGTCACTATGCACTAATTCAAGCAATGAATTATTTTTCTCAACAACTTGAGGAAATGATTTCCTTGTGATTTTGGTAAACATGCATGTTCTACACTTCTCTATTCTTGGATCAAACACATGTATCATATCATGCTTTGACATAAAATATAACTTTTTATAATTAACATGACCAAGTCGCAAATGCCATAGAGAAGAATTATCATTAACAACATACACAACATCATTCAAAGTATTTGAAATACTTAATTTAAACATACCATTACACAAATAACCAAGTCCTACAAATTGACCTCCTTTAGACAAAATAAATTTATCTGACTCAAACACCATCTTAAAACCTAATCGATTCAAGATTGCACTGGATACAAGATTCCTCCTAAGTTCGGGAGAATACAACACATCTCTTAAAATAAGAGATTTTCCCGAACTAAAGACTAGCTCCACTTGTCCTTTGCCAAGCACCTTAGCTGTAGAGTCATTGCCCATATAGAGAATTTCTCCATCATCAACCTCCAAGAAGGTCTTGAACAATGATCTACATTGCACACATGCCTCGATGCTCCCGAACCGATATACCACGAACAAAAACTTATAATATTCTTTATTAATTATACACAACACCTTTGCCTAAGTAATATAATTAATTAACATGAATTATGTCTCCAATTCTCAAAATTATTCAACAATTTTCAGGTTCAATACCATCTTCGATTTCTAATCTGGTTTCACTTGACAAGATTTATCTTACAAGAAATAATCTCTCTGGTTCGATCCCACTCGATATTCGTACACTAAAAAACCTTACCTACATAGATTTGTCATACAACCGTATAACCGGAAGCATACCAGATTCCATAGGTAGTAAACTCTTCAAATTACAAGCATTATTTCTCAACCACAACAAACTCACTGGACCCATACCAAATTCTATAGTTGAACTCCCTGAGTTGCAGGATTTACATTTGGACCATAACAGGATTACTGGAATTATACCAAAATCTGTAGGTAAACTCTCTGTGTTGCAAGATTTACATCTGGACCATAACCAAATTGCTGGAATCATACCAAAATCTGTAGGTCTACTCTCCAAATTGCGGAATATATACCTTGACCATAATAAACTCACAGGACCTATTCCTTCTTCCATATGTGACCTTATTTCATTAGAGGTTTTAAATTTCAGTTACAATAAATTGACCGGTATGTTACCTTATTGCATAGGCAATCTTACCAAGATTCAAAGAATTGTGTTAGAGAACAATATGATTACAGGAAAGTTGCCACCAACTATGGGCTATCTAACTGCATTGTATGATATCTTGTTCTCTAATAACCGGTTTTTTGGTCGTATACCTCCAAGTTTTGGCTATCTCAGACTCAATTCTTTGCAACTGTCTAACAATCATCTCATTGGTCCACTACCTCCTCAGCTTGCTAACACAACATTTTTTCAATTATACAGCAATCTCGATTTATCTTATAATCCACTAGGGTTAAAGAAAATACCAGATTGGTTGTTTCACTATTATAACTTAGATAATCTTAGATTAGCTGGGACAGGGATCAAAGGGGAGTTGCCACAATCAATTTCTACCCCCATATATCTTAGTCACCTCGATTTATCAGGTAACGAAATCACAGGGGAGTTGCCATCATGGATAGGGAATATGAATTTTCTAGAGTATCTTAACTTATCCAGTAACAGATTTTACTCCACAATTCCGAAGGAGGTCACAAATCTTCCTATCCTCTCGAACCTTGATCTTCACTCAAACAACTTCTCTGGTTATTTAGGAGAAATTTTTAATAGAGCAGACAAATACTTCTACCTCGACGTGTCTAGCAATATGTTTACAGGTCCGCTTGATGAAGACATAGGTAATAAGCCGGCAATTGCTCGCATACTTTCCTTGAAACTGTCAAAGAACCCTCTAGGAGGAAACATACCAAAATCGTTTGGGAACCTGATAAGCCTGGAAGTGTTAGAGATGTCAAGTAATAGACTTTCAGGAAGTATTCCGAAGGAGGTTTTGAATTTGGAGTTCTTGCAAGTGTTTAATGTCTCAAATAATCGACTGAGTGGAAGAATACCTCCCCATAACACAAGCTTTCCGGCTTCTGCATTTTCGGGTAATCCTGGCCTGTGTGGTGCTCCGCTCCCTCCTTGTTAATGTTTGTTCTTGTAGTAGTATTATGAATAAATACCTCCCCACAGCACAAGTATGTACTCCTGCTAGCTTCTGCATTTTCTCGTAATCTTAGCACTGCCCAGCTCCCTCCTTGTAAGCGTTTGTATTTGTAGTAGTGTGTAACTGTGTATGTTAATTGTTATGTACACCCTCTTTTATCAAATTTCCATTTCAGACTTGAAGCTTTTCTGAATTTCCAATAGTTGTGTATAAGGCCGAAGGAAAGGAGATAAAATAAATAAAACATGAGCTTGATCAATTGTTTGTCAAGAGTAGGAAACTGTTGGCTGTTGATTTTCTTTCATGGATAGAAATCCCAAATGTAAGCCTGTTACTCCTTTCACCAAAATCAAGTGTATCCCTTTTTATTATGTTTGTCATTTAAAATCAACCAGTTTAACTCGAGGCTCTGTTCATTTGGACTTGTTTTCCGGAATTTCAACTCAATTTAGTTCACTTTAGCTCCATTCAGTTCCTTATTGCTAGAATGTTACGAAGTATATCACAATCTGCCCATTTGATTACCGCAATTTCTGAATTTTGGCATCTGCCTATAATCGAACGTAACCTAGACGCTTTACAATTGAACTTCCACTTGAAACCCGAAATCATGGTTCAGTGTTTGACTAACAACTTGTTTTTGCATTGTGTTGCGAGAAGACTAGTTATGAGGTCAACAATACTTTTGCTTGGTGGTTTATTTATTCAATTTAAACACAACTGCACTTAGTTTATCTGAAGATAATACTCCGTATAACGCTACAGTCTGTCTTGCACTCGTGCCTTATCAAAAGAAAATGTGATCAATTTGTGCATATGTTTAGATTCATAAACATCAGACATGTATAAAATCTATATATATTGCAGCTTGCTATTTGACTGAATTTTAAACTAGAAAATGCACATGTTCATGTATTCTAAATTTCTAATAGCTTCCTATCTCAGGACTACCGTAAGAGTCAGCAGCCCCGATGGAGGAGGGATGAGGATTCGAACGTGGGAACTGGGAAATACTCCTGGAATTCGAGGTAAGTTCCAACTTAACTCTCATGGAATTCGAGGTATGCATATAATTTATGTTCGTTAACCTAATGAATATAATCTGCCACTTGATTGCCGTAGTTTTACTGCATCAGCTCTCTGCTCTTCCTAGCATTTACCTTGTGCTGCGGCACTGCTAGTATTTCAAGTTGACTTCAATTGGTGCCTTGAGTCTCTGCTTAAAGCTAAAGAAAGAGAAAGTCGTGGAGCATTTTGTTTTATAATACCACTATGTTGTTTGATTATCCAAATGAATCACAAGTGCACTTAGTTTATCCATAATTAGTAAGAGCTGAAATCTGTCAAGCCTGCTAGAATCAGAATGATCTACCATTAATTTATTCAAACATTAAGACAGAGCTATTAAAAAACTCGAAAATATTGCAGCTTGCAATGCTAACTTTGAACTACAAAACAATGCACATGATTACCTATTTAAACAATTAAACCATTTCAGACTTACTGAGGACTTCAAGGTTACGGCACAAAACTATAGTACAAATCTCTACTACTTGTAGATTAGTGGTACAACAATAATTCATTATTGGTTCACCAGATAACAATTAGCAATTAATAATACGGAGTACAAGAACTGTATTATTGAGCTGCCTCATTTGGGCGGGTATATATAGGGAGGCATGCTCGTTCTTCTTTTGACAGTATTTCTGTATTAAAAATCTCCAATAATGGAAACCTTGAAGAAATGTTCTCTTACAATAGTTGCCCTGCTCATAATCTTGGCTAACAGTATATTCTGCCCTCTACTGGTAGAATCCTGTAATGCCATAGATGCAGAGGCGTTGCTTCATTTTAAGCGTGGGATTACATCTGACCCACAGTCAAAACTAGATACTTGGGTCCGTACGACCAACTGTTGTGCAGAGTGGCAAGGTGTGAGTTGTGATCCTGCAAACGGAAGAGTAGGTCAAATCTCCATAACTGGTTTTCGAGATGAAGGTGGTGTTGATCCCCTCTTCGGCTTGGTAGGTACACTCTCCCCTTTCCTTGGCAATCTTACCTATCTTCGAGACCTATACCTTACAGACCTCGGTGGGTTAGTGGGTCCAATCCCCCCTGAACTAGGGAAGTTGTCCCATTTAACCAGTCTTGGTTTAACCAACAATTTACTAAATGGTTCAATACCTTCTTCACTTAGTAACCTCCATAAGCTAAAATATATTTACCTCGGCCATAATAGTCTCTCTGGTAGCTTACCCTACTCTCTTTTCAAGTCCTTGAAGTCACTCTTGACTCTGGAACTAGAGGGAAATCAATTTACTGGTTCAATACCATCTTCGATTTCAAATCTACTTTCACTTGAAAAGATTTATCTTAAACAAAACAACCTCTCTGGTATGATCCCACTTGGTATCAGCAAACTTAAGCAACTCAACTATATAGATTTGTCATATAATCGTTTCACTGGAAACATTTCAGATTCCATAGGTACACTCTCCAAATTACAATCATTGTTCCTCAACCATAACAAACTCTCAGGATTTATACCAAATTCTGTTGGTAAACTTTCTCAGTTGCAGGATTTATTTCTTGACCATAACAAAATTACAGGAATCATACCAAAATCTGTAGGTAAACTCTCCAAGTTGCAGACTTTATACCTCGACCATAATAGACTCACTGGACCTATTCCTTCATCCATAGGCAGCCTTATTTCATTACAGATTTTAAATTTAGGTGACAATAAATTGACGGGTGTGTTACCTTCTTCCATTGGCAGTCTCTCCCAAATACAAATGATTGTCTTAGAAAACAATATGATTTCAGGAAAGTTGCCACCAACTATGGGGCATCTGACTACATTGTTTAGTGTCCTGTTTTCAAACAACAAATTTGTTGGCCAAATCCCTTCGAGTTTTGCCAATCTCAAACTCTATACTTTGCAGTTGTCTAACAATCAACTCATTGGCCCTCTTCCCCCTCAATTTGCTAATGCAAGTGTATACATTCTCGATTTATCATATAATCCACTCGGGTTGAATCAGATACCAGATTGGTTGTTCAAGTTAAACATCCATAATCTTACGTTAGCTGGGACAGGGATCAAAGGGAAGTTGCCACAGTCGATTTCTTCCCCTCCATATATAACTCACCTTGATTTATCGAGCAATCAAATCACTGGGAAGTTGCCTTCATGGATAGGAAATATGAGTATTCTAGAGTCACTTAACTTATCTAATAATAGATTTTACTCTGTAATTCCGGTTGAATTTTCAAATCTACATCAACTCTCAGTCCTCGATCTTCATTCAAACAACTTCACAGGCTCCTTGGATGTAGTTTTTAATAAAGTAGGATGGGAGTACACCTCTATCGACGTGTCTAGCAATAGGTTCTCAGGTCCTCTTGACATAAACATTGGTAACAAACCGGCAATGAGGTACATCACTTCCTTAATCTTGTCTAAGAACCCACTAGGAGGAACCATACCATTATCGATTGGCAAATTGTACGGGCTGCAAGTTCTGCAGATGGTGAGTAACCGACTATCAGGAAGAATTCCTAAACAGCTTGGGAAATCCGAGGGGTTAACATTGCTTTTGCTATCGAGGAATAAATTGACTGGAAGTATTCCGAAGGAGGTGTTGAATTTGGAGAAGTTGCAAGTGTTTGATGTGTCAAGGAATCAACTGAGTGGAGAAATACCTCCTCATAACTTAAGCATTCCTGCTTCAGCATTTTCGCGAAATCTTGGCCTGTGTGGTGCTCCATTACCTCTTTGTAAACGTATGTAGTTGTAATACTATTTACAAACTACTCTTATTAGTAACATTGAAAATCAAAATACACTCAACAAATAATTATATCAATATTGGGTGATATGTCCTAATTTAGTCTCTCCTTTACATAACCTTCCCTATCCAAATGCTTAGCATTTTTGCTAACCTGATAACGTGCTGATTGGCTTTTATATGACATGTACTGATACTCAAGATAATCTATTATGAGTACATCTGATTATTTTGATTGATTTTTGGATGCATGTCTTAAATTATTTCTTTATTTGTGTTAAGATTAACCATCTGTTATCTAATAGTATTTATTATGGATTAATTTTATTGTTCCTGAGTAGAGACGATGGAGAAAGGTTAGGGCAGTGTGTATGCCGGTAATTAGCCTATGTTACTCTGATGCCCTGTTATAAGTCAAGTGTTAGATCCTCTGACAGGATATGCCACCCAAATATATAGTGCCCTTATATGATTATATGATAGTTTTTTGTTTTGTTTTGTTTTGTTTTTATTTTTTTATTATTATTATTATTATTATTATTATTATTATTATTATTATTTTAAAGTTTTCCTTATATCTCCTTCCTTTTCTGTCCGTCACTTATTGAGAAATTTTGGAGGTTTTGGGGCCCGATGTTGAAAAGTATTAATATTTTAGGGGATACATCTCGAGATTATATAATGCCGTTTGGAACCATATATGATCATTATATGTTGTCATTAATGTTCGTAGTAGGCTTGAGTTAATGAAATCCGTGCAAGTTGTAAACCGGTAATTAAATTGGTCATTTCAAGGCAAATTGGATGGTTCCACTAACCCAATTGGACTCCAAGAGGGTATTAGAGAACATGGTAAACATTTCGGCAATTTTTATTTCCGGGCGAAAAAAAGTCAAAAAATTCCAAAATTGAAGACTAATATCCACGCTTTTTGAGAAGTTTTGGAGGTTTCGGGGCCCAGTGTCAAAAAGTCTTGAAATTTTAGCAGATACATCTCGGGCTCATATAATTCTGTTTGTAACCATATATGACCATTATTTATTGTCATAAATATTCGTGGTAGGCTTGAGTTAATGAAATCGGTGCAAGTTGTAAACCGGTAAATTGGTTGTTTAAAAGCAAATTGGATGGTTCCACTCACCCAATGAGACTCACGGACGATATTAGGGACCATGGTAAACATTTTTGCAATTTTTATTTTCGAGCGAAAAAAATGTCAAAAATTTCAAAATTGAAGAATAATATCCATGGTTTTTGAGAAATTTCGAAAGTTTGGGGGCCCGATGTAGAAAAGAAACGATATTTTATTAGATACATCTCGGGGGTCATATAATGACGTTTGAAACCATAAATGACCATTATATGCTGTCAAAAAAGTTCGTGATAAGCTTGAGTTAATGAAATAAGTGCAAGTTGTAAATCGGTAAATTAACCGTTTAAATGCAAATTGGATGGTTCCACCCACCTAATTGGACTACCGGAGGGTATTAGGAACCAGGTAAAAATTTCGGAAGTTTTTATTTTCGGGCGAAAAAAGTCAAAAAATATTCAAAAAATAAAGGATAATATCCACGCTTTTTGAGAAATTTTTGAGGTTTCAGAGGGCTCGTTGTCGAAAAGTTTTGAGATTTTAGCGGATTTATCTCAGGGTCATATAATACTGTTTTAAACCATAAATGATCATTAAATATTGTCATAAATGTTTGTGGTAGGCTTGAGTTTATGAAATCGGTGCAAGTTGTAAATCGGTAAATTCACCATTTAAAGGCAAATTGGATAGTTCCACCCACCTAATTGGACTCCCGGAGGAAATTATGGATCATGGTAAACATTTCGACAACTTTTATTTACAAGCGAAAAAAAGTCAAAAAATTCCAAAATTTAAGGCTAATATCCATGCTTTTTAAGAAATTTTGGAGGTTTCGAGGCCCGTTGTCGAAAATATTTGAGATTTTAGGATATACATCTCGGGATCATATAATGCCGTTTGGAACCATATATGATCATTATATGTTGTCATAAATATTGGTGGTAGGCTTGAGTTAATGAAATCGGTGCAAGTTGTAAACCGGTAAATTGGCCGCTTAAAGGCAAATTGGATGGTTCCACCCATCCAATTGGACTCTCGGAGGTTATTAGGGACCATGGTAAACATTTCGACAATTTTTATTTTCGGGCGAAAAAAAGTTAAAAAAATTCCAAAATTGAAGGCTAATATCCACGGGTTTTGAGAATTTTTTTAGGTTTCGGGGACCGGTGTCGAAAAGCATTGAGATTTTAGGAGATACATCTCGGGGTCATATAATACTGTTTTAAACCATAAATGATTATCATACATTGTCATAAAGTTTCGTGGTAGGCTAGAGTTAATGAAATCGGTACAAGTTGTAAACCAGTAAATTGGTCGTTTAAAGGCAAATTGGATGGTTCCACCCACCCAATTGGACTCCCGGGGGGTACTAGGGACCATGGTAAACATTTGGCATTTTTTATTTCTGTGCGAAAAAAGGTAAAAAAAATTCCAAAAGTTAAGGCTAATATCCATGTTTTTTTAGAAATTTCGAAGGTTTTGGCCTCCGGTTTCGAAAAGAACTGAGATTTTAGGGGATACATCTCGGGGTCATATAATGCCACTTGGAACCATAAATGATCATTATATGTTGTCATAAATATTCGTGGTAAGCTTGAGTTAATGAAATCGGTGCAAGTTGTAACCCGGTAAATTGACCGTTTAAAGACAAATTGGTTGGTTCCACCCACCCAATTGGACTCCTAGAGAGTTTTAGGGACCATGATAAACATTTCGAAAATTTGATTTTCGGGCAAAAAAAGTCAAAAAATTCCAACATTGAAGGCTAATATCCACGCTTTTTGAGGAATTTGGGATGTTTCGAGGCCCGGTGTCGAAAAGTTTTGAGATTTAAGGGGATACATTGCGGGGTCATATAATGTCGTTTGGAACCATATATGATCATTATATGTTGTCATAAATGTTTGTAGAAGGCTTGAGTTAATTTAATCGGTGCAAGTTGTAAACTGGTAAATTGGCCGTTTAAAGGCAAATAGGACGATTCCACCCACCCAATTGGACTCCCGAAGGATATTAGGGACCATGGTAAACATTTTGGCAATTTTTATTTCTGGGTGAAGAAAAGTAAAAAAATTCCAAATTTGAAGACTAATATCCACGCTTTTTGAGAAATTTTGGAGGTTTCGGGGCCCGATGTCGAAAAGCCTTTAGATTTTAGGGGATACATTTCGGGGCTATATAATGCTATTTGGAATCGTATATGATCATTTTATGTTGTCATAAATGTTTGTGGTAGGCTTGAGTTAATGAAATCAGTGCAAGTTGTAAACCGGTAAATTTGCTGTTTAAAGGCAAATTGGATGATTCCACCCACTCAATTGGACTCCCAGAGGATATTAGAGATCATGACAAACATTTCGGCAATTTTTATTTTCGGGTGAACAAAAGTCAAAAAAAATTCAAAAATTGAAGGCTATATCCACGCTTTTTAAGAATTTTTGGAGTTTTCGGGGCCCGCTGTCGAATTGTTTTGGAATTCTAGGAAATACATCTCTGGGTCATATAATGTCGTTTGGAACCATATATGATCATTAATTGTTGTAATAAATTTTCATGGTAGACTTGAATTAATGAAATCGATGTAAGTTGTAAACCGGTAAATTGGTCATTTAAAGGCAAATTGGATGGTTTCACCCACCCAATTGGACTCCCGGAGGGTATTTGGGACCATAGTAAACATTTCGGCAATTTTTATATTCGGGCGAAAAAAGTCAAAAAATTCCAAAATTGAAGGCTAATATATTCACGTTTTTTGAGAAAGTTCGAACGTTTCGGGGCCAGGTGTCGAAAAGCATTGAGATTTTAGGAATACATCTCGGGGTCATATGATGCTGTTTGGATCCATATATGATCTTCATATGTTGTCATAAATGTTCGTGGTAAGCTTGAGTCTATGAAAAATTGGTTCAAGTTGTAAACCGGTAAATTGGTCGTTTAAAGGAAAATTGGATGGTTCCACCCAACCAAATGGACTCCCGGAGGGTATTAGGGGCCATGATAAGCATTTCGGCAATTTTTATTTCCGGGTGAAAAAAAGTAAAAAAATTCCAAAATTGAAGGCTTATATCCATGCTTTTTGAGAAATTTTGGAGGTTTCTGGTAGAGCTTTCAATTCGGGTAAATATGTCGGGTTTGGGTCGGTAAGAGGGGGTCGGGTCAACTCGGGTTGGGTCAATTCGAATTGATTCCATAACCTATGCGGGTCGGGTTTGGTGGGGTCATGCTTGAGTCGGGTCACGTCCGGTCATACTTCTTATCGGGTTTGTGTTGGGTTTAGGTCGGGTTAATAACAGGTCGAGTTACATTCGGGTCGGGTGAACAATAGGTCGGGTTTAATTCGAGTTTTCACGGGTTAGGGTAATTCTCAGGTTCGAGTCGGGTTCGGTTCAAGTTAATAATTTGCTGGTTAGAATCAGGTCAGGTCATTCTCGGGTTTGAGTCGGGTTCTGTTTAAGTCAATAATTTGCAGGTTATAATTAGGCCGGGTCATTTTCAAGTCAGGTCATTTTCGGGTTCAAGTCGGGTTCGGTTCAAGTCAATAATTTGCAGGTTATAATCAGGTTGGGTCATTTTCAAGTCTGGTCATTCTCGGAGTCATGGCGGGTTATGTTCAAGTTTATAATTTGCAGGTTATAATCAGGTCGGGTCATTTCCAAGTCAGGTCATATTCGGGTTCAACTAACTATAAATAGACAATTATCATTTTTATCAAGCTAATTATTTCCTTTGATTATAATATACATGGCAATATATTAGGGAACTATAGTTTATATTTTAAGAAGATAATTATCTCATTTGACCGTACAACAAATATATACTATATTTAACTTTTAAATTTGAGGATAATGCTCTTTTCTTTTGCTGGCTTGGACTGACTTGGTCTCCGTAGACAAAATGCTTTGATCAACAATAATAAGGTGGTCTAAATTGCATTTAAGGTGATTTGAAATCGGGTCAGGAACAATTTGGGTTGAATTTAGGTTGGGTAAATAACAAGTCATTTTGATTTCGAGTCGGGTTAGTAACATATTGTGTTGAATATTTGGGTCGGGTTAGTAATAGGTCTGGTAAAATTCGGGTCGGGTCAATAACAAGTCGGGTTGATTTCAGGTCGAGTTTGTAACATGTTGGGTTAAATTCGGGTCGGGTTAGGAACGGGTCGGGTTGAATTCAGGTTAGGTTAGTAACAAGCCGGGTTAAATTCGGGTTTTGACGGGTTAAAACGGGTTTGGGTCAATTTCGGTTCAAGTCGGGTTGGATTCAGGTCAATAATTTACGAGTTACATTCGGGTCGGGTCATCTCCAGGTCAGTTCATGTTCGGGTTCGGGTCTCACATACTCGGTTCAACTCAGATTTAGGGTTGGTTTCAAGTTGGGTCAAGTCGGATTTGGGTCACCATTTTTTCGGGTTCAGATGAATCAGTTAATAATCGGGTTTGAGTCGGTATTTCGGGTTTGGTCAACTTTTGACAGTTCTAGTCAAACCTATAGGGGCGTTTGGTTTGCAAGATGGTCTGGGTTTGGAATTAGAAATGGGGTTAAGGTGCTATCAGGTAGAAACTTGATATTTAATACATGTGTTTGGTTCAAATTTGGAATGAAATATGTCACTATTGCATCATTTTATTTGATATCTAAGGGAATGGAATGAGCTAAACTCATCTCCCCTCAAGGTTTCTAAAACCCATCCCTCCTGGGTTTGAATTATGGATTTAAAATTCATATTTTGACGGCCAACCAAACATATAATATGGGTTTTAATCATTCTAAACTCATACCTCATACTTATATGCCGCAAACCAAACCCCCCCAAACGGTTTAGATTGTTTATTAAAAATTGATGGTTAAGATTTGCAAACTTCTCATGATACGATATAATAAATACGTGTATACTTTTCAAATATACTTCGTAATTGGAAAGAAAAGTCGTAAAAGTCATACTATGACCTCCATTAATATGGAAAGAGAAGATTGAGTTGTAACATGGGCTAGTGGCTTAGTTTCTGCAGCATGAAAGTGAAAGTTCTTGCCTCTTGGCAGAATCATCAGCTCTTGCAAGTTGCAACTGCCAATTTCCTAAAACTGGTACGTGTAAATAAATACCCTTAAAATGCGGTTGGTGAGATTTGATCCTTAATTTCATGCCTGAAAGTCGGAAAACTAACTAAGGGCTTGTTCTCATTGACTGAAATGAACTGAACTGAACTAAACTGAACTTATTAGAGCTGAAGGGTTGAACTAAACTGAACTGAACTAAACGTCTGAACTTATTAGAGCTGAACTAAACTGAACTTATTAGAGCTGAACTTATATATATTTTCCTTTTTAAACACTCTGAAAAGACCAAGTTATCCTCAACATCTTTTGTTTTTATTCCTTGAATTACCTAAAATAGTTTTATATTTCCTCTAAATAAATATTTGTAACCACCTATGTATATATACTTTATTCTTTTTTCATATACTTTCTCCATATGTTATTATTTGCTCCATTTTTCCATGCGCAGAATTTTAGGAGGAATAGTAAAGAGTAAAAAAAAATATGATAGAAATGAGATTGGTTGAAGAACAAAATAATCTAAAAATACAAATTAAAAGTGAGTATAAATGTGAAAGAGAGAGAATATGAGAGATATTAAAACATGATTATGATATTATGATGGGACCACTCGTGAAGAGGAAAATGGTAAAATATTATTAAAATTTCCAAAAAAAAAAAAAAAAAAAGGCGGTAAAAGAAAAGTAGAGCTATTAATAAAATATGGAGGGAGTACTTATTATTTGTGAACAACACACAATTCTTGTACATTTTACCCTTTTCAATGTACATTATGTACTTTCTAGTTTCTATTCTTATTTCTTAATTCTCGTAAAATTTGGTTGATCATCAAGAGACGGATGAAGTATTAATTAACCCGTAATCTAATTTGGGTAGCTATATAAAGAGATGCAAGCCTGCTTTCTTATCATTGTAAGCATCACTCAATATTCTCCAATAATGGAAACCCTTAAGAAAAACTCTATTACAGTCATAGTTAATCAAATTTTCTTCATAATATTTGTTATTAACAGCATATTATGTCCTCTAAGAGTAGTAGAATCCTGTGATCCCATAGATGAAGAGGCATTGCTTCATTTCAAACGTGGGGTCAATGATGATTTTCCACCTTTTCGTAAACTAGAAACTTGGGTTCCTAACACCAATTGTTGTGTAAAGTGGCAAGGTGTGAGCTGTGATCCCGCGAATGGAAGGGTAGTCCAAGTCTACCTATTTAGCTTTCGCGATGAAGGTGGTGTTGATCCCGTGTTCGGCGTAGAAGGTACACTCTCCCCTTTCCTAGGCAATCTTACCTATCTTCAATACCTTGGCTTTCAAAACCAGGTAAGGTTAAGTGGTCCTATTCCTCCCGAACTAGGGAAGTTGTCACATTTAACCAGTCTTGGGCTAACCAATAACCAACTAAATGGTTCAATCCCTTCTTCACTTGGTAATCTCCATAAGCTACAATATCTTTACCTAGGCAATAATAGCCTCTCAGGTGCCATACCATACTCCCTTTTTCGGTCCATGAAGTCACTCTTAGTTTTGGAATTGGAGGGAAACCGATTTACAGGTTCAATACCATCTTCCATTTCTAATCTCATTTCGCTTGAAAATATTTATCTTACAAGAAATAATATCTCTGGCTCGATCCCACTCGGTATTACTACACTTAGAAACCTTACCTACATAGATTTATCATACAATCATATAACCGGAATCATATCAGACTCCATAGGTAATAACCTCTCAAAATTACAAGCATTATATCTCAACCATAACAAACTCATTGGAACCATACCAAAATCTGTAGGTAAACTCTCCCAATTGCGAAACCTATACCTTGACCACAATAGACTTACCGGACCTATTCCTTCTTCCATATGGAACCTTTTTTCATTAGAGGTTTTAAATTTCGGTCACAATAAATTGACCGGTATGTTACCTTATTCCATAGGCAATCTCACCAAGATTCAAAGAATTGTGTTAGAGAACAATAAGATCACAGGAAAGTTACCACCAACTATGGGTTATCTAACTGCATTGTATGATATCTTGTTCTCTAATAACGAGTTTTTCGGTCGTATACCTCCAAGTTTTGGCAATCTCAGACTCAATTCTTTGCAACTGTCTAACAATCATCTCGTTGGCCCTCTACCTCCTCAGCTTGCTAACATAACATTTTTTGTCATTAATAACATAGACAGCAACCTCGATTTATCCTATAATCCACTAGGGTTAAAGAACATACCAGATTGGTTGTTTTATTATTACGACTTAAGAATTCTTAAACTAGCTGGGGTAGGGATCAAAGGGGAGTTGCCACAATCAATGTCTTCCTTCAATTCCTTCGTTCAACTCGATTTATCGAGTAATGAAATCACAGGGAAGTTGCCATCATGGATAGTAAATATATATTCTCTAGAGTCTCTTAACTTATCCAATAATAGATTTAATTCCACATTTCCAAAGGATCTCACAAATAGTTTTTACTTTAAGAACCTTGATCTTCACTCAAACAACTTCTCTGGCTCTTTAAGAGACATTTTAAATAGAAAAGCAACATACTCCTACCTCGACGTGTCTAGCAATATGTTCACTGGTCCCCTTGATGAAGTCATAGGTAACAAGCCGGGATTTTCTTTCATACAATCCATGAAACTGTCGAATAACCCACTGGGAGGAACCATTCCAAAATCGTTAGGGAAGCTGACAGAACTAGAAGTGTTAGAGATGTCTGGTAATAATATTTCAGGAAGTATTCCGAAGAAGGTGTTGAATTTGGAGAAATTGCAAGTTTTTGATGTCTCAAATAATCAACTGAGTGGAAGAATACCTCCCCACAACACAAGCTTTCCGGCTTCTGCATTTTCGGGTAATCCTGGCCTGTGTGGTGCTCCGCTCCCTCCTTGTAAACGCCGTTTCTGCCTGTAGTAGTATTCCTGCTTCTGCATTTTCGCTTAATCTTAGCAGTGCCCAGCTCTGCGTTTCGTTTGTACTTGTAGTAGTGTCTAGTGTGTATGTTAATTGTTATGTATGTTAGTATGTACACCCTGTTCATCAATTTTCTACGTCAGAATTGAAGCTTATCAGAATTTCCAAATCATTCTGTTTAATATAGAAGGAGATAAATAAATAGCACAAGGGTACATGAGCTCAATGTACACTTGAAGCATATAATAGGCTTTTTTACTCTTTAGGCCTTTAGACCAAAGTAAATAAATAAAACTAAATAAAAGTAAAAAATGGAAACTTCCAATCTAGGATGCATGATATATATGTATGATTTATTCTATGCAGTCTCCCTTACAAAAAGTGCTAAATCTTTGATTATAAATATATATGAGCCACTTAGCCCCCTTATCCAAAAACACCACTTAGCCCATTTCATAACTCATATCTAATTGTTTACAATATAAACAATACATTCCCTTCTTACTTTTTCCATGTGGGATAACCTCTCACACATAACATTATTATTGGAAATATTCCAACATCACCGGACCTATTCCTTCATCCATATCTCATTACAGATTTTAAAGTTGGGTGACAATAAATTGTCGGGTGTGTTATCTTCTTCCATTGGCAATCTCTCTCGAATACAAACGATTGTCTTAGAAAATAATATGATTTCAGGAAAGTTGCCACCAAGTATGGGGCATCTAACTGCATTGGTTAGTGTCCTGTTTTCAAACAACAAATTTGTCGGCCAAATCCCTTCGAGTTTTGCCAATCTCAACCTCTATTATTTGCTATTGTCTAACAATCAACTCATTGGCCCTCTTCCCCCTCAATTTGCTAATGCCAACATATACAATTCTCGATTTATCATATAATCCACTCGGGTGGAAGGAAATACCTAATTGGTTGCTCAAGTTAAACATCTATAATCTTACTTTAGATGGGACAGGGATCAAAGGGAAGTTGCCACAATCGGTTTCTTCCCCCCATATATAAGTTACCTTATTTATCGAGCAATCAAATAACTGGGAAGTTGCCTTCATGGATAGGAAATATGAATGTTCTAGAGTCACTTAACTTATCTAATAATAGATTATACTCTGCAATCCTGGTTGAATTTTCAAATCTTTATCAACTCTCAGTCCTCGATCTTCACTCTAACAACTTCACAGGCTTCTTGCATATAGTTTTCAATAAAGTGGGATGGGAGTACACCTCCATCGACGTGTCTAGCAATAGGTTCTCAGGTCCTCTTGACATAAACATTGGTAACAAACCGGGAATGAGCTCCATCACTTCTTTAATCTTGTCTTAGAACCCACTAGGAGGAACCATGCCATTGTCGATTGGCAAATTGTACGGGCTGCAAGTTCTGCAGATGGTGAGTAACCGATTATCAGGAAGAATCAACTTGGGAAATCCGAGGGGTTAACATCACTTTTGCTATCGAGGAATAAACTGACTGGAAGTATTCCGAAGGAGGTGTTGAATTTGGTGAAGCTGCATGTGTTTGATGTGTCAAGGAATCAACTAAGCGGAGAAATACCTCATAACTCTAGCATTCCTGCTTCAGCATTTTCGAAATTGCCTGCGTTGTGCTCCAGTATCTCCTTGTAAACGTTTGTAGTTGTAGTTCTGCATGTTTAAACTCTACTGTTATTTCTTTTGGCAAGTGTCTAAAATATTACCTGAACTATGGAAATCAAAATGCACTCAACAAATAATTTTACTTTCGTATCAATCTTGGGTGGTATGCTATGTTAGTCGGACTCGGATACCCATTTCCGACACGGGTACATGTCCTAGTGTCCAACAGGTATTTTGTGAAAATTATGTGATTTTGAACTAAAATTACATGTTCAAGTGTCCTACCTATGTCCGAATGTTGTTTAGGTTTTGACAAGGTAGTTGAGGTAAAATGAAGAGTCCGAGTAACATAGCTGATAATAATGTGATATGTCCTAAATTAGAATAGTGTACACATAGTCTCTTCTTTACATAACCTTCCATAATCCATATCCAAATGGTTAGCTGATAACATGCTGATTGGCTGTTCTATGCATGTACTGATCGATGCATGTCTTAAATGATTTCTTCATTTGTGTTAAAATTAACTCTCTGTTATCTAAGTATATGTTACTCTGTAGTATCTATTATTGATTAATTTTATTTTTACGAGTAGAGATTATGCAGAAGGGTCAATAATAAATTAATTTTATTTGTTAATCTGTAACTTATACTCCGTACAACTATACTCTGTTAATTAATTTTTTCTCCATATGTGTCTAAGAGAGATGAACAGTTAATAGAACGAAGAGAATATCAATTTTTCAGCTAGATAAGAGGGACAACTTATACGGATACGTAGCATTTATATGGATACCTAGTATATGTACTTGAGAGAATATAATTGCTCCAACAAATTTTGTAAATTGAATAAAATTTAGGGAAATTCTCAATGGTTATCATCAGTTTATTATTTTTCTCAATGGTAAACAACCAAAATTCCAATTATCTTTGGTAATCATAAATTATTAATATATATTAACTACAACATTAATGTTACATTTTGATAAAATTCTTTAACTAGGGCTAGTTTTATTATTTTAATAATTAAATTATTTTTTTTTTAAAAAAAAAACCACCACTCATCCCCACTAGCCCAGCTAGGCAGCCACGCCACGCACCATCCCTCCACCCACGCACCATTCCTCCACGCGCTCCCTAACCACCCTCTAGCCGCCGGCGCGCCCAAACCCCTCAACCACTGCGTCGACGCGTATCCCTTCCCCCGATTCACCTAATTCCTTCCCCGAAACCCCCTTCCTCCCCCACAAATCCCCCTAAAACCATCACCCCAACTTAAAAAACCCTAAATGGACCTCCCTCGCCGTCGATAGGGTTCCTGTTAGGGTATTTTCGAGGATTGAAGATGATTTTTGGAGGGTTTCGTGGGGGTAGGGAGGGCGGATTGGTGGTTAAAGGGGAGAGGGTGACGCGACGAGGGGAGAGCAGATGAGGTGCCGGCGCTGGGGTTTCTGGGTGTGGTAAAAATTTTAGTTGGAATTTTACAGTGTAATAAAAATTCATGATTACCAAAGATAATTAGAATTTTAGTTGTTTACCATTGAAAAAAAATAAAAAACTGATGATTATCATTGAGAATTTCCCTAAAATTTATTTTTAAAAATGTTTGTTTATTATTTTTCATAGTCAAACCTATAAACGGTTTAGATTGTTTATTGAAAATTGATGGTTAAGATTTGCAAACTTCTCATGGATAAGATCATGGTCATTGTAATTAGTACTCCCTCTGGCCTCTGCCCCTAATTGTTTGTCTCCAAAAGATTGCCCCATATTACTTTTGACATATTTTCCCACTTGCACTCTCTCTATCTCTCTTCTCATTGATATTTGTGTCAACCCATGTGCACTATTTTTTGCTCAAAGCCTTTAATAAAGTAGATTTATAGTTTGGGGGCAAACAATTGGGAACAGAGGGCGTACTCCTTTTCAAATCTTGGAAAGAGAAGAGTCGTAAAAGTCATGCTATAATAACAAGTCCTGTTCAAGTATATTATGTCGACTTTTCAAATTAAAGCATAGAAAGAGAATATTGAGTTGTAACATGGGCTAGTGGCTTAGTGTTTGCATCATGAAAGTAGAGTCTTTGGCAGCATCAACCCTCAGCTCTTGCAAGTTGCCGCAACTGCCTCTAGATATCTAAATTCTAAACAAATATGGAGTACAATTAATGTATAGATATAATTACTCCTTCTATCCCTAAATGATTTTTAGTTTTTTATTTAGGCATCCTAAAATGTTATTCTCATTTTATATATATTTTTTTTCCAATTTTTAAACGCTAAGAAAAGATTAAGTTATTTTTGTTTTGTAGTTGATTCAATCAACTGCCTAATATACGCGCTCATATTTCCTCTAAATATTTGTAGTTTTGTACGGTTTTACCTATTCATGTGCATGTATTTTATTACTCACAATTCATGTGTGGACCACTCACGATTCTATACTTTTCACTTTTTTAAGGTATTTTATGCACTTTCTACTGTTATATCTTAAATCCCGTGAAATTTGATAAACTGAAAGATCATTTAGTGACGGATGAAGTATCAATTATTATCCAGTTATCTCATATTGGTATTTGGTAGCTATATAAAGAGATGCAAGCCTGCTTCCTTACAATAGTAATTAAGCATTCACTCAATATTCTCCAATAATGGAAACCCTTAAGAAAAACTCTGTCACAGTCATTGTCAACCACATTTTCTTCATAATATTTGTTATTAACAGCATATTATGTCCTCTAAGAGTAGTAGAATCTTGTGATCCCATAGATGAAGAGGCATTGCTTCATTTCAAACGTGGGATAACGTTTGCCCCTTTCGGTAAACTAGATACTTGGGTTCCTAACACAGATTGTTGTGTAGAGTGGCAGGGTGTAAGCTGTGATCCCGCGAATGGAAGGGTAGTCCAAATCTTCCTATCCAGCTTTCGCGATGAAGGTGGTGTTGATCCAAACTTCGGCTCAGCAGGTACACTCTCCCCTTTCCTAGGCAATCTTATCTATCTTCAATACCTTGGCTTTCAAAACCAGGCAGGGTTAAGTGGTCCTATCCCTTCTGAACTAGGGAAGTTGTCACATTTAGTTAGTCTTGGGCTAACCAATAACCAACTGAATGGTTCAATCCCTTCTTCACTTGGTAACCTTCATAAGCTACAATATCTTTACCTAGGCAACAATAGCCTCTCAGGCACCATACCCAACTCTCTTTTTCAGTCCTTGAAGTCACTCTTGGTTTTGGAATTAGAGGGAAACCAATTTACGGGTTCAATACCAACTTCGATTTCTAATCTGATGTCCCTTGAAAAGATTTATCTTACAAGAAATAATCTCTCAGGTTCGATCCCACTCGGTATTAGCACACTTAAAAACCTTACCTACATAGATTTGTCATACAATCATATAACAGGAAGCATTTCAGATTCTATAGGTAATGACTAATGACCTCTTAAATTACAAGCATTATATCTCAACCATAACAAACTCATTGGAACCATGCCGAGTTCTGTAGTTAAACTCTCTCAGCTGCAGGAATTACATCTTGACCATAACAAAATCACTGGAGTCATACCAAAATCTGTAGGTAAACTCTTCCAATTGCGAAACCTATACCTTGACCATAATAGTCTCACCGGACCTATTCCTTCTTCCATATGTGACCTTATCTCATTAGAGGTTTTAAATTTCGGTCACAATAAATTGACCAGTATGTTACCTTATTGCATAGGCAATCTTACCAATGATAGAGTTATGGGAAAGAGAATGTTGGAAAGCTTAATTATATTGTTGTGATTCCATGAGTATATATAGTACATGATTAAGCAATATAATACGACTAGATACATTGGAGTACTTGTCTAGGAACATTAGCTAAGAATAAGGGATATCTTTGACTATCAATCTAAAGAGTAAATCAAGGGATTGCTAATTATAAACAATATCAATAAATATGATTTGATCAAATCCTTTACAACCAAGATTCAAAGAATTGTGTTAGAGAACAATATGATTACAGGAAAGTTGCCACCAAGTATGGGGCATCTAACTGCATTGTATGATATCTTGTTCTCTAATAACCGGTTTCTCGGTCAAATACCTTTAAGTTTTGGCAATCTCAGACTAACATCTCTGCAACTGTCTAATAAACTTCTCATTGGCCCTCTACCTCCTCAGCTTGCCAACACAACATTTTTTAACTTAGACAGTAAGCTCGATTTATCGTATAATCCACTTGGGTTAAAGAACATACCAGACTGGTTGTTTTATTATTACACCTTACAATATCTCAACTTAGCTGAGGCAGGGATCAAAGGGGAGTTGCCACAATCAATTTCTTCCTCTGTATATATTTCCATCAGTCACCTCGGTTTATCGAGTAATGAAATTACAGGGAAGTTGCCAGCATGGTTAGGGAATATGAGTAATCTAGAGTCTCTTAACATATCCAATAACAGATATTACTCCATGATTCCAAAGGAGCTCACAAATATTTTTCTCCTCTCGAACCTTGATCTTCACTCAAACAACTTCTCTGGCTCTTTAGAAGACATTTTTAGTAGAGAAGGCAACTACTTCTACCTCGACGTGTCTAGCAATATGTTCACAGGTCCGCTTGATGAAGACATAGGTAACAAGCCGGCAATTGCTCGCATACTTTCCTTGAAACTGTCAAAGAACCCTCTAGGAGGAGCCATACCAAAATCGTTTGGGAACCTGATAAGCCTGGAAGTGTTAGAGATGTCAAGTAATAGACTTTCAGGAAGTATTCCGAAGGAGGTTTTGAATTTGGAGTTCTTGCAAGTGTTTAATGTCTCAAATAATCAACTGATTCTGCATTTTCGGGTAATCCTGGCCTGTGTGGTGCTCCGCTCCCTCCTTGTAAACGTCGTTTCTACCTGTAATAGTATTCCTGATTCTGCATTTTCGCGTAATCTTAGCACGCAGTGCCCAGCTCTGCGATTGTATTTGTAGTAGTGTGTATGTTGATTTGTTATTCATCATATTTCTATGTCAGAATTGAAGCTTATCAGGATTTCCAAATAATTTTGTTTAATATAGAAGGAGATGAGCTTGATCATTGTTTGTCAAGGGTAGGAAACTACTGTTGGTGGTTGATTTCCTTTCATGTATTATATTGTTTTACTTGTTTTTACAAGTATGTTATCCATTAATTTTTGTTGGCATTTACATATTACAAACTCATAAATAAAGTATTAGGCTTTCTTACTCTTTAGGCCAAAGTAAATAAGTACTGTAAAAAATAAAAAATAAAAAATTGTAAGATATATAAAAATATTTTGCAAAAATTCCAATCTAGGAGGCATGATATATATAATATATGTATGATTAATTCCATGCACACAGTCTCCCTTTTAAAACCCTCTCGAGTTCAAGTGCTAGTCTGAGTTGAATGCCCGATAAAAAGACAAAGTTTAAAATGTTCTAGGCTTCTAGCACTTTGCCTACCCCTACAATAACAAGATACAATTAATTGTAATTTCAAACTCAATAATTAGTTTTTGGTTATTCGATTTAGCTATTCTTGGTAAAATTGACGCAAACTCAATTACCCAACCCTTGATACACATACTAAAACCTGGATTATTCTTGATATGACTTGGTTTAATTTTGACTTGATTTAAACCAACCCAACCAAATCCGAATTGACACATATTTGATCAAAATAAATAACCATATTGGCAACAAAACGGAATATGATTCGACGTGAACCGATCCAAATGACTTAATTCAAACACTTGATTTTGAGTTCGAGTTCAAGTTCAGTCAAATTTGAATTTATAACTACTCGTATTAGTTAGTCAATCAATTATTTTCATCACAGGGTTTTCTAATTTTGGTACATTTCGAAGTTAAGTTCGTCAATCAATTATTTTCATCACAAGATTTTCTAATTTTGTTACATTTCGAAGTTAATCAAGTTATTTTAAGATGAGGTATTTGAGTTTGATTCGTCACAATAAGCCCTAAGCTATCATCAAATAATGTCAATTAATCACGCCAAATAATGTCAATTAACCACGTAAGAATTAAGGTCTATGTTTGTAAAATTAAACTCCTCTACGTTCATTTAGCAAAATGCAGTATTACCTCCAAATCGTAATCGTAGTATTTTTATTTAGCCTAAAGTTGCATATAATACGATTCGGAAGAAGTATATATATATAAAATACTACGGAGTAGTATAACTTGGTATCTTTGATGATGACTTAAAAATTAAAACGCCGCTTCCATTTCCACTAACAACTCTCTCTTTTTCTCTCTCTCTCTCTCCTCCTCCACCAACGGCCTTCTCCGCCGCCGCCATCGCCGACGTCTGCAAACATTTCCGGCGATATCTCCTTCTCCGCTGCTAAAACCATCATTTTGTTATTGCCCTGGTATATCTCTCTCTTCTATCCCCTTATCCTCTTCCAATTCAAGCTGAATTACAACGCTGTTTGCGAATTTCTTTATGAATTTCTAGGGTTTTAATTCTTTGTTATATATTTCTGGAATTTGGCTTTAATTTAAGTAAGTTTGGGTGTTTTTCCGAGGAAGAAGATGGTTGTTAGGTGCTTGTGTAATTAGGTTTCCTCAATTTGGGTGATTCTTCGAAATTGCAGTGTTTTATTGTATGATAATGTAGGCTGGGCATCGCTTTCAATTTTCCTCGTTTGATAAATTGAAGATAGAACAGTGCATTTGAGTTTATAAGCATAATTGAGTTTAATGCCATTGATGTAACCTTGATTTTTTGAAGTTTTATTGAATAATTTTGCCTCTGTTAGTTGATTTTCAAGTTGTTGAAGAATTTTGGTGAATAGTGTTTATCATATTTTCGATGGTAGTATGGCCTTATTCTTCTATAAGGTTATGTGCATTAGAAAACTTAATTTAGAATTGATTTACTTTGATTACACTGTATAATATAAAGTTCATGGTTTGTGATCAATGAGAAACTTTAGCCAAAGGTCTTATGAAGATGCCGTCCAATTTTACCGAGGACATTGTGATATCTTATTGTGCTGAATTTATAGTATCAATGCAGTGTTCTTTGTGCATAGGATATTATTGAAAGTTTGAAACCATTGTATGGTTTTGAATATACATGGATAAGGTGACGGCTTCCCTAGGACTTTGTATTAGGAATTTTTCTTTTGGCAGCAAGTTAAATGATGACTCCAATACTGAAATGATTCCTTAGCAAGTACAAAATGGGGGCAGAGTCTCAAGGCTGGGAGTTGTTGATTTATAGATGTGTCACACCCCAAGTTTTGTTCAGTTTTTTTGTGGCTTTAGGGTAAATATTGGGTTTAAACTTTGGTTAATTGTTTGAGTGATTAGCCGACAGTTGATTTTGGTTGGAGGAATTTTGGATATTACTGATCACTACTCTATAGCCTATTACAGGTATTACAGGGAAATATTTGTTGAATAATTGTAGTAATTTAGTGATATAGTATCCTGAATTGATGAATACATTGTGTGATTTTGTGGCAGAACATGAGATCAGTCATGCTCTTGAAATGTGTTCTTTTGCAAGTGTTGTGAGAAGATTCTGAATCTAAGTATAGATTTGAGTTGCGGTTGGCATATTCTGGTACAATCATTGAATCATATAATGATTGTTCTTTTGTTATTACTAAGGGGAACTGCAGGATTGCCAAACCACTGAAGTTTTCATCATTTTCATGTCAAATTAATTGAAGGAGCAACCTGTGGGCAATTTTCAGTGTAGGGTTACTATGAAGTGTATGAACTAAATTAGTTGTTATCTACAATTCACTATGCTTCTGTTTTTAGTCATAAGATAGCATGTTATGAATGCCTTTTCAGTCAAGGGTATGATTGGAATCTTTGTCTCAGCAAGTGCAAGGCACTATGGGGATGTTGGGGTAAATTATGTTATTTCAAGGTTGCACAGGTTCTATATTGGTCTACTGGATTACTGGGTAAAACTCAAGATTGAGTTCTTGTTATAGCTTTTATTAATATTGCTTTTTGTCACATAGATAATTGTAGAGTGTGTTTATTGATGTTAGTGGTTATGGTTTTAATTCTTTAAAGTCACATTGGACCTCTCAAAGTCTTAATATGGTGGGGTTAGTGAGTGGTATGCCCAAAAGGCTGAAATGGCATTGCTGTGTGATTATAATTGCTGGGAAATTGCTACATTTAGCATAATACATCCACACTTGATTGGTTTTTTGTTGGATCTTATTAATTTTGTTGCAAGAATTGATATAATGATTCATGCTGGATTTGCTGTTGTTCATTTTTCTTAAAACTTTATTCTTAGTCCTGATGTATCAAATTTGTCTAGACTGATATACTTCATTGCCTTGAGGAGTTGAGGGAGTATTGGAGCTATGGACTGTCAAATTATCAATAGTTCTAGCTGAATGGGTTATTGTCGAAAGAAGAAAATTCGTGATATGTAAAGCCATAATCTATTCAGTTTGTTTTTTTTTTAGTTTTTTGTTTTTTTTTTTTTTTTTTTTTGCAAGCACTACAAAGATACTTGTCATAGTTGTCAAGCAATTGCGTCATACTACTGTTCTTTCAAAGACTCCATTTTTTGTCCAACTTTTTTTGTTCCCTACTGCTCTTATATCTTATATCTTGAAGTAATCATGATGCCCTACTGTATGCATGTTTTCTGGTCCAACTTTTTTTGTGCGTGATCTATGAAGATTTCTCTTGAATACCATTATGATCGACTTCTGAACTTGGTTGGTTATTTGTTGCTAATGTTTATCTTTTGTGAAATGCAGCTTAAAGCCTAGTGCAAGAGTTGAGGAATAAACAAAGAAAAAGCTCAATTATCTCAATACCATGGTGGAAGTTTGGTGGTCTCTTTTGGGTGCTGCTATTCCAGCTGTTGTTGCAGGGCAAGCCTGGAGAATTAAGAGAAAGCGGGATGAGGAGCAGAGGATTAAGAGTGCAAGGGGCCGGGAAAAGAGCTCAGATGACATATTCGTTTGTGAAAGGGTTTGCACCTCAAAACGTATGTTGAAGAAGGTTGGTGCTTTCTCTAAGGATCCAATCCCTGATACTTGTGTTACTGTCTGCGGAGTCTCAGAACTCGATGCATGCACTGATGCTTGTGCAAGAACTGTTTGTGTCAATCAGCATCATGTTCCAAACTGGAATGATGTTTGTCTTCGAAGATGTCAAAGTGAATGTCTTAAACTCTCTGCATCTCGTGCATCCTAGGCCATAGGAACCATTGGATTTTGTTTCTGAAAGGTTAAGTTGGTTGTTTAGTGTGCTGAAATTGGTAGAAGCAGGAATTGCTGTTAATATTTGAAAAATATTTAGCTTACTGCTTATTCAAGTTTGCACTTTTTGCTTAATTTTTTGAATGATTTTATAGATAATATTCTCTGTTAAAATTGGTTAGTAATTTACTGTTCGGCAGTATTGGTACAGATTGAATTCTTTTCTATAATTAATATAGAGTATTTTTTTTTTTTTTATACTAGTATCATGATAGATACCTCAAAAAAATACTTAAAGAAAAAAAAATGATAGTCATAACAGGCTTTGATTAAAATTGAATCATATTACTTAATTGGTGAAGTGTACATAACTTCTACTACACTGAAAATTCAATCTAAATCTAAAATTTGCTCCCACAAAAGAATAATAGCTTCTTCAACGATCTCGAACTTGTCTTGGCTACCACTTTTTTGTTGCCTACTCTACTATCTGTAACTTGTTTGTCTTGACCAGTTGAATTAGCTATCCGTGATTCACCAGCATGATCATGTTCACTTGGTTTCTTGGATGCAAGTAATTGGGCGTCCTGGTTCGTGTCACTAGGCGGTTTTGCAGGCTCGTTGGGTTTGCTGACATTACTTTCTGATGTTGAAGATTCTGCCTCTGGGTTTACAAGTTTCTTAACCAGATTTTCCATAAGCTCAGTTACAAGGACTGCTTCTCTGACTGACAACTGGAGCTCCTTAATCATCTCTTGCATAACCAAGTGAACTGTATCCTTTTTTATAGAGAACACAAACTCGATCTTATGAGCATGACCTCTCTTATCACCAATCCGAAGAACCATTGATATGTAGTCAATCTCCTTGATCAGCTGCCCATCTAACTTGAACTCGATATTCTCACTGACAACAGCCGTCAATGGGCCAACAAGAGAAACAACAGGTGAGCTAGCCACATGGTCACATGATTTATAAGATGATGAATCAGGTGGACTAGGCACTTGATCCCATGTTACTACAGAAGATGAACACGCAGATTCAGATTGACTCGGAGTTCTAGATGCTGCAGACAATCCAGAATCAGTCATCACTGCAAGAAACGGATCATTCAGAAGGTCAATTGCTGACGGTCTCTCTGATGCAGGACCCAAACACTTCTCAATGAACTGCTTTAACTGCAGGTCTGTCACTCTGTCTAGAATAGCAGGCTTGATACCAGATCTCACCTTCTTGTAAACCTGCTCTGAGTTACTGCACTCAGTATACGGCAATTCCCGGGTAACCATCTGCAACAAACACATCCCAAAAGAATAGATATCCACCAGGTGATCATACTCCTCTCCGAAAAGCTCTGGTGCCATGAACTCAGGCTTACCACTAACAGCGCAAACTGTAGTGTCTTCTTGAAGCATTGCCGCAAGTCCAACATCTCCGATTCTAACCTTGCCAGAGTATCCATTCACAAAGATGTTATCACAGTTAAGATCTCCGTGAATAATTGGAGGATTCTGACAGTGCAGGTAATCTAATCCTTTCAGAATCTGTCTTGCCCAATTCTTAATTGCCTTCTTATCAACAAGATTATGTTTCTTGCGATACTGACTCATAGTTCCAGAGGTAGACAATTCAGTAATTATGTTAACTGTCTTTGTTTCGCTATCGACCCACGAATGGTAACACCACATGATGTTCTCATGCTTCAAAGACTTCAACAGCTTAACTTCTGCCCTCACATTCCTCTGACATTCCTCTGAGTCGAATACGTTCTCCGATAACTCAACTTTACTCCAAGTAATCTCTATTCCTTTCAACTCATCAAACCCCTTGTATTCCTTCTTGAACACCCCTTCTCCCAATACCTCCTCGAACCTTACATACCGCCCTGTCGAATCCGTCTCAACACCCTCATCCTCGACCTCAAGCTCATCGACATTGTCTACCCCTGAACTCGAACCCATGATTTCACTGTACTAACAAAATTAATTCTTTCCTGAGTTCTTTTAAAGAATGTATCAAACAATGATCAACTGTTTATCAATGAACAGGGAAGAAAACAGAAGACAATGGCTTGAAACGAGTGATTTTGGATGAATCTGATTGATTTTTTGTGGGTTTGCAATCCATGAAGGTAAAGGGTAATGAAATTTGTGTTTCAAAGAGAGAAAAATTGATGAGAAAATTTAGGGTTATTTAGTTTAGAAGAGCAGTTAAGTTTTTTCCAAGAGAAAGTTAGCTTTGGATCTTAGTTTATAAAGGAGTAGGTTATTAGGTTTTTAACCTTGACTTATAATCTAAGATAATCTTGGTTTATGTTTCTTAGAGAGTAACTGAAAAAGATTTGGATATTTTTTTTTTTCTGAAATTTTTTGTTTTAGAAAAGATATTAAAAGATAAATTATATCCGAATTCAGAAGATAAATTATATTGTGTATAACAAACTAGGAAAATATTATGGGATATAAAATTAGGGTAGGACTTTTTCAAAATACGAAGGATAAAGTTTCAAGTATAACAGAAAATATCCAAAAATGATTCCAAATTTTGAATTTTTTTTTTTAAATAAAATAAAATTTTAAAATCAAATTAAACCCTCTTTTTTTTTTTTGAAGCAAAATCAAATTTAATCTAATTTGGCCTATATATCTCTAGTAAAAACGTATCTTTAGATAAGAAATTATAATTTATTTATTTGTTTTTAGTAGTAATTGCAACATTAATGCACAATGATAAAATTATAATTGTTAAATTGTGGAAGCTTAATTCACCAATGGAGTACGTAATATTAGTAGAAATGTGAAATTCTTGGTGTTACATACATAATGTTATGGTAAAAATAATGCATGGAAAAGAAATTAATAAGATTATAGCTAGAAAATTAATTAAATTAAATTGATTATGAATTTATAGTTCATCATCAGCTTCTCTTCCATGTCTATGATGAGAAAATTTGTTTTCCACCTTATCCTTTGCCTTATGCATTGCATGATCCATTACCGTGGCTGCGGATTCAGCTGTTTTTTCCAGGGTTGCTTCCCCTTCTTTGAAACTCTTCTTTGCTGCCGTTCTTATTCGTTTGCTCGAATCGTGGCTTTCAAATTCATCAGCTCCATCTTTCTCTTGGATCCTGAAACTAATTAACAACATAATATCAATAATATATTAATTAGTCCATCCTATTTGTTAAGATAATTGTAAAAAAAAAAAAAAAAAAAAATTGATCGATTATTTGTTTTGATAGTCTTTGATATTGTTTTAAAGTGTTTCCTAGTGAAATTTCTTATATTAATCCAAGAATTTGATATGCACCTACTCATATTTTAAAAAAAATAAAAATCTCATGTTGTGCAAAGTATGTTATTAATTAGTTAAATTTCTTCATTGAAATGATGAGAAAATAATCCATAAACAAGTATTTGAGATAGAAAGTGTGTGTTTATGAGACGCATTAAACACAATATATATTTCGTTACTAGACCATCTTGTATCGCCAAAAAATACCTAATATGTAATTTATTAATTGAACAAGGGTTGATGAAAACTTAATTTAATTTTGTTTGATCCAAAATTGTTGCATGCACATAAACATACAAGTAAAATTTCAACCAAGAACGTCAAAAATGTATATTTAAACAAAAAAAATTATGCATTTGACAATTTACTCTTATTATATACTTATTGTGATTAATTCAAATAAAAACAAAAAGAACTTACTCCAAATTGGGAGGTAAATATTTGTTTTGCACCTCCTGCAAAAGGTATTTAACCTTATCCCAAGAACTAATAAGAAGAGATGTTACAATAGAATTTACACCATTTCCTTCAGAAACGTCAAACGCTTTTGATAAAGTAATAGGATGAGAAAGTAATAGTAAAACAAAAACAGAAGTAATTTGAATTTTATTCATTGTTTTTCATAAGGTAACTAAAAAATTGCTTAGTAATTTGATTTATTCTTTGTAGATCTTAGATATGATTGGATCATATTTTTTTGTTAGTTGTACGTGGTATCCTTGGCTTAAATGTAGTTTGTCTTTTAAGGTGAATGGATGTAAACAAAAGTGTTATTTTTTATTTATTTTTATTTTTAAATAAGGATGTAAATAAAAGTTCATTTACTTTTAATTAGACCCTATAACTTTTAATAATTTTTTATTTATTATTATTCAGCTCGTCTTACTTGTATCGAGCTGAGCATGTCATTTAACATTGATAAAACATTTTATACATAAATGAACGAGAGTTCTTTTATCATACATCCACATCTCTAGCACGCAAATGCGTAAACACCTAGCTAGGCATAAGACTACATGAATAACAAAGCCACATACATAAAAGCAACTCAACATACCTTACCTTACCTTATCTTACAAACACCAATTATTTAAGGAAATCATCATAATAATGATCTAAACTTACACCTAAAGCACAGTAAGACGACTAATACACCATATAATTAAGAGAAATCATACATACACCTAATAACGATAAACCTTAACCATGAATCCATGCTTCATACGAAGAATCAAAGAGATATCGGGAACAACTTGATGTCCTTCGACTGCTTGGAACGTGTAGTTTCTAAGTATTGTAGCAACAACGGCCTTCATTTGGAAGAAAGACATGTTTTTTCCTAGGCAAGTTCTTGGCCCTGCATTAAAGGCTAAGAACTTGTAGGATGGTTCATGTCGAATGTTCCGTCGCTCAGATATCCATCTCTCTGGCTTAAACTCGTAACAATCCTCTCCCCATATCGCCTTCATCCTTCCCATTGCGTACATGTTGAATATAATTTGCATATTCGGATCAACTTGGTGGCCACTTGGAAGTACATCCGACTCAATTGAGGCCTTTTGTTCAAAAGCCACAGGAGGGTACAATCTTAAGGCCTCACATAATGCACCATGAACATAAATTAAGTTGTGGTAATCATGGACCGTCTCCATTGTGCTTAATTCATCTCGGATCTTGGATTCTACTCGCGGGTTCTTAGAGAGGAGATAAAAGAACCATGATAAAGCAGTACTAGTTGTGTCACGTCCTGCTATGAAAAAACTTAGTATAGTGTCTCTTAAAAACTTGTCACTAGCACTTGTAACTTTTATACTTTGGCTTTCATCCATGTATAATGTCAATAAATCAACACCAACTACTTGAGGCTTCATTAATTCTTGTTTTTTCTCCTCTCTTTTTTTAGCAATGCATTTATAGACAAAATCATCTAATATTTCCCAAGCTTTTTTGTACTTCTTCTCATTTCCTACCCCAAGCCACCTACAAAACTTCCATACACTCATAGGAACAAAATGTCGATACAATATTACCTCCTCAGCATCATCTAACGCGTTTGCAAATGGAACATGAGGCCAATCGATAGACAAAGATCCTAAATCACACCCTGTAACTAGAGTACATATAGTATCAAGCGAAAATCTATAAAACAAATCTTGTAAATCGATTACTAACCCTTGTTTAGATACATGATCAAGGACCGGAATTAGACCTTTCTCTACCTTCTCCCAAATTTTATCTTGCAAAAACTGATGAAACTTAGGGTGGCCAATGAAACTATGCGCCATTTTCCTATGGAGCTTCCACAAATCGGAGTCTACATTGAAGATGCCATCCCCAAAAACGTCGAACATTTCATTAAACTTGGTTCCCTTGGGATAATTTGTAAAGTTCTTGCTCATAATGTAGTGAACATTTGATGGATCTAGTGTAATAAACATCTTCATGTTGGCTAACCAAGGACCTTTAAAGAGGAAATTCATATCTAATTTCTCTAACAATTCGGTTAGCCAATCGTGAACTTGATGAACGTTTACAAGTAGTGCAAACAACATCCCTACTATAGGCCAATTAGTAGGAATGCCATTTTTGTTGCGAAAAAGGTAGCAAAGGAAGAAAATGGACAAAAATATCATGAAGATAACAAGAAACTCCATTTTTTTTAAGCAAAGTATTTGAATTTCCTAGAAATAATAGTGTCGTAGTACTCGTGCGTATGTATTATGCTTATTCATTCTAGATTACAAAAATCAATAATAAAAAAATAATTAAACAAATAAAAATAAAAATTTTAAAAATTTATAGACCAAGAATTTTCAAGCCTTTGAAAAGTTTCTTAGAACTTCATGGAGTTTGGGATGTTATTAAAGCTTTCTTTCGATTGTCGTACAAAGTTAGTTAGAGCATATATAGAAATGTTTTACCACATGTCTTTATCCTCTTTTTCTTCCCTGTCATTTTCGTATTAATATATTATGGGACGGATGGAGTATTAAATACGCAAGATGTAATAATGCAAATTCAATAATTTTTTATTTTTTTGTTTTATTGTGTGCAAATTGTGATGCAAATCCAAGAATATTCAACGTTGATGTTACTAATACATTATTACAACGAACAACAACATAGCTAGACGTCAATCAATGTAGAAGCTAGTTGCATACTTGCATTATATTGTTTGCGTAAAATTTATTATTATCAACCATAGTAGACCCCTAAATATCCTTATTATTTTGTGGATGCCAACTAGTTTCTTTAAGAAGAGCTTCATGTTAAAGTTACCCACAAAAATCCTCTATTGACTCTAAGGAAACTCAAATCTATATTGTACATTTTCGAGTTAGCTAAGATAAATCCCTATAAAATTTTAATACTACCTCCGATTTTTATTATTTATAACTTTGGAGTATTATTTGTGAATAATAAAAATCAGAGGTAGTATAACTTAAGGGACAAAGGAAGTAATAATATCATAGGGTCTCACACACATTTCCTCATTAAACTCTACGATGATTAAATTAAAATAGCATATTAAAACTAAGTTAACACAGTGGATGATAATGTGCCCCTACAACTTATGGCATTAAGCTCTATAAAAAGTTTATTACGCAGTGGATTAAATTAGGACAAATCGGGAGTACCTTAGAAACACATTTTAATTTTTGTTTGCATAATCTTAAAGATGCATGTATAAATCAAATGTAACGTATATGATCCTTCTTTGTAAAACTAACGACCTTGAATTCACATTTATTGAGTTGTAGTCCAATACTTGTGTAGTTGCGTGTGCAGTTTAAGCTAATTATTGGAGCCATGATAGTACACTAGTACCATAGTAAATTATTAATTGTATATATAATGAACGTACTGACAAATTAAAGAGGAAATAGAATAGAATGACTTATTTATTATTCATCAATAGGTAGATTATTTATACAAAATCTACGAATATAAGATAAGAAACAGTATTCCTAAAAGATATATCATATATTATTCTCTAATAAATAATATCTTAACATAAGATAATACTAAATATAATATTCTCATAACAATATCTATACGGAAAATATAGATATATCATATTTCTAACACTCTCCCGCAATTGTAACGGCAATGACACAAACGTTGCGATTGGAAATTCTTCAATTTGTTGAAGTCGAGATGCACACTCTTGTGATGTCGCCTTCAATTTTTGTTTCTTCTTTTTCAACGATGAGAACGTTCATCTTTTCGAACTCATCAATCATTAATCAAGCAGGAACGTCATTCTTTTCGAACCTGCAAATATAACAATTTTGGTTTTTCCAGAGCAAAACAGAGCTCCAATCAAATATTAGTTTTTCTAGAGTAAACCACACTCAAATTTTTTATTGGTCTTTCAGAGTAAACCACCCTCAAATCTCTTATTGGTTTTTTTTAGAGTAAACCACACTCAAATATCTTATTGGTCTTTTAGAGTAAAACCAAACTCAAATTCAAAAGAGAGTAAACTCAAATTCAATTCTCACATATATTTTCCGATATATCATATCTCTAACACGTACGACCATATATACGTCTATATCTATCGTTATCTAATGGTACTACTACTTCCGTTTTTTTTTTTTAGTTGCAACTTTGAATGATTATTTTATATCTATCAAATAATACCCCAAAGTTACAACTAAAAAAAATCTGAGGTAGTATTTTTTTTTTTTCTTTTCTTTTTAAAAACTTATTCATGATGAAACATGTACAATTTGAGGATTAAGCTAAGACTTTAAGGGGATAGAGAGTAATCATCGTGAAAAGTCCAAAAATAACATTCTTATTTATGAAATTATATTACATGGTTATAAATAGAGCTGTCAATTCGGGTAAACGGGTCGGGTTTGGGTCGTGTCAACTCGGGTCGAGTCAATTCGGATTAATTCCAAAACCTATGCGGGTCGGGTCAATTCGTATTAATTCCATAACCTATGCGGGTCGGGTCAATTCGTATTAATTCCATAACCTATGCGGGTCGGGTTTGGGTTGGGTCATGCTTGAGTCGGGTCACGTCGGGTCATACTTCTTGTCGAGTTTAGGTGAGGTTAATAACAAGTCGGGTTACATTCAGATCAGGTGGACAATGGGTCAAGTTTAATTCGACCGGGTTTTTACAAGTTAAAACGGGTTAGGGTAATTCTCGGGTTCGAGTCGGGTTCGGTTCAAGATAATAATTTGCGGGTTAGAATCAGGTCGGGTCATTCTCGGGTTTGAGTCGGGTTCAGTTCAAGCCATTAATTTGCGGATTATAATCAGGTCGGGTCATTTTCAAGTCAGGTCATTCTTAGTTTCAAGTTGGGTTCAGTTCAAGCCAATAATTTGCGGGTTATAATCAAGTTGAGTCATTTCCAAGTCGGGTCATTCTCGAATTCAAGTCGGGTTATGCTCAAGTCAATAATTTGTAGGTTACAATCAGGTCTAGGCATTTCTAAGTCAGATCATATTCGGGTTCAACTAACTATAAATAGATAATTATCATTTTTATCAAGCTAATTATTTCCTTTGACTATAATATATATGACAATATACTAAGGAACTATAGTCTATAATTTAGGAAGATAATAATCTCCTTTGACCATACAACAAATATATACTATATTCAACTATTAAATTTGAGGATAATGCTCCTTTCTTTTGCTGGCCTGGACAGAATTGGTCTCCCTAGACAAAATGCTTTAATCAACAATAATAAGGTGTTCTAAACTGCATTTAAGGTGATTTGAAACAGGGCCGGGAATAATATGGGTAGAATTTAGGTCGGGTCAATAACAAGTCGTGTTAATTTCAAGTCGGGTTAGTAACCGATCGGGTTGAATTTTTGGGTCGGGTAAGTAATAGGTCTGGTAAAATTCGGGTCGGGTCAATAACTAGTCGGATTGAATTTGGGTTTGGTCAATAACAAGTCAGGTTGATTTCGGGTCGGGTTTGTTACAGGTTGGGTTATATTCGGGTCGGGCTGAATTCAGGTTAGGTTAATTAGTAACAAGTGGGGTTAAATTTGGGGTCTGACGGGTAATATCGGTACAAGTTGTAAACCAGTAAATTGGCCGTTTAACAACAAATTGGATGGTTACACACACCCAACTGGACTCCTGTAGGATATTAAGGACCACGATAAATATTTTGGCAATTTTTATTTTCGGGCAAAAAAAAGTCAAAAAAATTCCAAAATTGAATGCTAATATCCAAGCTTTTTAAGAAATTATGGAGGTTTCGGGGCCCGGTGTCGAAAAGCCTTGAGATTTTAGGGAATACATCTCGGGGTCATATAATGACGTTTGGAACCATATATGATCATTATATGTTGTCATAAATGTTCGTGGTAGGCTTGATTTATTGAAATCGATGCAAGTTATAAACCGTTAAATAGGCCATTTAAATGCAAATTGGATAGTTGCACCCACCCAATTGGACTCACGAAATGTATTACGGACAATGGTAAACATTTCGGCAATTTCTATTTTTGGACGAAAAAAAGTTAAAAAAATTCCAAAATTGAAGGCTAATATCCACGTTTTTTGAAAAATTTTGTAGGTTTCGGGAACAAGAGTAGAAAAGTCTTGATCTTTTAAGGGATACATCTCGAGGTCTTATAATGTCGTTTGGAATCATATATGATCATAATATGTTGTCATAAAAGTTCGTAGTATATGCTTGAGTTAATGAAATCCATGCAAGTTGTAAACCGGTAAATTGGTCGTTTAAAGGGAAATTGGATGGTTCCACCAACCCAATTGGACTCCCGGAGGATATTAGTGACCATGGTAAAAATTTCGTCAATTTACATTTTCGGGCGAAAAAAAGTCAAAAAATTCCAAAATTGAAGACTAATTTTTGAGAAATTTTGGAGAATTCGGAGCCCGGTGTGGAGAAGTCTTGAAATTTTAGGGGATACATCTCGGGGTCATATAATGCTGTTTGGAACCATATATGATCATTATTTGTTGTCATAAATGTTCGTGGTAGGCTTGAATTAATGAAATCGGTGCAAGTTGTAAACCCGTAAATTGGTCATTTAAAGGCAAATTGGATGGTTCCACCCACCTAATAGGACTCCCGCACGGTATTAAGGATCATGGTAAACAATTCGGCAATTTTTATTTCCGGGCAAAAAAAAGTAAAAAAATTACAAAATTGAAGGCTAATATCCACGCTTTGAGAAATTTTGGAGGATTCGGGGCCCGGTGTTTTAAAGTCTTGAAATTCTAAGGGATACATCTCGGGGTCATATAATGATGTTTAGAACTATTTATGATCATTATATGTTGTTATAAATGTTCGTGGTAGGCTTGATTTAATGAAATCGTAGCAAATTGTAAACCGGTAAATTGGTTGTTTAAAGGTAAATTGGATACTTCAATCCACCCAATTGAACTCCCGGAGGGTAGTAGGGATCATGGTAAAAAAAATTTGGCAATTTTTATTTCGGGCGAAAAAAAAGTCAAAAAATTCCAAAATTGAAGGCTTATATCCACGCTTTTTGAGAAATTTTGGAGGTTTCAGGGCACGGTATCGAAAAGTTTTAAGATTTTAGGGAATACATCTCGGGGTCATATAATGACGTTTGGAACCATATATGATCATTATATGTTGTCATAAATGTTCGTGGTAGGCTTGATTTATTGAAATCGGTGCAAGTTATAAACTGGGAAATATATCGTTTAAAGGAAAATTAGATGGTTGTACCCACCCAATTGGACTCTTGAAGGGTATTAGGGACCATGGTAAACATTTCGGCAATTATTATTTCCAGGCGAAAAAAGTCTAAAAATTCCAAAAATAAAGGCTAATATCCACGCTTTTTGAAAATTTTTGGAGGTTTTGGGGCTCGATATCGAAAAGCTTGGAGATTCTAGGAAATACATTTCAGGGTCATATAATGTCGTTTGGAACCATATATGATCATTATTTTCAAAAATTGATGGTTAATGTTCACGCTTTTTGAGAAATTTTTGCGGATCGAGGCCCGGTGTCGAAAAGTCTTGAGATTTTGGGGAATACATATGGGATCATATATATAATGCCGTTTGGAACAATATATGATAATTATATGTTGTCATAGATGTTCGTGGTAGGCTTAAGTTAATGAAATCGGTGCAAGTTGTAAACCGGTAAATTGGTCGTTTAAAGGCAAATTGGATGGTTCCACCCACCCAATTGGACTCCTGGAGGATTTTAGGGACTATGGTAAACATTTTGGCAATTTTTATCTTCGGGCGAAAAAGTCAAAAAAATTCCAAAATTGATGGCTAAGATCCTCGTTTTAGAAAAAATTTCCAGGTTTTGAGGCTCGTTGTCGAAAAAAGCATTTAAATTTTAGGGGATATATCTCATATTCATATAATTCCGTTTGTAATCATCTATGATCATTATATATGTTGTCATAAATGTTCGTGGTAGGCTTGATTTAATGGAATCGGTGCATGTTGTAAACTGGTAAATTGGTCGTTTAAAGGAAAATTGGATATTTCAACCCACCCAATTGGACACTCGGAGGGTATTAGGAACCATGGTAAAAATTTCGGCAATTTTTATTTGAAGGCAAAAAAAAAGTCAAAAAAATCAAAAATTTAAGGCTTATATCCACGTGTTTTGAGAAATTTTGGAAGTTTCGGATCACGGTGTTGAAAAGCCTTGAAATTTTAGGGAATAAATCTCGGGGTCATATAATGACGTTCGGAACCATATATGATCATTATATGTTGTCATAAATGTTCGTGGTAGGCTGATTTAATGAAATCGGTGCAAGTTGTAAACCGGTAAATTGGTCGTTTAAAGGAAAATTGGATGGTTCCATCCACCCAATTGGACACCCGGAGAGTATTAGTGACCATTGTAAACATTTCGGCTTTCCGGACGAAAAAAAGTCAAAAAATTCCAAAATTAAAAGCTAATATCCACGCTTTGTGAGAAATTTTGGAGATTTCGAGTCCCGATGTCGAAAAGCCTCGAAAATTTAAGGGATACATCTCGGGGTCATATAATGTCGTTTGGAATTATATATAATCAATATATGTTGTCATAAATGTTCTTGTTTGACTTGATTTTGATGAGTCTATTTTATATAGTATTTTACCCCCGTCCCTTGGTCATAATTAGTAGTGTTTTTGGCTCTTTAGAACCACTTTTATTACTAATTGGTGTTTTCTAGTGTTTTCGTAGATTTGGTTGACTTTTGCAGGGAATTATGCTTTTGGAGTATTTTCCCGAGATATTTTGGAGCAATCACGAACATTGGAGAAGCACAACCAGATTTTATAGCCCAGGGCCGGTTAGAGCCATCGAACAGGTGATTAAGGGCTCGGTATAGGTGATACCGGGGCATTTGGACCAAGTATTCAAGACTGGAAGAGGAAACCCATATTGGCCCGAAGAATTGGGGCCCAATCGTAGTCCAAATAGTGGCCCAAGTGAGCCGCCCGGCCAAAGAGGCTGGCGCCCGGAGGCGCGCCCGGCCGGGCGGGAGAAGCTATGGTTGGCGCCCGGTGACGCGCCCGGCCGGGCGCGAGATTAGTATTATGAGCAAAAAGGCGCGCCCGATCGGGCGGTGCCTCGCCCGATCGGGCGCGTGTATTTATTAGTTGACGATTAGCGTCGTTTTAGTTTGTTTTAGTTTAGGATTTGTACGGAGTATAAATACTCCTCCGTAATACGATTTTAGGATCTATCTCTTTCCTTCTCTTTTTCTTTTACTCTTTCCTTACTCTCTTAATTATTCTCTTAGATTTCTTTCTCCTAAACCTTTGCTCTTAATCTACTCTTAATTCCAGATTTATTTTGGTAACGATTTCTCTTCTCTTAATCTTAGTTGTTTATTTTATTCCTTTCATCATGACTTATTTTATTACTTTGATTAGTTTAGTTTTTACTATGTGTGAGTAGTTTTATTTCTAGGGTTGATGGGGATCCATAAATAATATGAAGGGGTAATTTATTGTTGTTGATTGTCAATGCTAGATTAATTTCCTATTGATGGATTTAATGCTCTGTGACTAGATTAGGCCTATCTTTTATGCATGAGTTTGACTACATTGATTCGAGAGATGAGAATTAATGTTTAGGTCTAGTTTCAATAGGCAGATTAATTTATAAATGGTTAAGTCGAGATTCGAGAGATGAGATTTAATACCGATAAATTAATTGTGTGATTGTAATACGTAGCGAAGGCCCTTTACAATCTGGTTAATTGATGCATTGATGATTGACTATTATTGATTATTGGTATTGCGTGATAATTTCTTATTGAATTGTTTTAACGTTTTACAATTGCGGCTTGTAAAAGTATAGCAATATTAAATTGATGAATTGAGCAGATGTTAATTTGTTATTAAAGGCTATTTTCAATAAGAACTTAGATCTAGTAAATTGCGAGAGCCTGTTAGATCTAAGTTGATTAATAAATTGCGAGAGCCTGTTAATCATTTTATTTATGCAATGTCAATGATTGATTACTATGTTTTACCCTGGAGTATTATTTATTGGTGAACCTATGCCCTAGATCCTTTTATATATTGTTTTCTCCCTTTTCTTAATCTCCGTAGTTTAGTTTCACATCCAAACTTACATATTGGTTACTTTATAATTTAGATTACTTTATTTAATTAGGAATAGAAAGACTCGTTTCTCTGTGGATTCGACCCTACTTCCCTATCTACATTAGTTAGAGGATTTAGGAATTACTTTTGATTAGGGGATACGACTTTACCCTGTCAGATACATTTCAGGGTCATATAATGCCTTTTGGAACCATATATGATCATTATATGTTGTCATAAATGTTCGTGGTAGGCTTGAGTTAATGAAATCGATGCAAGTTGTAAAGTATGTAAACAGGTAAATTGGTCGTTTAAAGGCAAATTGGATGGTTCCACCCAGCCAATTGGACCCCCGAAAGGTATTAGGAACCATGGTAAACATTCCGGCAATTTTTATTTTCGGATGAAAAAAAGTTTAAAATTTCCAAAATTGAAGACTAATATCCACGTTTTTTGAGAAATTTTGGAGGTTTCGGGTAGAGCTGTTAATTCGGGGGTAAACAGGTCGGGTATGGATCGGTATGAGTGGGTCGGGTCAACTCGTGTTTGGTCAATTTGGATTAATTTCATAACCTATGCGGGTCGGGTTTGGGTTGGGTCATGCTTTAGTCGGGTCATGTCGGGTCATTCTTCTTATCGGGTTTGGGTCAGGTTAATAACAGGTCGGGTTAAATTTGGGTCGGGTGAACAATAGGCGGGTTTAATACGGGTTTTCACTGGTTAGGTTAATTCTCGGGTTTGAGTCTGGTTCGGTTCAAGTCAATAATTTATGGGTTAGAATCAGGTCAGGTCATTCTCAGGTTTGAGTCGGGTTCGGTTCAAGTCAATAATTTATGGGTTATAATCAGGTAAGGTCATTTTCAAGCCGGGTCATTCTCACATTCAAGTCAGGTTATGTTCAAATCAATAATTTGCAGGTTACAATCATGTCGGGTCATTTCTAAGTCAAGTCATATTCGGGTTCAACTAACTATAAATAGATAATTATCATTTTTATCAAGCTAATTATTTCCTTTGACTATAATATGTATGGCAATATATTAGGGAACTACAGTCTATAATTTAGGAAGATGATTATCTCCTTTGACCATACAACAAATATATACTATATTTAACTCTTAAATTTGAGGATGATGCTCCTTTCTTTTGCTGGCTTGGATCAACTTGGTCTCCCTAGACAAAATGCTTTGATCAATAATAATAAGGTGGTCTAAATTGCATTTAAAGTGATTTGAAACGGGTGATCAGGAACAGTTTGGATTGAATTTAGGTCGGGTCAATAACAAGTCGTGTTGATTTCGAGTCGGGTTAGTAACAGATCGGGTTGAATTTTTTGGTCGGGTTTGTAATAGGTCTAGTATCATTCGGATCGGGTTAATAACAAGTCGGGTTGAATTGGGGTCAGGTTAATAACTAGTAGGGTTGATTTCGGGTCGGGTTTGTAATAGGTTGGGTTAAATTCGGGTCGGGTTAGGAACGGGTCGTGCTAAATTTAGGTCAGGTTAGTAACAAGTCGGGTTAAATTCGGGGTTTGACAGGTTAAAACGAGGTTGGGTCAATTTCGGTTCAAGTCGAGTTCGGTTCAGGTCAATAATTTACGGGTTACATTCGGGTCGGGTCATCTCCAATTAAGTCAGTTCATGTTCGGGTCCGGGTCTCTCATACTCGGATCAACTCGGGTCTAGGGCTGGTTTCAGGTCGGGTTTAGGTCACCATTTTTTCGAGTTCAGATGGGTCGGTTAATAATCGGATTTGAGTCGATATTTCGGATCGGGTGGAATTTTAACAGCTCCAGTTATAAATGGTGCGAAGTACATACTATATAGTCATAAAGTGTAGTAGTCACTACTCATGATATAATTGATAAGATGTAATTGACAATATGTAGGTGTGTTATTTTGGACTTTTTATCCAAAACATTACACTTCCAAACTATATAATTAATTAATTATGATACTTGGCCTTATTCTCACAATAACGACAAAGGGATTGGAGTGGATGAGGCCAGAACACCCATACTGCATCCATAATTTAAGCGCGATAGGCTCTCGTATAAAGGGCGTGACAAAGTAATGTCAATTCTCCTTAAGAGCAGATGATCCTAAACTTTCCGTATACTTTGGTAAGCATAACATATATGGACCTCACGAAGCCTTCCATGCCCGATACGCAAATATAAGCCATGACAAATCTAGTGCCTTTGAGGGTCTGCAATTACTTTGTGTGGAAATTATCGAATGTAGTCACCTTTTAAAGGTTTGCTTTCATGGAGATATATAATCTTTGAATATATTCGTTCATATCAGTTAAATGTACTCATCGATCCAGCTTGACCTTTTGAGGATATATAGCCATAAATTTGTAAAACAATATGTTGGAAATTTGTTAAAGGGCCAAAATTAAACTTGATTTATGTTGACTATTTTGATTTATGTTGACTATTTTATTGTAGAGACTAGAGATGACCTACCCTTATTATTTTATTATAGAAATATATAATTCCTCCGTTCTATTAATATTGCAACAATAGACTTTTTGCACTATTCATCACTCTTGTTTGACCATATAATATGAGTTATACGTTAAGCAACATATAGTCAAGTGGGATCTTGTTGGATTCGTCTCATATAATACTTACACAATATCAACTTTTTATAATTTTTATTCTTACATAATTATAGATATTTAGCATATAAAATGTGTTTTGAGATGCGTAATTTTCTCCTTGTTGCAATATTAACAGAACGGAGGAAGTATGTCTTAGTATTCTCGTTATTAATGTAATATGGAACGACTATACATGAAACTAAATTGTTTTTGGGTTTTAATGAACATGTTTGAACAATTTGATACCATAATAATAAGGTGCTTTTCTTTTTATGATTTCTTGAGTATTGGCATAATAATGACTTTTTAGTTTTTTTAAAACGTTTGTATATGGATGAATTATAGGTAGAGCTAGATAAAAACTGAGCATGGCTCGGGAATCATCTAGTTTAATTATAATGGCATTTCTGCCTCTTTTTCAAACTCCTAATTAATAGTTGCCTTTCCATTTCGATTTCATCTTTAGACAGTGCAATTGACACACAACACAAAAGTTGAAGATAATAATTCCATTCATGTCACAAATCACAATTCATTTGATTAAGTATCATCTTCATTATTGTTTGTTTTCACTGAAGCTGATAGACAACGACGTCGACACGGCATGTGCCATTGCACAAATAAGCTAGGCCATCTCAAAGGAGCTTCAAAATTGTGATTTTAGGGACCTCCAAAATTTCTTAAAAAATTAACACCAAACCTCTTAAATATTATGTCTCCAAATTTTTGCTCTTTAAGCCTTTTAGATCAGATAGACATTTCACATGCAATTCCCCTAGCAATCAAGCATGAATCACATTTTAATAGAATGTACTTATATTGAAATTGAGTTATTTTTCAATTTTACGCACTCGATCATTATATTTTCATAGTGTCGCCATTTTATTATTTAAACAATCTTGCAAGGAAATAAGTAGTTTTTTTTACTTGTGCATTGTAGCATAAAGCAACAAGGTATGGTACGCCTTTGTTCTTTTACTGTCTAGTGGATTTGTGGACGTAATGGTCAAAGTTATGTATTGACATGTGTGTCAGTCAAAGTGTTGCGATTATTATAAAACAAAGGGAGTGAGTAATACCATTGTATACTATATATATTTTGTTTTGTGATATAAAGACAAACAGGTTATTCATGGTTAAAACATCAACTTCTAACAATCTTATCTCAATAATCTCATATTTTTGTTCATACTACCAAATATCAATTACCACCCATATGAGCATCTATTGTACTTATAGTTACTTCTTGTCCTCATCTCTTCAATTTTAATTGCCATTAAATTCCACAACTAGTCAACTACAACACTCCAAATTGGGAAGTATAGTGAGTACGTCGTCTCTATCTATCGTAGGTGATGGAGTGCACTACCAATTTATTGATATTGTACAAAGGAAATTGATAGTGGACAATGGGTGATTACCCTTAATTAGTTAGTCCTACATTTGTAAAAGTGTGCCATTTAGTGACACAACTTTTGCTATCATGACATCCTCACGGAAGAAACATTAAGCAAAATTAATGTGTTAGTGATGAAAATGAAGGATTTTGATGGATTATGAGAGGAATTTTTTGTATACACTATCAATAATCTAGTAAGAATGGTTGTGGAATTGTATCCGCCGTGGTAAGAATGGGGATGGAGTTTGGACCCGTGGATGGAGATGAAATTATGTGTTGGGGATAGAAAGACCAACATTCACCCCACACTGTCTCATTGACATTGCTAATTATTTGTTGATATTACCCACATTTAAATCATAGGATATATATCCTAATTTATAGGTAATACATTGAGAAGGTCCATCCGAAAAGGGAAAAATTTATAAGAAATCTCTCTTAGAATAGGCTTGGTGAGATTCGACCCTTAACCTCACGTCTGAAAGTCAAAAAAGTAGTAATTACTCCAACCTCCTATCTCATACGCAGATATTGAATTGATAGGGACATCAATATACAACTGTATATTGGATAGCAAAGTTTGGTATTGTATCATATCATCCAGAGTGTTCTAAGCTTCTAACACTATGTCGTCGTATTCTATCCAACTTATTACTTATTAGCATGCAGAAAACAGGACGAAAAATTAATTAATGGGCAAAGAAAGGGCATACTATTCAATATCATTTTCTAAGTTTAAGGGTCTGATCTCTTCAGTTCAGTTTAGTTCTTAATTTCCTTCTCTCATAAAATATTCAGTTCACTTCAACTCCAATAAGTTTAGTTCAGTTCAATTCAGTTCAGCCAATTAGAACAGGCCCTTAAGTGTGTATACAAATCAAATAGGCTGAAAAGTGGGTTTTTAATTTAGGAACAGTGCTAATTTTTAAACATGAAATCCAATAATAACATTGTAATTATCAACTTCTCTGTTTAATTCTCAATTCCAATAATATCCTTTCCAAATTAATTGATGTACAATCTTTATTGTTCATCTGATTTTTTCATTTGTATTGGTTTGTCCCAAATTAAGTGTCACATGTTAGACAAACTTTTAAATAAATCGAATATTGTACATCCGTTATAATGTTAATATCAAATGAGCAAAACTTATCCTAATAAGAATAAAAGTTACCTTGACATAAATAAAAATTATAAAATATTTATATATTCACTAGATGAAGTCCGTGCGATGCACGGTTTGTTTGATTTTTTTTAAATAATTTTTTTTTTTTTTTTTTTTTTTTTTTTTGTATTTATGAGCCTAAAATTTGTTATATATTTAGATAAAATTCTTAGTATTAAAAGATGATATATAATATTTTATTAATTTAAACTTAAAAATCTCATTCGCCAATTTTGCTTACATGGCATTTAAATTATTTAATTCTAAAAGAAATTAATAATCTCTTATTTAATTGGCTACTACTAAGATTTATAATCCTACCTGGCGCGCTGAGAAAATTAGATCCTACGTGTCTCTCTAAAAACTCGCGAAAAAACTCCCCTTTATATATATACTAGTTTTGTGCCCGTGCGATGCCCGGGTTGTTTATTGAATTTAAAGATAAAATTTTTAATCTATATGTCAAATTATAAAATATACCATTGATACAAAATTAGTTTATTGATGTGCTTTTGTGACGATTTACTATCTAGTAGGCATATAATGACTAATACTAATATTGGTGGAAATGTTCGATTTAATACTTTAAGAAAATAAACATATAATAAATTAAATAAGATAAATGCTCAAAGCCCGTTGGGTTGACCCGAACCCAAAACTTTGGGCAAGGGTTGAACATTTCTCGTAATCTAAAGTAACCCAATCCGAGATGACTCATGACTCAAGCCTAATTGACAGGTCTATGTAGTAATAAAATTCTATTAGTTGTGAAGTATATTATTTTAACCGATTAGTATATATTATAAATAGATGTTTTACACTTTAAACTAATTCCTTCGCTCCAAAAAAAATTATGTCATAAAAAAAATTAATTTATATGATAATTTTTAAGAATTATAATCTTATAATTTTTTTAAATAAAATTATAATTCAATTTGTTTCTCTGAAATATTGGTCTTTTATCGAAAATAAAATTCTAAACTTTAAATTTTATCCTAAAATTCTATATTTTTGCTTATCTTATGAAGTTTATTTAAATCACTCCAACGTGGCGCGACACTTGGCGAAAAGTTAGAACACCAAGTGTCGCAACGTCGTGACCAGACTAAAAGTTTAGTTTTATATATTAGTTATATGATATATATTAGATTAGATTGATAAAAGTTACCCAAAAATTGTAAAAGCGACCCTATTTTTTTTTATTTTTTTTTTTTTTATATAGTGTACATCCAGTGTACAGTAGTGTAAAAAAAAAAAAAAGAAAAGAAAAGAAAAGAGGTGTGTCACCACGTATTGAAAATAAAATACTCCATATGGTAAAGTTTCAGTTTGATTAAATGCATGCGATGGATAAGATGTACGTAGTGTATAGATCAAAGCGTAAACATTAGTGCATGATCTGATTACAAAAAATAATGTGGAAGATACTAGCATAATAATATTTGATACCAAATTACCAAGAGATATATTGATGATATCTCTAATACTTACCATTTCTATATTTGAAATGTGGATTGATCACATATTAAAAAAATAAATAAAATTGATACATTTATTAACTGTACATTATTTCCACCCATCTAATCCTACCAATTTATAAAGTGTGTTTTTTCACCTAATTTTTCGCTAATTCTAAACCTGTGAAACTTACTCCGTATTTGATTTTATCTTAACTGACATGACTTATGAACTTTTTTTAGCAATTATTAAACTTATTAGCTGTATATTAAATTTTGATAACCCTTGTTAACTCTAAACTAAGCTAAACTTATGTGACTTTTCAATCTGAATATCTCAAAACTTATTAATCCTTATCAAAATTTATTTTTCCTCCGTTTCATAATGTCCTTACGTGTCTTAAAAATGTGTGTTAAGGACAAAAATTTTTCCATTTTTAATCTTTTGTACATTGTATAGCTTCTCTTTAATTTACATCTTGCACAATCCATTATTCATTATCTTTCTTCCACAATTTTATATCAATAATGTTCTTTAACTCCTTTCTATATAAAGGGGCCATCACTATAGTCCATCCATCCATATACATAATAAACAAAAACATTAATAATAATTCTCCTAGAAAACAATACACCATATTTTCTCATCTTTTCTAGCTTAAGCCCATAATATTACTCCTTTTTACCAACAATGGAGTACCTTGAAATCTTTCTAGTACTCCTCTCCATGCTTCTCTTTGTCAACCTCTATCGAAACAACATCGGGCTCCCGACGAATTGGCCTATAGTTGGGATGCTTCCGGCACTCCTCATAAACGTACATCGAATTCATGACTATTTCATTGAGATCATGCTAAAATCTCAATTGACCTTTTTTCTTAAGGGTCCTTGGTTCACCAACATGTACTTGCTTGCTACCGTTGACCCGGTCAACGTTCACTATATTATGAGCAAGAACTTTGGGAATTATCCAAAGGGTCCTAAGTTAAATGCAATTCTTGACGTACTAGGAGATGGAATTTTTAACACGGATTTTATGGTTTGGCAATATCATCGAAAAATGGCTCATTCTTTCCTTGGTCATCCAAATTTCCATCATTTTTTGGTCAAGAAAACATGGGATAAGGTGGAAAATGGACTTATCTCGGTCCTTGATCATGTGTCCGAGCGTTCTAAGGAGGTCGATTTGCAAGATTTGTTTTCAAGGTTCACGTTCGATACAATATGTACCATCATTATGGACCATGATCCAAGGTCTCTATCCGTCGATTTGCCTAGGGTTCCATCCTCGAAGGCCTTGGACGATGTTGAGGAAGTGATTTTCTATCGACATGTCGTGCCATCTTGTGTTTGGAAGTTCTTAAGGTGGTTGGATGTTGGAGAAGAGAAGAAGCATAGGAAGGCTTGGGAAACTCTTGATGATTTCATCTATAAATGTATAGCTATTAAAAGAGAAGAATTGAGTAAGGAGCAATTTTCCAAGGAAAAGGAAGACAATAATGAGGTGAGTAACGATCTATTAACGTTATATATTAAACAGGATGAGAATCACAAGACTCCACTTGGTAATCAAGGCGATAAATTCTTAAGGGATACAATTTTGAACTTTTTTGTAGCTGGACGTGACACAACTAGTGCCACGTTAACTTGGTTCTTTTACCTCCTTTCACAGCACCCACGTGTTGTTTCTAAGATTAAAAAAGAATTAGATGGTGTACTAATAAATAGGACAAACTTTAAAGAGGTGAGTGGCAAGTTGGTGTATCTTCATAGCGCATTATGTGAAACTTTACGATTATACCCTCCAGTAGTGTTCGAGGCCAAGTCCCCTCTTGCGCCGGACATATTGCCTAGCGGTCACCCCGTGAATCCAAACATGGAAATTATATTCAACATGTACGCGATGGGAAGGATGAAATCTATATGGGGAGACGATTGTTACGAGTTTAAGCCGGAGAGATGGGTAACGGAACAAGGGAAGGTTAGACATGAGCCATCGTACAAGTTTTTAGCCTTCAACGCCGGGCCAAGAACTTGTCTAGGGAAAGAAATGGCCTTCACACAAATGAAGATTATCGCGGCTACTATAATCCAAAACTATGACATTGAACCGGTAAAAGAACATCTTGTTGTTCCTAATCTCTCTATAATTCTTCACATGAAGTATGGGTTTAAGGTTAAGATACTTCGTTCTCAGTGATTAATAAACCTAATCAGTAGTAATCACTGAATAATTGTGTAGATTTTGTTGTTAATGATATTTGAGTGTGTCTAATTTGTGGTTTTGCTTGAATAAAGTTACGTATGTAATTAAACAAGCTACGTTGATGAGAAGTTACACCAGCCCTATATTGTCTTATTGTACGCAGAATTTATTGCGTTATATGTGGTATCACATGCAAATCGTTTGGTACTTTCTTCCTTAAGATAGCATTCTCCTTAACATTTTATGTTTCTAAAGTCTCAACCATACATCCATTTAATAATCTTTAAAATTAGAGTTTTAATTTTCAACACTATTATACTTCGTACTAGTATATAGTTCTGAAGACTACATACATTAAAAGAGCTGAAATTTAAAATTTAAAATTTAAAATTAAATATTAATTATATTCATTAATTCGTGATTTTGTCATACATCTCTAATTAATCGGGGTACCTACTTATATTGATAAGTAAAATGTATTTTACGTTGCATTAAAGGCCGCATATCATTACTCTAAAAATTACGGTGTAATAGTAATAAGGTAAAAACTGATATGATGTCACAAGCTCTGCTTATTGCATAAGTCAAGCCATTATTATCATATTACTATTGGAAATTTGGAAATCGATTATATTTTAAATATTTCACATATATAATAGTACTATTATAATTACTATAAGGTCAAACTTGTGTGATGGTAAACACATTTGGTCAAACCATGTCAGTTATTTTATAATCAAAAGAAATTAATATGGTCAATTAAATAATAGAAATAAATTCGAGTTGGGCATGGGTTAGGCCGACACGAAAATTGGTTAGACATGACACGAAAATGATTCAACTCGGCACAAGAGGTACACTAGTGAGTAATGTCTCATGGGTTGTGCATCAAAATTCCATTTTAAGTCTGGCATAAATAAGATAGTTCAATCTACATGCAAGTTCGCTATGGTTTGCTAAGCTAATACAACACAAATCCGATGCAACACGATTCTATTCTTAGTTCTATTAAAATACAAACCATTTAAACACGAGACACGCTAACATGACACATGAGCTTGTATTGATCAGCCCGTGCCCAATCGAGAATACTAGACCAAAGGAAGCAAACGTGGTTAGTTAAGAGCTATAGAAATCAAAAGGCCAAAAGGAAACAAAAATGGATCAAATTCTACTCAAATTCCTATCTCTCACTCCTCATTTCTACTATTTCAGCTTTAATGGCGTTTTCTGGTTTCTCAATCCTCCCCAAATTCCATCATCTCCCATCTTCAACTAAGTTTTTCCCTCAAAATTCTCAATCGAATTCAAATAAATCTTCAATTTTGGCGCGAATTTCCAACGGTCAGCCACCTTCTTCCACCAACGGTCTCCCTCCTTCCATTTCAGGTTTTTCTCAATCTCTTTTAGTTGATTCAATTCGAAAATTTTCATTTGCAATTTCTTGATTTTGGTTTAATTCATCATAATTTATGCATTAGACTTGTTAATTATAGTTGTGATACTATATTCCGGCCAAATTATGGTTTGCGTTTATTTGATAAATTATTTCCAGTTCCAAAGTAGTAACCCTTGATTTCGATAGAAATTTGGGATTAGGGTTTCGATTATATTGCTTTTTCAAATGTTGGATTTTCTAGTAGAATTGTGTTGACATGATGAAATTAGGGATGTTAAATTGTGAATGTGGTATAAAATTGTTAGTAATTTGGTATCAGATTAGGTCTTGCAATATGGTATCCGAGGCAATTCTTAGGGATAACATGTAAATTATGAGGGTTGTTTTGGCAAAGGTATGCTGGATCCTAAGAGGTTAAATAGGTCTTAGCGTTGTCATTCGAGCTTGTCATCTTAGGCAACCTTTTCTTTGCTCTATGGAGTATGGACTATGCCACTATACTAGAATGCTTGGGCATTAAGTGTTGTGGGAAGATTTTTGACACTCGAGAAGGTAGCCTTTTTGTTTCTCCTATGTTTTCACATACGCTTTCATATAAAAGTATAGGACATGAGTTAAAATCCTAATGATGGGATGTCGAGAAAGGCATCCAATTAGATTTCATGTAAGACTTACATGACTAAGGAGTAAACCGTCGGATTAACAATAGTCATTGCTTTTCCTTGCATTGTTTCTTGTCTTACGTGGTAAGGGCACAATGATTTTAGTGGAAACACCTTAAATGTTCCCTTCATTCATCCCTATGTTTACAACTATATTTGTGATGAGGGGGTTGTGTCATTTCTCAAACAAAAGAAATCATGACCTCCTTCTAAAAGACATGCTTTAGGATTGCAATTCAATGTAGAGGCAATCTGAATAATATTTTCCTACTTGCACATCTTGCAGGCAGACCTGAGGCTGATGTAGTAGTCATTGGGAGTGGCATCGGAGGACTATGTTGTGCTGGACTTTTAGCAAGATATGAGCAAGATGTTCTCGTGTTAGAAAGTCATGACCAACCTGGGGGTGCTGCTCATGCATTTGAAGTTAAAGACTATAAATTTGACTCTGGACCTTCTCTGTTTTCTGGATTTCAATCAAGAGGTCTTCAGGCAAATCCACTTGCACAAGTAATTTTCTTCAGTCCCTTTAACTTTACTCTTGTGTTTTGTTTAAATGTTTCTAGATCCTTGATCTTAGCATTATACTCTGTTTGGGAAGATGAAACTAGCTTGATAGATCCAAGTGAATCACTAAATTGATTTATTAAGTAACAACTATACTTAATCTAGAACCACGAGAAGTGAATGAGCAATACATATTTGTCAAGGATATTTACTAACATACCTTCATATCAAGAAAAAATTTGAAATTATATGCAGAATATCTTATAGCTTCCTTGAACTCTACTAATTTCCTTCTTGCAGGTGTTGGATGCCCTTGGTGAAACAATACCCTGTGCAAAGTATGATTCATGGATGGTTTATTTACCTGAAGCAGAATTTTTGTCACGAATTGGACCCACAGAATTTTTGAAGGTGATTCCATAATTGCTAGTTTGTTCTTTGATTTTCTTGCTTTACTTTTTTTAGAATATATTTGTATTCTAATATTGTACTCTGTTATAGATTTAATTATGTTGTGAGGGAGGGTATTAGAATATATCATGAAACAGAAATTTGAGTGTTATTTATGGGGAGGAAGAGTGAATCTGCTCTGTTTGGTGCACTTACTCTATAAATATTGTAGCCAAGCTATATCTACAAAGCCTTTCTCTGCCAAATTAACTCATAAAGGCGTAGTGTTATATCCTAAGAATTGTACTAATTTGGTTTGACCAGTAAAGAAGTATGGCATTCCCTTAGTTTACAAAATATGTACCTATTTACTGGTGTGTTGGTTAAAGAGCTCAAAATTTGACCACGGATTCTAACCAATATGCAAGGAAAAAATATATATATAGTCATTTCAGGTCTTGTTGAAATCTTCTTTATACTTAGTTTCCAATAAGTAACCTTTTGTTATTTTTGATAATACGGAATTAAAAATATTAACGATTAAAGAAGAGCATCCAAAAGTGAGAAAAATTAGTTGGGTACATCAAATGAAAAAAGAGGGAGGAGAAGAAACTAAAGTGAAATGAAACGATAGGAGAATCAGCAAATTACTATTTGTTAGCTAGTTAGACAAATGACTTTGGCCGCACTTCCATTCTTCAGATAAATAGTTAGACATTCATCCTATAGTCTAAAAAGTATCTCTTGGCACATATTGTTTGACATTTAGGTGTGATTATATTTTAGCTTTAATTTTATCAAGTGCACTTATTCCAGTTCTAACCCAACAAAGTAGATTTACAGGATCTTGAGAAGTATGCAAGTGCCAATGCAGTGCAAGAGTGGAAGAAGCTTCTTGTGAGTACCACTATCCTCTCTTTTCTTATGTTTGAATATTTAGGGGGGCGTCAAGATCCAAAGGGTCTCTGTTGTGTCTTGAAGTATGCTATTTTTCTCAGATTTTGTGTCCCAAACTTATCGTGGTAAATTGATACTGAAGAAGTTCTCACTCATGTTAAAACTGCTATCTGGTATTTATGGCTGTCATAATAAACGATCACTTATGCTTCATATAGTGATATAGGAGTGATGATGATCCCACCACATGAGCTAATTAAGCCTAGTACAGTCCTTAACAATTTGAGCTCAATTTTGATGAAAGTCATATATAACAGATAGCAGTTTTGTTTCATGCAAATAGTCAAAATGGGTGAATTAAATAAAAAAGGTAGGGTTATTCAACTTTTATATACGAGTACAACTTATAAGGACAATTTCTTTTTGCAATCGCATGAATTTCACAAAAGTCTTGTAAGTGTTTCAAGTAGAAAAATAATTAGCTTTAAAATCTGGCCTAAACTAAGCATTTTGTTTGGGTCCAAATCGAGATGTGAATTTTGAGCTTGCCATTCTCAGCTAAGCTCAGCTCCTTATTACCACAAGCTTGGGAAACGAGAACTGGTAAGTCATGGAGGCATGCTAATTTTTGTGAGCACTGTTTGCAAAGTCATCTATAAAATTATAGCAGGCTTCTTTTATAACTCATGGCTATGGGGAACTGTAGCGTAATGTGACATGGAAGTCTATAGTTGGGGAATAGATGATTTAATCGTATTGACGTTTTAACAAACTGCTTCTTATAACAGGATGCCATAATGCCTCTATCTACAGCAGCAATGGCTCTCCCTCCTTTGTCTATAAGAGGTGATCTGGGTGTCATTTCAACTGCTGGAGCTAGATATGCTCCTTCTTTATTGAAGTCTTTTGCTGCAATGGGACCTCAAGGAGCTTTAGGTGCAACAAAGCTTCTCCGACCTTTTTCTGAAATAGTTGATTCACTGGGACTAAAAGATCCTTTTGTACGGAACTGGGTGGATCTTCTGGCTTTCCTTCTGGCTGGTGTCAAATCTAATGGTATTCTCTCAGCGGAGATGGTAACTATTACCCCTTTGTGACCAGCTCACATCTTTAATTGCATGAAATATTATAAAATTATTCTCATTTCTCACAATATAATGGATGTTAGTAGAATACTTTGGTTGCATTTTTTAAATTTGGCATTGGCAGTATAAAAAATGAAGACCAAAAATCTGTCTTTGTACTACTTTTCTGAATAACAGCAAATTTGATGTGCTGAGAACTTGAGATTAACTCAGTAAGGTACTGGAAAAGTTATATTCTGCCTTTTCTTGTATTTAGAGACAATTACTGAACCAAAAAAATGAGCAATTACAGTCTGGAAAGTGCCAAGAGCATAGTCTCCTGTGTTTCTAATTTACAGTCGAAGATGACTTGCCTAGTAAGATATCTAATTCCTGTGGATTGAGTACTGAATTGCTTATAGTCTTAGAGATACAACTCTATAACAATTTTTACATTGGAATTGTATAATATGAAGTATTTTGTTCTTCTTAGGCTGATTAAGTGCTTGCATTGTGAAGATTTTGTGACAAATAGTCCTTTGATAATTAAGTGCTTACATTGTGAAGATGTTGTGACAAATAATCCTTTAATAATTAAGTGCTTGCATGCTCACCTATTTAAATCCTTTAATAAATAAGTGCTTGCATTGTGAAGATGTTGTGACAAATAATCAGTCACTTTATCTGTTCCTTTTCTGCAGATTTACATGTTTGCTGAGTGGTACAAGCCAGGATGTGTTCTTGAGTACCCCTTACATGGAAGTGGAGCAATTGTTGAGGCCTTGGTTAGAGGAATTCAAAAGTTTGGTGGAAGGATCTCCCTTCGATCTCATGTTGAGAAAATTGTTGTTGAAAATGGAAGAGCAGTTGGTGTTAAACTCAGAAGTGGTCAAGTAAGTGGATAAAGAGAACGAGATGGCAGATAGATACATCTGCTGTGTAGAATCTTATGTTTATTCTGCTCTCCCACAGTTTATACGCGCAAAGAAGGCAGTTGTCAGTAATGCATCAATGTGGGACACCGTGAATCTGTTACCGGAAGAATCTGTACCTAAGACATTTCAAGAGAGAGTTAATTCAACCCCACAATGTGAATCTTTTATGCATCTTCATTTGGGTTTTGATGCAGAGGTGAGTTATCTTCAGTTTTCTAGTCTGCTTATTTCTGGTTGGCTTTATGTTGTGCCAAAATTCTGTTCACGTTGTTGCTCTTCTGTTTTTGTGATATTGTTATGTTGAATATGCATGTTTCTGCAATTTTCTCTTCCTGTGATCCTGTCATCTTCCATCATACTTGTCTCTTAGCATGATTTTTACAGAATGTTTGTACCATTACTTAAGGCTTGAGCTTTCAGGGTTTACGTGAAGACCTTGGTATTCATCATATTGTTGTGAATGATTGGAAGAGAGGAGTTGATGCAGATCAGAATGTTGTTTTGATATCAGTTCCCAGTGTTTTGAGTCCAGATTTAGCACCTCCTGGTAAGCATGTACTACATGCATACACACCAGGAACAGAACCTTTTGAAATATGGAAAGGGCTTGATCGTAGAAGTGATGAATACAAAAAACTCAAAGCAGAAAGAGCCGAGGTGAATCTCCTAATTCTCGTTGTTCATCTTTCTTTTTTTTTTTTTTGGTCACAAAATATTTTGTTGTCTTGGCTGTGTTTCCCTCACTAGGTTATGAATAACTATAGAATTCAACAACCCATTATAAGTTGCTTTTCTTGTTCATGCACTAGTTTGCAAATCCCCCACCCTCCCCTCTCAATCCGGAAAGAAAATTATGCAGCCACTCTCTCGTCTCTATCCTATAGCACCCTGATATTTTGAGGTTGATATGGTATGTGCGGATTTGGTTGACAGGCAAGCAAATGGTATTCACTGCCTAGTTATAGTCATGTTTAAAATTTTCCTACATTTACTTGGCACTTGATGAAAAAGATCACTTGTGAACACACACAGGTAATGTGGAGAGCAGTAGAGCGAGCACTTGGTCCAGGTTTCAACAGGGATAAATGTGAAGTAAAGATGATTGGTACACCATTAACACATCAAAGGTTTCTCCGAAGAAATAGGGGAACGTATGGTCCAGCAATTGAAGCTGGCAAAGGCACTTTTCCTGGGCATGCAACTTCTATTCCACAACTATACTGCTGTGGAGATTCAACATTTCCAGGCATTGGTGTTCCTGCTGTTGCTGCAAGTGGAGCCATTGTTGCTAATTCCCTCGTTTCTGTATCTCAACACTCTCAGCTTCTTGATGCGATTGGCATCTAATATTATTAATCGAATACGTGTATACTGTTTTAGCTGGTGTATAAATCTATTCCTCATTGCATACTAAAATTTTCAGCATTCTGGATTGATTTAACAAATCCTGTATACCCCTATTTTTTACTCTGAATTGAGATGTAAATGATCAGCTTCTTTTGAAAAACTTCATCCTACATAATCAGCAAATGATCTAGTGCAACACAAACAAGTTCATTCATAAGACTCATAACTCATACATTTTAAAAATAAAAAAATACAGCAAAAATGAATTTTGAAATTGATTGTATCACATTGGTCAAATTTTTTACCATAGCATACAACTAGAACATATATCTATGACAAAATGGTAACTTTTTAACATATAAGCTCGTCCGAATAAGATGTTGGAGGTTCAAAATTCTAAATAACCTACAAAGTACGTAAGCTACATCAACATTTACATTTATGCACCATCCTTGACAAAAAGAACAAGAATTTAAATTCGATTTCCATATCTTAGATATGATGATTTTTACCTCAATGTGTATTTGAGGTAACGATGTTCATATTTCAACCAGAAATAATTTAATATGAAAGTTGTTGAATTAACTTTGTCATCAATTTCATTTTCATCTTGAATATAGCAAGAGTTCTTGAAGAGAGAACGAGCTAGACTTAAAGTTAAAGCAGTAGTTGGGACTAAACCAATGACATTGAATTTGAAACAATCAATTCACTTTGTTGTTTATTTGGAAATTTGAACCAACACTTTCATCAGTTGGAACCTTCTTTTAGAGTAGGCCACTTACCAAAATTAATTATGAATTCCCCTAAATTAGAAAAAATTGTAAGATGACTTGATTATGGTAAATGAAGAAGAGTTTTGATCCAGGTGACTTCAATAAATATCTAGTATTAATATATTAACATGCACTTAATCTAAAATGAACTACTCTTATCGTTTAAAGCTGATTTGACCTACTCGACACGTATGATATTTATTAGGAATATACGAGTACATGCACAATTATAAGGGTGTTTTTTTTATAACTTTTGCATGTAAAATATGTTTTCTTAAAAAAATAATGGTCAAAATTAAATTTCACAAAAGTAACCTAAACAATTATAAGCAATGATATTTACATTATTTACTTCAAAAAAAATAGTAGATCTATAAACATACATGTTCAGGTTTCAGGCACAATCCGTAAGGTGCATCATTAATAATTATCTCTCTGAATACTATTTACTTGAACTATATACATTGACTTCGGATTTTAAATTTCGTTTAGCTTATTATTTTTCATCAACTTAGGGTATGTTCTGATTTACTAAGGTTCTGATTTACTAAGGTGAGCTGAACTGATTGGAGTTGAACTTAACTGAATAGAGCTGAAATGAATATTTTATGAGAAAAGGGAAATTAGGAAATGAACTGAACTAATTGGAGCTGAGCTGAACTGAACAAAAATTAAGCTGAAGAAAACACACCCTTAATCTACTTAATCTAGACTTATAAAAGTTATGAATTTCCATATCCCTCTTTAGAGTTGTCAATACGGATAAACGGGTCGGGTTTGGGTCATGTAAAAGTGGGTCGGGTTTGGGTCAGGTAAAAGTGGGTCGGGTCAACTCGGGTCGGGTCAATTCGGATTAATTCCATAACTTATGCGGGTTGGATTTGGGTTGGGTCATGCTTGAGTCGGGTCACGTCGGATCATACTTCTTATCGGGTTTAGGCCGGGTTAATAACAGGTCGGGTTACATTCGGGTCGGGTGAACAATAGGTCGGGTTTGATTCGGGTTTTCACAGGTTAAAACGGGTTAGGGTAATTCTCGGGTTTGAGTCAAGTCAATAAATTGCGGGTTAGAATCAGGTTGGGTCATTCTCAGGTTTGAGTCGGGTTCGGTTCAAGTCAATAATTTGCGGATTATAATCAGGTCGGGTCATTTTCAAGTCGGGTTCGGTTCAAGTCAATAATTTGCGCGTTATAATCAATCAGGTTGGGACATTTCCAAGTCGGGTCATTCTCGGATTAATTCGAGTTATGTTCAAGTCAATAATTTGCAGGTTACAATCATGTCGGGTCATTTCTAAGTCAAGTCATATTCGGGTTCAACTAACTATAAATAGATAATTATCATTTTTATCAAGCTAATTATTTCCTTTGACTATAATATATATGACAATATACTAGGGAACTATAGTCTATAATTTAGGAAAATTATTATCTCCTTTGACCATACAACAAATATATACTATATTTAACTCTTAAATTTGAGGATGATGCTCCTTTCTTTTGCTGGCCTGGACCGTCTTGGTCTCCCTTGACAAAATGCTTTGATCAACAATAATAAGGTGGTCTAAATTGCATTTAAGGTGATTTGAAATCGGGTCAAGAACAATTTGGGTTGAATTTAGGTCGGGTCAATAACAAGTCGCGTTAATTTCGAGTCGGGTTAGTAACAAATCGGGTTGAATTTTTGGATCAGGTAAGTAATAGGTCTGGTAAAATTTGGGTCGGATCAATAACAAGTCGGGTTGAATTTGGGTCGGGTCAATAACAAGTCGGGTTGATTTCGGGTCAGGTTTGTAACAGGTTGTGTTAAATTCGGGTCGAGTTAGGAACGGGGCAGGCTGAATTCAGGTCAGGTTAGTAACAAGTCGGGTTAAAACGGGTTAGGGTCAATTTCGGTTCAATTCGGGTTTGGTGCAAGTTAATTAAATTGGCCGCTGTAAATCGGTAAATCGGTGCAAGTTGTAAACTGGTAAATTGGCCGTTTAACAGCAAATTGGATGGTTCCACACACTCAATTGGACTAATGTAGGGTATTAATGACCATGGTAAAAATTTTGGCGATTTTTATTTTCGAACGAAAAAAAGTCAAAAAATTCCAAAATTATAAAGACTAATATCCATGTTTTTTTAAGAAATTTTGAAGGTTTCGGGGCCCGGTGTCGAAAAGTCTTGAAATTTTAGGGGATACATCTCAGGGTCATATAATTCCGTTTGGAACCATATATAATCATTATTTGTTGTCATAAATGTTCATGGTAGGCTTGAGTTAATGAAATCGGTGCAAGTTGTAAACCGGTAAATTGGTCGTTTAAAGGCAAATTGGATGGTTCCACCCACCCAATGGGACTCCCGGACGGTATTAGGGATAATGGTAAAAATTTCGGCAATTTTTATTTCCGGGCGAAAAAAGTCAAAAATTACAAAATTGAATGCTAATATCCATGCTTTTTGAGAAATTTTGGAGGATTCGGGGCCCGGTGTCGAAAAGTCTTGAAATTCAAGCGGATACTTCTTGGGGTCATATAATGCCGTTTGGAGCCATTTATGATCATTATATGTTGTCATAAATGTTCGTGGTAGGCTTGATTTAATGAAATCAGTGCAAGTTGTAAACTGGTAAATTGGCCGTTTAAAGACAAATTGGATGGTTCCACCCAGCCAATTGGACTCCCATAGGGTATTAGGGACCATGGTAAAATTTTCGGCAATTTTTATTTCCGGACGAAAAAAAAAGTCAAAAAATTCTAAATTGAAGTCTTTATATACACGCTTTTTGAGAAATTTTAGAGGTTTTGGGGCACGGTGACGAAAAGAATTGAGATTTTAGGGAATACATCCCCGGGTCATATAATAACGTTTAGAACCATATATGATCATTATATGTTGTCATAAATGTTCGCGGTAGGCTTGATTTAATGAAATCGGTGCAAGTTGTAAACCGGTAAATTGGCCGTTTAAAGGCAAATTGGATGGTTCTACCCACCAATTGGACTACCGCAGGGTATTAAGGACCATAGTAAAAATTTCGAAAATTTTTATTTTTGGGCGAAAAAAAGTCAAAATTTTCCAAAATTGAAGATTAATGTCCACGCTTTTTTAGAAATTTTGCAGGTTTGGGGCCCGGTGTCGAAAGGTTTTGAAATTTAGGGGAATACATATGGGGTCATATAATGCCATTTGGAACCATATATAATCATTATATGTTGTCATAGGTGTTCGTGGTATGCTTGAGTTAATAAAATCGATGCAAGTTGTAAACCGGTAAATTGGCTGTTTAAAGGCAAATTGGATGGTTCCATCCACCCAGTTGGACTCCCGGAGGGTATTAGTGACCATGGTAAACATTTCGGAAATTTTTATTTTCAGGCGAAAAAAGTCGAAAATTCCAAAATTGAAGGCTAAAATCCACGCTTTTTGAGAAATTTTGGAGATTTTGAGAACTGGTGTCAAAAAGCTTCAAAAAATTAAGGGATACATCTCGAGTTCATATAATGTCGTTTGAATCATATATAATCATTATATATTGTCACAAATTTGGCTTGAGTTAATCAAATTGGTGCAAGTTGTAACCCGATAAATTGGCTATTTAAAGACAAATTGGATGGTTCCACCCACCCAATTGGACTCACGGAGAGTATTAGGGACCATGATAAACATTACAAGAGTTTTTGTTTTCGTGCTAAAAAATTCAAAAAAAAATCCAAAATTGAAGGTTAAGGTCCACGTTTTTGAGAAATTTTGCAGGTTCGAGACCCGTTGTCGAATAGCTTTTAAATTTTATGGGATACATCTCGGGGTCATATAAAGCCTTTGGAACCATTTATGATCATTATATGTTGTCATAAATGTTCGTGGTAGGCTTGATTTAATGAAATCGATGCAAGTTGTAAACTGGTAAATTGGTCGTTTTTAAAGGCAAATTGGATATTTCAACCCACCCAATTGGACACCCGGAGGGTATCGAGAATCATGGTAAAAATTTCGGCAATTTTTATTTGAGGGCGAAAAAAAGTCAAAAAGTTCAAAAATCTACGCTTTCTGAGATATTTTGGAGGTTTCAACTCATGGTGTCGAAAAGCCTTGAGATTTTAGGGAATACAACTCGGGGTCATATAATGCCGTTTGGAACCATTTATGATCATTATAAGTTGTCATAAATGTTCGTGGTAGGCTTGATTTAATGAAATCGGTGCAAGTTGTAAACTGGTAAATTGGCCGTTTTTAAAGACAAATTGGATATTTCAACCAACCCAATTGGACACCCGGAGGGTATCGAGAACCATGGTAAAATTTCGGTAATTTTTATTTGTGGGCGAAAAAAAGTCAAAAAGTTCAAAAATCTACGCTTTTTGAGATATTTTAAAGGTTTCAACTCATGGTGTCGAAAAGCCTTGAGATTTTAGGGAATACATCTCGTGGTCATATAATGCCGTTTGGAACCATTTATGATCATTATAAGTTGTCATAAATGTTCGTGGTAGGCTTGATTTAATGAAATCTGTGCAATTTGTAAACTGGTAATTGGCCGTTTAAAGGCAAATTGGATATTTCAACCCACCCAATTGGACACCCAGAGAGTATCAAGAAGCATGGTAAAAATTTCGGCAATTTTTATTTGCGGGACAAAAAAAGTCAAAAAGTTCGAAAATCGAAGACTTATATCTACGTTTTTTGAGAAATTTTGGAGGTTTCTGGTCATGGTGTCGAAAAGCTTTGAGATTTTAGGGAATACATCTTGGGGTCATATAATGCCGTTTGAAACCATATATAATCATTGTATGTTGTCATAAATGTTCGTGGTAGGCGTGAATTAATGAAATCAGTGCAAGTTGTAAATCGGTAAATTGGCTGTTTAAAGGCAAATTTGTTGGTTTCACCTACCTAATTGGACTTCCGGAGGGTATTAGGGACCATGGTAAACATTTTGGCAATTTTTATTTTCGGGCAAAAAAAAGTCAAATAATTCAAAAATTGAATGCTAATATCATCGCTTTTAAAGAAATATTAGAGTATTCGGGGTCGGGGTCTGAAAGTCTAGAAATTGTAGGGAATACATCTCGTGGTCATATAATGTTGTTTGGACCCATTTATGATTATTATTTGTTGTCATAAATGTTCGTGGTAGGCTTGTTTTAATGAAATCAATGCACGTTGTAAACCGGTAAATTGATCATTTAAAGGAAAATTGGATGGTTCCACCCACCCAATTGGACTCCCGAGGGGTATTATGGACCATAGTAAACATTTCGGCAACTTTTAATTCCAAATTGAAGTTTAATATCCATGCTTTTTTAGAAATTTCGAAGGTTTCGGGTTCCGGTGTCGAAAAGAAATAAAGTTTTAGACATACGTCTCGGTGTCATATAATGACGTTTGGAACTATAAATGATCATTATATGTTGTCATAACTCATAAATGTTCGTGACAGGCTTTAGTGAATGAAATCGGTGCAAGTTGTAAACTGGTTAATTGGTCGTTTAAAGGCAAATTGGATGATTCCAATTTCCACCCACCCAATTGGACTCCCGGAGAGTATTTGGGACCATGATAAACATTTCAAAAATTATTATTTTCGAGCAAATAAAAGTCAAAAAATTCCAAAATTAAAGGCTAATATCCACGCTTTTTGACAAATTTTTGAAGTTTCGGGACCCGGTGTTGAAAAGGATTGAGATTTTAGGGGTACATCTCAGGGTCATATAATGGCGTTTGGAACCATATATGATCATTATATGTTGTCATAAATGTTCATGGTAGGCTTGAATTAATGAAATCGGTGCAAGTTGTAATTCGATAAATTAGCCGTTTAAAGGCAAATTGGATGGTTCCACCCACCCAATTGGCCTCCCAGAGGGTATAAGGGACCATGATAAAAATTTCGGCAATTTTTATTTCTAGGCGAAAACAAGTCGAAAAATTCCAAAATTAAAGGCTAATATCCACGCTTTTTGAGATATTTTGGAGGTTTCGGGGCTCGGTGTCAAAAAGTCTTTAGATTATAGGAGATACATATCGGGGTCATATAATGCCATTTGGAACCATATATGATCATTATATATTGTCATAAATGTTTAGGGTAGACTAGAGTTAATGAAATCGGCGCAAGTTGTAAACCGATAAATTGATCGTCTAAAGGCAAATTGGATGGTTCCACCCACCCAATATGACTCCCGGAGGGTATTAGAGACCATGGTAAACATTTCGGTAATTATTATTTACGGGCCAAAAAAAGTTAAAAAATTCATAAATTGAAGGCTATATCCACGCTTTTTGAGAAATTTTGGAGGTTTCGGAGCCCGGTGTCGAAAAGTCTTGAAATTGTTGGGAATACATCTCGGGGTCATATAATGTCGTTTGGAACCATATATGATCATTATTTGTTGTAATAAATGTTCGTGGTATATTTGAATTAACGAAATCGGCGGAAGTTGTAAATCGGTAAATTGGTCGTTTAAAGGCAAATTGGTCGTTTAAAGGCAAATTGGATGGTTCTACCCACCCAATTGGACTCCCGGAGGGTATTAGGGACCATGGTAAAAATTTCGGTAATTTTTATATCCGGGCGAAAAAAGTCAAAATATTCCAAAATTGAAGGCTAATATCCACGCTTTTTGATAAATTTCGAATGTTTCCGGGACCGGTGTCGAAAAGCATTGAGATTTTAGGGGATACATTTCGGGGTCATATAATGACATTTGGAACCATATATGATCATATCTGTTGTCATAAATGTTCATGGTAGGCTTGAGTTAATGAAATCGGTGCAAGTTGTAAATCGGTAAATTGGTCATTTAAAGGCAAATTGGATGGTTCCACCCAGCCAATTGGACTCCCGGAGGATATTAGTGATCATGGTAAACATTTCGGCAATTTTTATTATTGGGTGAAAAAAAGTCGAAATTTTCCAAAATTGAAGACTAATATCCACGCTTTTTGATAAATTTTGGAGCTGAGGTTTCGGGTAGAGCTATCAATTCGTGTAAACGTATCGGGTTTGGGTCGGTAAGAGTGGGTCGGGTAAACTCGGGTCAGTCAATTTTGGATTAATTCCATAACCTATGCGGGTTGGGTTTGGAGTGGGTCATGCTTAACCGGGTCACGTCGGGTCATCATTCTTATCGGGTTTTGGTCGGGTTAATAACAGGTCGGGTTACATTTGGATCGGATGAACAATAGGTCGGGTTTGATTCGGGTTTTTACAGGTATAAAATGGGTTAGGGTAATTCTCGGGTTCGAGTCAAGTCAATAATTTGCGGGTTATAATTAGGTCGGACCATTCTCGGGTTTGAGTCAGATTCGGTTCAAGTCAATAATTTGCGGGTTATAATCAGGTCGGGTCATTCTCGAGGTCAAGTCGGGTTCGGTTCAAGTCAATAATTTGCGGGTTATAATTAGGTTGGGTCATTTTCAAGTCGGGTCATTTTCAAGTCGGGTTATGTTCAAGTCAATAATTTGCAGGTTACAATCAGGTCGGGTCATGTCCAAGTAAGGTCATATTCGGATTTAACTAACTATAAATACATAATTATCATTTTTATCAAGCTAATTATTTTCTTTGATTATAATATATATGGCAATATACAAGGGAACTATAGTCTATAATTTAGAAAGATAACTATCTCCTTTGACCATACAACAAATATATACTATATTTAACGCTTAAATTTGAGGATGATGCTCCTATCTTTTGCTAGCCTGGACTGACTTGATCTCCCTAGATAAAATGCTTTGATCAACAATAATAATAAGGTAGTCTAAATTGCATTTAAGGTGATTTGAAATCGGGTCAGGAACAATTTAGGTTGAATTTAGGTCGGGTCAATAACAAGTCGTGTTGATTTCGAGTTGGGTTAGTAACAGATCGGGTTGGATTTTTGGGTCGGGTTAGTAATAGGTCTAGTAAAATTCGGGTCAGGGTAATAACAAGTCAGGTTGAATTTGGGTCAGGTCAATAACAAGTCCGATTGATTTCAGGTCGAGTTTATAACAGGTTGGGTTTATAACAGGTTGGGTTAATTTCAGGTCGGGTTAGGAACGAGTCTGGTTAAATTCAGGTCAGGTTAGTAACAAGTCGGGTTAAATTCGGGTTTTGAAGGGTTAAAACAGGTTTGGGTCAATTTCGGTTCAAGTCGGGTTCGGTTCAGGTCAATAATTTACGGGTTACATTCGGGTCAGGTCATCTTCATGTCAGTTCATGTTCGGATTCGGGTCTCACATACTCGGGTCAACTCGGGTCTAGGGTTGGTTTCAGGTTGGGTTTGGGTCACCATTTTTTCGGGTTTAGATGGGTCGGTTAATAATCGGATTTGAGTCGATATTTTGGATCGGGTCAACTTTTGGCAGCTCTATCCCTCTTGGTTCTGTATATTTTTTTTTTGACGGGACGGGCTTTATTGTTTTGTAACTTGTCTTAATTGTTTGAACTTATTAACTTTTACAGAGTATTTAACTCTTATAAAGCAGGATGAACAACCCTTTTTTTTTCTTTTTTTTTTTTTGGTACTTTAGTACTTGTCCTACTATCTATGAGTTAGTTTGTGGATGATTATCTAACTTAGTTGGTTAAAGTATTAGGGCTAAAACTCAAAATCTGATATCAAATTCCATCTAAACTATTTGTCTTTGTAGCTATTTCTACATTAAAAAAAAAAAAAAAAAAAAAAAAAAAGTAGTACTACGTACTTGTATATAAGTTGGTTTAATTTGATCTTTTATGTTCCTTTATGGAAAGGTAAGCCAAAAGAACCTAAAATACTTTCCCACTTACCTGACTGTGCTTGTTTAGTAGGCACTTTAATTCACTTCTAATTTCTCCATCATTTATGGGCGGTTAAATCAATAGATGAGACTGAAGCTCAGAAAACTGGGGGCAGAATTTGCTCAACGTGTAGAAGATGGTGAAGATTAGGGAGAAAATTAAGGTCTTTTTTTTTGTCTTAATCTAAAAGAGTAGATGGGAAGAACCTAACAATTGCCTTAGGATGTGGGTGTTACATATTATAAATTTCGAAATACTCATACAACTAATACAGGTAGATTTTTAAGAGAAAAATGCATCAAGTCGACTAATACCTCATAGTGACTTCCTCCAAACTTAGTAACAACCTAAACACCAAATTCAAATTTTGTTGTCAAGCATGCTATTAGATACATCAAATCCTTATTTTTGAGTTAGATCATGCCTATGATTAAACCATAACGCCGATGCTAATACAACTTAATTATTAATATTGATAAGTATATATTGACATTGGCGTTACTCCCTCTATTAAGGCATCAAAAATTGTCATTTCATTTGGCATCAAAATGTACTATTAGCGAAGTAGTTACATATAAATGGTAGTGTAATCTAAACACGACAAGTTAGAAACTTGATTAAGAAATTAATTAGTATATAATCAAGAGAGGGAATTAATCAGTGGATAGTGTGGTAGTTGGCCTACAGTACTTACTAGGTTTGATACTTTGAATTGTATTCACTATTCCCTTTCCTCTCCCTATGATAGGGAGGCCCTTCTTTACTTTACCCTAAAATTATGGGATGTCACTATAAAACATGTCAGTACTCAGTATTATGAAAACACATAAATAAAACTATAGTTCTTATAAGTATTGTCTTTGTCCCAAAAAAAAAGAAAAAAAGAAAAGAAAAAAAAAAAAACAAACCTAGTCTTATGAGTAAATGCTTCAATTTCATTGATCTAAACTTTCAAGTCACAAAACTCAATGTTATGATAATATTTAATCATTGTTCATATGAGTAAGTAGAAGGATTTTCTTATGAGTTGAGAATTTGAGATCTACTTATCGTCTGTACCACAGTACAATACTCCCTCCATCCCTTATATAGTGACATATTTAGATTTTTTTCACGAGAACTTAAAAAAGTTGTTAATTTCTTAAAACTAATGATTAGGAATATAAATATGTATTTGCGGTTAGAGAGAAATAGAGAGAAAGAAAATGTACATAAAAATGAAAGAAAAATAATGACAACTCATAAAAAAAAAGTATAATTTTTAAATAGAAATAGGCCGCTAATTTTAACTACCCAAAAATAAAAGACGGGCCATTAGAGATGGAAGGAGTAACATACTAACCCTGTGACTTTTAAACAAGAATATATCCAAGTCCAAGTAGTAAAAAAAAAAAAAACAAATTGGTGTGTAATGCTTGTAGCAGTAGGTGCTAAACTGCTGAATGAAGTAGATTAAGTTGCACCCACTTATTTGGTCCCACAATTATCAACACCTTAAAAGTTATTTAGATCAACAATAATTTCCACTTGCTAACCAAAAGCTTGAATTGATTTAATTTAATGATATATGGGAGAAACTCAGCGTCATTTCACTTTCTCTGAATAGCTACTTTAACTAGCAACAGTCCATTTAATAAGAACAAAAATAGCTTTACACACTTTTTAATATCTACCCATTTAAGGAACCAAATATCAAATTATACTATGTACAATTACAAAAGGATATAAATTACTTCTTAATTTTCATCAACCTTCTTAATTATGAATATAATTAGATAATGACATTCATATTATTCGAGTAAAACAAGGTCTAATTTGACATGAAACAATATTGATCAAATGCAAAAATGGACAAGACCACAAGACTATTATTGATTAATTTATAAGCAATTTGACACTAGACTAGAATATGATCAACTGGTTTAACTTGAATCAATATGATCAAAATAATTTTGAATCAAACATATATATTTTGATTCCCGTTTGCCATCTCGATTTAGTAAAATGCAAGCTCAGGCTAAGATAGATTATCAAAAAAAGAAAAAAACAATTATCTAAACTTACTAATCATGGAAAGAGGCAAAAGATAAATATCTTTAACACTCTTCAAATCTTGCAACAAAGCTAACTCGTGCCCTTATTAACATTGGATCCTTAATTCCTTATGAAATATCTTTTGATTACAACAAAATTATTCCAAAATTGCTACTATCAGCAAAATAACACTTTTTTCATTTGTATACAAACACTAGACATACACCACTATTCATGCTTATATAAGCACTTTTAGGTGAATCTGTTGAATCATAGCATTGGTACATTTATGGTAGATAGGTCATCCAATCCTAACACACCATTATACTAATTAACCAAATGTAAATAACATTTAAACATTCAATTAAATTTTTCCACCTAAATAATAATACTTGCACGTTCAAGGAAAAGTCCCCTTCATCAAGCAAATAAATTTTGGACCCACCAACTTCATTAAATAAAGCCTGAAATTTCTAATTTAATGAAGTCCTTCTATAAATAGGGTTCATATTTTCTCAATTACTTGCATCCAATCACCAAAACATTGTCTTTTTTTACTTAAAAGAAAAAATCATCAAATGAGTTCAATCCAATATCCTGAAATTTTTCTTGCAATTGTATGTTTTTTTGTCACTTGTTTTTTGACAAGACATGGTATTCCATGGAATTGGCCAATTGTTGGAATGTTACCAAGTCTTTTAATTCACCTTAATAGGGTTCACCACCGTTGTGTTGATCTTTTGCAACAAACAAATTGCAACTTTCTACTCATAGGTCCATGGTTTACCAACATGGATGCCTTGATCACCGCCGATCCCGCCAATATACAATATATTATGAGCACCAACTTTACGAATTATCCGAAAGGAGAAGAATTCCTAAAGATATTCGATATCCTAGGGGATGGTATCTTTAATTCCGATGGGGAATTGTGGAAGTTTCAAAGGAAGATTACGCGGTCTTTAATTAATCATCGGAGGTTTATTCGATTTTTAGTTAAGGTTACTTATGATAAGGTACAAAATGGATTGGTTCCTATACTTCAACATGCATATAAAGATGGTCATGTTGTAGACTTGCAAGATGTGTTTCAAAGGCTTACCTTTGATTCTACATGCTTGCTAGTCACGGGCCATGACCCGGGTTGTTTATCACTCGAATTCCCGGATGTTCCCTTCTCGAAAGCCCTAGATGATGCGGAGGAAGCAATAGTCCATCGACATGTCCTCCCCGAAAACTTTTGGAAGTTACAAAAGTGGCTTGGATTAGGGCAAGCGGAGAAACTAAGCCGAGCTTGGAAAGTCCTTGATCACTTCATTGATTACATTATATCAATGAAGCGCCAAGAACAAAAGAGTGGGAAAATATCAGCCTTCAAGGGAGGAAACGAAGAAGAAGGCGTCGATCTCTTAACATCATTCCTAAGAGAAGAAGTCGAAACAAGTGCAATCGATATAACCGACGACAAGTTCCTAAGAGATACAATCCTAAACCTTATGCTAGCCGGACGTGACACAACTGGTTCCGCTCTTACGTGGTTCTTTTGGCTAATAACACAAAACCCTAAAGTCGAAAAAAAAGTAAGAGACGAACTAAAAAGCATGATTATACCAAAAGATCAAGCAAATCAATGGCATGTTTTCCAAATAGAAGAAACCAACAAGCTAACCTATCTTCATGCAGCAATATGCGAGTCATTACGATTATACCCTCCTGTACCATTCCAACACAAATCTCCAATCCAACCCGATACCCTACCAAGCGGCCACCACGTAACCCCAAAGACGAAAATATTGTTTTCTTTATACGCCATGGCGCGTATGAAGGGCATATGGGGCGAAGATTGTTTCAAGTTTAAGCCCGAGAGATGGATCACTAAGGAAGGCAAGATTAAGTACGAGCCACCTTATAAGTTCTTATCGTTCAATGCTGGTCCACGGACTTGTCTAGGGAAAGAAGTGGCTCTTACTCAAATGAAGATGGTTGGTGCAACTTTGATACATAACTATAAGTTTCATGTTGTTGATGGACACAATGCAGAACCAGATTTATCAGTTATTCTTCATATGAAGCATGGATTAAAGGTTAATGTTAGTAACAGATGGAGTATTGCTTGTAATTAGTCTTAGAATTTGGATGTTTTTATATTATTTTATTTTTATAATTATATATTATAATTTTTATTTATCTTTTTGTGAGTTGAAAATTATATGGGAAGCAATGTTATAAAGTTCAGTAAACAATTAATGCAAAAGATGTTAAAATTATGTAATATCAAGATTTTATGTAATATAGCATGTACTATTGTACTAAAGTGCTGCCAAAAAAAAAATGTACTATATGTATGAAATGTAGTATCAGAAATTAAGTTGCAACTATATATAAACCGTCGGACAAAAAATTATGTTTATTTACTACAGTATGATGAATCTTCCACTTCTTTTCTCAACTACTAACTGTCTAGATTTATACGGAGGAAGGAATTTTGACCAAGGGTGTGTTCTATGAATCTATCTACCACTTTTTCACTTATGTAGACGTACTTATGTAAACTTATTCAAACCTAGCTTAACTCTTCAAAACTGAACCTACTACAACTTATTTTAGTTACTACCTCCGTTTCTTATTATGTGCAACAAAGAAATATTTTATGTCTCACAAATAATACCCATTTGTTGCACATAATAAGAAACGGAGGTAGTATATTATAAGTTGAATAAACTTATCCAAACCTAGCTTAACTCGTCAAACCTGAACTAGTTCTTATTAGAACTTATTTTAGTTATAAGTTGAATAACCCTTATTAACCTCATCAAAAACTTGTTTTCTCTTAACTTGTAAGGTGCCTAAAAGAGCTTAGAATGGAAGGTTAGGAAAGGTTGTTGTGCTAGAGTCATAATCTGATTAGGGAACACTAGGTGTAAGATAGGGCCAATTCTGAATCAAGCAACGGTCATCAGCAAAATGCTCAACTAACCTCTAGGCTTCCTAGAATGGTGCATAAATCTGTGAACTGTCACTCTAGTAGTCAGATTATTTACTACTCAAGTGATGTTTCTTCTTCAAATTAAAGTACCAGTAGCATTCAAAGTTTGTAATTACTCCATAGCTCACTTTGTTATGTGGGGCTGTGCTTGCGCACAAGATTCAAGAATATTGCAAATGGAAAAAAGAAAATGAGTCCAGGTATCATCTAAGAATGTATTCCATATGTCTTTAAAAAAATTACCCACTTAAAAAATACGACACATTATAAATACTCCCTCTGTTACATATTACTCGCAACAAAAGAATATTTTATGTCTCACAAATAATACCCCTTTGTTGCGAGTAATTCGTAACGGATGTAGTAAAATAAGACAATAGAGGTAAGGCGGTCAATAGGCGAGGGTATATGAAAAAATGAGTCCAGATATCTTTTAAGAATGTAACCCCTTCGTCTTTAAAAAATCACTCCACTTAAAAAATACACATCATTGTTAATAAAATACTTGTAAGGCAACAGAGGTAAGGCGATCAAAAGGGTATATCAATGAGTATATTATATTTACTTCTTTAGTTCAATGTGTTATTCCATTTTGGATTTGGAGCTCATAGTATTGTAATTAAGGAGATTATTATCACAGTTCGGAAAGAAAAAAAAAAAAAGGTTATGAATCAATTTCCCAGATTCCCAGCACAAGAAGTTTCATATGAGGCGACGCGACTCCCTATGCCTGAGTGGCTACGTTTATACTTAAGAATTATACTTGGTGCAACTAAGTGTATTATTATCCTCATTTATAGCTATATCTAATGTGTTGTTCCGGATATTGTAAAGGTTAGTCTAGATCAAGACCATCAAGTCTTGGGCTTCAGACGCCCTACAGGCACGCTGACCCGCCCTGTGACAGCCTGCTACATTAAACCTCAGTTTAGCCTACTTTCCCTCAATAAGGACCACACTTTAAAGCTTTTTTGTTGATAGGCCTTCAAACTCATACTTTTTAATTTCTCTCCTAGTCCAGCCAATTTGTATCAAAATAGTAAAGACAAAATGATATCACAACATCAGTCCAAATTGTATAACTTCTAACTATTATAGTGAACATAGGCCCAAATCATGCCTTGCTCAAATTTTCCCTAGCTTAAATGCCCTCGGTTTGCTAATATGGACATAATGGTCAGCCTTGATGGTTGCCAATTAACTACATCATGGCATCCAACATTTAATCCCCAGAAAAATCTCAACTTTGAAAGATACTCCGTATTCTACATCTTGGGTTATAGATCTTCAACTGTGACGGAGATTTGTGGAGACAACACAGACTACTCAGTATTTTATAACAAGTTTAATGATTGTGCTTTCCACAATGAGGCTACACGGGGTAAGGTGGAACAAAGGCTAGACAGTATACAGTCAGATGCGTTACTGAGTATGTACGAGGTTCATGTTTCGAAGCTACCTGCATACTTGTTAGTTTTTACGGGCCATGATCAAGGTTTTACGAAGTAACAAGATCTAAGCAGCAAAATAAAAATATGAACTTCAGCAAACTAAGAAGGTAGTGTTGACCTCTTGATATCACACTTTGGTGCAAAGAAATTATACTTTAAGAAGAGTTACAAAAGCAAATTATAAAAGGAACAAAGTTTGCAAACGCGACCAACGTAATTTTCAAGTGAGATAAATGATGCCAGTGGAAGTTTTAAGACTAGATGGGTGCTGGAAGGGCTAAAGGCACATGGCTATGTCATATTTTGTATGTGATCTAAAGTGAGAGGAAAGTAAATAACTAGCCAAATAGTAAGCAAAAGGTATGCGATCAAATTCTGAGCTAACTTCAAGTGTTTCCTACTCGTGCCATTATTTTCGCCCTCTTTCATCAAATTGCTAACCTCCACAAGACCACAAGTTCATGTGTATATCATTAAGACACAAGGGTGGAAATGATGATGTAAATACTTATTCTCATCACTCTTTTTTAAGAATAACAATGTTGAAAAACATTGACAGATTTGAAAAAGAGTAGTTTCTAAGAATTGCCAAATTAGTTTAAAATAGTTTCTTCCCATATCCTAGTAAGTAGAAAAATAGAAGATATTTTCCTCAAAAAAAAGAAAAATAGAAGATAAATCCCTCAGAGATCAACTTCCAAGCAAGTACTAGTGCAGCTGTGACATTGCTTGATATGCATATTGCTAGGAGACAATAAAGAAAGACATTTGGGGTAAAAGGACTATGATCGCTGTTGATTGACAAACAACAATAACAAATGTACAAGTTCAGATTCCAAAACTATGAAAATAAAGAAATAGGGAAAAATGAGAAATAAAGTATACTATAAATTAAGAGAGATAACCTAGGTGAGACGATTCAGTCAAAGGCTTCTCAAATTGTGCTATAACAGTCTCCTCTGCCACAGTCCACCCATCCCAATTGGGCGTTGCAGAATCCACCTTCTGAAAGCAGCTCTGTGAATACCATACAGCATACACACCATAAGATCACTAGAATAAAACACTCCGAAGCTGGCAATGCATCTTGCAATTAGCAAAACAATAATAGAATTAACATAGAACTTGGAACTGTGTATGCACACACGGTGAGAAGGTTTTGCTGATGAACAAATCAAGCTATCCTAAATAAACTAGTAGCGGCCACAACAGGTCACTAGATAGCATAAGATGATGTTAGAAACACAGCTCAGTGACTACTCTAAGGGCATGCTTGGATTGGGGAAAATGAGTTGAGAGGGTAACAGTACTAACAGGAGACAAACAAAGGAAAATGAAATAGAGTAGAGATGAAGGTCCATGGGCTGAGAATCATGAGAGATTGTAGTAGGAGGGAGGAATGAGGGAAATTTAACCCCATTTTAGGGTTATTGTTACCCGATACCCACCATCCCTAAAATGGGGTTACAAGCTTCTCAACCATGGCTTATAATGCACTGGACACTATTCTGATTGAAATAATGAACAAGATGCTATGGCTCCTCCGCATCTCGCTGGAGTGAGGAAAACCCAAGTACATATCAAAGCAGAAGAAAAAATGACTGGTGGATAACTTCTCAGCTATGGCTTAGAGTGGACAAACGATGGTTTGCTTTAAACTTCCCTCTACATCTTACTTGTTTTGGATTAGTATAAAGGCGATGCATATTCATTCAATCCAGATTCTCAAAGAAACAAACTCTCTGCTCTTATAGAGGTAAGGCTTCATGCATTTCAGATGACCCACTTGTAATGGACTGAGTTCGGTCACCCAGTGATTTCAGATTTTAAACAGCAAATTAATAAAGGTGAAAGCTTTAAATTGATTAATAATAGTAAAAGGGTTACAAACGATAATTTAATAGCTTAAGGCTATCAATCTTCGAAAGTGAGTTTAGCTCACAACTCTCCAAAATGGCTTTAGGCCATAACTCTCTAAAGGGTTCATACCAAATTTCTGCCTGCCTTCATTCTACTCCTCTCTACCTATTTATACTAAGGACTATAAACCCTAATAAATTAACATATACTAGAATACCTAAACTACCCCTCCAGATTGATCTATTACAATACCGGCCCCCTAAACTTTCACCTTGTCCTCAAGGTGGATAATAGTCAGCATTCGATTTCCGGCCTTGGCAACTCTGACCACTGTTCCAGCTCTTGAATAGGCGAAAATTAAGAGCGGACTGCATTGAGGAATGTTGTTCCTTGTTGAGAGTTAGTACTCCCTCTAGGAGCCTAAACATAGCAGAAAAACGCAGCAGCTTGTCAAGGGAAGTAATTGGAATTAGGATGAAGTCAGTGGTAAAACAAGAAGTGTGCAATCTGGGAAGAAATGAAGTATAGCTTGGTATGTAGGCTTGTACTCGGAGCAGGTCAACAATTGTTTGAATGGAAGAAGTTGGGAGTTGGAGGGTGGGATAATCTGGGTTAAAGAATATGGTAAGATTGGACTTAGAAATATAGTCATAAATCTTGGGCCCAAACTTTTGTGCCTGAACTAAGATTAGGAAATAAAAAAGGATTGGCTTTAAAGATGGGTTTAGTTTATAAAGGGTGTTGGATGTTAAAAATGGTTGTGGGGTAGAGATGTTAGGCTTGGGAGCATGGAATGGGGTAGTGGGCCTTGTTGTGGTGAGCCCAATCAAGGGTCTGGCTTCATAAAAGAAATTGCTGCTAGACTCATTAGGGTATAGGAAGAAGATTGTAAACACGTTGCCCTTGAGCTTATCTCTGACACTTGTATTTGTTTTGTCTCCCAATACACAAATGACTATAATACCCTTAACAACATAATTTGAACTCATCTTCCAAGCTGAGAAGATATCATGTGGTCCAAGTCCAACTACTCCTATAGGGTCAACACTTTTATCAGCCCCTGCCATGTAATCAGCTCCCACATTTACAAGTCTACCCTTACTAGTACCTTCCACTATTGGCTTCCTCTCCAAGCCAAAGTATGACTCACCCAAATTTCCCAACAACTTTCCTTCGTCAGATTTTTGGAACTTACCAAATACCCACCACCCTTGGGATTCTCCACCTTCTGTCCCGCCACCTGCAGGGGACCCCAGCCCACTTTCGAACAAGCTACCACCACCTGTAAAACCACCAGAAAAATCACCGTTCTTCACTGTAACTCTACTTTGCAAGTTCGGACCACCTGCAGCCCTTTGTTTACTCGCCCAACGCAGACAACCCGAACCACCACCTGATCCACTTCCTTCGGTGCCGCCTCTCTCGAAAATCCCTCCAACAGTGTAAAAGTTACCGGCCAAATTATTTTGTTGCCCCTTACCGAAATCAACACCTGAGTTAATTTCTCTGGTCGGCTTACTCATGAACCCACCTGAACAGCTAATGCCGTTACCAGCCTTGTTCGCTTCGCTAAATCCTTCTCTGGCAGTCCTACCTGGACCACCGCCGGATCCACTAGCATCGGCACTGCCCTTCCCAAGAAATCTTCCTGACCAACCACCACAAAAGATACTAGCCTCGCTCACTCTAACACTATCAAAAACACCCCCAATTTCACGAGTTCCACCACCGAAGTCGCCACCCAAGCCACCTTCGAAAACGCTAACCCCACCACCCCGACCACCCGTCAACCCACCAGCGCGCCCATGAGGTACAGCACCAGACTCGCTTGCACCACATCTGCCCTTCATCCAGCCATCGCTTTCTCTTTTCAGGCCACCACTAGCGGTGGTCTTGCCACCACTCTCTACCTTTCCGGCTGAAACTCCTGCACCCAATTCGCCGGCGAAGCCACCTTGACCCCCACCGGTAAATCCATCTCCAATGTCACCAAGCCTTCCACTAGATTTGACGACTCCTCTAAAACCCTTATCTACACAATTTAACTCACCACCAAGGTTTGTCAAACCACCAAGGGCTACACCCCCAACAAAAAATCCATTTTCTTCTTCTGACATAGAGTGTACCTGCTCCTCCTCTATATCATCCACATTTTCGTCTTCTGATTTTGCTTGATGATCTTCTCCCTTCATCTCCATTGGGGAATTGACTTTGGTAGTGATTTTGTCCTCTACCTCCTTTGAGAATTCTTGAGATGGCGCCTTTGTTTCCTCTTCGATTGATGGTGTCGGAACTGGAGTTGGTTGCTCGTACCAGGGCGTTATAGATGACGAGCCGAAACGACTCGCCAACACTTTCTTCAGAATTCGCCATTCCCGTATTGGTAGCCACCTGTGCTCACTTTCAAACCACTCCAACGCTTCGCCGCTAAGCCCTATAATGGCAGCCTTCAATTTCACCTCCTCGTCTAATTGGAAAATTTGGAAAGTATCCTCTAGTTGAAGTACCCAATTATCCAGATTACTACCATTAAACTCAGAAATTTGAAGCTCACATCGGACTCTTCGTTCGTCATTCAGATCTGAAACACCACGCTCTCTCTTTCTGGAAATATATGCGTATCCCTCTTGGATCCAATTTTGCATAAGTTGTGATGCCTCTCTCTCAGCAATAACAAGCACCATTTTTTTTTTTTTTTTCAGTTTCGTAGTGGTGGTTTCCGACACCGAACAGCCAGGAACACCGCTCTAATACCAAGTGTAATGGACTGAGTTCGGTCACCCAGTGATTTCAGATTTTAAACAGCAAATTAATAAAGGTGAAAGCTTTAAATTGATTAATAATAGTAAAAGGGTTACAAACGATAATTTAATAGCTTAAGGCTATCAATCTTCGAAAGTGAGTTTAGCTCACAACTCTCCAAAATGGCTTTAGGCCATAACTCTCTAAAGGGTTCATACCAAATTTCTGCCTGCCTTCATTCTACTCCTCTCTACCTATTTATACTAAGGACTATAAACCCTAATAAATTAACATATACTAGAATACCTAAACTACCCCTCCAGATTGATCTATTACACCACTCAAATTGGAATGTTTTTTAAGGTGTATTTCTGCAGCAATTATATAGCAATGCTAAGAACAGAGAAAACAAAATTTACAGTATTAAAATTCTTACCTTTGAACATGTATATACAATAAGCGTCATCCAATTCCAATTCTCCAATAAATCTTTTTGTCCCCCAGTAGCTCCTCCTTGTAGAAAATATACTAACGGAGACATAAACTGCAACTCATGATGTCTTGGTTCACCGCAAAGGCCACATGTAGTAGGCTCAGTCACATCTCCACTAGCCAACAGTGGTTTTCCCCCAAAGGAATACCTACAACAAAGCACAGTCAGAAAACAACATTTACAAGAAAGAAAGGAAAGAAGAATAAAAGAGCAGTAATATGTAAGTAGTCAGCTAAATAACAATTTCACTAGATCTAGAACATAAAATCCTGCCACTAGCAAACTTTCTCAACACTCCCTCCCACACCCCCCCCCCCCACCCCACCCCCCCCCCCCCCCCCCCCAAAAAAAAAAAAAAAAAAAAAAAAATCACCACATACACACACTTGTCTTTGGGGACATGGGTGTGCATATAGTATAGCAAACTACGCACTATGAAGCTATAGCTTATGATGTTCCATTATCCTTTGTCCTCTGTAGAGTAGCTCAGCCAGGAATTTCTGAAAATTGAAATTAAGTATAGGCATCTATAATATACATTAATGTAAGATTGAGCCATTATTATTATCAAGATGAGATCAGTTCTCCACTTCTTTCTGTAAATTAATACCTGAAACATTGCTCGGGGCATTTGTCCAGTCTTTTCTTGAACTTCAGGTAGATCCTATCTGCATTTAAAGCTCGGTCATACTCATAGCCTTCCTCTTCCCAGGTTTCTTCCTGTATTGGATCAGTATTGTCCTCATAATCTTGTGCTTCCTTGACTGAAAGTGAAGAATAATTTGAACTAACAGCTGATGGATCCTGAGATGATTTATCCTCTTGACTGTAAATATAGAAGCAAGGCAGCACTGCAATCATTCCAATAATTATTCATCCTAACAAAATTAATTTGTAATGGCAGAAAAAAGTACAGAAAGAGTCGGAAACAGGAGTCCACAAAATCAAAAATGACAAAGCAAGGAAATAAGTAGAAAAGATAACAGAACTGTTAAAAGTAATCACAAAGTAAGACTTAGGCCATGTTTAGTTCACCTTATTTCAAGTCCTTATTACTTAATTTAGATCAAATCAGGAAAAAATTAGTTTGGAACATACTTTATCGTTTTATGTGCAATTTTTATCGCTAAATATTTTTAATTTTGCAATGAAAAAAATTATGAAAACTACATATATAAAATACACATTATTACGAATATAAAAAGACTCCACTTCTTTATAGATTAGCGTAAATGGAGTATAAAAGGACAAAAGGTCAAAGTTTGGTCAAATCACACCACAAATACGTTGGTACCTCTATCATGGACTCATGGATTTTAACTACCCTCAAGTCACTATGCATGAAACTAAAAAGAAAATGCATCACGAAAGAGTCTACTACTCCTTATAACTCCACTAACAAACCTTATCAAAAATGATCTAAAAGGGAAGCTGGACAGGACAATCTTTCCATAGTGTAGGGAAGTATGTGTCATAAACAGGAAACAGAAGGAAAAAAAAAAAAAAAAAAACCTACAAGAGTAGCAAAAATAATACGCGTTAGGTACGATACTCCATTTGTAATAGAAACTGCAGTCTATTGCTGCCATTATGTTTATTCATAACCACAGGACCTTCTAAATTAGGCAACCAGAGGAAATCTGAATAGAAATTTTAGGGTCATTGCTATCAGCCAATTACTTTGTAACTTCCATCCCCTTTTCCACCATCACTGCTATATCCATGCTCCACCCCTATTACAGGCAATAGCTTTTTTGGGTAAAAGTAAAGTCTTAAGACTGTAAACAATATGAAAACCTTGTCCCTAAACTCCTAGCCGAAAAACTGAAAAAGTGTTCAGCTTTTATGTGTTCATCGTTTAAGCAACTATCACCCTCTTTAGGAATGAAATTAAACATCCTTATACTACCAATTACTTAATTAGATTATCATTTTTTGAACTTTTGTTTTTATGAAGTTCTAACTGTAGCATTATAGACTAAATTAGGTATTCCAGAGTGGTTACAGGACAAGATATACCATCAAGTTCTAAAGAATTTGCACACTTTATAGTGAGCCAATATTTGACAACTTGTAGTTTTTTACCCAAGTGCATATGAAAGGTTAAGGAACCACCAAATGAGTCGACAAAATCCAACTCAGGCTCGAGTTCATTTTATATACATGTCAAACTACGCAAGAAATTAAACAAAGAACACGTGACAGCCATTGCTTAACCTATTGCTCGGTTATGAGACCAACGCTAATCCAGGTGGAAAGGAGGAGGTACAAATATTAGGTAAAACCCTAGTTGTGCTAATCAATATGTCGCTATCTGTCACGCAAGAAAGATTATATGCTAACAACTATTTGATGCTCGTAGACAGAGTTAAGAAGTTATTTCTGCCTTCAAGTGCCCTCTAAAAAAATATAGTTCAAGTTTCTCAGCATTAAGTTCAAATCACTCTACAGCTACTTAAAGTCGTAAAACAATATGTTACCTAAACATAATTCTGAGTTATGCATTCAAAACTCTAAAGACCTGATAGAGTTGTTCTCGAAAAAAGTGAAAATCTTACCAATAGTACCGGAGTCAACTTTTCTATGATCCGGCTTTAATGAAAGAGGTTTTGAATTAGTCTTGGTTTTTCTCTTTCCTTTTTGTTTAGTACGCTTTGAAGCTAGGCTTGCAGCTTCAAAAAGAGCCTTACTCAATTCCTCCAGGCTCATATCATCATCTGAATCCTTACTTTCAGAAGCTGAAGATGACACAATGGAAGGACCTGCTTCTGAGCCAACAAGTTCTGGTTCCCCACAGCTGCTAGGTTTCTGAACACGAATAGCACGCCAGCTATAAGGTCATCAAACTCGTGAGGAAACAAGCAATAGACCACTCAACTGTAACCAAAAACACTCAAAAAATTACAAACACGGAAATACCTTCCACACGGTGAATTCAGGCAGCCAAATACATATATCACACGCTCTTCAATCTTCAGAGCTGAATCATGAATTGGTGCATATACCTAAAATTTACAAAAATAACAATTATCTCGGTATCTCAGATGTTTAAAAGAACACACATTATCCATCTCTTAGATCAATACCTGTGAAATTAGGCACAATTTACTTTTACACGAACCACACTCGAGGAAATCCGTTCCTAACAATGACTCAGGGAAAGGCCAGTCCTACAACAGATGCAGTAAGATTAACTAATACTCCGTAATTCGTATTAAATCCAAAATTAAAGGGTGCCTAGCAATCGAAATTTTAGTGTAAGCAATAATTCTTACAGGATAACCTCCAATTTTTGTAGTATAATGATCAGCAATCTCTAGATTATCATCGGCCCAAGGTCCAGGTAAACCAAGTATCACCTCCTTCATTGCTTAATCTATCAGAAAGGTAAATATAGCAATCAAATACTTAATTTTAAAAATTTAAACTAGCATAAAAGCTATTAAACTAAATTCCCAAAAGATTATACTATAAACATTATAAATTATCACATAAACTCAATTCACAATAATATCTCATTTTATTAAAAACAAATGAATAAAATCTTGATTACGGCAAATCCCAGTAGAAGAACAATTCTTTCCATACTAACCTTTAAAGATTGAAGCAAAAATCTGCAAAGCAATAACCTTTTTTTGTATCTGTTTATTGATTGGTTTGCGTTTGCTACTGCTGTTGGATTCGAGATGAAGAATTAGAGAAAATAATTTTAAGTTGAGAATGAAAAAAAAAAGAGGGTTTAGGGTTTAACATTTGAGTTACCTGCTGCTGCTTTTCAAGTTTCCTCCTTTAGGCTACATACAGACTTCTTCTTCTTCCTTAATTTGGGTGTATTTCTTTCGGAAAAAAATACAAGCTTGTAATTTGATGGAAATTTTGACTTTTTTTTTTTTTTTTACTTTTTATCGTCTAAATTTTTATTTTGTTACTCATCAAAGTTAAAAATTATAGATTTTAGCAACACTTAACGAAATCTGTTAGGCTTCTATTAAGTGGGACAATTATCTCATTATTTAAAAAAAAAAAAAAAAATCCTATATCCTGGCCACCCCCCTCCTCGTCAGACACCTCCCCTTGCCTGTCAGCCACCCTTCCCCCAATCGAAAAACGATCCCTTTCCCCACCAAAAAACCAACACCCTTAAACCTAAACGGGTTTTAGGGTTTCGATTACCTATTTCCGGTGAGGTGTCGGTTTTTGGGTGGGGAAAAGGGGTCGATTCAAGGGGGAAGGGGAGAGGGTCGTTTTCTGGTTAGAGGAAAGGGGAGGGTGATGTCGAGGTGGGGGCAACCGAAAGTAGGAAAGGAGAGGGTGGTGGGCAGAATTGGTGGGGGAATGGGAGGGGTTGGGGTTGCTAGCGCTGAGGCCCGAGGGATTGTTTGCACCGACAACCGGCACTAAGAGGGGTGGCTGACATGGAGGGGGTCGGTGGCCGGCGAGAGGGGAGCGGTTGGGATTTTTTTTTTAAGTTTTTAAATTTTTTAATAAATTAAATCATTAAATAATAAAATAATGGGCCCCACTTAACAAAACCGTAACGGATTTTGTTAAGTGATACCAAAATCTTTTTTTTTTTTTATAACTTTGATGAGTACCAAAATAAGATAAAATTTTAGATGGATACCAAAAATCAATATGGGTCATTTTCAAGGTACCAAAAGTCAAAATTTTCAAGGTAACAAAATTTTAGATGGATTTTGTTAAGTGATACCAAAATCTTTTTTTTTTTTTTTTATAACTTTAATGAGTACCAAAATAAGATAAAATTTTAGATGGATACCAAAAATCAATATGGGTCATTTTCAAGGTACTAAAAGTCAAAATTTTCTAATTTAATGGCCTGATTTTGCATCGTTTTGGGTATGATACCCTAGAGATAAATAAATTATATTTTGTATAACCACTAATTTACTTAACAAATGAAAGAAATATATAGTGTTACATGAAATTAAAACACAAATTAAAGTTGGTTGGAAATCGTAAATGCATTACCTTTATGTGTTGGAGGTTACGGGGGTTCGAATCTAGCTATACTTGAAGAGTGTCACCGTTCCTTTGAAAGGAACACCTTCTAAGTTTTAATGTATACATAGTAGTATAGATTTGGTAGCAAAAGATATCTGCGTCTATCTGTATAAATAAAAGGAAAAATGGTAAATAATAATCCCAACTTTGCTCCATTTTCTTTTAATAATCCCAACTTTTATTATTTCCAGGTGTGGCCCAATCCCCGTTAGGATTTTATATTAACACTACAGATATTATTGGTCAAAATTTTATATCGGCACATATATAAAGCTTTAATGGGACACTTAAAAAGACGAAGGGAGAATTAAACTCGTGGGTTAACAGAAGTCGGGTAAGGAATTACGTGACAAGGCAGTATACATTTTTTTTTTAATGTGAAACAGTCTCTCAATGAGGGCTGTGATAATCGATGATTTTCGGTGCCGCCCATGGTAGTTGGCTTCATAGTTTAATTAAGTGGTTTATTATGCCAATTCCTTTTTAAGCTTTCCTTGATTCCTTTCTTTCCTCTTTTCATTGTTGGGTTTTGCCGTCCTAAAACCTATTTTATTCTTGCACAATCTAATATCTTTCATTTTCTTTTTTAAAGAAACTTTAATATCTTTCATATTTTGTCATACAACAATAATGCTCGTACTAAACTACAAAACTATTCTGTCACTATTAGAACAACAATGCCCAGATTGTCCACTCCTCCACAGCCTAACTATTAAATAAAAAATTGGTGTGATTTATATAATATTTAATTCTGTTATTTTTCAAATAATTATTTAAATATATTGATAAAAAGTTGTATGATAAAAATCTTGATAATCTAACATATGCGTAGTTTTATTTAGGAAAAATTGTAAATAATAATTTCAACTTTGCTCCATTAACTTTTAATATTCCTAACTTTGAATTATTCCGGATTAATCCCAACTTTAGGGTATGTTTACTTTTTTCAATTCCAAACCGGTCAACAAAAGTCAATGACCTATTATATATATCAGGTCACTTGACACGTGTTAAGTCTTGATTGCTCCAAAATAAAAATAAAATAAAATAGAAAAACAAACCAGCCTTTCCTTCTACCACCGACATACCTTAATCCCCACCACCACTGCCCAGCCCAACGCCCCTCCCTCGCCGGACCATCGCGTTTCCCCACATTTGCGTCATCATTTCCCTTGCAATCCGCCGACGCCTGTATCGAACTCTTTCTGATCCTGTTGCTCGAACTCTTTGCGACTTATCGTTAGGGTTTGAAATTGGGGGCTGTGAGGATTGGGCCCCACTTGAAAATGACCCAACCTGATTATAACCCGCAAATTATTGACTTGAATCGAACCCGACTTAAACCCGAGACTGACTCGACTTTAAAATGACTCGATTTGATTATAACCCGCAAATTATTGACATGAATCGAACCCGAATTGAACCCGAGACTGACCCGACTTCAAAATGACCCAACCTGATTATAACCCGCAAATTATTGACTTGAACCGAACCCGACTCAAACTTGAAAATGACCCGACTTGATTTTAACCCGTAAATTATTGACTTGAACCGAACCCGATTCGAACCCGAGAACTACCCTAACCCGTGAAAACCCGAATTAAACCCGACCTATTGTTCACCCGACCCAAATGTAACCTGACCTGTTATTAACCCGACCCAAACCCGATAAGAAGTATGACCCGACGTGACCAGACTCAAGCATTACCCAACCCAAACCCGACCCGCATAGGTTATGGAATTAATCCGAATTGACCCAACCCAAGTTGACCCGACCCACTCTTATCGACCTAAACCCGACGACCTGTTTATCCGAGTTGACATCTCTATCCGAAACCTCCAAAATTTCTCAAAAAACGTGGATATTAGCCTTCAATTTTGGAATTTTTTGACTTTTTCTCACTCGAAAATAAAAATTGCCGAAATGTTTACCGTGGTCCCTAATATCCTTCGAGACTCCAATTGGTTGGGTGCAACCATCCAATTTGCCTTTAAACGACCAATTTACCATTTTACAACTTGCACCGATTTCATTACCCAAGCCCACCACGAACATTTATGACAACATATAATGATCATATATGGTTCCAAATGGCATTATATGTCCCAAGATGTATCCCCTAAAATCTCAATGCTTTTCGACACCGGGCCCCGAAACAATCGAAATTTCTCAAAAAGAGTGGATATTTGCCTTGAATTTTGGAATTTTTTTGACTTTTTTTCGCCCGGATATATGAAAATTGCCGATATGTTTACCATGGTACCCGATGCCCTCCGGGAATCCAATTGGGTGGGTGGAACCATCCAATTTGCCTTTAAACGATCAATTTACCGGTTTACAACTTGCACTGATTTCATTAATTCAAGCCTACTACGAACATTTATGACAACAAATAATGATCATATATGGTTCCAAACGACATTATATGAACCCGAGATATATTCCCTAGAGTTTCAAAACTCTTCGCAACCGGACCCCGAAGACTCCAAAAAAATCTCAAAAGGCGTGGAAAATAGCCTTCAATTTTTGAATTTTTTGACTTTTTTGCCATTAAAAAATTGCCGAAATATTAACTATGGTCTTTAATACCCTCCGAGAGTTCAATTAGGTGGGTGGAACCATCCAATTTGCCTTTAAACAACCAATTTACCGGTTTACAACTTGCGCCAATTTCATTAACTAAAGCCTACCACATACAAACATTTATAACAACATATAATAATCATATATGGTTTCAAACGAAATTATTTGAACCCGAGATGTATCCCCTAAAATCTAAAGGCTTTTCGACACCGGGCTCCGAAACCTCCAAAAATTCTCAAAAAGCGTAGATATTAGCCTTCAATTTTGGAATTTTTTTTACTTTTTATTGCCCAGATATAAAAATTGCCGAAATTTTTACCGTGGTCCCTAATACCCTCGGGAGTCCAATTGGGTGGGTGGAACCACCCTGCTATTTGCCTTTAAACGGCCAATTTACCGGTTTACAACTTGCACCGATTTAATCAACTCAAGCCTACTACGAACATTTATGACAACATATAATGATCATATATGGTTCCAAATGGCATTATATATGACCCCGAGATGTATCCCCTAAAATCTCAAAACTTTTTGACAACAGGCCTTGAAACATCCAAAATTTCTCAAAAAGCATGGATTTCAATTTTTGAATTTTTTGACTTTTTTTTCACCCGGAAATAAAAATTGTCGAAATGTTTACCATGGTACCTTATACCCTCCGGAAGTCCAATTGGGTGGGTGGAACCATCCAATTTGCCTTTAAACGACCAAATTACCGGTTCACAACTTGCACCGATTTGATTAAATCAATCCTACCACGAACATTTATGACAACAAATAATGATCATATATGGTTCAAAACGGCATTATATGACCTCGAGATATATCCCCTAAAATTTTAAGACTTTTCGACACCGGACCCCGAAACCTCCGAAATTTCTCAAAAAGTGTGGATATTAGTCTTCAATTTTGCAATTTTTTGAATTTTTTTTCGCCCAAAAATATAAATTGCCGAAATATTTATCATGGTCCCTAATACCCTCTAGGAGTCCAATTGGGTGGGTGGAACCATCTAATTTGCCTTTAAACGGCTATTTTACCGATTTACATTTTTCATCGATTTCATTAACTCAATCCTGCCACGAACATTTATGACAACATATATATAATGATCATGTATAGTTCCAAACGACATTATATGACCCCGAGATGTATCTCCTAAAATCTCAAGCCTTTTAGACACCGGGCCCCGAAACATCCATAATTTCTCAAAAAGTGTGGATATTAGACTTCAATTCGGAATTTTTTGACTTATTTTTGCCCGTAAATAAAAATTGCCGAAATATTTACCATGGCCCCAATACCTTCTGGGAGTCCAATTGGGTGGGTGAAATCATCCAATTTGCTTTTAAACGACCAATTTACCGGTTTACATCTAGCACCGATTTCATTAACTCAAGCTTACCACGAACATTTATGACAACATATAATGATCATATATGGTTCCAAACGACATTATATGACCCTGAGGTTTATCCCCTAGTATCTCAAGCCTTTTCGACACGGGCTTCGAAACCTTCAAAATTTCTCAAAAAACGTGGATATTAGCCTTCAATTTTGGAATTTTTTAATTTTTTTCGCCTGTAAATAGAAATTACCGAAAGGTTTACCATGGTTCTTAATACCCTCCGAGAGTTCAATTGGTTGGGTGGAACCATCCAATTTGCCTTTAAACGCCCAATTTGCCAGTTTACAACTTGCATCGTTTTCATTATCTCAAGCCTACCACGAACATTTATGACAACATATAATGATCATATATGGTTCCAAACGACATTTTATGACCCCGGGATGTATTCCCTAAGATCTCAAGTATTTTCGACACCGGGTCTCGAAACCTCCAAAATTTCTCAAAAAACGTGGATATTAACCTTAAATTTTGGGTTTTTTTGTCTTTTTTTTCGCTCGTAATTAAAAATTGGCGAAATGTTTATCATGGTCCCTAATACCCTCCGTGAGTCCAATTAGGTGGGTGGAACAATCCAATTTGCCTTTAAATGACAAATTTACCGATTTACAACTTGCACTGATTTCATTAACTCAAGCCTACTGTGAACATTTATGACAACATATAATGATCATTTATGGTTTAAAACAATATTATATGACCCTGAGATATATCCTCTAAAATCTCAAACCTTTTCGACACCGGGCCCCGAAACCTCAAAAAATTCTCAAAAAGCGTGGATATTAGCCTTTAATTTTGGATTTTTTTTTTACTTTTTTCGCCCAAAAATAAAAATTGCCGAAATTTTTACCATAGTCCCTAATACCCTGCGATAGTCCAATTGGGTGGGTGGAATCATCCAATTTGCCTTTAAACGACCAACTTACCGGTTAACAACTTGTACCGATTTCATTAACTCAAGCCTACCACGAACATTTATGACAACAAATAATTATCATATATGTGTAGGGAATATTTTAAGCATTCCACACTTGAGCCCCACTGTGGATCATACACTTAAGCATGATGGCGTCCAAAGGGAAGGAAGCTAGAGTAAATGTAACATCCCGTCTAAAATAGAAGGTGAGACGTTAGCGGAAATAACGTCAAGACGGAATGTCACTCTAAGGGTTACTAAAAAATAAACAAAATAAATAAATAACTGAAACAAAAATTATGAAGAGAAAGAAATCTCAAATGATCAAAGAAAACCTTTAACGAGGCAGAACAACCTCAAATTCAACTACCTCATAAAGAGAGCTAAAGACATCAAAGAATAATCGATAAAAGTACTTGGGGACAACCTAAACACTCTGCTCTCAGCCCAGACTCAACAACGCTACCTTTCACCTGCAAATAACATTTAGGTTCCACAATCAGTGGGGAGTAACTAGCAGTTCTCCCAAAACTTGTAGAAACACAAAGCTAAGCATAGAGTAAAGCATAGAAGCATACATAAAAAATAATACAACATATAGACAAGATAAACAACTACTTCACAATACACTCAAGATAAACATGATAAGATACATAGATAGGCAAAACATGCAACATGATTACAATACAATACAACACAAACATGTATATTAAACAAAATGAATATATTACCACATGATTATAGAGTAAGAATAAATAGCACCCAAAGCATAAGCAATAAACTCATAAAAACAATAATTAACACTTCTAAAGGTTCTTTAAAGAGATTTAGAAAATTCTTGACTTGACTTAAGAAGACCTTCTCAAAAGCGTAATAATATTAAAATAGAGAATTTTAACTTTTCGAAAACTGATCCATAGTGAGGTAAGCATATAAAATATGAACGCTGGTGAATTCCGCAGCCCACCATCAAAGGTTTGTCAGGGCGAACCTACAGACGATTCCGCAGTTCCGTCTACGTCTGAGAATGGCCAAACTCCCAGTTTTCCTACTCGAATTCCGCAGCCCGAGTAGTTCCGGACGACAACAATTAACCTAGAAAATTACATCTCGAATTCCACAGCCCAAGATGTTGGCATGTTCCAACCATTGAATTCCGCAGCCCAATGGTTGTCTTACACTCACGAATCATATAAAACGGTAAAAATAATTCTTCAAATTCATCGAAACACATTTTAGGGATCATCAACCCTAATTTAAAAATATTGCAGGTCTTTACTTCTAAGACCAAAATTCAATATAAATCCTTCAAAAGAGTTTAACTTTGAAATTCTTCAAAATATACAAAAATCATTTATATAGCCAACAAGGTGTCACTCTCATTGTCTGGATTTGGGTACGAAGCTAATTATGGTAAAATATCACAATACACTCCGTACACAACCCTTGGCGAAGTGGTGCTAAAAACAGTGTTATTCTACTTTAAAGCACAACGACGTCGACATTTTATTAATAACATAAAATGGCAGCAACTATAGTACTTCGAACACTTCATAAACACACTCAAATCATGTCAAAATATGATGAATTAAGACTATGACATATTAATCCACATATTAGTCAATATATACATACAAGATAAGCTTTAATTCATGACTATAACATGTTAAAAACAAGATGACAATGCAACAACCCCTAATTAGAATTACAGCAACATAATCACATGTTTAGACCACTTAAAAGCCATCTAAACTCAAATTTAAACCTATCCCATTATCATACAGCATCATAAGACATACTAGGACATAATAGGCATGAATTTAAGTATGATCACCTGGAAACCAAACATGTAAAACCACCCTGACCACACGCATGAGAAAAATACTTCCAACTTGTGTTTACACATACTAATTCATGTTTGAGATTGTTTAATCATGCCAATAGCCAAAGTAAACCCAAGTACATAAAGTTCATGAGATACCCACTATTCTTCATCATGAGTTAAGCAAGGAAGCAAAGCAAAAACCTTCTAAAATTGGTCACTAAACTCACGACATACACAAGCTGGCAGCAGCACAGTACACTGAAAATTAGGCACAAAAACCACACTAAACTTGCCAAAAAGATGACATACTTATTTAGGGATATACCTAACATGATTCTATGCCATTTTAGGCACAGAAACAAACTAAATCAAGGCAAAATAAGGATGTAAACCCACTGCACATCTACAGCAATTACAACAGCATATTCGTGAACATTAGAGTACATATTATGCTTGAAAACCCCTAGAAAACACAACAATAATTAATGGTACCAAACCTCAATACATAGACTACTTCTACTCATGATAATCTAGCATAAAAAACCAGAAATAAACAAGAATGTAATACACCCATTCCTCACGCATAAAACAGCAAACGAACATAAGATGAACTACAACAATTTTTAATCTAACCAATTAACTCTAACTTGCACCTAGCCTTAACCTATACTAGACATGAGTTCTAAAGATTGGAATAGTGCTAGTTACCTTGAATGGAGAGCATGAAAAATCAGATTAGAATAGAGGAAAAGATCGTAATTTGAATCCGCCCGAGCCGCTTCAAAGTTACGCCTCTTGCTAGCCTTGATCGATGAGGTTCTATGGTGTTTGAGTGCTTGAATAAGAGGGTAAAATACAGCATCAATGACCCACGACTATCCCTTGATAATTACCAGAAGATAAGGGAAATTGAGAGGAGAAAAGTGTTGTGATGGTGCAGCAACCTCACGCACAAGAAGCGTTGTTTTTGTATGTGAATGGTAGGGAATATCAAGTGGTTTTGGACAGCATTTAATTGGTGATTGAATGGGATTGATTGTGGGTGTAAATGGGTGGTTACTATGGTGAAAATAATGGACAGTAACAGGCCCTCGTATAGCCGTGAGAAATAGAAGAAGATGGGCTCAAGCAACACATGTGATTAGAAAGCAAAGCCCTATATTAAGGATGTTAATTGGATTAGTTTAAGAGGGTTAACTAAGGAGTAAAATGGGCTTAAGGAGGGAAAATAAAGAAGGGTATACAACTATACAAGCCCTATTGAACGGTTCATTACTAGTTCAAATTCTATTCCGAGCTAATCCTAGTTGGCCCAAAACTAGACTAGGGAACTAATGTAACATGAGGCGATTTGAAACGCGTTTGAAAACGATAATAAAGATTATATCATCGATATCACAATAATAATATCAATAATAATAATGAAAATAATAACTTAAATCACAATACAATATATATATATATATATATATATATATATATATATATATATATATATATATATATATATATATATATATATATATATATATATATATATATATATATATATATAAAGTTTATAAGTACTGAAAAGCGACATAAAAGACGAAATGTGAAATCAGTAATATTATTCATTTATAATGACCTGATTAATAAAAAGACATTATAATGATTTTTATAAATAAAAGAATTAAAGAATACTTTATAAACAATACCAATTTGATAAACGAGTTGACGGAAATCACCCAATATAACTTTATTTATCTTTATTGATACGATTGCACGTAAAACGTTTTTAAAACTCCAAAATCATTTTATACCTATTAGATTGGTACTTCAGTCAAGGAATCACCCATGATGACCCGTATCAATCGCAATAGGTTAAATATCAAAATTATATATAATTTAGTATCATTTACTGAATTAATGCTTAAGCTAAAGGAATCATCCTTTAAGGCTAATATCAATTCAGACAAGTCAAATACAATTCGAAATGATTAAAACTCAAATATAGAACCTTTTTAAATAATAACTTTCAAACGTTCTGTCAAAATACTATAATTAGGGTCTAAGAAGGTTGGGATGACCTTTAAAACAAAGAACAGTCTTAATAATTAAATTAACATTTCAATTTAGAAATTGAGATTAAAATTAGAAATTAGGCTTTATGGGTTGAAACACACATAAAGTAATGGTTTGAAAATACGGGGCGTTACAGTAAAAGAGTCGCCAACAACTTTTAGGAACTTGTAAACCGTTCACAGGGTGAAGGTTACACCCCTTCACGATCCATGAGATCGCTAACTCCCTAGTGGTCTGGAACCATGACTGGATATTCGGGGATGAAGGAACTAATCTAACCTAAAAAATATTGAACCTGCCTAAAAAATAGGCCTCTACTTTATTCTTTTCATATTCATGTGCGCTTTCTGACTAACATACAATCAATAGGTTAACCTTAAACCCTTTTATCTATGTTGGTTGAATATTAATATACAAACAAGACTATTGTTGGCTATCACTTGAATTATAATCATATTAGCCTAAACAAGATTATTAATTATCTTATTAAGCGTGATTACAAGTACAAATTCCCTTTAAACATTCATAAAAGGCGTGATCAAGCAATAATAATAATAAATATCAAGCAACATAATAACAATCATCATCATAATAATAATCTCAATAAAACATAATAATAATAGTAAGATCATAGGCATGATACTAACAATATTAATAACAAATCATAACATGTCACTAAACAATAAAGATTAAATCTTTATTCCTAACATGATAATAACATGATAGAAGAAAGAAATAGGAAGCATCATAGAAACATACGTGATATTAGAAAAATTAATTAGTTAATACCCTAAACATTATAATAGGAATCATGAAGACATCCTAATATGATAATAGGAATTAAAATAATCAAAGCATGTTTCTATATCAAAAGAATAATTAAAGTAATTAAATTACTTACTTGGATGCCTAGTATCTCTTTCTACTAACAAAATACACGCGTTAGTAACTTTAAGGAAAATATTAAATTAAATAATTGAAATAGGGATTTGGGACCAAACCCTCAGAAATTATCAACCTTTCACGTCTAGGGGTGAAGACAACTTCGAACATGGCTAGGTGTGTCTAGAACTAATGTATATGGAATTTTGTGAGAGGGAAGATTTAGAAAATAGTATAAAGAGAGAGCTTAAGAGAGGGAAGAAAATAGATGATGGTTGTGAATGATGATTGTAAATGAAAAATGGGGAGATACCACCCCTATTTATAGAAAAAACTAGGCCGGAAACAAATCAAGTCCTACTCGGAATAAAATACCTCTTGTCAGTGACAGGAGTTAGCCAGACGACAGGCTTAACGCCAGGCGACAACTGTTAGCGCCAGGCAACAACCTTGTCGTCTTAAGTTAAGCTAAGTCAGAAATCAAACTCGCTTTCCACGCGGAACCCTCTTCTTAATACGGTTAAGCAGATAATTCCGCATTGATCAGATTAAAATCATTTTTGTGACAAATCACTTATTTTATTCAAAATAAAACTCTTTAAAATATAATTATTAATCCTAATCTTATTAGAATTAAAAAGGACCTTCTAGATATTCTAGAAGATTTAAATCAATCCTAATAACTTTAGGAATAATAATTAATAGACCCTCCTCTAAATCATTGGGCCACATATCAAAATTCATTTCGGGCCAATTTAATTTAATCCATAACTTCCTCATTATTCATCGGAATTAGGCTTATAATATATCGTTGGAAAGTTTTTTTCGAGCCCAATCCTACTACACTATTTATTGGACCTTTATCATAGACCAAACTAAATTGGACTATCTATTTTCATAAATAGAGTGTAAGAAGAAAAATTTTCAAAAACAGAAAGAGAGATATTTTAATAAAAACAACCACATCACTAGGCTTTTCACACTTTCTCTTTGTTCGATAATCAAATGACGTGAAAGGTATTCATCACTGGGTTTGGTTTTGGGGAGACACATTTGGGTGTCTATAATATGGTTCCAAACGACATTATATGACCCTGAGATGTATTCCTTAAGATCTCAAGTCTTTTTGACATCGGGCCCCGAAACCTTCGAAATTTCTCAAAAAGCGTGAATATTAGCCTTCAATTTTGGAATTTTTTTACTTTTTTTCGTCCGAAAAAAAATTGCCAAAATTTATACCATGTACCCTATTATCCTCCGGGAGTCCAATTGGGTGGGTGGAACCATCCAATCAGCCTTTAAACGACTAATTAACCGGTTTACAAATTGCACCGATTTCATTAACTACAGGCTACCACGAACATTTACGACAAAAATAATGATCACATATGGTTCCAAACAACATTATATGACCCCGAGATGTATTCCCTAGAAATTCGAGACTTTGACACCGGGCCTCGAAGACTCCAAAATTTCTCAAAAAGGTGGATATTAGTGTTTAATTTTTGAATTTTTTGACTTTTTGTCGCCCAGAAATAAAAATTGCCGAAATGTTTATCATGATCTCTAATAACCTCCGGGAGTCCAATTGCGTGGATGGAACCATTCAATTTTCCTTTGAAAGGTCAATTTACTGGATTACAACTTGCACCGATTTCATTAACTCAATCCTACCACAAACATTTATGACGAAAAATAATTATCATATATAGTTCCAAACGACATTATATGACCCCGAGATGTATTCTCTAATATCTTAAGTCTTTTCGACATCAGGCCCCGAAACCTTCGAAATTTCTCAAAAAACGTGGATATTAGCCTTCAATGTTGGAAATTTTGGACTTTTTTTCCGCCCGGAAATAAAATTGCCGAAATATTTACCATGGTCCCTAATAGCCTTCGGGTTTCCCATTGGGTGGGTGGAACCTTCCAATTCGTATTTAAACAGCCAATTTATCGGATTACAACTTGTACCAATTTCATTAACTCAAGCCTACCACGAACATTTATGATAACATATAATGATCATATATGGTTCCAAAAAACATTATATGACCCTGAGATGTATCTCTTAAAATCTCAAGGCTTTTCGACACCGGGCCCCGAAACCTCCAAAATTTCTCAAAAAACGTGGATATTAGCCTTCAGTTTTCTAATTTCTAGACTTATTTTCGCCCAGAAATAAAAATTGCGGAAATGTTTAACATGGTCCTTAATACCCTCTGGGAGTCCAATTGGGTGGGTTGAACTGTCCAATTTGTCGTTAAACGACCAATTTACCGGTTTACAACTTGCACCGACTTCATTAACTCAAGACTACCACGAAAACTTATGACAAAAAATAATGATCATATATGGTTCCAAATGACATTATATGACCCCGAGATGTATTCCCTAAAATTTCAAGACTTTTCAACATCGGGACCCGAAACCTCCAAAATTACTCAAAAAGCGTGGATATTAAACTTCAATTTCGAAATTTTTTGACTTTTTTTCTTCCGAAAATTAAAATTTCCAAAATGTTTACCATGGTACCTTATACACTCCGGGAGTCCAATTAGGTGGGTTGAACCATCCAATTTATTTGCCTTTAAACGGCCAATTTACCGATTTACAACTTGCACTTATTTCATTAACTCAAGCCTACCACGAACATTTATGACAACATATAATGATCATATATGGTTCCAAACGGCATTACATGAACATGAGATTTATCCCCTAGAATTTCAAGATTTTTTGACAACTGGCCCCGAAACCTTCAAAATTTCGTAAAATGCGTGGATATCATACTTCAATTATGGAATTTTTTGACTTTTTTTCGCCCAAAAATAAAAATTGCCGTAATGTTTACAATGGTCCCTAATACCTTCCGGGAGTCCACCTGGCTAGGTGAAACCATCCAATTTGCCTTTAAACAGCCGAGTTACCGGTTTACAACTTAAACCGATTTCATTAACTCAAGCCTTCAACGAACATATATGACAACAAATAATGATCTTATATGGTTCCAAACGACATTATATGACCCCGAAATGTATTCCCTAACATTTCAAAACTTTTCAACATAAGGCCCTAGAACCTCTAAAATTTCTCAAAAAACATGGATATTAGACATCAATTTTTGAATTTTTAAACTTTTTTTCGCCCGGAAATAAAAATAGGCTAAATGTTTACCATGGTCCCTAATATCCTCTGGGAGTCCAATTGGGTGGGTGAAACCATCCAATTTGCCATTAAATGGCCAATTTACCGATTTACAACTTGCACCGATTTCATTGATTTAAGCCTACCACGAACATTTATGACAACATATAATGATCATATATGGTTCCAAACGACACTATACGACTCCGAGATTAAACCCCTAAAATCTCAAGCCTTTTCGACACAGGGCCCCGAAACCTCCAAAATTTCTCAAAAAGCGTGGATAATAGCCTTCAATTTTGGATTTTTTTTAACTTTTTTTCACCCAAAAATAAAAATTGACGATAAGTTTACCATGTTCCCTAATACCCTGCGGGAGTCCGATAAGTGGGTGGAACCATCCAATTTTCCTTTAAACGGCCAATTTAACGATTTACAACTTGCACCGATTTCATTAACTCAAGCCTACCACGAACATTTATGACAACATATAATGATCATATATGGTTCCAAATAGCTTTATATTACCCCGAGATGTATTCTATAAAATCTCAAGGATTTTTCACACCGGGTTCCAAAACCTCCAAAATTTATCAAAAAGAGTGGATATTAGCCTTCAATTTTTTAATTTTTGACTTATTTTCGCTCTGAATAAAAATTTCTGACATGTTTATCATGGTCCCTAATATCCTACAGGAGCCCAGGGGTGAAACCATCCAACTTGCCTTTAAACGACCAATTTACCGGTTTAAAAGTTGCTCCGATTTCATTAAATCAAGCCTATGACCATGAACATTTATGACAACATATGATGATCCTGTATGGTTCCAAATGGTATTATATGACCTCTAGATGTATCCCCTAAAATGTCAAGACTTTTCGACACCGGACCTTAAAACCTCCAAAATTTCTAAAAAAGTGTTAATATTAGCCTTCAATTTTGGAATTTTTTTGACTTTTTTTCGCTCGGAAATAAAAAATTGCTGAAATGTTTACCATGGTCCCTAATACCCTCCGGGAGTTCAATTGGGTGGGTGTAACCATCCAATATGCATTTAAACGACCAATTTACCGGTTAATACTTGCACCGATTTCATCAAATAATCAAGCTTATCACGAACATTTGTGATAACATTTAATGATCAGATATGGTTCCAAGCAGAATTGTATGACTTCGAGATGTATCCCCTAAAATCTCAAGTCTTTTCGACACCTGAAACCTACAAAATTTCTCAAAAAGTGTGGATATTAGCATTCAATTTTGGTATTTTTTGACTTTTTTCGCCCGGAAAATGCCAAATGTTTACCATGGTTCCTAATACCCTTTGGGAGTCCAATTGGGTGGGTGGAACCATCCAATTTGCCTTTAAATGACCAATTTACCAGTTTACAACTTGCACCGATTTCATCAACTTAAGTGTTGCTTTAGAGGAATACTACAAGAGGGGGGGTGAATTGTAGTTTAAGAGAATTGAGCTAACTTTTTGCGGAAGTGAAAAAATACTAAGCTATAGGAACTCAAAGTGAACACAGAGAGATTTTACGTGGAAAACCTCTTGGCCCTAACAAGAGGAAAAACCACGACCACTTGGGATTTTAGGAAAGATTCTCCACTATAATAGGGCAAACAACCTATTACAAGCTAAAGAATCAATCTTCAAGTTCCTCTATGAACTTGAAGTTCCCAGCAGCAAGTCCCACTACTTTCTACTCTTCTCTTCTCTATTCTCTTCTTTCTCTTTCTCTTCTAACTTCTCTTAGAGTTCACTCAAACTCCCAATTCCCAAATTACAAGTCAATGATAAACCCTAGTGAAAGTAATTAAGAAAAACACTTAAATGGAATGCGACTCTTAACTCGTTTTTGAACAAGAAAGAAGGATAAAAGTATTTTTGCAAGGTGAAGTTATCCAGAAAATAACTTCGATATTTATAGGAAAATATTGCTTGGAGAAAACGCCACACTTTCCACTACTCACACCACCACTGCTGCATATCAACGCCACTACTCTACACCACTTCCAAAACTTTCAATCATGTCCTAAAAACCAGGGCACGTTGAGCCTTAAGGAAGTAGCATGTTCGTGAGTGGAGAAGACTGAATCAACAGTCAGTTGCGCAAGCTTAGGAAGTTGGTTTTGCAAAAAATATATTTTTTCCGAAAAATAAAGTATCAGTTTAAAAGATAAAATCACAAAAGATTTTCTTAAACAAACTATCCTATTTTTTTAGCAAGTCAATACTTATCCTTTTTTCAAACGCATTCCACTTAGCATTAATCCTAATTATTTTTCACTTACATAAAATCTAAAATAGAAAAATACTTCAGACTTTATGCTTCTCTAAGAAGTCTCTGCTTCAAGTCTTCTTTCCTTAGCTTCTGCTCCGAAGCTCTAGTTCCTTCGCAGGAACTCTTTAACTGATCTCTTTAACTTTTATCTCCTTGTGTTCCTTTGCCTTGAATGATTCCTGTAACTTATAAACAGACTACACGACTCACAAAATACATTAGTCCACTTGTTTGACTTGTGTTATCATCAAAACATCAAGGGCAACATTAAGCCTACCACGAACATCTATTACAACATATAATGATCATATATTATTCCAAACAGAATTTTATGACCCCCCAGATGTATTTCCTAAAGTTCCAAGACTTTGCGACATCGGGCCCCGAAATCTCCAAAATTTCTCAAAAAACGTAGACATTAGCCTTCAATTTTGGAAAATTTTAACTTTTTTTCGCCCAGAATAAAAATTGCCGAAATACTTCCCTAATACCCTCCGGAAGTCCAATTAGGTAGGTGGAACCATCCAATTTGCCTTTAAATGACCAATTTACCGGTTTACAACTTGCAATGATTTACCGGTTTACAACGACCAATTTAAATAACTTGCACCGAACCCGACTTGAACTGAAATTTACCCAAACCCGTTTTAACCTGCCAAAACCCGAATTTAACCCGACTTGTTACTAACCTGACCTGAATTCAACCCGACCCTTTCCTAACTCGACCTGAATTTAACTCACCCTGTTACAAACCCTACTGAAATCAACCCGACTTGTTATTGACCTGACCCAAATTAAACACGACTTGTTATTGACTCGACTCGAATTTTACCAGGCCCATTACTTACCTGACCAAAAAATTCAACCCGATCTGTTACTAACTCGACTCTAAATCAACATGACTTATTATTGACCCAACCTAAATTCAACCCAAATTATTCCTGACCCGATTTTCAAATTACCTTAAATGCAATTTAGACCACCTTATTATTGTTGATCAAAGCATTTTGTCTAAAAAGACCAAGTCAGTCCAGGCCAGCAAAAGAAAGGAGCATCATCCTCAAATTCAAGAGTTAAATATATATAGTATATATTTGTTTTATGGTCAAATGAGATAATTATCTTCCTAAATTATACACTATAGTTCCCTAGTATATTGCCATATACTCCCTCCGCTCCACAATGATGTTCCTCTTTTGAATCTTTGACTTTTTTAAGAAAGAGAGAATCTTCTAAATTTCTCTTAATCTATAAGAGCAAATATAGTCATGTAGGATCTAGTTTGATTCGTCTTAGTGAGTAGATTATTAATATCTAACTTTTACAATTTTTGCTAGTGTGAGATTAAAGATATTTGCGGTCAAAGATGGGTAAAATTTTGCATCGATTTGCGAAACAGGAATATCATTATGAAACGGAGGGAGTATATTATAGTCAAAGGAAATAATTAGCTTGATAAAAATGATAATTATTTATTTATAATTAGTTGAACCCGAATATGACTTGACTTGGAAATGACCCGACCTGATTGTAACTTGCAAATTATTAACTTGAACATAACCCGACTTGAATCCGAGAATGACCCGACTTAGAAATGACCAACCTGATTATAAACCGCAAATTATTAACTTGAACAAAACCCGACTTGAAACCGAGAATGATCCGACTTGAAAATGACCTGACCTGATTATAACCCACAAATTATTGATTTGAACCAAACCCGACTCAACCTCGAGAATGACCCAACCTGATTCTAACCCGCAAATTATTGACTTGAACCGAATCCGACTCGAACCCCAAAATTACCCTAACCCATTTAAACCCGAATTAAACTCGACCTATTATTCACCCGACCCGAATGTAACTCGACCTGTTATTAACCCGACCTAAACCCGACAAGAAGTATGACCCGACGTGACCCGACTCAAGCATGACCCAACCCAAAGCTGACCCGCATAGGTTATGCAATTAATCCGAATTGACCCGACCCCACTCTTACCCGACCGAAACCTGACCCGTTTATCCGAGTTCACAACTCTAGAGGTAAAGTACGTGAATGGTGTAACACGTTAACAACACGAAGAAGGAAATGGCGGTTACGTAAATAACATCAACATTAGGTCTATAGATATAAATTTTAATTTTAAAAAAAAAGCAGCAATGAGCAGACGATATCCGTAGATTAATAACGTCAGACATCCCAGCGCCTTTATTTATCTTCCTTCTGTCACTGCTGTAGACCTGTAGTGCTGTCTTACTTTCTCTCTCCTCTCCTCTCCCCTCTAAAAACATAACTTCTCTTCTTCTTCCTACTTCCACCTTTCTACTTTCTACTTCCATCTTACTTTTTCCTTAATTTCCTTCAATTTTTCATTTTAATGGAAGATCGCAAAGATAAAGAGGTACCTATTTTTAATTTCTCTTCATTTTCAGCTAATTTCAGCTTTATTTAGTTAGGTTGATCATTATTTAACTTAATTAATTGTATTTTCCCTCATTTTCCGAATGAATTTGTTGATAATACTTGTTTTGGCTATCTCTCCCACGAAAAGTCAAAACAGGAAGAACTTTTAGAGCCGAAACAATCATCAACGCTTTCACACACTCGAGCTGATTGTGCCTATTACTGACGTTTAATTTGACACACTCGAGCTGATTTTCCAAGTTTTTTCGATTTTTACTCATTATTATTATTATTTTTTTAATTATTTTTTTTCATTCACTATTTTAATTTTTTTTTTTAATAAGCATTCAATTGGTGATTTGAACATCAATCATATGGACGCTTTGACTGTTTTGAAACACTGGAGCTGATTTTGCATGTCGATTTAATTCATATTTTTTTTCGTCTAAATTAAAAAAGGATTTTTCTGGTTGGTGATGATTTTGTGACAATGAAGTTTCGAGGAATCCAACAAAATTAGCTTAGCTGTGTCACAGTATACATGACTGTGCTACTCGTTCGAAAAAATTGACTTTTCTTTTTTAAAGGATAAAAAATCTGAACTCTTATAATGGGTGGTTGTCTCTAAATTTTTAAATTCAAAGTGTAGAATGGCGAACTCGATGAGTTCATATGAGTTAGTACTCCCTCCGTCTTTTAATTATATTCCTACCTCCCATGTTGTGTGAGGAATAAATGCTAGAAATAATTTATGAAGGCATGTATAAGTCGCGGTAAAATTACTTCACTAACATTAAGAATAAACGCGCTGATGTTGCTTAATTAAATAAATAAATGAATTTGTGGATTATTGTAGAAAAGATCGCCGTAATAGGGTGTTAGATTCTGAATAGTTTATAGATTTTGAATAGTTTATAGCTTGACTGGTTCGAAGATTATGCTAGTTTATGTTGTTTCTTAATCTTATCGCTTTAATCGAATATTGGGAAAAATGGTTTGTTTAATTAGGAGGTTAAGGTGACAGCTTTTAAAGATGTATCATGGCATTCATGGGGTTATGTTATGGTTTTGATGAGTCGTGTTATGTTTTTCTTTCGGCTATTGAGAATACATTACTTCAACCGCTCCTACTTGAATAATATTATGTATTGCAGCTTACTTTGGCAATTAATTGTTGGCTAGTTAAGCTATTTGTATTGGCTATCTTGTCTATCTATATTGGTTCTTTAAGTTAACTTGTAGTGTTGGCCGTTTATAAAGATATTTGGTAAACTTAGTTGTTAGGTGTTAGTGTAATATGGAGTACAATACAATGCAAATTGACCAACTTTTTTGGATCAAATGCCCCTACAATAAGCTATTCTTTCTCTATACTCATTTTTGTCGAGTTTGTCAGCTTGCTAACAAACCATTTTAAATTTGTTTGTTTTTTGCCCAAATGTATGTAATAGCTGAAAAGCGAAAACCATTTACCTAACATGATCATTGTATATTTGTATGCTATTTGTCACTCTGTGAATCTGTGATTCTATTGCAACAAGTAAAATGTTGATGAACTATGAAACATTGGAATTTGCTTTGATACTATGAAACAAAGTTATGTATCAATGTATCATAGGGATATGTTATTATTGTGCCTTTCCAAGTTTTTTTTTTTCTCCTGATATCATTAAAATCTGTACTGAACTTGTGATTCTTTTTTCTTCTGTCTCCCTTTGTATTTATTTATATGGAGCACTGATGTTTGTGGGTTGTTGGGACATGTTGGCTAAATTGCTGTTGGCTAAATTGCTGAAACTTCTTTTTATGCTTTTAAGGTTTCTTGAGGATTTAAAAACATAGGGTTCATCATTGTTAAAAATTCTTTAAATTTAATTATTCATTAGAATATGATTATAGTCTTGATCGTTGCAAATTTGACATCAGAAATTATTTTCTTGATCAGAGAAATGCGCCCTGGTTATCTGTGCCACAATTCGGAGATTGGGACCAGAAGGGACCATTGCCAGATTACTCCCTTGATTTCTCAAAAATCAGGGAAATGAGGAAACAAAATAAAAGAGATCCTTCAAGGGCTAGTTTGGGTAATGAAGAAGATTTCATCAATCCAACTGCTCCTGCTAACAACAAAGTAAACGATGACGAACAGCAGCATTTCAATCAAAACCACTCTCCAACTGTAAGATTTTGCTCAAATGGCTTTATCTAGTCGTTTTAACATGCAGCTGTCCGAGTTGTTTAGACTTGCTAGATCATACTTTTTGGCATTAATGTTCGTTTATCTACTTTTATATTACAAAAAGGTGTCTAATTATAATATATTTTGATGTGGCTTCTTGAACGGGAGTGATCAGTTAAGAGGACAGTTCCATCATTAAAGAAACTTAGCATGAAAATGGCATTCATATGGTTGGATGCTTAATGACCTTAATCAATAACTGTAAAACAGTACAAGCATGTGGGCCTTGAGTATGCAACTTGGAGCAATAAAAAAGAAAATACTTTGGCATTATATTGAATGTAGAGATTCACATTTTGCAGCAAAAAAACCCGCCATTATTTCATCATGCATGCATATATTTGACAATAATGCGTCCCGATTTGGTGATTCTTTGGTGTTTGATATGCTTCAATCTTTTTTACGTGACAAATTGTAGTTTAACTTTACTTTGAATGTCAAGGTTATTGTTTGCTCTGGTATATAACCGTGAAACCCGTAGGTAATGCCATAATGGTGGCCTGACTGGCCTCCAATAATTAATAAAGAATTAAAGGCAATGTGTAAATAGTGGGTTTGGGCCGTGGGGTTTAGTGGTGTGCCTAAATCTAACCCTTTTTTGTGAATGATTTTCTTGAGAGCTGGTTGGTATATTAACTACAAAAGCATGGTCCTTGTTGAGTTATGATCAGTGACCCAATTGTCATGTGACTGTACCCGATGAATGAGGGAATCACAGTTTTAAAACACAAACATGTTACTTCATGTGTTTTGTATTGGCAAGATGGCAACTATTATCTCACATGATTTGTACTAGTTAATTGGATTTCTTCCCAGCATATGTGGATTCAGAAGTCTCATGCAGTCGTGCTATGCATAAATTTGATTCAAGTATATGTGGCTCTTGCTTGTTATGATGTTTTCGCATTGCTTAAATGAGATTTTGCATCACCTTGGCAATCTTATGTTCATTTGGACTATGCTAACAAGTGTCTATATCAAGTTATCAATTGTTAATGCTGCATGTAGATCAGCTATTTTGTCATCATCAATAAGATCGGATCTGGTACAAGATTTTTTAAGGGTTTTTGCATTAAAAATTCATTTGTGATAGAGTGGGAAACTGTGGTATCCGTCGTTGATGAACTAAAATCTATATTTGATTTCTGTTAGTATTAAATCGTTTATGTACAAGATAACAAGAAAGGAAAGATCAAGACCGCAGACCATATGTTTTGATGCTTATAATAATGTTCATGTTTGTGGTGCTGGACTTGGTTCTTAAAAATCAACCTCTTCATCTATAAATTTATCAATAATTTATTTACATTTTTTTTCTTTAATTTCAGCCGAGAAAGAGCTTCCTCAGCTACTTCAACTGCTGTGTAAGAGCCTAAGTGCTGGAGACGAAATCCAAGTGCTACTATGCTGATGTATGCAGACCCTGTATCTAAATCTTATTATCCAGCTGCTTCCTGATCCTCTACTTTTCTTTGGCTTTTCACACGGCAATGGCCTGTTTTTCGGTTGTATTTTGTACTATCCTCTTGGCCAAATGAACTGTCTTCAAGAGTTCACTTCAAAGCAAGAAGTGGAATTTGCCCTTCATATAAATGTTTGTTTCTGACCTTAAGTAGTCTTATCTTATTTGTTCCAGCCAAAAAACCGGAAACAATTTGTCAAATATCAGTCTGAATGTATTATGGAGTGTAGACGCGATTGTTGGCTCAACTTGTATAATGTGTTAAATTTGTCAAGTAATTCATTAAATCACGGGTCGTCTTTTGCCCTTTTGTAAGTTGCTGTTGTCACCTTCAACTTGTTGTGTAACACCCGAGCGTGAGGCGTTTAAAGTTCGAAGAATTTACTGTCGATCAAGTTTAGTTGGCTTGACAATTTTGGCACATATCTTGTGATGCTAAGACTTTCCTATATGAATATGATATTTTCCTGGCTTTTTTGGTTGGCTTGACATTTTTGGCAATTATCTTGTGATGCTAAGTCTTTGCTCCCACAAATCAAGTAGCAACATTAAACAATACAACCTCCAAAGTTAATGTCATTTAATTTGTCCATTATTTGCCAAGGAAATATCAGTCGCTACTCACAACTGGTCCTTGTTTAGTCAATTGTACAAGATATAAAAATAAAATTTATTTAAAAAAAACCACATTGCTCGTTAGAAATGAATGGAGGGTAGATTTATTCAAAAAAAAAAAAGAAGAAAAAAAAAATTGAATGGAGGGTAGATGATGTATAATCTTCTCAACTATTCACGGTATACAATCTATACGATTATATAAGGTATTATTTCAATCGAAGATTTGGTTTACTATGAGTCTATAGCACAAAATTTTATATAAGTGAACAATATAAAATAATTGATTGCTAGAAACTAGTTTTATGAGATGTTATTCAATTTAGAGTTGTCAATCTCTGACATGACACGACAATATGGTCTAAACTGGCGTGACACGAACACGAAGTTAGTGAGAGAAAACATGAAGTCAACACGACACGAAATCAACTCGAACACGACCCGTTTAGATAAAGTGGTCAAATTATGCAATTATCTTACATTTTACATAGTTTTTGATAAATTTTATGAATAACACGAAATTGACACAAGATCAAACACGAACACGACATGACACGACTTTTTGCCAGCTCTAGCATTCATTATGATGCGATTCCAAATCTTCAAAAGAATATTACTTCTACGCCCATTGAACTTGGGCAAAGGAGATTTTTTAAGCTATCTTGTAGATATAATACGGCTAAGGATGATGACAAGCAATCTAGCATGATCCTGAATGAACATACTATTCGAAATAAAAGAACGTATCTCATAAGTTGTACTCACTATTCAATTCGTTAAGCATGAATCAAAAGAATATGGTGTAAATTTTAAAGTTAAAAAATAGTACTCTCTCCGTCCTTAAGTTACATTCATTCTTTTAGCATTTAATATAGAGGACTACGAATGTAATTTAAGGACGGATGGAGTAGAGTTTTGATATTGAAAAGAGAAAAAGAGAGGAAAGTGATCCACGAGTAATTATTATAAAACTTAGGATTCTCGATTCTCCAAATCATAGTTATTCCCCCTAATATTAAAGTACTGATTTTTATTTATTTTAAATAAAGTAGTAAAATGGCTAGTGGGAGCACAATCAATCCAGCTACATTACAATTAAGTACAGTTTGTAATTGCTGTACTTCGTATAACAAAGAATACAACGATAGTGATTGTTTTGTGGACTGTGATTAGTGTGTTACTTGAGTCACTTTCTCATTTGGTTTAACAAAATCAAACCTTATCATACGGTATGCTCGATCCATCTAAAATTGATAAACGTACTCATACCAATTTGATACGTTCAAATTGTTCACTGATTTAGATAAAGTTGTCACATTTCCTAAATATGAAGTGAATTAAACAGGAGAGGGGAAGAAAACAAACCAATTATAAAGAAAGGAAGTGTAGTATAAGGATTAAGGAGTTGATCACTAAGTAGATCCGTGTAAAAATAAAAAATGAAAAAGAAGAGGAAGTTTGTATTGACACTTGGCCAAATCAACAAATACAAAACAGCTAGTCTTGTAAAATTGCTGCTGTTATTACAAATTACAAGCACTACTCCCTGGTAAGTTTACAAGGCAATAGCACCAAATACTGCAATATATGAAGATTGGTTACAGCCTTGTCAAAACGAAGAAAAAAAAAATTCATACTATAACATCGAGTAAGAAATATGATTAAGAGTGTGCATAATTCTAACCGCTCATGACGTTCCTAAAACGTATAAGGAACAAACAATATCACAACCAGATGAACAAAGATTATGTTAAAAGTTCTTAGTCTAATTATCATCGCAGTACTCTATATACAGCATTGTAAGAAAGAAAAACACGAGCACAACCACCCATGGGACAAAAATTCCAGCTATCCACTGGCAGGGCCTTGACCTTTGTTTTGATATACTGATTCTAGACACTCCTTTGCTCGGTAAACCTTCGATTGGAGGTAAAAGCTCCCTTGTTTGGCGTTCCTCTCAAACAAAACATCATATTTCTGCACAAATGAATGATAATCATTTACATAGAATCACAAAAGATACAAGAAAATGAAACAATTATAACCAAGAGGTGTGGACATACTTTCAAAATATCTTCCCAGGCTGCATTCTCAGGAACACCAAGAATTTGCCTGGCTTCTTGCTCTGTGATGGCTTTACTTGCTTTACGTACAGTATTCTGCATTGCTTCTTGAGCAGCACCAGTTTTCGAGGCATCTGCAATACAGGAGCTAGTGAGTGATAGAATAGAAGCAACTAGTATCTTTACCTTATTGGCCTGTGCATACATACACATGATGCAAGAATAGAAGACATTGTAGCACATAATTATCAAATAAAAATTCAAGTGTTTGATGTTTAATGTTCCAAATTACAGTTTTCTATTTCTTCTGAAAGCTAGTTAAGGCCCTTAAGCCTTACATCCACACCATATCTTGTTAATTTCATATTGTTAGTCCCTAATGCAACGAACATACACACTCTTCATCCAATCTAGGTACATCCTTGTATATTGAATATAATAAAAGTGGTATCAAAACCTTGGCAGTGTCAAGGGCCAAAAAAAAGAAGGTAAGATGAACAATTAACATTCAAATGAAACCAGAGAACGATGAAAGTAAGGATGGTGTAGTAGACTAATAAGAAAATTTGGAGAGAGAGCTAAAGTAGCCTATGTGATAAAAAAAAACACCAAGCCAGCAACACAAGATCGAACCAAAAGTTTTTATTTCATAGGATGATTGCTGATATGGGCACCAAAATAAGTAGGAAAAAAAAAAAGCTGACTTGGTGATGGCAAAAGACACATAAAAAAGAGCAAATAACCCATCTAAATCAGTAAAGAACTTGGGTCCCACTAAATTTTATTGTTAAGATCAAGGCTTCTAGCCCAGCAACTTCAAAGAGAGAGGACAAAAAAAAATCCATCTCATCAAATGAAAAGGGGTAAAAGAGGGTAAACCTAGCACATATCAAAATCAAGAAAAAAAAAACAGATTGAAGCACTAAATATCACCACTCAATTTATTTAAGGATTTCAAGAACACCATGAGCCGTAATGACAGAGAGTAGTACTAGGATGGGTGACCTCCTAGGCAGTCCTCATGTTGTTTCATGTAGCCAACCCAACTTATAAGATTAAGGTGTTCAAGCAGCAGCAGCAGCAGAGAAGGAGAGTAACAAGGGTTGAGAAAAAGAAAATATGAGGCTCACATACCTCAAATCAAACTTGGGGGGTCTCAAGGTTACTGCCTAATGTTCCTTTAAAAAAAAAAAACAGAGCTTAAGTGATGTATGAGAGGAAATTCTTTCATTTTACAGTTTACACATAAGTGAAAAGTATAAAATTAAAGTTTATGGGGGTCCTACACAACCTTTCAATATTACCTGAAGTCTATCTATATAATATGAACCACAAATACACAGAGCATGTGGATATTAATCAAACAATTCCATTTCAAAGGTAACAACTTACATGGATGATGGATCTTACTCAGTCAATTCCATTTCAAAGGTTACAACTTACATGGATCTTATTAGTAACAACTTAAAATGGTAATTGGTAAAGCCATATGGTTCTAAAAGTAAATTTTTACAATAAAAAATCACGAGAACTATTATTTATTGTCTCAATTAAAAGCCACTATTACATGTAAAAGACTAATCAAGCCAAAATTCTAGTGAACTTTAAATGCTACAAAGCAACCTTCTAAAATCTATCGTTGGAACTAGAATAAAAAATGACAACAAACACATATGGCCTTCACAAACCCATATCCAATAATGAGACTCAAATTACCAAGGCCTTTCAAGTTCAAGAATAGCTAGAAAAGAGGGGGGGGGGGGGGGGGGGGGGGGATTAACAGGGAGACTCCCAGGGTCATCAAAGGAGTTATACATACACGCATTAAAGGCTATTACACTAAAAAGTACAATTAACAGGTTCATTTTATTTCATCAGGGACAGTAATGGGAAATTGTTTGCTGAATCTGGAGCTTTAATAACATCTAAAAAGTCTTCAAAAGCCACCTAGGACCCTAATGACCCTCTGGCTTCAGACGATAATAAACATCAAGTTTAATGAAATTTGAGTGTAGTTTATAAAGATGCACAAGGAATAAGGGTAACCTGAAAGCTGAACCAAAAACTGGGTTACTACAAATTTTGTGAGAGACCCAGATTTGTCTGCTGAACAAACTGATAAATTTTAGACCAAATCTGTCTCAACCTGACCGAACCAAAACCAATTAAATTAAAATAGTAATATGAGATTTCATCTTGACAATATGCCTTCAACTATTACTATTGTTAGATATCCCTTGGGTATTATTGGACTCTCATTTATATGGTTGAATTTCTCTATAAATGACTGCATAAAATGACTAGCTATTCAATGTAGGTTGAGGTAAGGTCAGAAAATATTGTACAAAGGTCGTCTCAACATAACATAATCTGAAATTATAAATTCTGACCAAATCGGACACATCCATTAGCCGATTCCACATAAAACCTAAGTACTCAAGCATTATTAAGATTTTATTCAATAATACAATATTTGTCAATATTTTAACCCCAAAATCTATCATCTTAAGAGTCGATTAATCATGTTTGGGAAACTATATCAGCCCATTTTAAACACAAAGCAAAATTTGTTAACAAACTGTGGAGGAAAGTAAAAAAATGTACTTTTGGAACTCACAGCTAGAAGTAAATAATAGATCTTGGCAGACTCAAATCTCTTCTGAAAATTGTAAGGGTTCCTTATTAGCCAAATAAAACATACCCCTTTTACAAGTTAGCAACATACGCATTGGAACCCATTTGAAGACTGACAAAAAAAAACTCATGAAAAAGTATGTGACCCAATTATTATAAGTTATGTTCATATTTTGTATCCAATGTCTATCATCATCAAAGAGGCATTTAATCTTGTTTTAGAATATACATCAGCCCATCCAAAAAACAAGGTGAAAAATTGTCAACAAAAATGGGAGGAAAGCTGAACAGGTGCCCAGGTACTCAGGTAGAACTTACATCTAAGAAGTAATGATACTATACGTACATGGTCTTGGTAAATCCTATGACTCCTGTAGTACTATGAGGCCCTCCCAATTTGTATACATATATTAATCATAACATGGACTAAAGACAAATGCTATATGGCCAATTCATAAATCTTTTCAAAAATCAAACATGAATTGTTGTTCAAAACAAATTTCCATATGACCTTAATGATATTGTATACATAAACTATACAACAGCAGCTACTGCCAAATTGTTTCAACGGCATATAAATCAATTGTCATATTTGCATGAGGCAGTAAAAGTACCAATCAAAATTTTAGAAAAAATCTAAACAGGAGGTCATAGAAAATTTTGGGTAATGAACATTGCGCTTCCAATTTATGTGGATCAGAGCACTTCTCTATCCATAGCTCCCATCATTTACTTCATTTTGTTTTATTATGCTACATACCACAATCAGGGAGAGGGAAAAAGGGGTGAAATAAGAAATATGAGATTATCTAAAAGTCCTCAAATATGGTAGAGTTGGCTTGAAAAATATCAATCAACCAAAAGGTTCAGAGCTGATTCAATTAGAATGTAAAAGCTTGATTAGTCATGCTAAATAACTTTTAAAGATACACACTTTTCCAAAGAGGGCTTAAGGAAAAAAAAGAAAAAAAAGAGGGGGGGGGGGGGGTAAATACAATAATTATAGAATCCATGGACTGAAATGCACAAGCCTTACAGTTTGTTACACGTAGGCTCCATTTGGTTAGATGGAAAACATTGTTCAAGGTAAAACACAACTGTAATATTTGTTCTTCTCTAATTGAACCCTTGAAAGAATAGGAAATTGGAAATGGAAGGGGATAATAGATGGGAGTAGAGAAAAGGAAGGTGAGAAGTATGGAGGAATGACTTCCCTTCGTTACGAAAGGACAATGGTTCCTACATTTGCGAGAATTGTTTTTCACCCCTTTCCTGTTTACCACCCAAACTTACATTGAAACATCTTCACATTACCCTTCTTCACTCATCTTAAACTCCTTAAGATCATTAAATTCCTCACTATCTCCTCCCCCTTCTCTTCTTAATGAACTTATCTATAAAAATCACCAAGAGAATAACTAAGAAACCCACCAAGCTCGGCCCATTCGATTGCCACAGCCAAAGTTTTAGACTTCAGATAATCATCCCATCAATATTCATAACTACAATACTACATGATCCAAACAACTAGTTACAAGAAACATCATCATTTAATTATAACCCCAATTAACACCAAATAACTAATACAAACATAACCCCAATTAATTCACCCTTTAAAAATCAATACCCATTTGTGCTATAGAACTCCCAAAGAGTCCCAACTAATAACACCCAAAATTTGTCACATAATTGTATATCATCAATTCAAATAAAACCCCAATAAATAAAAAAATTAACATATGATCAAACAGCTGGGATTTGATGATAATCGGAAACATGCTAAATAAATTAATTTTTTTACAAAAATGAAGAAACATACTAGCAATAGCTTGTCGATAAGCTTGGGCAACAGCCCTAACTAATATCCCAGAACCCATCACAAGAATTTGGGCAAGAATTCTTGAAGCCTGCATTCAAACAATCAAATTAATCGTAATCAGATTTAAAAAAAAAAAAAAAAACCCACAAAATAAAATTAGTAATTAAATTGGGAAATTAACCTACCATTGCACGTTTTCTGTAAAAGATACTTGAAAGTTGTTATCTTGTAATATTATTCTGGTTGATTGAGTTAGGGAGATTGAAGAAAGTGGAAAATGGAAAGGTGAGCTGATTTTAGGAGAGAGAAAGGAGGCGGAGAACAAAGATGGCAATGACACAGACGCAACGAACTGACCAATCGAACCTTCTCGATACTCTTTCTTTCTCTTTTCTTTCTTATTATTATTTACTTTTTTATTTATTTATTTATTTATTTAAATGGCGGTTTTGACAGAACCACATGATTAGAGACGATAAATATTTAGCTTGACCAAACCTTAACATCAAACCTCATGCTCAAACCCATAAAAAAGAAGCGGATTTTTTGGGTCAAAATGAGTGTTATGTTTTTTGTGTGTATAAAACCACAAAAGCAAGTTATGAAAATCGATCTAAAATCACTTGAAATCAGGAGGAAAGCTTCACTTAAGCTATCCATCACTCTCGTCAAAGCTTGTGATATTTTTATTTTTTTATTTTTTTACCTCTCACATGACACACCCAAGTAGTTGCATTTTAAATAGGACGGAGTTAGGTTGGGCCAAGCTGACACAATTACTCAATTAGGCATGTAAACTCAAGTCGTGCACTAGCTGTATGCCTGTATTTATGAAAGATCAACATGAGACTAATTTGTTACAAGACTTACAACTTCTTTTTAGACTCAATTCATACGTGACTCACTTGAGCACAAAATATGCTAGCATGATATGTGCCAAATTTTACACAAGAGTGTTCAAAATTACCCTTCCTAACTAATAGACAAAACGAGTATTAAATTATTTTATTTTATATTACAAGTTTGAATTACAACCAATGTTTTTTTTTGGAATGTTGGGGGTCCAAAGTATGATTTAAAGACAAATTTTCATGGAATGTTGGGCATGTTTAACTTTATTGAAAACCCTAAAAATTAATAAGAGATAACACAAATCGGAAATAATCAAAGCATAGCATGTTAAGCTTGATTTTATAACCTTAAGGTCAAGGTCAAATTCTTCAAACTGCAGGTGCTTGAGGTGAGGATCATTTACCTAATATCAAGGGTTATATGGTGAGTCGTTTATGAAATGGATACAAGATGACCTTAATATACCTCAAATTATAAGTTGAAGTTTTCCGGTTTGTAGGAATAACGTCCACACACACTATAAGGCTTTTCAGCTTGTGAAAAGCCTGATAGCCCTATATCATGTATGTGTATGTTATCTGCTGCTACACTTAGAATCAAAGTCGTCAAGGCACGCCTTTCACCTTGGAAACAATACTGATAGGTTATCAAAACAGACAACATAACAGGCACCATAGTAGTGCTGAAGAGTCTACAATCTTTAAACTCAGAGGCTAGGTCAAATACATGATACCAGTAAAAAAAGGGAGCAAAAATAATTGCTCCATCTTGATTGAAATCATTTGTTATCATGGTCCAAAACTGGCTGGAAAGCGCATTATACAGAACAAACCTAATGCTATTCACAGTTGATGCCTTCAAACTTGGGGTAAGGAAAAAATCCTTGCGATGTACTTCGTATTTATTAATCTGCTAACTCAAAATTTTCCCTTCTATACAACCTCATTGGCAATGGCAACAAATTATATTTCTCACTGCACAGGGCGATCACAGCAAACATGAATCAAGAATGCGAACAATACGCCACATGAGAAGTGCTTCCTGTGTACACCCCCCCCCCCCCCCCCCCCCCCAACCCCCCAAAAATAAATAAATCCCCAAGAAAAAAAGAATATAACATCTTTTTCCAGTAAATGTTAAAATTTCTGCTATTTAGTGGAAGTTACCCCGCCTCTTTTGTTGCAAGCACGCAACTTCATTAGAAATGCTGGCAAAGAGCGGCAAATATGCTCTACCAACTGAAGGGGCTGTATTTGTATGTGCTTCTCATATTGTCAAAAACAATCACTTCTAGGAAAGGGCAAATTCCACTTCTTACTTTGAAGTGAGCTCTGAGGATCAGGAAGCATCTGGATAATTAAGAAGATTTAGGTACAGGGTCTGAATACATCAGCAGTGTAGCGCTTGGATTTTGTCTCCAGGGCTTAGGCTCTTACACAGCAGTTGAAGTAGCTGAGGAAGATCTTTGTCGGCTGCAATCAACAAGAAAAAAATGTAAATAAATGATTGATAAAGCAAAAGATGTAAAAGTTGATATATGAACATTGTTATAAGCATCAATACATATGGTCTGCTGTCTGGATACCAGGTTTAGAGTTTAATACTAGCAGAATTCAAACATAGATTTGGGTTTATCTGCGATGGATGCCACAGTTTCCCACTCTATCACATATTTTTATAATGCAAGAACCCTTGATAAATCTTGTACCAGATCTGATCTTATTACTGATGACAAATAGCTGATCTACATGCAGCATTAGCAATGATAATTAGATATAGACTTAATTATTAACATATTCCAATTGAACATAAGATTTCCCAGGTGGTGCAACATCTCATTCAAGCAATGTGAATACATCATAAAAAGCAAGAGCCAGATATACTTTGATCAAATTCATGCATAGCATGACTGCATAAGACTTCTGAATCCCCATATACTGAGGAAGAATCCAATTAACTAATACAAAGCATGTGAGATAAATCAAAATAGTTTCCATCTTGCCAATACAAAATACATGAAGTAACATGTTTGTGTAGTAAAACTGCAATTCCCTCATTCATCGGGTAGACGGGTACATTCAAATGACAACTGGCCACTATGACAACTGGCCACTTACATTCAAATGACAACTGGTCACTGACCAAAAGGACCATACTTTTGTAGTCTACATCAACCAGTTCTCAAGAAAATGTTTCAGAAAAAAAGGATTAGATTTAGGCACACCACTACTCCCCTCGGCCCAAACCCACTATTTGTACATTGCCTTCATTAATTATTGGAGGCCACCTACGGTTTCATGGGCATATACCAAACAAACATAATATTAACCTTGACATTAGAAGTACAGTTAAACTACAAATTGTCACAGTAAACAAGAATGAAGCATATCAAACACCAAAGAAGCACCAAATTGGGAAACATTATTGTCAAATAGATGCATGCATAATGAATTAATGACTGGCTTTTTTGCTGCAAAATGTGGATCGTTACAATCAATGTTATTGCCCAAGTATTTTCTTTGTTATTGCTCCAAGTTGCAAACTCAAGGCCCACATGCTTGTAGTGTTTTACAGTTATTGATTAAGGCCATTAAGCATGCAACTATATCAATGCCATTTTTATGCTTAGTTTCTTTAATAATGGAACTGTCCTCTTAACATAAAACAACTAGATAAAGCAATTAGGCAGCCTTTTGTAACATAAAAGTAGTTAAACGAAACATTAATGCCAAAAAGTATGATCTAGCAAGTCTAAACAACCAGGACAGCTGCAAGTTAAAGCAACTAGATAATGCCATTTGAGCAAAATCTTACAGTAGGAGCGTGGTTTTGATTGAATTGCTGCTGTTCTTCATCGTTTACTTTGTTATTAGCAGGAGCAGTTGGATTGGTGAAATCTTCATTATTATCCAGACTAGCCCTTGAAGGATCTCTTTTATTTTGATTCCCCATTTCTCTGATTTTTGAGAGATAAAGAGAGTAATCTGGCAATAGTCCCTTATGGTCCCAGTCTCCTAATTGTGGCACAGATAACCATGGTGCATTTCTCTGATCAAGAAAATAATTTCCGGTGTCAAATTTGCAACGATCAAGACTATAATCATCTTCCAATGAATAAAGTTAAGGGAATTTTAACAGTGATGAACTCTACATTTTTAAATCCTCGAGAAACCTTAAAAGCATAAAAAAAGATCAGCAATTTAGCCAACATATCCTAACAACCCACAAACATCAGCGCTCCATATAAATAAATACAAAGGGAGAGAGAAGAAACAAGACTCACAACAAATTTTAATGATATTATGAAACAAAAAACTTGGAGAGGTGCATTAATAAACATATCCCTATGATACACTGATATTTAACTTTGTTTCATAGTATCAAAGCAAATTTCAATGTTTCATAGTTCATTAACATTTTAATTGTTGCAATAAACTCAGGAGTGACAAATGACATACAATGACCTTGTTACGTAAATGGCTTTTGCCTATTAGCTTTTGGAAAAATTGCTAAAAATAATACAACCTTTGGCCCATTCTTTTTTAATAATACAACCTTTGGATTATTTTGTAATAACACAACCTTTAGGGGATGTTCATTTTAAACAAGATAAAATCACATTTTCGTTGGACTTTGAGGTTAAGAAAGGGGAGGGATGAGTTTTTGGTGGTGGGGATGAGGAAGGGTGTAATATCCCCTACCCTTCTCCCACCTCAAAACTCACTGAAAATTCGATTTAATCTTGTTTGGAATGAACACCCCCTAAAGGTTGTATTATTATAAAATAATCAAAAGGTTGTATTATTAGAAAAGAATGGGACAAAGGTTATTATTATTAGCAATTTTTCCTTAACTTTTTCATGTGGTTAAACAACCAGCAGTTATTATAGATTTCAGTGAGTTTCAGCTCAATAAATACGGAAATATAGAGAGAAAATAACTTTTTGTAGTGGCTTTCAGCATTCTAGTTTTTAACCAAAAAGTAAGTCATTTTGTTTAGTACTCCATAACACCTAACAACTAACTTCACTAAATATCTATATAAACAGCCAACACTGCAAGTAACTCAAGAAACCAATTCAATATAGATAGCCAATACAAATAGCTAAAATAGCCAACAATTAATAGCCAAACACAGCTACGATACTTGTATTAGCGGTTGAAGTAACAGAAAAAGATAACAAGACACATCAAAACCATAACATATCCCCATGAAGGCCATGATACATCTTAAAGCTGCCACCTTAACCTCCTGAATCCTGATTAAACAAACTATTTTTCCCAGCTAATACAAGAAACAATATTTGATTAAAGCGATAAGATTAAGAAACAACATAAACTTGCATAATACCAGTTAAGCTATATAAACTATTTAGAAGCACTGGATGATACAAATACAGCTTTTGATACAGAAAAGAGTATCGTGATACTGACCTTTGCTTTGAGTTTCTTTTATGCATGGGATGCTACAATATAAAAGGGGGCAGTTGACTTCACTGCTTCATACATTCAAGGCACGTTCTCCCTGCTTCAGATTGACTCACATGTGAACCTCATCTTTAAGACAGGAGACAAGCCAAAGAGCCTTGTCAATATTTCTCATCAGAAACTAAGTGAAAGACCTGAAGCAGCTAATCATCCATTAGATGTAATTGATGTCCAAGCAAACATCTGATAGGCACTCATAAAAGGGCCAACTACTTATCTGCAAGAACTTCAAACTTTATAGCGTAAACAGCACATAACTGAGTGCTTGACTGCTTGGGCTTGTGCAGTATACAAAATATTGAAGATATGCATCCAACTGCTATGCATTGATGCACTCAGATGCCTCATTCTAGTTAAGCAGCCACCTGAATATCCATATTTGTACTAGCTGGCAACTTTCTTTTGGAAGGTGATATACTCACTTCAACCTTCCCTAATGCCATTTGTTTTTTAATCTGCGAGGCTTCATCTGGCATTCCAGCTTTCACCAGACACGACAGCAAAGATTTTACAGTAATGTCATCCGGATTACACTTAACTGATAGCATCCTATTAAAAATCTTAATAGCTTCCACCAATCTACCCTTCATACAGTGGCCAATGATAAGAATGGTAAACGTATACTTATCATGCTTGCACCTTCTCTCCTCCATCTCAGATACAACTTGATTTGCCTCATCAACCTTCCCTGCTTTGCAGAGTCCATCAATGACTGGATTGTACATAAAGGGTTGAGGAATAATATCATTTCTAAACTTCAATTGCCTTACAAGATTACAAGCTTCTTTCACTCTATTTTCCTTGCATAAAGCTATAATAAGAATAGAAAACGTATATTTATTTGGGAACAGCTTCCTATCAACCATTTCTTGCCAAAGCTTCAAGGCCTCATCCACTTGCCCTATCCGACAATAACCATCAATGCGAGAAGTAAAGGTAACAACATCCGGGAGACAACCAAGATAAAGCATTTTCTCATACATAGCTGACACAGAGGCCATGTTGCCAACCTTCCCAAAGCCATCAATAAGAATATTAAAAGTAACAAGGGTAGGTCTAATTCCAGTACTCGTCATCTCTTGGAATAGAAAAGATGCCTCATCCATCATATTCAACTTACAATAACCTGATATGGTGGATGTATAAGTTACAACATCAGGAGATATACCATCTCTAGACCTAACTTCCAAAAGTAATTCTCGCGCTTTATCCACCTTGTTAACCCTACACAACCCATCTATCATAGTGTTATAGGTAATAATATCTGGAGACAACTCAAATTTGACCATCTCCTCGAAAAATTTAAAAGCTTTATCAACTTGCCCCGCCTTGCACAGGCCTCTAATCATTATATTAAAGCTACAAACATCTAAGCACGATTTCGATATCATCTGCTCACTAAAGAAACTAACAGCCTCGTCTACTCTATTTTGTTTAACCAGCCCATTCAAAAACTTATTACACACAAAAGGATCCCCATCTTTCTCTCCACAATTTACTTGAGCAAGCAATTTCTGGGCAATGTCAAATCTTCCTGAATCCGAAAACAACCCCACCAAAAAACCCGAAAACGACGAATTCAACGAATGCCCATCAACCATCATCCAATCAAGAACCAAATTAGCAGAATCATAATGACCCATTTGACAAAGTGACCTCAAAATGTAATTATAAGTCCCAAAAGTATGAATTAAATTCAAATTCACCCTACTAAACTCAAAAAATCGCAATGCCAATTCGGTATTCCTAATATTATTACAATCATCCAATCTTCTAACAACTTCAAAAGCAATCAATGGGGTTACACCCTTAACAAGATAATCCGAATGCAAATCCAAACAATGCGATTGAAAACAAAAAAGGGTACAGATCACTTTAACAAACCAACGTTCAGAAGGGTATTGAATTACCTCGCGAAAATTAGCACGAGATCCTGCAACAACAGAAGAAGATAAAGAGTGAAAGTGGGGAAGAAAGAAGGCAAGCTTCGAGGCTCGAACCCTATGATGAGAGAGAAACGGAAATTTGTACCCAAATATCATGGGATTTGGATTGTCGTTGCTAAATTTGTACCCAAGCATCAAAAGCTTAATAGTTTGTCAATGAGCTCAACAATGGAGTTAAATTTGAGGGTTTTTGATGGGTTTTTCCATCGATTTTTGGGGAATCTAAAAATGGGTAGTTTGAGATACTTGCGATCTGTGTTGGGACATTAGAGGTGCTTGAAGGTGCCGGAGATGGCAGTGACTCCGGCGGCGATGGGAGGAGAGAGAAAGAGAGAGAGTCGTAGAGTGTGTTGGTTGAAGTTTGGAAGGGAAGAACTGAGGTAGTCGAAGAAGGTGAAGTTTGTATTCGGGTTTGAATGAGTTTGGGTAGGTTTCTTAACCCAAACGTGCTAATGGGCTAAGATTGGAGAATTGTGTGAGGCTTTCCTCTATTTCGTATCAACGTTTTTTCTGTGTGGCTGACACATCGTGTGGCCGGCTAATAGCTTGATACACATCAAAACACTGATTGGGTAGCTCTTAATTGACTGAGTAACCCTTAATTGACTAAGTGTCCCCCGATTAAGTAACCCGTGAACGACCGAGTAACCCCTAAATAAGTAATCCTGACCACATGGTGTGACTAGCTACATATAAAACTTTGTGATATCGTATTGTCGAAATATTAACACTTGTATTACGTAGGGTTTTACTGAATAAGTTGTGTTTGGACTATTAGTTGTTTTAATAGAAAAGTAGATCTGCTATGAGCTGACTAGGTATTTTTATAGTTATGTTAATGGAAGGATCGCTGTGAAACAAGACTATAAATCTAGAAGAAAGTTGAGATAAGATGGATAATATGGTAGGAGTGACAATAAAAGGGAAGTGTGAAACTATTTTAGAATAAGTACAGATGAAAAGTGTCAAACTGATATGAGATTGAGGGGATTGCATAACTTTAACTGATATAAATCACAAAACTCAGTCAAAGTGTAGATTGTAAATAGTGCAAAAGTCAATGTGTGTCAATTAAAAATAAGTAGAAAGTAATCGATTTAAGTGATTGGCTTAGCTTATTTAGCATTGATATTATGAATTTTGATTGGTCTTTATTACCTTGTTTTGACTTGTGATTTGACATCCTCTTTATTGTATTGTGAATGCCCAAAGACACAAAATCACCCCTTTATTCAACCTTATTACAATTAGATGAGATCTGATTTGATCAAATAAAAAAAACAAACCATGTCGAATGATATTTATAACGGAGTAAAGATTATGATACGTTAAAACCATAAATAAAAATTAGTGTAAACATTAGAAACTCCACATCAAAATACCCTTAAAAGAGGTTTATTAGGGTTTTCAAGAAATGAAAAAACAACCAAATACCTTGAACCCCTCTTTAATAACGTTTGCTTGACAAATTCAATCATTCTAGCAACCAAAAGTCCAAAACCACCGTCTAATCGCCACCACCACCACCATCAACCTAGTCGACATCACTACCGAGAATCATTCGGAAAAAAAACTCCACCCACACCCAAAGCAACCCTATCCTATCGAACCCACCTAACCCCCCTAGTAAATAGCCCCACACCCACCACGTTTAGTCGTTTACCACCCATCACCCTCAAAAACCACCAAAATTGCCACGAAAACCGCCCATATACACCCTCAAATACCACCACAATTGCCTCGAAAACTCCCCATAAACAACACCCCTAATCACCCCCCATAAACAACCCCCAAACACCCCCATAAAAAAAAACCTTAACATCCAAATTTAAGAAAAGACTACTACTATTTTGTAGGTCCATTATTGGATTTAAGAATACTTTGGAATTTTTTGTTTAAAAAAAAGACCAACAACATAGTCCATGTAGATTTCCACCAACCAAGAACAAATGATGGGTCAATGGAACCTAACTCATCTCTACCAAATTAGTGAATTACATTCATACCAATTTTCTTAGCTCTCTCCACAACACACCAACTCTTTCTTTCACCAACCTTCATACACCATCTATCAATCCTCATCTCTGGTAAACTCTCTTTTCTATACGTTTTTTTAGCATTTAAACATTGAATTTTATCGCTTTGTTTGCAAAAATAATTGTTGGGTATAGCTTATTTTGCTTCAATTGTTTTAATTTGATGATAGATTAGCTGTTATTTACTTGGGTATTTGTCAAATTTTATATTGAAATTCTTCTTGTCACTTTGTTTGTTTGAAGGTGATCAATTTGCAATTGGGTGTTTGAATTAAGATTACTAGTGTTATGGAGGCTAAATTTTTGCAATGTATTCAACCTTGTAAATGGATGGATACCGAAAAATTGATGAGAAAACCCGGTGGGTTTATCCGGGTTTCTCAGAAAACTATGGATGATTCTGGGGTCCAGATGATGTTCATGAATGTGCAATCAAATTGGAGAACTTCAGTTCATCATAAACCGCTTCGTTGGCAGATTTCGAGTTCTTTGAAGAATTCTCAAGGTGATTTTAAGACTTTGTTTATTAAGTGTTTGATGAAATTGTGTGGAAAATGAAGTTTATTCTGCTTGGAAATGATACATTATGATTGTTTTAATTCCTGCATTTTGTTTGATACTGCAAGTTTGAGATCGTATGATTGATGGAATTATATTCATAAATTAGTTAGGATTGCAAAGATATATTGTATCTTAATTTTAGGAGTAGGACTGAGAATTCAGTGACCCTTCAACCAATGTATAGTCGAATTTGGTTAGGATTGCGCCTGAAAGAGATATTCTTCCCTCGTTATTTGAGAGTAATGTAGAAAAGTTAGTGACCCTTTACTTTATCATTGAATTAAGTTAGGATCTTGCCTGAAAAATATATCATTTGCTCTTAATTTTTGAAGTAAGATTGAGAAGTTAGTGACTTTTCACCCTTTAGTCGAATTTTGTAAATCTCAAGGCAAAAACCAAGACTGTGCCTTCATCCTCCTCCTTGTCTATAGTTTCAATATTTGATGAGCCAATGATTATAAATTCATTACTCTTTGCCACCATTAGTTGTCTCTTTAATAGTCATCTTATCATGGATTCATGGATGTATAACCTCTTGCTTTCGGTTATGAATTTATGTTCCTATTCAGGTTCTTTGCTGGAGTCTGGTGGTATTTCTGCTTTGCTTGATGAATCTTTCGTTTTAAAGGTAATCTTGCCTTATTTGTCATTGCTAAAATTCGTTTCACAGGATGTTAAGACTAGACCTTTTCCTCAGCTTGCTTGTTAATTTTAATAAATTAGTGAAGATAAATTTTGGTAGATGGGCCTCAATTAATCTAAGTGGAAATTCATTCTTAATTGCAGAAAAAATCAGCAGAGGTAGAACCAATTTTAGATGGACGTTGTATTTACCTTGTTGGTTAGTTCTTAACTTGCTCTCCATCTTTGGTTACAGAATTTAAACTTACTCTAGTTTTAATTCACTAAAGTTACATGCAGGTATGATGGGCTCTGGAAAAACAACTATTGGCAGAGTTTTGTCAGAAGCACTTAATTATTCGTTTTCCGACAGGTCTGTCATTTGTTAGTTTATACGAAGTATATGTATTTAAGATGTCGTACTGTAGTTGCAACTTCTGATAGGTCTGCCTATGTAATCTGCATCACTTGCTAAGTTGCTATTAACAGACTGTCTTTGTTACCCTCAAGTACATGTTAAATGTTTTAAACCCAATTGAGATATGAACTCGTTCAGATTAATTATTTTTCTTGCATAAACCCATTTGAGATATGAATTCGTTCGGATTAATTATTTGTTATAATGTACGAAGAATAATTTTGTTTGAATTCTGGTTCTGCATGATTCAGTGACTTATTGCTGGAGGAGAAAGTTGGGGGAATGTCTGTTGCAGAAATCTTCAAGCAACATGGAGAAGGCTTCTTTAGAGACAAAGAGGTGAGTAAAAGCTGGTTTTTCTGCTAAGCCTGAATGATATTGTAACAAAAAAAATAAAAAATGTGGATGAGTGGAATGCTTGAAATTAGTTCTTGGGGTCAATGTAACCTTATATAAAATGGGGTTTGTTGGCCTAATTAATTTAAGGTGTAATGCTGCAAAGTTTACACCGTCACTCTTCAAACAACTTTCTGCCTCCGCCTCGATTCTCTCTATAAATTTCAATGTTGTATCTTTGGTTAAATCTGGTTATATTCGATACAATTTGTTTCAAGAAGTGTTCTAAGGAAATAAAAACCCATGTAAAAAAGAGTTTTTTTTTTTTTTTGAAAGAAATGTAAAAAAGAGTTGAAGACACTGAATTTGAAAATTCAAAATTTACTAAGAATTTATGGGTAGTTGGATTTAGAATGATGGAAGTCAGTAAATACTGAATTATAAAATTTGAAACAGTTCTCTCCCAAGTATTTAGGATTAAAAAATAATAATAATAAAAAATTTCAGGCATTCTTATTAATTGCAAGAAGTAATACACAAAAGATGTTAGCAGGCTATTTCAACTGTCCTGTAGATTGATGTCTTATTACATATGGATATCGTGATGAGTTGAGCATTTGGTATCAATTACTCATGGTAGGGATGATCACAGTACATCAGTATTAAGTGAAGATGTATCCTAGTACAATAGCTCTGCTCAAGTAGCTTTGTTGTTCTTCTGTCTTGGGGTGCTGGGAACAATGCTGATTTCACTTTTTATTGCAGACCGAGGTTTTAAAGGAACTATCTATGATGCATCGGCGTGTCATTTCCACTGGTGGAGGGGTTGTTATAAGGCCCATCAATTGGTATGTGTTATGCATATTTCATTACTGACATTGAGGGTTATCTTTTCGATTTTTACAAGGCTGTTGTATGTTAATTTTATTGTATGATTTATCTTCCAGGAAACATATGCGAAGCGGTGTCAGTGTTTGGTTAGATGTACCAGTGGATTGCTTAGCACGGAGAATTTCAGCTGTTGGGACCGGCTCTCGTCCTCTATTGCATGGTGAATCAGGGGATGCTTACTCTAAGGTTTGTTGCTTGCCTGCCTTAGTTAATGGAAAATCTAACACATACTTTTAAGAAAGCCAGTTAATATTATTGTTTACCTCCCTGCAGGCTTTGACACGCTTGTCCACCCTATTAGAAGAGAGAGGTGAAGCATATGCTAATGCTAATGCCCGGGTTTCTTTGGAATGTATGGCCTCATTAATGCTTTTATCTCTTCTTTTTACATTTTCTCCCTTCCTTAATCGAATATGGGGTGGTCTTGATATCATTGTATATTCTGGATGGAACTTATATTGAACTTATATTAATCTGAGCATTAATATGCTCCTTTTTTCTATATGATAACCTATTTCTGCTGTGGTATTATATCCTTATTTTAACATCCATACTAATTTGTTTGCAGCTATCGCATCGAAGCTAGGGAATGTAAAAGTAGATAATCTTAGTCCAGTTGCTATTGCAATTGAGGTAGGCTCTCTGTTCTCTACTATGACAAGAAAGAAAGTAGAAACTAGTTTTAAGAAAGTCCTCTTACAAAGTTCATGCCTTCCTGTTAATCTGTATGTTGGTGAATCAATGTCCTTTTTCATTCACCTTTGACCTGACACATCTACAATTTGCAGGTGCTTGAACAAATCGAGAGCTTCCTAAAACAATGATGATTTTGCCATATCAAACCAACATAATATGTTTCTGTACGATTGTATATGTCTTTTTAGTGTTGTATCTATCCGTTCATTGCATAGCCAATATAGCTATGGCATGTTTCAACTGTGGCATTTTTCCGAGTGTAGTACTATTTATTGGTTCCGTGAGATGCACAAACTATTCAAGCGTTGTGGATATTTAGTAGAATAGGCTTACTGTATTAGTGTATCGGTAATTTCTGGAGTTGTGAATTGTTCTCTTGTGAGAGCAACATTAGTTATGGAATAATGCTATAATTAGTGTTGAATTGGTACGAAAATTATGACCTCGTGACCTCATTGGTCGATGTTATTGTACTCCTATTCTTGCTTTAATGCTATCATAAGTATTGATTTGGTACGAAAAATTGTGACCTTACAGTCTTGCAGATAGATGCTACAGGCATTATACGCGTTTTCTCCCTTTAATGCTATCGTTAGTTTTGACTTTTGATTTGGTACGACAAGAATGTGAACCTTATGGGCTGATGTTGTTGCTCCTTTCTTCCTTTAATGCTATCGTTAGTATTGATTTGATATGAAAAATTACAACCTTGTGGTGTTGTATTCCTGTTCCCCCATTAATGCTATCATTATTCATTAGTATTGATTTGGTGCGAAGATGTTGGGTAAGTAAGTATCAATGTGAAGTCGTTTGTTTAGTGATATTCCTATAATATCTAGTATTTGTGTGTCAAACACTAGAGTGCAGTGAGAGAAAGACAGGGTGATTCCCAACTCCAAGCACCATCAATTGGCAAGATTCAAACCCTACCAAGTGAGCTAAGCTTTTGTATGGTAATGGACCTAATTGTTATTTTTGTCAAAATTTATGTCATGTAAAGATACATAGTAACAAATTTTCCGATAAATATTACTCCCTCCCTCCCATAATACTTGATACATTTTTCATTTTCGTCTGTCATACAATACTTGATACATTACTAAATAAGGAATGGAATCACTAATGTAGTTAAAAAAAAAAAAAAAAAAAATTTCCCACATTTTCTCTCTTCTCACCTATCTCACTTTCACCCCACCTATTTTTTTCTTACAATATAAAAATACAAAAGAAAATCTTTTATACTATCTCTGTTTCATATTACTTGCAACCATTAGACATGGGATGGAGGGAGTAATGCAGAGTATACTTTTATATGATTTATTGATTAAATGTGCCACTTTCTCGGATTAAATATAAATTTTCTTCATAATTTTTCAGTACCAAAGCCTGTGGAAAACAATTGTGAATCTTTTTCGCTTTTAGTGCGATGACATTTTTTGTTTTTTTATTTTCTTTATTCAGAACTGGAAGTATATATCATTTATAAGCTACTGCCACAGTGCCAACTGCCAAGGGGTCTCTTTAGCCACCCTCATCAATTCATCATCAATGCTTTAATCAAGATAACAATTAAATTATAGAATGACGACTAAATAAGATGTTTGAAAAAGTTGTCACTTAATAGTATGCATTATTCACATTTTCTTCAATACAAAATCTGGGTAATTGATACCCCAGCTAAGCGTTTTTCGTGCAGTTTGCAACTTATTCTAATTGCTGAGACTGTGTACATACGCACCATGCTTCATAGTAGGAATAAAGGAGGAAACCAAATTTCTTTGAGGAGCAGTCGGTGCTTGGACAAGTTTGCATAATGAACACTGCTGATTACGACTCTTTGCCTTGAACAACAGCGATCATTGGGAACAACCAGTGAGACAGAATGACCATTTTACAAGCCATAAAGCCTAGAAGGGAGTCTCCTTTAGCCAATTGCAACCCTGCTTGGAAAAGTGAAAAAGAAAAAAATGGCTAGCACATATGATAATGATCATTGAACAACTGTATTTTTCAGGGTCAAGCAAATTGAGTAATTAACAGAATGGCATTAATTGCCGAACATACAAATTACACTATTGTACAATTGCAATGCAGACTGTCTTCATATTATTCAGAAGACAGCTTTATTTGAGGGTGAACTCTATGAGGTCTTAAGTCTTAATACAAAGTTCGAAGACACCAAGAGCAGGAAAATGTAGAGACTTACGCAGGTCTGGAAATTTTGCTTCAGATGTGAATGAAGGCATGGCTAAATGCTTATGCTTCAACCTCATTTGACCTTCACTGATACCATTATCAATGACAAAGCCTATGCAGGAACATACGTACTGTAGAAAAGAAAGTTATCAGATACAGATCAATACATAAAACTAAGAATTGTGCCAGTTAACAAATTCTACATGGAAACTCCAGCAGATCAATTCACAAAAGCTTGAAAGAGGACATCACAACTTAAGCTTATAGACAAAGACACCATTCATCACTCTCTTCATTATACGACACAATGCACTCTTCTTGTCAGATAATGGGCCATCAAGACCATATTATAACAATACACCATTAGCTTCTCTAATCTACTTGTACAACATTGTAGCAAGATGCCAAAATTAGTCCAAAAACAACATATGCATGATACAGCAATAAGTTCCATTTTAGTCAAGATAATACAACAGAGACTACTATTACTCTAGTAAATGGAAATAGCCTGAGAAAAGCTGAATATGGTGAACAGTAAGAAAAGCAGTTGCGGATATGGTGAGTGACATTAAACCGTATATACCAATAAGGGGTCCTGGCCCTTAGGAATCAAGTAGGAGCAGCACCTATCATGGCTATCAATGTGCAAACTGCTAACACTCGTAGAAAAATCTGAGCGTACATCAGAAACCGATGGAAAGGAACATGGACTAATAATTTATCCAAAAATGTTTTTTCGAGCAGTCTTATCTAAGAAAGCGTGACTGCATGATGCATAGATATAAATATAAAGAATGTCAACCATTAATGATTTCAGAACTTTTGCAAGGAAAATAAGCCCAGAAGAATGTATGTGATAATTTACATGCACACTGTTGAAACCCATTTTAAACCCATTTGTGAGTGTCCCGCATTGGAGAAAGAGGAGAGATGATTCCACTTTATAAGGGAGAGGAGTTAATCCAACTATCACCAATTGGTTTTAGTAAGGAATCTCCTTGAGCCTATTTTGGTGACACACAAACAAGCATAAATGTTTATAATAGTATGAACTCCTCAAGATGAGATTATAGACATTTCATGTTGTCAAATACCTTACTCGTTTAGTGGTATGCCTGGTTTACATTTTTTAAAAGTGATTCCTGAGATAAATTCTTGATAGTCAAGCTGTAGATTATAGGAGAAAGATCTATTCTTATCCAATGCTTCATCCCAGTCCAGGCAAAGGAAAATATAAAATTGCGCTTTCCCAACATTGAACTAAACAACGGGTACAATTTGAAATGTGTGTTAGAGGATTATTTGCAGAAAGAGGGTACTAGTTGAAGATAAAAGGTCGTGTTGAGACATGAGCATGCATTCTTCCATGAGTTACTTGTTTCAATATGCTCTATTACAGGCACAAATTTAGGTTTAGTAAGGAAATTGTCCAGGAAACAAGTGACAATCATATTAATCTATCTGCTTAGATGAAAGTGTATTCTATAGATGAGCAGGATCCATTACCAATATCCATTAGCTCGATATCCGACATAGCTTCATCAAAAAGCATTTGATTTAATGGTTTACTACTTTACTTACAATCACCAAACAACCATTTAGGACAATGCAACTAGCTTATTAACAGCTATATAGCCAATTAAAAATAATCAGTAAACAACTTTTCAAAATTGATCAGGATAGAAACCACCCTCCACACACACACACACACACACACACACACACACACACAAAAAAAAAAAAAAAAAAAAAAAAAAAAAAAAAAAAAAAGAGATCAATTAAATTAAATTATTGTGTTGCCTTCCTCAGAAGCAATAGGTTATGGTCAAACAAAAGCATAAATCACCATCAGCGACATTCAAATTATCTTAATCATCTCATTTTTTATACACAAAAGAAGCCAACATATAATTTCATTTACCAAAAGAATGCCCCCAAAAGTTACTTTGTTATTAGGTCCCAATTAGAGAGAATAATAATAGAATTTGTATTTATATTGTGAGTTTAATTTGAAATGTTCAACACAGATGTTCAAGATAATGCATATCCATTAGCAAACACATTATTTTTCTTCATCAAAATTTTTATCACCCAAACATTATCACCTCTTTAGGTATGGACGAAAGGTAACAGACATAAATTGATCAAAGTATACAAATGTCTGTGAGTGGAGATGCATTCTTGGACCATCCATGTCAAGCAGCAGTATAGCACACAAACTTGTTACTGTTCCTTCACATTATCACCATAACAAACAACCTCTAAATGATTGCACAAGATGAACATAAGATTCATAACCAATGGCGCTACTTTCAAATTTGCCTGTGTTTGTGAGCAATCATATTTACTTTATAACTTGTTCAATTATCTTCACCCCTAGCCTATATTTGTAAAAGCTCTTAGATTTTGTTAGTATTTAGGCAGATGGCATAAGAGGGTAGTTTTGTGTCAAGAAATATTTTGATCTATTAAGTGATAATTGATTATGAAATGATGACAAAGGTAGAGAGCTTTTACTTGGAAGTACTTTCTTGTATTAATTGGTTTGGCTTAACTTAGATCACATCAATATTCACTACCATGAATAAGCAATTAGAACACTAGGTTTGTGATGTTAGCTAAGCAGACTACCTAAGCCCATATATGGTCAAAACATTTCCATAACTTTTCCTTCACCGACTATCATTCCAGCAGTATCAATCACATTTAGCTCAAAATTACATCTCCAAACATAAAAAAGTTCACTCACGCCTACTGCAAACTACAAAAAAGTTTTGGGATTATACTTCACCTATACAGTAGAAGTTTTAAGCATTATGAATTCCATGAATTTAAACTGTAATTCTACTGTATGCAGAAGTATTGCATAATTCAAAGCATGCCATTCTTCTTTTTAGAGAATTTCTTATACCATTTTGCTATCATACCGGAACCTATTGAAGCTTATGACAAAATAATATGACATGACATAAAAATAAAAAAAATCAATAAAAGTAAAATCAAAGAGCTAAAGGATGATTGAATACATACTGATGTTATTCCTGAGAAACTCACAAATGAACATCCAAGCAATGCACAACAGAGGACCCTTTGGGAATAACAATGATCACATCCGACCATACAATTGATCCCCACAATTCCCCTAATTCATTCTTCCTCACCAAAATCTCAGCACAAAGCACCTCCATTTCCTGCCCACTCCAGCCCCCGTTCTCATTCGCCTTCTGGTTCGCTTTCCCTTCCCACACCACAAACAACCTCCCACCCACATTAGCCATAGTAGCACCACACAAGAACTTAGGCAAACTGTTATCTACCCCTTTCAACTCCTTCCACTCATTCTCCCCAACATCAAACCCTCTAATCTTCCCCAAATAATCATAACAATACAACACTCCATCCACCACAGCGGCCCGCCCCCTCCACCCCAAATCGAGCTCCGTTGACACCAACCCCCACTCCTCCATCCCCGGGTCGAAAATTACCCCACTCCTGTCAGCCATTGCATACAATCTCCCATCCACTACAGCACTAGCGTGCATCCACTTCTCCTTCACCTCAATCGGACTCCGAACAGGCCTCCACAACCGGCTAATCGGATCAAAAACCTCAGCCCAGTTCATAGACCTAGCCCAATTATCCACAACACAACCCCCCAACACATAAATTTTCCCATCAATCACCCCAGAAGCAGCAAATTCCCTCCCAACCCTCATTTTAGGACCCATTTCCCATTTATTAGACAAACAATCAAGAACCCACAAGTTTGGGGAAGGGATATCATTGACAGACCCACCAATTACATACAAATGGCGACCTAATGAAACGAAAGAAGCCCCAATTAAGTGAGATGGGGAGGGGTTAAACGGGATTAGGGTTCTTGGGATGTGATTAATTTGGGGATTTTTGGGGAAAAATGCAGAAGGGTCTAGAGAGTACCATTTGAAAGAGAAGGAAGAGTCTTTAGAGTTGAAGATGCGAAGGTTGATGAAGAGGAATGATTGGATGGTGTTGAGTGCACAGCGAGTGGCGTGGAAGAGAGGAGAACGGAGAATGGACCGCCATGATTTGCTGACAAGAGAGAGGAAAGGGTGGTGGGAGCGAGGAACTCGAGCTAAGCATAGCAGTGCGACGTCGTTTGAGAGAGCTGGAATCAGGGGTTGTTCATGGTGGATTTCAGTGGGATCCGAGGATGAAGGTGAAGGTGGAGGTTGATCGGCCATGGTTGTCGGAGTTTTGAGAGTTCAGGTGAGAGGGATGGAGAAGGAGAGTTGGCAATTTGGGGGGTCATTTGAACTGTGCTTTGGCTATCTCATTTTTGTTGGATCATTGATTAATTGGAATGCTCCAAGTTTATCTTTTAAGGTGGATACCACTCTTACAAACTTTTATCGACCACTCGGCAACGTAATAAGGTCTCTAATTTAGAACGTCACATTATATCTTAACATAATATAAAGTAAGAAATAGTCTACGAAAAGGGGAGCATATCAGTAAGGTTGGACATAACATAACACATTGGTGATTTAATGTGTCATTTCAGGCTATGAGTGTGCAATTTCATTAGTGAAAAAAGAGAAAGATGTGTCTCGGCTTAACCCAACACGACAAAAGTAGCAAATTTTGACTTATGCACGACTTGATACATCATAATGATCGCGCTGAAAAACCTTTCATGGTTCACACGACACATAGCTAGTGAGCTGTTAGCTATATGTCTCATTGTGAATTGTGAGACAATTCTAAAATCTAGTCAAATACGCGAGGGCGACACAAATAATAGCCTTACCCAAAGCCATCTTTTGAGAATTGTGCAAAACAAATCAAAAAATTTTATGTTTTAAAAAAGTATCCACCATAGGCTCTAAGACACTTTTCTTAAAAAAATGACTTAATACATTAGTGGGTGATAAACTTACACCTTTTCAATTTCATCATAAACATCATCAACAATGAATAAGAATATAACTAAACTACCTGTACTGAGTTGGTGGCGCGAAAACAGAACCTTATCTGAAAATCTGAGGGTGTTGGAACTTTACTGTGAAAAGGGATGTCAGCAGTTACAGTAAACGGCGTTGCTGCATTATTTCTCAGCAGCAACCACCTTCATCGCAGCAACAGTTGTTCTGCTAACACCAATCAATACAACTCCTTCACCAACAAACGCCGCATAATCATCACTTGCTCCTCTTCTACTGCTAATGCTCTTCCTTCTGTTGATTTTAACCCTCTTCAATCCGCTCTTGAAAAGGTTCATCCTTATCTCTCTATCTCCTCATGATTGAATAGGATGGATTTTAGGATTACCCAGTATTTGAATTTGTTGAATAATGTCTGGGTAATTTTCTGATTTTTCTGGGTGCTTTTATATTTGTCTAAATTTGCCTAATTTTATAGTCACATTTTCTTTCTGGGTTTGCAATTCTAGTTTGTTTGGGTACTAAAGGATGCTTTTTTAGGGCTTAGTTTGCCTTGAGCTCAATTCTAGTTGTTTAATTGTGTTAATTGGGTTTTCACACTTGATGAAAATCTATTAAATGTGTTGCATTATCATGGATGTTGGGATGATACTTTTTATGCAATATTACACTTAAATTCATTCCCATTACCGCCGTTTAATTACCAAATGGACTGTTTTATTGTTTTTAAGCTTTAATTGTGATGTTCTATGAGCAAAGCCTATTGATCATTGCAGTACTAGAATTTCTGACTTTGATAATTAAGTGTTGGAAGCTGGTTTTTGAAGGATTGTTGTTGTGAATGGGTGATTTAGCTGTTGGGAAGTTGCTGAAGGCTGAGAACGTTGAGCTTCTAGATATAATAGAAGGAATGTCATTGGTGTCACCAAGTTCCTGAGTTTCAGGCCATCATGATTTATGAAGCGTGTGATTTTGCAAGTATAGGTAGTGAAAATTTAATCGATAATAGCTAAAGCTAATGCATCTAGTTGAGCTTTGAAGAAAGAACTTTTGGCTGGTGTTATATACTAAATCTCAATCGAGTACCTAACAACAAATCTTTTCCAAAGTATAGACTGAATTTATGTGCTCAAGTAATATCCAAATCAATGTGATTAATCATTTCATGATATTTCTTCAACTCATGACATTTTATGAAGACCTTAGACCCTCTCGTAATGGTGAAGTATTTATGGTGAAGATTTTATGCTTGTCAGAATGTGATGCTTAATAATTCTAAACGAAAATTTCTGATGTAAGCATTTTATGGTGCAGAATGACAGTGATGCTGTCAAGGACGCACTTGATCAGTTAAGCGAAGTTGGTTGGGCCAAAAGGTGGAGTTCACAGCCATATATCTCTCGTCGTACTGTACGTGTCCATTTTTAGCATGTACTTGTATATTTTCAGCTTAATTATTGGCTAATCTAAGAAAGGTTGCTGAAGAAAAGTCATTATTTGCATTTCTAATGCACAGACATCAATTCGGGAGCTGACAACTCTTGGAATCAAGAATGCTGAGAATCTTGCTATACCAAGCGTCAGAAATGATGTAAGTAACTAGTTCCATCATAGAGGATGAACATATATAAGCAAATGTTCTTTCACCATTGCCTTGAGGAGGGTATTTTGAGGTTCTCCTCCTATCGTAGAGGACTTCAGCATCATGACTTGTGTTGCTTGCTTCCATTGGCTAGCTCCTGCTGTTAGCTTAAAGTTTATATTTATTGGCACATTGTTATGTATGCACAATTGCACATTATGTTAGATGATTCTGTTATTGAATGAACTCTAGTGATGGGGGATTTAAAACTTTACTGTGGATACTGCGTCATGATAAATTTCAGTCATGCAGGCAGCTTTTCTAGCTACGGTGGTTGGCACAACAGGATTTGTGGCTGTTCTTGCTGGCCAGCTTCCAGGGGTAAATTGCATCCTCTGATCTCCATTATATACAAGCCAGCTTATATTCCTGTCAAATGTATTGCAAGACTGAACTGTATGCTAGATTGAACATACTACGTAAATAACTTCTTTGATGTCAAAATGTTTCTATTCCTCTGATCTTCACTCAGATTATTTCTAGCTAGTCAGTCTTGTGAGTCAAAAGTACCAAGGTTGACTACGTTTTGTAGACATAAAATATGAAAACTTTGGTCTAAGGTCTTTTAACGTGATTACACATTCTTGCCGTTCTTTCAACATAGAAGAATGATTCTGCTTTCAACATGTTGGTTTTATTTTTTGTTTTTGAAGAAAAATTGCACACAACTATTCACAAAGTCAGGCAACTTTGGTATCATAAAACTGTTTGAAAAGGATTTGAACGATTCTGCTTATTCTCTCTTGAATTCCACTTTGGCTAGTGTGATAATTTACTGTAACATATTATGGAGATGTCAGTTTGTAAATTTAGGAATTAATCACAAATTATTATAAATGTGGGCAGTTGTGGCTCTGTGGGCAGTTCCTTCTGATTGTTTTCTGAAACTGTGGCTCTATGATTGTTTTTATAACTATGCTTGTATTATAGGACTGGGGCTTCTTCGTGCCATACTTGGTTGGAAGCATCTCTTTAGTGGTTTTGGCTGTGGGTAGCGTTGCACCTGGGTAAGGAACTAAGGACTTCTACATTTCCTTACAGATATGAAGTATTTTTCTTTCCTATCCTCATCTTATTCTTTTCTAGAGGGGGATATACCTTTTACTCCAGGGAACTGAAAGCATTCCAAATTGACGTACTATAATATCTGTCTATGCAGGCTTCTCCAGGCAGCCATTGGTGGATTCTCTGTGGTTTTCCCTGATTATCAAGAGCGGATTTCTAGGCATGAAGCGGCTCATTTTCTAGGTAATACAGTATGTCAGCAATAGGGTTTCTCTTTAGTCAACATATATGTTCATTTTATCATAAGCACTCAGCTGATACTATTATCAGCAGTAGCCAGAATTGCAACAATTTAGGCATACAGCTGCTTTTGGGGGGGGGGGGGGTGTATTGGTGGAGGGGGAGTGGTTGAACTTCAGGAGCATTATATTACATAGTTGTATCATGTTATATTGAAATGATATGTCATAGATAAGCTAATTATCTACAATTACCTCACTTATCATTATCAATGATCAGCATCATTTAAATCTTGCCCAAAGTCTAGTCTCCACTGGCTATCAGCTCTGTTCTAGTTACGTAGTATTACTTTTTCAAACATGGCTTGACACTGTTGCTATTTCTCACAGTTGCATATTTGCTTGGCCTACCAATTTTGAGTTATTCCCTGGATATTGGTAAAGAGCATGTGAACCTCGTCAATGACAAGTTGGAGAAGCTTATATACAGTGGACAGCTTGATTCTAAGGAACTTGACAGGTAATACGTTTACTAGGCCTTTATGGTTCATGGTTCAGAAAACACATTTTCTAGAGGCTATCCTAAAATAACGTTTTTGGACATCTTATAAACCCCATAGAGGTCTATCTTCTGCTTTTAACATTTCTATTTTCTCTCCTTTCATGTCTGAACATATTTTGTCCAATAGTCAATTGACGATTGTTGAAACACCAGATACACATATCTGTGACTGAATTATAGAGGCCTTTTGGAGTATGGGGCACTTTCTTGGGAGTATAGGTTGAGATTGAACTCCTGAATCCACTATCAGAGATGGATTAATCTTACATTAAGTTTTTGAGGCATCTGTTGGTAGTTATGGCTAAAAAAAACTATTTGTTACTCCAGGTTGGCTGTTGTGTCAATGGCTGGGCTGGCTGCCGAAGGGCTAACATACGACAAGGTTATTGGTCAATCTGCAGATCTTTTCAGTCTACAGGTCTGTAGTAATTATTCTTTTGCCATTTGTTGCTTGAATTTGGGGCAAAAGATTTAGAATTTTTTGTTGTTTCCCATACACAGAGATTTATAAATAGGAGTACACCACAAATCAGCAAGGACCAGCAACAGAACCTCACTAGATGGGCTGTAAGGATAACCTCTTCTTTCTTCTCCCTCTCACACGCAGGGCAGGGCCTTATATATTGTGCACTATGTTTGTTCAGGTTTTGTTTGCAGCATCTCTCTTGAAGAACAATAAAGCGGCTCATGAAGCTCTGATGGCTGAAATGTCAAAGAAAGCATCTGTAATCGATTGCATCAAAGCAATTGAAACAGCCTCATAAATTCAAGAAAAACAGTCACAAAAAAAAAAAAAAAATTCACAGATTTTTTGGTACAAAGTTTAAACAGCTCAAGTCTAATATGATAATATAGAGTAATCTATAATTGTAATACTGTATTATATATTGACGAGAATCTGAGAAAGACTGGATGATTACAAATTACACTTGCTTCAAATTTGCTGATAAGCTCCAACTTTAAATTGTATTTTGTAACAGAAAAGGTGCAATTTGTGCTCGTCCCCATACAACATTAGTCTCAAATTTGCATATATTTGGTGTCAAATGATCCCTATATGAGACTGGGCGAACATGTTTTATCTTACAATCGACCCAAATTCCCAAAACGTGACTCACTCCGGTACTTGCTTTACATTAACTTAGCCAATTACTTCGTCGTTCTGATCAGCTAATGAAAGATTGATATTGGATATAACTTATGGACGATAGAGACTAAAAAAAAAAACCCAAAGGAAGCATAGTGAAAAATTGATTTATTTTGCATTTACGTGAGATTCAAACATCCTCAATGGAGATACAAGTTCTATTGTAACAATCTGATATATTACTGAAGAAGAGCTTAGGTAAATTGCAGTAGTATCTTCTGCGTCAACTGGTAAAAAACTGCAGAAGTTAGGTAAAGATACAAAGCCTCATCGCAGTTCACACATCAACATTTACAACCGGCCATACATTGACAGCAAGTCTCGCAATTTTTTTGCCTCAGTGTCCAAGCTCTCAAAACTCACAGAAGACGGTATTCTCCAGCTCCAGTTCCCAAACTGTATAACATCCCATAAATTAGAAGAAAGCACAAAGGTGCATAAAAAAGATAAAAGACAGAACTTTCAGACACAAGTCACACAACAGGTTAAAAATAACCATGCAAGAATGATGACAAACTATAATATCAGCATGGTGATAAATTGATCATCACTCACTCATGTTGAAACAAGGTCCCAGCCGAATTAGTACCATAACCTAATTGTAGTATTACACTGTAATTACTAGCATAATTGCTACAGTAGCCACAAATTACCTGAGTAGCTGGAATATTCATCCTTGCAGAATTATCAAGTCCAAGAACATCTTGCATTGGTATGATTGCAGTTTTAGCTACGGATGATAATGCACCTTGGATGAGTCCCCACGAAATATCATTCCCTTCATTGAGGGAAAGGTATCTTAGCACCTGTATCAATAATAAGACGGAACTAAATCACGGCCAGAAAAAAAAAAAAATCACTCTAGAAATATATAAAATCAATCCAAAAGTGTTATTCGAATTAACTTTATGTTGCCTGATTACTCTATAGAAAACTTACATGATGTCTCTCTTCTTGCTTCAAGTTGTCCCACCAGCCCAGAACCTATCAAATATGAACACACACATTGAAAAGGTAACTCAGACTAAGGAAAGTACTAAGTGTAGTCTATAACCATGATAGTAGCATGCAGATTACAAGAATGTAAATTATGTAATGGATCAGCCTTAGTGTTGGAAGCCATATGCTTAGATAACAGATTTAACATGAAAAATAGTGCAGCAGGAGCTTTACCGTGTCATTATCATGAGTGCCAGTGTATACTACTTGATTGCGTTCATGATTATGAGGAAGATGAGGGTTTTCTGCATCACTTCCAAAACCTACACCGAGATTTATTGACCAAACATACTCATAAATCACCCAAACCTTTCCATCACATTAAGCAAATAGAAAATTTGAAAAACATATCATGAAGGAGGGAAATAGGGCAGGAGAGGGAGTTTTGATGGCAGACAGAATTCAGAAGGCAAAAAAAGGTGAATACCAAATTGCAGGACAGCCATCCCAGGTGCTCCAATAGATTTCCTCAGCTGAACTACGTCCTCCGTGATTACACCCTGTTACAAGAAAATTATAGTATAATCAAGGTAATATAAATAATATAAACAACATTCTTCTACTTTTCTGCCAAAACAATGGAAAACGGACAAGGCATTAATGATATTTTCCAATTAAACATGTCATCATGAACCAGATATTCAGCAATAATGGCGTTATTGAAGCAAACAGACAACAAATAAAAGGAAATAGGAGGGGGGGGGGAGAACAAAATCTAATGACTTACCAGATCTTCAGCAATAATGTCAATCTCCCCAACAGTCTTAAATATTGCATCAAACAAGGACTTTCCAGGCCCAGCCTAATGTCATCAAACAGCATTAGAAATAGGTGAACAAGTAAGGAACCCACAATTTGAGCTTTACAAAGTAATTTAAACCAGAGAAACTGACCTTCCATCGCCCAACCGTTGCAATTTTTGCTTCTGCAAGGAATTATGGCCAACAGTAATGACACAGGTGGTGGAGAATACTACTGGTAACAAACATTACAGAGCCTGATTACGTACACTACATACCTGATGGAACAGCCCAAAATCCAGCAAAACCTCGAAAATGGTCAATTCTGAACTCATCATACAAATCCATAGCTCGTCGAATTCGACATATCCACCATGAAAATCCATCTTTCTCCATAGCATTCCAATCATACAAGGGACTTCAATCAAATTGACGAGCATTAGCTGGTTAACATTGTTAAACAACTGGAAGATACTACAGAAGTCCAAAAAACTATTTTGTAACTTAAATAAGAGGCTCAAATCAATACAAGAAACTACAGAGTACCAGTAACTAGGCAGAATAAACACTTTCAAACTATAAAACAACATGGGAACTAGAATGCAGTAAAACAAAATTGTACAATCCAGATTACCCACAACATTTTTTTAGCCTTTTTCCATCAAAGGCCAAGTAGGCCTTTCCTCTGTTGGCAATGTTTGGTGGTGGGTGGAGCATGATCACCCAAAAATAAATTTTATTCATCTCTTCCTCAACTTTCTTGTCCAATAAGGCCCACCAAGCCACTATCCTTCTCACAAGGTGGCAGTAGGCAGTGAGAGGCCTGAGATCCCCCACCTTCTCCCATAGATCTTACCTTCTCTATCACTCCACCCCGGTCTCTTTCTCCAACCATCAAGGACTGGGGGTCAGCGGAAATGACAAAATCAGGAGTAACACCTCTTCCAGATTTACAGCCCATTTGTTAGGAGGTAGATGATGATATTAATAATAAAATTACAGCGTTATTTGGTGAGGAGATCCTCATGCCAATGTCTATATGTCAATGTTTCCACCCCCAAAGCTCTCAATCATCAGAAATTCCATTACTATGCTTGGAAAAGTGCGATAATGAAAATTTAAGAAGTAAAACACACGCTTGGGAGGTTCAATTCCATGGTACTTATCTTAAAATTACATATACATTACAAATACTTTACTGCCTCATAACAAACAGGTCACTGGAATATCGATCCTCATCAATTAATGCATCCATTTACAGATCTATGTATATCCAAAATGAGCTAAAACTGACAGACTTTTAGCCAATTGGCGATGGTACGATGCATAAAGGCGGAAGTATAAGCGCCAAATATTTCTTCCCAAATTCTGACTCTACATAGGTTTTATACTGCATCAGATCGTTGATAGCTTGATACACAAAATCCCCACCTCCTCCCCCCCTTCCTTTTTTATTTATTTTTTATTTTTTATATTTTTAATTTTGACGAGTCAGAGAACATCGTTACACAGGGCCTTAAGGAAAGACCAATAATATTAATCCTTGATTCACATAAACTCTCTCAATATACCCAGCTTTGCCATACAAAGCCAAGGAATCCATCACCAATTCACCACACCTAAGCTAACCAATCAAAAAAGCACAAAAAAAAAAAAAAAAAAAAAAAAGGAAGTCTGTAAAAACAGACCATCCTCAGCAGCATCCCAAGTTTCAGAAGGAGGGATACATCAGTTTACTCAAATAACTTATACAAAATTGTGAAAAGTGAATAAATCAAACATGAAGGATTTAAGACCCCGAAATTCTCAGGTGTAGAGTTACCAACCTGTCCCATAACTGACCAGTTTCACTAAATGCATCAGGAGGAACTCCACTGACTAACAGAGGGAAGCCCTTCCTGTTCTGCAGAAAAAACAAATAACACCAAATGCTGAAACAAACACTTCATACAATATGCAGAATCAACATACCATTTAATCAAATTGAAGCTCACCAGCAAAAAGTGTTTTTTGTTAGCCCAAACATCTGCACTGTGATAGCCAACATAGATTGGCATATCCCCCATGATCTTGATGCCCTTCAGCTGTGCATAATTACGAACTTTCTTCCATTGTCTTTGAAACAGAAACTGCTGGGCGATGAATAAGTCAATCTGTCCAACTGAGAGTATGAGTACTTTATCAATAAATAATACATCAAATACATTTTAACAAAAGAGCATAACTTGTATCAATCTTACAAAGTGTTTTTCGCTCTCATAAATTTTCACAAGTGCAGAGAGATGGCGATTTTTTAAAGGTTCAGGCCAATCATACCAAGAAAATGTGTTACAAACTCGGTCAATTGCAGCAAAACATGCTGCATCCTCAAGCCAGCCTGTGCAGTAGTGGAAAGGTGAACATTATCAACAGAGATTTCAGCAAAATTAGCATTGCACACACTGTATCCAGGATCATGGATGAAGAATATATTTGTTAGCTAATTCACAACTCTATCTCGGAAATGAAAATACAACAGACCATGATTCAGTCAGTCAGCCTACATATTTTAGAACACAGCAAGAATAAAAAAAAAATAAAAAAAAAATGTGCAAATTTGTGGGCGTAACTTACTTGATATATCAGGATCCCTTCGAAAATTTAGAAGCTGCCTTTTGAGTTCCCCTTCACTCATAATAAGTCGCTCCGCAGCCTAGCAAAGAAGGTGCTATTAACCGATATTAATCCAAAGTTGAAACCCAGAATATTTACTCCTCAAAACAAAGTAAAATAACATATGCAACAGTTAAGCTCAAGCATTTAATGTAAAAAGTGACAGCTGGAACAAGTTCTAATATGAAGTATTAAACTAGTCTTTCCCTCTTTGAACCTGGGCATTACATGGAATTAACATTATACGTTTAATTCATGACTCAATCTACGCTTAGTTCATGATTCAATCTTTTCTTAATCAAATTTTATTTTTCGTATTATTTAGTACACTTTGATCTTCTGTTTACAAAAGAATACATGAAAAGTGACATAGCTTACAGGTTTCAGAGAAGGTACCATGTATCAGATGGTGAGAAGGCTAGGTGAGAATCTTGTAAAACCAGTGACAAAGCTTACAGGTTAAAATCCCAAACCTATGCAACAACTCTCAAAAGTATAAACGTCATTTGATTCTCTTACCAACAATTACAAGTGTTTCAGAAGAAAGCCAAAGAAAAAGCATCTAATCTAGAAAAAATTACAGCATCTATATGAAGAAAGTTGAGAACCGATAATACACACTTAATTAAGAGGTCTACCAAGCTAATTCCCATATTAAGCCCCCAGGTCTTTGAATGAATACTCAATAAATAAAAACTCTGAAACTTATTTATAGGAGACTAGAGAAAGCCATTAAATCTTACCAAAAAAAACGACCCTCACATGTTCAAGTTCTCCACAAGTAGAAAACTACTATGGATGAGCATTATTAAACATAGAAGAAGAATATTTTATGAAATTAAAGGTGCATTGAGGCTTTGATTGATAGAAAGGTGCATGACCTTTGCTGAAATCGGAAAGAAAGTGGGGAGGAGGTCAGTCAAATGTTTCAATCTGAAAAACAATCTAAACCATCACAAAATGCACCTTTTGATTTAATGGTTCACAAGAATCTTCTAACTTGAATTTGCACCCACCATAACAGCATTTTGTAGCCATCATATTAGAAGAACCACCAGCAAATCTAGAGAGATTAATTGATTCTGATGTAAAAGTGATGTTGCTTGAAATTTAAACACAGTAAGGTGTATGCTGAGATATAAGGCTACAGCATTATGATTATGAGTTACTAACAGTCTTGAACCTCATGTCAGGTACAAAGAATTAACCACACCAAGACAATATAAAACAGTCTCTCTTTAAAAAAACATAAGTGAATAAAGTAAAGGTAGAAACAAAGTTCAAATTACAAAGAGGAGAGACTCACCTTTGCCACCAAAGGATCCTTTATCTGAGCAATAGTATCATAATTTACCCTCTCTGCATCTCTACAATTTAAGAAATGACTTAATTAAAAAAGATACAGGATATAAGTGCAGCTAACATAAACTAGGATAAGAAGCAGTGATTTATGAGTGGTGTAATGAGGCTTACACAGGTTCAGGGAGCTCTTCGCTATGCAATAAACCATCCTTAACCAGCTCTTCAAGAGAAATCAGAAGAGTATTTCCACAATTGGCATCCTGAATTCGAGCATTCTAACATTAATTCAATGTCTTTTATATTTTGACTAGAAGCTTGGAAGGCCAAATGAGCCTTAAGAATATAAAAGTGATGCCCAACTTTTTCATGCTTCTACACAGCGACTACAATAAAATCTAATTTTGAATGTAATTTACACCCAAATAAACATTGACACACACAGTTTGACTAATGAATAATGATTAATAAATTTATGTATTACAGAGTACAATATAGACATTATATTGAATAATGATTAAATAATCAAACTTTATATTTTGCAGTTTGAACTAGACCACAATCTTGAACCTCCAAGGCTCCAACATAAATTATTTGGCAACCACAAAAACAAAATTTCGCTTTATGAGTTGCAGAGTATCAAGTTTGTAACAATGGTCACAAACACAAACATGTCCAAGTTTATGTCTTCTTAGGCAATGTACAAAAATTATGAAAGTAAGAAACAATGTGAATATACTTTGGTCGGTGAGAAAGTATGACAAGTTCACTACAACAATATAGCATTCAGCAATTTGATCCTTAATACCAAATCAGAAATTGAACATTGACATCTATCTTTCCGAGGAACAGCCTTAAAATTCTCTCCTCAGGATGTTTAGACAAAAGTCAAATATCTATCCTTACTGGTCCTTTATACCAAGTCAAAACTTGTAAGTTTTTGGGTTCTAATTTTTAAAAACCAAGACTCTTACGGGTTCATTTAGTGTCGTCGTGGTATTCTGTCTTTTGTTTTTTTTTTTTTTAAATCATATGATATATGTCACATAATGAATCAAAAATTAATCAAATTTATTATAATCATAATAATTTTGAAAACTGACAGCAGAAAAGTGAAAACATCATTTTCTTTAAAAAAAAAAAACAGGAAACTGAAAACATGCCAAACAAGCTAATTATACTGGTAGAATACACATCTGATTCCTAACAATATCTGGCCTCCAAGGCTCCAAATCAATAAGTATCATTTGGCAACTATTATATACAAAAGTTTGTCATTCGGGTGGGAAACATGTCCAAGTTTATATCATCCTAAGCAATGTAGCCAACTTTCGAAAGGATAAAACAATGTATTATAATTTGGCGATTATGATTAATGAAAATTGAATCATTTCACAACAATGCCATATATCATTCTGCAAAATCAATCAGAGAAACAAAAAGGAAAGAAATAGACCTGGCCGGAATACGGCGAGCCTTCTTCATTAGCCTTTCTACCAGGAGGAACCAGAGGTAAAACCTGCCACCAAATTTCCAGCAATCAATTCAAAAAACTACCAAATTAAAACCACAATTTCATCTCAAAAAACTACAAAATTATCAAAATTAAAACCACCTGCCAAAGAGAACAACCAGCAGAATGAAGCCAATCGATGAACCTAAAAGCTTCGTCTCCGAGATCGCCAATGCCGTGAGGTCCAGGCAACGACGTCGGATGCAGTAGAATTCCAGCTCTTCGCCGGTCCGACGGAGACGACTCCGGAAAAAACTCGTCGTAATCAACCGGAAGATCCTCGCCGACGGCGGTAGCGGTGACGGAGGCGGTAGATACGGCGGCGACGGAGGTAATGTGCGAGGAGGAGACAGCGGAGGAGAGAGAAAGTGAAGAGGTGAAAATGAGGTTAGGTTTGGAAGGAATGAATGAAGATGGAAGGAAAGAGAGAGAGTTGAGAGACGCCATTGTTATCGAAATCGCCATTGTTAGGGTGGAATTGGAGGAGGAGAGAGAATTTGTATGAATGGAAGTGTTACAGAATATCTTGATCAGTCACAGTAGTGAGTCACACAATCGAGTCACAACTCGGTAAATTGTTTGTTAGTGTAACCGTAAAGGAAGTGTTTGTGCGGTGGATCTTCCCGCTATGGCACCCCTACCTAGATTGGAATTGCTTCGTTCAAAAAATTAAGTTTTTTCTATTATAGTGTAGAGAGAGTCACAAAAGGTATGAAAATAATTTAAACAAGACTTATTCTTATATCTCGAGTATTATTCTTAAAACTTACTTCGTATCTTGAAAATCTGTAAGCTTGTGCTTCGTATGTGTGTGGTGAATGCTTCAATGGGGGAAGGGGGTGGGAAGAGTGCTATTAACTTGTGGACGGATTAGAATTTAAATGAGCAAAAGGTTGATTTGATTCAATTTGTTATGTTGATGTCTTGATGACTAAAATTTGAACTTTATGTTATATTTCGAGTTGATAATGACTCTATACTAATGTAATCATACTTAAATTAGTTAAATTTAGCATTTTGGCACATGAAATTAAAAAAAAAAAAAAAAAGTTACAAGTGTGCCATACATATATGTTGAGTTGTAGCTATTGGAATTTTTTTTCCTTACCCTAAAATAGGTAATTCTTATCCAAATTGCTCAAGCTGAACTCTACCTTAAGGCCAGCAAAAGCAATAGCCAATAACCATAATTTCATAATGTTTTATCTCATATTTTTGTTTACTTGAACATTACAAAGTACTACATTTAATAAGTTGAACACTCGAACTCTTATTTTTAATATGAAATATAATGTCCAAGCTAAGCTATGGCTTAACTAGCTAGCACCACCCTTCTAAGGGAGTAAGGGCTCTACCCACTTACCTATTACTACTATTAGGGTGTAAATAACTCTAACAATAGTGAGCAATCGATTAGATTTACCTTAAATTTATTTGTAAATGCCAAAAGGAATACAACACCGAAGTAATTAATAGAGTATAGAAGTACATGACTATAGACTTCTAACATACTCTTGTTACACTTACATCACGCTTCTAACTTAGTAAATTCTATATTTTGGTCAATCATAATCCATATATATACCACTTCGTATAAGACTGTATCATATCTAACTTTACTAGCTATATATGAACCCTATATATACATTCATACTAGCTACTTATACATATAGTTGTATAAATCTATATGACTATACATATATTTAAAGTATTGATTGAATTATAAAAAACTTGATTGAGGTTCATTGCACATTCTTTGTTCATAGGTTGTCTTTGGATTGTTCAACTTCATCATTCTCATAGAACAAGCCATCAACGATGTTGTCTATGAGAGCATCGATGAAGGCGTTGCAGCTGACACTGAAGATACGACCTACCCTCTTCCGCGCATTGTAGGAATAAGCAAAAGCCGCGGCGCAACCCACTGCTGCCATACACGCCCCTAAGCCTTCAGTTATCCCTTCCACGTCCATTTTCTTAAAGACAGAGTTGCCTGTTGCTAACTCCACACCAATTGTTGCAGCAAACACTATCTAAAAACAAAAACACGACTTTAATTAGTATCATCACACTTTTGACTTTGTTTGTAAAAAAAGTTTTAAGTCGTACCTCACTGTTCCTTAATAAAAAGTCACATTACATTATTTCATACGTCTCAACTAAAGAATTATTAGAAACTCGAACTTAAACTGGAAATACTACCTACATTAATACTTCAATTATTTCTAATAACAAACACATCTTTCTGTAAAAAACATTTCTCCTATGAGTGTCCCATCTTTATCTTTACCTTTGATTCCTTTGAATGACATTTCCTCTTCAATGGACCACATTTATGCAAGTATATACACCTTTTTTGTCAAATAGTATTGAGATAGGATCATAGGAATGTATATTGTGATATGATATTATGAGAATAATGTCATATGAGATATTATTGTGAAAAGATATATATAATATATATTGTGAATAGATTTAGGAAGTTAATATAATAAGGAATATTAGGGTTAGTTATTCCTATTGTTTATATATATTGTAATGTGGCCAAATATTATGAATGGGAAAATACAATGGAAATATAGAGAGAACTATTTTCCCCAATATTTAACATGGTATCAAGAGCCTAGGGAGATCGTGGGATGAAAACACGAGAGTTCGTGTGGGAGAATGAGAGAACCTTAAACACGAGAGTTCGTGTGAGAGGAGAGAATGAAAAAACCCTTAATCAGGAGAGGATGAAAAACACGAGAGTTCGTGTGAAAGAATGAGAAAAACCTTAAACACGCGAGAACGTGTGAGAGGAGAAGAAAAATATGACGGGCTCGAAAAGATAGACGTTCTCGTTAGATTGATTGATGGGTTCGAAAAGAATGGCGTTCTCATCAAGTACTGAGAGAATAAAATAACCTTAAACACGAGAATTCGTGTAAGATGAGTGATCAAATGCACGCATTATTCATTATTTGCGTCCAATATGGTGAGATTGTGAGAGTTCACAAATTTTTTTTTTAACTATACGTTATTTTCATAATTATCGTATAATAATAGTGTGAGAATTATTGTGAGAGTTCAAAGTATTATTTTTTTTTAATGAGAAATCGTTTTTGTGACTATGTTGATCATAGTGAAATTTGATGATTTTAATGAAGATGAAGAACGTGGCATGATCAAGTGTTCGATCAAATTCAAGAGGATTATATTTGTGATTATTCGAAGGAGGATGATTACATATTGCGGCTTGATGATGACATGATGCAGATTTTATTTTATTGTCCAAGTCGGATGTTCGAGATCTACACCTCCGACTTGAGGGAGGGTATTGAGATAGGATCATAGGAATGTATATTGTGATATGATATTATGAGAATAATGTCATATGAGATATTATTGTGAAAAGATATATATAATATATATTGTGAATAGATTTAGGAAGTTAATATAATAAGGAATATTAGGGTTAGTTATTCCTATTGTTTATATATATTGTAATGTGGCCAAATATTATGAATGGGAAAATACAATGGAAATATAGAGAGAACTATTTTCCCCAATATTTAACAAATAGCTAGACATTATTTTTTTTTTTGTTGATTTGTCTAAATTTTCATCACTTTTAAACGATAACTATCCGATTGGAAGTCATCCTTTCAAATGCGTAAGCATCTCAAATGGTCCCCTTAATAATTTATCCCTTGAATCATCCTTCCTTATTTTCCTTCTATACACCCGATAACAATCAAGTTATCAAAGTAGGGCTATTAGTTGATTTTTTTTTTCTTAATCCGTAAAATCACCACATTAAATATTAATTCGGTGCTCTTTTTGTCCGAAAATAATTTTCCTATACGCTTTGTATATGGTCAATATAATTGACTACTGTTAGTCAAGGTATGTTATTGGAAATATATGTATATGGGAAGACAAATAGATTACGAGCCTATGAGGAATAATATTTTGGGACGGAGTCATAAAGTGTTATTTCGTAAAATTCTTGCTGATTGCTCAGGAAGATCGTAAACAATAATGTTTTAAACTTTTAACCTTGTCTAATTATACCAAAACCTACTAACCTAACAAAAGTGACAAATATACTACGTAATTGATTAGTTTTACGTACTACATCTTGCTTTGATTTTTTCATGTTCTACTGTTTCGTTTCTGTTAAAAGTTCATACTTGATTTATAAGCTAAGCTGAAATAAATCCAAAACATTCATGTTAAAAGAGAAGGTTTATAAGAACAGCAAAATAAGTATGTACCATAGCAATTCGACCGGTGATAATCTCAAAGTCTTGACTCTTCTTACTACTTTCAATATACTCATACAAATTCGCCAAAAACGGAGACAATAACTCTTCTCCTTGGTCAATCCCATCAACACCAAAACCACCACTACCGTCCTTCGATTTAGTGACAATCGTCTTGATCACCCCGCTACCACGATCAGAAGCATACGATCTAAGGGTACACAACCTTGGTTGTAGAATAATCTTAGCCTGGTCAGGACTGCTCGTCGAGTCAGGCCCCAATCTCACTGGGGCCTGCCTAGACGTCTGCAGCTCGCAGTGCACTACACGCGTCGAGACCATAGAAGCCATCTTTTGGAAGAAAACTTGAGAAAACAAAAACAAAAACAAAAAAGAGGAATCTTTATGTTTAGAAGAGGGTAGTGAAGCTAGATTGTATTAGGTTATATTATTTTGTTTGTTTTAAGTGGGTAATATGAAGGGATTTTGGGAGGAATAGAAAGTATACACGTAAGGGTAAGAAGTATGAGGGGTTAAGATTGGCTACGTGCTTACTATTATTGGGGTCTAATGTTGCTTTCAAAGGTTGTGGAATAATTGTGGTGGGACAATGATATTAAAAGGGGTGGCATAGGACAAGAGAAAAGTAATTAAGGTAGGCTTTTTTTTATTTGTGTACTAAAACTCTTTAGTATGTTCTTCTAATATTAGTATTTTATGTGATGGTTTATTTTATTTGAAAGGAGGAAAAGGTCAAATTTGAAGGTTATGTGAGTGTGGTAGGTTAGAAAATATGATTTGATGTGGAGGAAGGGTGGTTGAAATGAGAATTCAATTTAATTGGTGTAAGATCATAACTTTATTATGCATCTCCTCTCAACTTATTAAATTATTTAAAAAATTTATAGGATATATTGGTTGATTTTTCAATCTCGATTTTATAATTAATCAATTGTATTTATGATAGAAACTAAGATTATGTTTGATGACACATTTCGACTTTTGAGCACCTTATCAAATTTATAGAGTTATTTAGCAAGCATTGTATAAACAATTGAATTTGAGGTGTTGAAATGAATAAAGTTGTAAAACCTGAAATTTTTGTATGTGTCATCTCAAGCAACTGATTTTATCACACAACTCAAGTAATCTGTAATCATCTATCTTATCAATTTCAACTACATACTATCTTTTCAATTTTTGTTACTTTGTATTTTATCGTTTTTGTCTCATTTTCACATGTCATTGGCAAATAGAAAATCGGAAAGTACTTTTCTAGCTTCCAAATTCTATATTTTAGTTTTTTTAAGGAAAAAATTAATAATTTTTTCAATTTAATTGATTTTATTTGCTTGTACATAGTACATGAACATGAGGTATTCTTTGTAGTAGGAAAGGAGATAGTACTATTAAATGGTCCAGCAAAGATTATATCCAAATAGCTAGGTCATGACTCATGAGGTCAGCTTTCAACCAAGTCGTTCCTAATTCATCACTGGATAAGCCACCCATTATATGCAGTGGCGGAGCCAAGATTTTAACAATGGTAGGGCACCTAATACTAAAACACTTTTATCATGCTCTTAAATTTTTTTTTTTAAAAAAAAAAAAAAAAAAAAAAAATGTTGGCCTGGGTAAGGGATTAGAACCCGTGACTTTGGGTAAACAAAGTACTGCTTTATGTTCCCTGTTTCCAACCACTAAGCTGCAGGAAGTTTAAATGACATTGTACACTTTGTATTCTTTTTTAAATACATTTTTAGTAACTTTTTTTTTTAAGAAAAAAAAAATCTGGTAGGGCACGTGCCCTACCAGGACCTATAGTGGCTCCGCCACTTAATGTCCCACACTATTCAAATCCATGCATTATGCATGTAGTAACTTAAATTATGTGCACCTCATTACCTCAAAGTCCTTAACTTCGATATATATAATTAATCAAGAAATTAACTCTATGTTTGCATAACATTAATGAAGGGTAAGAGAGCGAGGGAAAGGGAGGTGTGAGAGGGAGAAAGTGATCTTTCATTTTCGTTCTAAATCTCTTCAAGTCAGCTCTAATAATGGAGAGATTTGGTTTATTAAAATGAGAAGGGAAGTGGATCCTCATAATTCCCTCTCCTTCCCTCCTTGAATTAGGTATCCGCCATACAAATGATGCATTTTTTCTTTTCTCCTCCTTTCCCTCCATTTTTCTCTGTCTAAACATGGTCTTAATGATGTTTAATGATTGTAGGTCTATAACAAATAGTACAAGAGGCGTCCACTAAAATGGTTACACAAATTCGTAATTAGAATAATTTTTTTTGGATAAAACTGCTAATTAAACTTACCTTCAGATGATTTTTGTAAGTCACACGACCCTATATAGAATAAAGTCATCAATACCAATATAATATAGTTACCAAGTGAACTATCTCATACAAGAAATTGATGTTATGCAAGCTAATCTTTTGCTAATGAAGTTTAATTATATGAAATATCTAATAACTTATATCTATCTCACCGTATTTCCAATCTCATACAATACTAACTAGAGTAGTGAATGTAAAAAGTAAATAACATGGATTTCATCTTTTCCATTATCCACCAACCACAACTAGATGAACAAGTTAAAATCAAGCAAGGTAACCAAATACTACTTCTCTATTATATTAATTGGTCTATTATTGTCACATTCATATAGAAAGGAGACAAAATTAAAATTTTGTTTTTTAAGGTTTAGTTGAGGAGACAGATCAGAAAGAAGCAGACAATAGGCAAATAGATGATCTGGTATTTCATGGATGAGTTGATTATAAATATTATACAATCATGAACATTCATGATATTACAAGAGATTTTGTCAGGCCAAGACTTCAAAGCTATTCAATCATAATTCTTACTTGCTAGATGGCATCTCACACTCTCAAATACAACCTTTGGCAACCAATTTGTCTTTGAAACTTGATAGCTTAAAATTGACCCGAACTCAAGCCAACTCAACTCAACTCACCTCGAAATATGACTTGATTTATTTAATTGACAATAGAGTACCCAACTCGAATTGCTTTGCCACACATGAACCTTAACGTAGTAACCTTACTCATATACAATCCTACTTGAATTGACCTAACCAAACCCAAACTAGATGATGGAACAACTTATTTGCCACATCTGGTTGGTTTCTTGTACGTAATATAGGTACATATACATCTTAAATTACACTCAAATTAAATGGTTAAATGGGAAACATTACTTACTATATGCACTCGAGAGCACAAAAATGGTTAATGTTCCTAGTCAGTGCACGTTACGATCTTAAGGACCTCATTCACAAGCCCACATTGCAATCAATGCTCGAAATTGTATCTAATATCTCCCCAATTCAATGACCTCGAATTTGTAACATGATCCTCCTTAATAACCAACACCATATGTAAATACAATGCAACCTCAAATCCTTACAAAGAATATACTAAGATCAAGAACAATGTTCCCTTCCGGACACAACATATACAAGGTCTCCGAGTCCTTGGAGCCTACAACATAATCAAAGTTAGCGCGAATATAGGCCAATTCGTCGTCTGGATCATCACCATCACAAAACTCCGACAAGGGCAACACACCCACGCCCATTGTAGTCACCTTAAGAAGCTCCATTATGCTCAAATCCATCTCATTAGCATCCCTCTTAACCGCGTAACCAAACTTCTTACCATTGCAAAACATGTCCCAAATAGGCTCTTCTAACAAACCCTTCCTCCCCTTTTCATCCTTTTTTTCGCATTCAAGGGCGATCCTAACCATCCCTATGCTCATATCCTTTTGAAGGACGTGCGTTTGTATAGGTAGATCCAACACCAACGTTGGCAAACACTTGGTAGATTGTTGTAAGGAAAAGCTCATCTTCCCTTTCTTATACCCGAACAACGTGCCCGTGACACGATTACTCGTACCACCATTGCTAAGGAAGTTTATATCAGGTAATCTACAATGTTTGGGAGATATGATGGGGAATGATCGGATCATGGACCGGAGAGCTCGAACCGTTTTCGCTTCTTTACGTTGTTTGTGCTTACTAGGAGATGGTTCTACTAGGGAAAAGGAGGGTTGCAAATCTTGTAAAGGAGGTGTCTTTGTTGTTGATTCTTCTTCTAATAAATTTTCTTGAGAAGTTTTTATTTCTATATGATGTTTATTATGTTTTCCCATTTATATGTATATTTTTATTTGTTATTTTTATTAAATTGTAATGGGTTTTTCTTCTTCCTTATTTTTGTGTGGTGAAGAAATTAAATTGATTGCATGCATTACAATGCAATGGAGAGGCTCTCGTAGTAGGAAGAAAGTATTAGTTGATTTGATAAGTATGCTAATTTTAGATTATTAAGAGATTTCGCTAAGCTGTATTATTTGAAGAATTAATGGATTATGTACAGCTAACGATTTTTTTTTTTTTTCAGAAATATAAGGATTTGAATTCAAATTTTGACTGTTAGCTTCATTAGCTATATAAACTTCAGATTAAAATTTTGATTTACAATATTATTATTATTTTTTTTTTTGAAAAAAAATTGTTTTGTATAAAGTGTTAAAGCTAATTGTTTGAAGTTTTTGTCGATTTTCTTATCTGTTTTTTGTTTCAATATAGTGATAAGTATTAGACTTATGTACGAATGAGATAAATTACAAGTCTATATATGATGTTTGATACACAATTTACAGCTATTCATGTAAAATAATGACTATTTAGGGGATTAGGGGTTTGACCGTTTGATGCTGATAATCATGATATGTTGATATGGGTTAATAATAGAAGATGATGTTAAACATCAAAGGTATAGCTCTGCTAATATAGATGTGTATTTTTTTTTTGGGTGCTATTATAGATAAAGTACTTCTATATGGGTATGTATTAGAACATATTAGTCAAAAATATCTGAAATAATTTGAACATAACGACCATTATGAACGGATTTAAGGTGGGAACGATACGTTGATACGACTACAGGTCTATAGTAGTTCTATTACCATCCAAGGGCAAGGGAAAATACTACTACAACAGTATAGATCAAGTTCAAAAGTGATGAATTCATTTCTAGAAAAAGAAAAAAAAAAAGGGTGATGAATGCAAATCAACATTAACCTCAATCAAAATATTGTACAAGGGAAACCAGCAGGGAACAATTCAGATTTGCAGCAAACAACATTATAAGAAATTAGATATTCACAGTTTCCAACATTTTTACACTCCTATTATCACAGGAAAAAAAGAAAAAAAAAACTAAGCCTGAAGTAATTCTTTGTGAAATTACAAAATCAATCATCTGAAATTTGGTCAGACGATAAATTCTCTAACACATCCTGTCAGTCTGTGACCCTGTCAAAACTCCAACTATAATTCTATAAATAGATGTTAAGACTCCAATTTTATACATTTTGTCAATAGCATATGCAGATTATGCACTCGTCCTCTCCCTCCGGTCTGTACAGCTAAGTTGCTATGCAAAGGAGCAATTCCCACCAGAATAATTGCGGTTGTGAAAAGATACTTTCCTGATTTTCATCTTGAACATCTATAGCATTCATGAGAGACTACAACTACATGAACATCAAAAGTGATCGTGACAGATCTACATGCATCAGTCGTCATGTTCATCTTCTTCGTCAAGAGACTTGTGAGATCCTGAACCCAAACCTAGACATTTCAGGAAAGCTTCTTTTGCAAAATCAAAATAACGGCATGGGTGGAAGAAACGTTTTGAAACTGTGGCAGAAGGTAAATCCTTCACAGAAGAATCCCTTTCCCCGACACACCTCACTCTGTTGCTAGGCATGGTAGTAATTTCCCTCCTGGAATCATGATTTCCAGCTACCTGCTGATATAACTAATTTTTTTAATATTTATTACATAGATTCAGAATTCTAAAGCAAACAAGGAAATTGGGAATTCTATGAAACCTTATATAGAGAGACTAAATATATCTGTATGACTGTTCGTAGCTTTTTCTCCCCAAAATTATGAGATAAACCACACTCCGTCAATCCCCCCCCCCCCCCCCCCAACAACGCTCTCCTTCATGTCATCTCTTGAAGGAGAGATTGGAGAAAAGAAAATAGAATCAATGTAAACAGAACAACTAACACACATGGATATATTATCATTCACCCAACCAACTTCCAGAACATGTCGACCAATTACTCTTTACCAAAGATAAGCACTAGAACTAAGCTCTCTTTACCAATAAGACTTTTCCCAAAATTAATCTTTTGCAGTGAATTTCATCCAAAGGTCTTATTTATCATCTCAGGAGAAATCTGTTTGGTGAAGCGTGTATCAACTTCATTGTTCATAATAATAAAATCTTACAAGAGATGTAGGCTAAGTTCTTTCACCTCAAAACCTCTTTTAGGAACAATTGCATCATATCTGAATTTATAAGACCTAATCTGAACTTATCTTTGCCGTCAAAGAAACTGGTAACCCTTTATTCAAACTTGTCACAGCTTACCTGATTATCTTCAAATGTCAAATTGAAATTACTACGAGAGAAATTCCCAACCAAAGGAATAGTTGTCTTATTGCACATGGTCTTACCACTTCGATAGCAAAGAGGCTCTATCTAACACTCGTGAAAAGAATTTCCTAGGACTCTCAGTATGAAGGTGACTGAATGACTTAGTACTTTAGTACTTCCACAGAAATATGGAGTACATTAAAGGAGAATTCAGAGCGTGAATCATGATATTCATAAAGCAGCTCACTTTGAACTTTCTAGGTTTACATTCAGGATACTTCCAAGAAATTTCAACTAGTATATTCTAGCAAGGACGAAGTGGGAGAATTTGTCTCCATGCAGCACACAGCAAGCCTGTCCATGAATTCACATGGAAGAGCACAATGGAAACAATAATGTGCTTTATCAAAATTATCACAATCACAACTAACAATTCAGCCTATTTCATAAGTCACATTTTTTAGAGGGCATGTGACATTTAGGATTAAAATCCAGATGGTGATAAATGCATATACTACCGAAACACTTAATCAACCCTGGTGACAAAATCTATTATGACCAATATCAACCAAGCAAAAACAAAATCCATATAGATAAGCTCTTTTGAGGACCTATATCTAATTGCATATATGTTCATCCCTGGTTATATACGAAATTCCTTCATAAAAAGTATAGGTGTAGGCGGCAAAGCAAAAGTTGAATTACAAGTTTCTCCACTAACCCACCCCCCCCCCCCCCCCCTCTTCCAAAAGGAGTTAAAAACATAGGGGGGAAGTTTGGTCTCTAGCTTGGGTTCAAAATATATAGTTAGAAACATAGAGGGAAGGTTCAGTTACTAGCTATGATTCAAAATAAAATGTAAAGGGAAAATTTCGCTCATTAGCTTTGATTCAGAGGAGTTCGATGACTAGAAGTGCACGACTGCACGTACCATAATATTCTAGATAAACCTAGCAATCACAGTCCAGAACTCTTGCATACATGGGAAGTTGCATTAACAAACTTGAACATTATTAAATAGACAATTAGCCATCCTAGTAATTTGATGAAAGAACAGGCAACCAAGAGGATTACTTCCATGGCTATCAGGTTGATCATCTCCTTTTTTCCCCCTTCTACTATTAATATCCCAGGGGGGCAAACGAAGGATTCGGATGACTATAATCCATATTTGGCATGTCGGGATCATCACGAAATCATACTGAATCTTATAGACTCTAGGTTTAGCTGTATCAAATGTGCAACCTGAGATTATGTCTTCCATATGATTTCCTCTAACCTACACCATTAAACAATTAAGAAAGCTCCTGTCTCATCCCATTCATATCCTCAAGAACAAATCATAATAGTACAACTTTTCTAAACTGCCTTCTCTACCAATTTAATAATTTATATTAATCTTTGTTTCGAGATCACGAAAATGAAGCCCATATCAATACAGCAGTAAATTATTGTTATTGTATATTTGCAAATTCTACAAGTCCACATCTTCATCTTTCTCCAATATACCCCCAACAAAATCCAACATTTCCACAAAAACTCAGTTCAAAAATTAAGGGTCAGCAATCAGCATTGGATTATTTTCAATCACAAATCATTCCACTACATTCCTAACACCCTGATTATTCTCACCTAATTAAATTAGCTAATCTCATCTCAACAACTTATAATCAACCCAAAACAAAATACCCAGTAAATTAGATTATTTCAGCACATAAACATCTCAAATTCAACTCAAAAAAAAAATGTAAATTGATCACAAACTTTTTTTTTTTTAATCTCAAGAACTAAACCATACATAATATAATCACACAAAAAATAGAGAGAATGCAGATGAAATTCGCACCTGGGTACTTGGAGAACAGCTGGAAGAAACCTTCAAATCCGAAGAACTGCTTGTAGATGAAGAATCAAGAACAAAAATATCAAAGTAAGAGAGCAAAATTGTGAGGGTTAGAAGAAACATAACCAATATTTGAATCCAAATAAGCCATGGGATTTTGAAGTTTTCTAGTACAAAATCATCCCCAAAATCAAACATATTTTTTACTTCAAATCCCAGAAAAAATTGGGGAAAATTTGGTGGGAATTGAAGATTAAAAATAAGAGAGCAAAAGGTGGGAAAAGGGTGGGCAACTAACTAGCTGGTGCTTGGTGGGGTGGTGGGTGAGGAGAGAGAAAATGTAAATTAGTGGGGTTTTTTTAGAGGAATTTTGTTTTGTTTAAGGAGAAAGTTCATGTGATTATCAAGTCAAAACCCAGAAATTATTGGTGTTGTTAATCAATTTGATTGAGTTGATAAAGAGGATAAGTGGTGATGATGTTGACAGCTTGTAGATGGTTCAATTGTAGCAACACTCCTACTTGATCACGTACTTGTAATTGAAATTACCGCTAGAACTCCTAATTGTTCTAGGAGTCTCGAACTCGGTAGGTTATGAGTAGTTTTGAAAAATGTGTTATAGGGTTATAAGCAAAATGTTTATAATCGTTATGAAACTGAAAATTAAAATAATTAGAGGATGAAAGTATTTAACAATTAGTTAAAATGACTGTTCATGTGATCGTATAGTCGGATATCGAAATAATATTTTAAAAATCAAAAAAATAATTAGGGTAGCAATCTGGATGATAATGATGGGGTTGTTTGAGTGTGCTTGTTCAAATTCAATGATAGTCCAACTCATTCAAGTAGCCTTAATATTACGGCTAGAATTCCCTACATAGTCGTTGCTCCCACGTCACGCTTTTTTTATGCTTAAAATTTGGTGCATTTTATATTTGTAATTATGGGCTTTGTTTGTTTGCTACTAGTTTTATTTAATCATACAACAATTATTATGGGCTTGTGAGGCCAATAAGGGTCCAACTTCATTATGTGTTAATAGTGTTATGCAGTTCTTATTTTTTCTCTTTGGGTAGATCTTGAGGAGAAATTCTGCTTAATGCTACCTCCGTCTGTTATTAGTTGACACAATTTAACTTTAGCGCTATTTACGTACTCCCCTTTGACCTTGTTTTGTGCTTTATATATAATAAAAAAAATATAATTATGTGGGATCTTGTTAGATTCATCACAATATATATTTTCTAACTATCAACAGTTTATAATTTTTGCTTATCCCAATTAAGATATTAATGGTTGAATTTATGCATTGGAAAATGTGACTAAAGAAGTTATGTGTTGTATTATCATATCCTATACCAAAATACTTATTCATTGGTATTTACAAATGTGAATATTTAAGTTTTGTTATTATTACTCGTAAAGTCGTAATAAAATTTTTGTTGGTATATTAAGATGATACCATCAACATGCAACTATATACCAAAATTATATCCACCAATGACCCAAATTACTAGAGGCCGAAAAATTCTTAGATCTTGAACAAGAATGTCAAAATTATACAAAAAATATTACAAATTACAAGTGCTTCCTAAGAGTTAGGTTTATCTATAGGTTTGATTTTTAATCTATTTGGCTAATGTAGATCTCACTACTCTTTTTAGCCTATTAGATATTTTGGCTCATTTTAGAATCTATTAATGAGCCAAAAAAATTACTCAATGTACTTACCTCTATATACAACCAAGTGCATTTAACAATTTATATTATCTCGCTCTTTAGACATCAAAGTTGTGTGAATATGTCAAGCTATTAGTTGAAATTAATGAACAAATCCTTGTACTCCGGAGACGTTCTCATTTTCTACTCTTCAAATATGCAAAATTTCAAAGCATTTCAGTATATATAATATCATAATTTGTTGTTTCAAAAAAAATATATCATAATTTTTGATTTTCTTCTTGTTATCTATAGTATTCTAGACTAATGATGGAACATTAATTTTCGATAAAAAAATATTAAGAAAAATCTAGAATGGATAATCATAATTGTGGATCACAATTCACAATCAGCTTAAAAAAGACATAAGAAAAAAGAAAAAAAAAAAACACAACAGTGGATTGTCATACATGATTGGGAAATAAAGGGGCACTATATAGATTGTTCAAAAAGATGGACACAAAGTACCATCAAATCCAACTACGAGTACCTTATTATCATCTACCGAAAATTACTGTTACTTTACCTTGACATGAATTGAAATAATTATGTGATTATGTGAGTTAATAATCACCTTAAAAGCATAACAAAAGTAAGAAAAAAGTGATATACACTTTATCTATACTACGAAGCATTACAATTACTTTAGCCCTCCACATAACTATGTGTGTCGGCAAGGATGATTTTATAGTAGTCGTTTGAAAAATGACTACTATATTATTTTAATAGTATAAAATATGATTGGTTTATTTTTTTTACCTTATAAAATGGTCACAATTAGTCTTATTATATCTACTATGCATACATATTTATTGAAAATTTTGATCCAATATATAATTTTTTTTTTTTAGAAACTATAAAATAAGAATAAAAATTACATAAATGTTACTAAAAATTTGATAAATCAAAAAAATGTTGATAATACTATTTTATACCTAAAATTAAGTAAAATAATTAATTATCTGGAAAAAAAATATATCAATTATAAACTTTATAACCATGAAAACATTGTGGTAGTCATATACTGTAAAATTTTCAGTGTTGGCAATGTTTTGTTTTTTTTTTTTTTTTTTTTTTTTTTGGAGTGAAAGATGCATAGATTAATTAGTAGTACCAAGGTTAAGTACATGACCATCAGTAAAAGCTGGGACATCACCAGCATAATCAAGACTACAGTTGATAAAGTTTGAGCATCGCTCACTTTCAAAAGCTACATTACAGCATGGTGGGGGATGGTACAAAAGACTAATTTGATGCATAGCCTCCAAGTTACATCTAGGCATCTAGCATCTTTGGCGATAAAGTCTGCTACAACATTGCCTCCACGATCCTCAAAGCGCAATTCCAGATAGGCAGCTCCCTTAACAGGTCCCTGCAATTCATTTTAGAATCAAGTTAGGAATGCTTAACTCTAATGCTTTAAGTTCAGCTTCATGACTAGAGGGGGAGTACCCTTTCCACGAAAGCCCCTCAATCCAATCTCCTAGGTGGTTTCTACAAACAACACCCACACCAACTTCTTTGGAAACAAGGTTATAAGAAGCATCACATTTTACTTTAACAAAATCCCAAAAATCCAAAACAAATCTGAGTATATATATATTTATATAGCTCAACAGAGAAATTGTTAAAAAAAAAAAAAAAAAAAAATAAAATTACTACTGATACAATCACAGTTGATTAGTTTACACATGTTCATCTATAATTAACAGTACAATTAAGTGTCCAATGAAAAAACAATTAAAATCAAGGCCCTGTTTGGTTTGATGTAAAAGGTTTTCATGGAAAATGAATTTTCCATTTTCCTTTGTTTGGTTTGTTAAGGAGTGGGAAACAATTTTTCAAGGGTGGAAAATTCCATCCTTAATGATGGAAAACATTTTCCTTCCAAAAACAAGGGAAGCCACATTTTTCTCTCTCCTCCTTACCTCTTTTTTTACTTCCCTCTCATTCATCCTTACATTTCCACTCTTATTTTTTATTTTTCTTGGACTTTTCTTGTATGCAACCAAACAGAGGAAAACTAATTTGCAATTGTGTTTTTCCTTGAAAATATGTTTTTCATGAAAACTAATTTTCCATTGAAAATGTTTTACATTAAACCAAACGGGGCCCATATTATTGTTAATGGGCTTCCCTATCAATGCAAACATGCTTCCCTCAAATTACAAACCAGTAAAAACGTACAAGTATGCAATGTATAATTAAAACGTAAAAGGGTACAATGAAAGAAAGGGCATACTCCTCACTCCTTTGGTCAACCGTCCCGAGAATGCAAAGTTGACGACGCACCTGAACAAGCCTCCTGTCGCCTCTTGACACAACCTACAACGACCCTTCTCCGCCTACCCTTATGTGGCACCACAAAGGTTGAGACGTCCTATCAAGAAATTAGCGCAATCATTATCATAGGCATGGGAACAACAAAAAGTTGATCAATTACGTTTATTATCATTTGCTTCAAAACCGATCGTTGATATTCTTACAGTGTGCAGCAATGAAGTGTAAGGACTTGTGTCCCCAAATCAAATAGGGGAGTTTAGGCTGGAAGCAAAGAAAAATTTTACATGCATATACAAAAGACGTGCATTCTCATCTTTGGTGTTGTGATCTAGATATAATGGTATGATACTCAGATACTGTAATCAACTTGTCATGCTCCTCTTTTACATCGCGATCTTAATTTGTATCTGTAAATTGTTAATTGGCCTTTTTCTGTTTATGCCCAGCTTGCTAAGAAAGGTGAAAAATTCATATATTTACCATATGCTGTTAAGGGAATGGATGTTTCATTTAGTGGCATATTGAGCTACATCGAAACTACAGCTGAGGAGAAACTACAAAGCAATGAATGCACACCTGCTGACTTGTGCTACTCTCTGCAAGTATGTACTTGTTTAGTGTCTGCTGTGATGTGTCATTATTTTTTATTTATAATTTGTTATATCTGCAAAGTTTGAAATCTGTGAATTAATTTCTTTGTATCTGGTGGCTGGTGTCCTAGGAAACTCTCTTCGCTATGCTTGTTGAAATAACAGAAAGAGCCATGGCTCATTGTGACGCAAAAGATGTTCTCATTGTTGGGGGTGTTGGTTGTAATGAGCGGTTGCAAGAGATGATGAGGATAATGTGTTCTGAGAGAGGTGGGCGGTTATATTCTACTGACGATAGATATTGCATTGACAATGGAGCCATGATTGCATACACTGGTCTTCTTGCTTATGCTCATGGATTATCTACCCCCCTCGAGGAATCAATATTTACACAAAGATTTCGAACTGATGAAGTACATGCAGTTTGGAGGGAGAAAGAATCCATCAACAACATTACAAACAGTTAGGAAAAAACCACAACTATGTTAGGTACGCAGTGCTCTGAAGCAATAGTTTTACTGGATCAATACTTTTTTTTTTTCCTTGGCGAACCAATTGAACTTGTAAAGTGGATTTTTTTTTTTTTTTTAGTAGGAAGAGGAATACACGATTTATTGTAATGTTGGCATATGTATATAATTAGATGATATCAATCATCAATTAAAAATTTCTTATGTTCGTCAAATTAGCGTTCTGATCTTGTTCTGATTCATTGACAGTTCCTAGAAGCATCATTTGCATGATATGGCATATGGGTATAAACTATAAGAATCAAGATGGTTTTTGAAGGGAACTTTTCTCATCTACCTTTGTGAAGGAGTTGAAGACACTATCTCAGGTCTCATACGTGTGCAAAGTATCCTCTAAACCCCCATGAAAATATTTTCAAAAGATAAATTTTTATGCTCTGGATTTAGGGATCAGAAGTGTGTTATATAGCTCTCGACAGTCCATAGATTGCGTTAAAACACTACCTCCATTTCATATTATTTGCAACGATTTGACATAAAGTAGAGAGAAAAAATGTCTAATCGTTGCAAATAAAATGTAACGAAGGTAGTATGTAAGATAAAAGAGCACAGATTTAGGGATTAAAATAGAAAATTGTAGCTTCATAAGATGAAGACCCAAAAAATCTTGTTAAAAAAAAAAAAAAAAAAAAAAAAACATCAAATGTTGAATTGTAATTGGAGTGGGCTGATAAGTAACAATGGGCTTGTATGCTACTTGTCAGACCAATGGTGTAACTGGATTTGCTAGAGTCGGCTTCATATCTCCAATTCTGGTTCTCTCTCTCTCTCTCTCTTTATTTTTTAATTTTTTTAATTTTTTATTTTTATTTTTTTTATTTTTTATTTTTATTTTTAGACAAGAAGTTCAATCAACAAGGAGCAAATTACGACCTAAGAACAAGTTCTTTGATTATGTGCCATATCATTTCTTTATGCTTTGTCTCTTTGAGTTTGTCACATTATCAAGTTTTATGTGCCATATCATTTCTTTATGCTTTGTCTCTTTGAGTTTGTCACATTATCAAGTTTAAATGTTTAATACGTAGTATGTAAAATGCAAAAGAGTCAACTCACATGTACCAAATAGTGAGTAGGAGTGACTATGTTTTACATGTGGCCATATTGATTTATAAGAATAATTCTTATTTATAGATATGAGTAACCCTATTTATTCATAAGAGTAACCTCATTTTATCCCATTAAAATAAGTCTAATTCATTAAAGTAACTCTAATAGTAGTTTAAAAAAAAAAATCACCAAATCTACAATACTACTTGTATATTAGAACAATAATAATATAATATTAATGTGTACCAGAAAATGTTCATGTGATTGTAAAGTCGGATATAAAATCATCTATACTAATATATTAAAAGGCGTTTCTAATAACGTACACGTGTCACGTAAGCTCCCCTCGTTACGCCACGTCATCCATTCAAGTACCCATAACGCCACGTGGCTCTCCCCCCTTACATTGATTTTCATTACACGTCATGCACATATAATTAAAAAAAAAAAAAAGTCCTCCCCAAGATTTGAACTCGCAACTTTTAATTCAAGAACTAAATATCTTATCACCCAACTATGTGATTCTTTATGTAATTTTTTGAATACAAAATATTAATATGTAGCAAATGACAATATGAATAACAAATTTAATTACAAGAAAATTAAATCATAAATTATAATGTATATTAGTAATAAGTTAATTTCATATAATAATCCGGGGCATCGCCCGGCCCAAAAACTAGTTTAAAAAAATGAAAATATGATTAATGATGAGGTTGTTTGAGTGCTCGTTCAAATTCAATGATAGTCCAACTCATTCAAGTAGCCTTAATATTACGGCTAGAAGTCGTTGCTCCCACGTCACGCTTTTTCTATGCTTAAAAAATAAATATTGGTACCCACATTTTATATTTATGGGCTTGTTTGTTTGCTACAAGCAATTGGTATTACATACACCATGGTGCACCTAGAAATAGGTGCACCAGGCCCAAATAACAGCCCAGTAGCTATACCTACCCAAAAAACATGCCCATTACATACTAGCCCAATATTTATTCAGATTTTTATTAAGAAAAAATTGTTTCCTCCTCTCTCAACCGTCAGATCAATTTTTTAATTTGTTTGAAAAATTATGTTTCATCTCATAATTTCATAATCTTTCCTCATTTACTCTCTTTAATTTTCTCTTTCCTCTCTCCATTTTAATCTCCCAAAAAAGCTGCTTTATCGCCATAGATAAAAACAAATAACAAAAGATTACTCTTTCTAAAAGGTGAACATTACTTAAATTTCTTTAAATTTGCTAATATTATTCAAAAAATTTCAAAATTCATAAATATAATTGTCATTTTAATTTTTATCTTTCAATTTAATTTTTGTAGAAAATCACAACTGTGTTCTCCTATTAATGAAGATGAAGAAGTGTAATTGATATATTGCTCAAAATCCCAATTTTATCTTAAATTGTTGATTTTTGGAATTAAATACTAAATTAAACCCTAAATTTTTTTAATAATCCAATTAGTCGAATGTTCAATATCAGAACACCAAAAAAGAAGAAGTTAGATGATATACCTGAAGGAAGTCCAATTGTTCATCAAAAATTATTGGAAAAATTAGACAAAGAAATATTAGGAAGTCCAATTATCAGGTATATTTATGTTCATATATTTTTTGTTTGATGTTCATATACGTTGTGTTTTATGTCCATATATATATATATATATATATATTATGTGCTTTATGAAGTAATAATTTGTTTAGAAATTCAATTAAATACGTTCATATGATGTAATAATTTGTTTAGATATTATTTGTTTGCTCACTTTGTTGTTTGATTTTTAATTATCAGATTGATGAACCAAGTACTGAACAGCCACCAGAAACTTATGAACAACACACAATAGCCACTAATCAGCCTTCACAAACCACTTATTTGCCCCCACAAACCACTAATTAGCTCCCTGAAACATCTGATCTACCCCATAAAATACTGATCAGCCCCAAAAACACTAATCAGCCACACAAAACATTGAACAACCCCTACAGACATTTGAACTACCCCCCACAAAACACTGATCAGCCCCCATAAACATCAGGACTACACCCACAAAATATTGAACAGCCCCAATTAGCTTTTGTAAAGCCTCCAGAAACCACTAGAAAGCCATCAAAAACCATTGAAAAGCCACCACAAAACCCAAATAACCTAGTAAAAACCGATGAAAAGCCCCAAGAAACAAGTGAAAAGCACCTAGAAACCTCTGAACCCCCCTTCAAAGACCACTGCTGAATGCCCTTTTAAAAAAGCTGAAGGAAAAAATTCCTACAACAAGCAGAGTAACAAAAAGTAAAAGCTCCCAAAAAGTATGTTAGCTTGAAGAAGCACTAGAAGTTCAGGAATCAACAACGGTTCAGGAATGAACCTCTTACAAAAACTTCTGAACCCCTACAAAAACTTTTGAACCCCAATTACAAACCATTGAATACCCTACAAAAACCTTTGAACCCACTACAAAAACTTCTTAACCCCAACCACGAACCACTAAACAACCTGCAAAAACCTTTGAACAACCTAAAACAACTTCTAAACTCCAACCACAAACCACTAAACACCCTACAAAAACCTCTGAATCCTCTACAAAAACTTCTGAACCCTAACTACAAACCACTGAACACCTTACAAAAACCTCTGAACACCCTACAAAAACTTTAAAAAACCCCAACCACAAATCACTAAACACCCTACAAAAACTTTTGAACCCCAACCACAAACCAATGAACACCCTACAAAAAGTTCTGAACCCCCTACAAAAAACTTCTGAACCCCAACCACAAACCACTAAACACCCAACAAAAAGTTTTGAAACCCAACCACGAACCACTGAACACCCTACCAAAACTTATGAACACCTTACAAAAACTTAGAACCCCAACCACAAACCACTGAACACCCTACAAAACCTCTGAAACCCCTACAAAATTTTTTGAACCCTAACCACAAACCACTAAACACCCTATAAAACCTCTGAAACCCCTACAAAATTTTTTGAACCCTAACCACAAACCACTAAATACCTTACATAAACTTCTGAATCCCAACCACTAAACACCCTTCAAAAATTTCTTGATTTGAAGACACTGCTCAGAATGTTGCTCAGCCTTCAGACTTTCCTTATAAACAACTTCATACGTTCTAACTGGAATAAACAAACACAGCTCATAATAATCATTACTGGAGTTCAAAAATAAAACAACAAAGTTCAAATATTGGAAAAAAATGTTCATAATTACGTTTACAATTATTTTCTTAACAGCATATACACATCTCAGAGAATAATGTAAAACGAAAAGATTCATTAAAATAACCTAAAATGTTCATAAAAATAGAAACAGTGTTCATAATATGATACCGCTAAAAACAATTTTGATAATAAATACAATGGAAAGTGTGTTACTCAAATTAAGAAAATGTTCAAAAACATGATATAAACAAATTATATTCATAAAATACAAAATAAAGTATCAATTCAACAAGTAAATTATAAATGATATTGAAAATCATCAAAAAAAAAATCAAAAATTAAATTCAACACACTTTCAACAGCTTACATAACATTAAATATATGAATATCTTTGAAATAATCAATCTAACTCAATTGTTCATACAAAAAACATATACATGTCCAAATATCTAACATAATAGGTTCATAATTACAAAACATAAGAAGGTTTTAAATCATAAATCGAAAACAAAATACATTATCATATGCAAAGAATCAAATGTTCAGATATATAGATTATATTATAAAGTATAGAAAACCAATTTTTTTTAAAATTTAATTATTTTTTTTAAATGATTACAAAATACATAGATCTAAAAAAAGTTCATAAGAAATGTATCACATGTTCAAAATTATAGTTAAGATGTTCATAAATCCAAAAATATATGTCAGTAAAAATATATATTTATAGGAAACGTATCCTACGTTCAGATTTTAACTTAAAATGTTCAAAAAAACCAAAATATAACAAAAAACAGATCTGTTAATAATAGAATACACATATATCACTAATAAAAAAAAATCAAAATAGTATGAAATCTACATATTTCGAAATTCAAACCTAGCCATAGTGATTTAGACAATGGAATCTCATTGGAAAATAATCATCTTCGTCGTCTTATACACCTTCTCCTCGTCAAATCCGCCATTTTAAACATCACTTCTTTGCAAAAACTCCATTAACAAAGCTTCAAATTGAAGGTTGAAGAAAACGAATTTTAAAATTAATATATGGTAATCATCAACAATGGTGATGAAAGAATTAAATCAACAATAATGAATGAATTTAAGAAAAAGAAAATTAGAGGTGAGAGAAATTAGCTAGAAATTATGAATTGTAAGAGGAAAATATAAAGGATCTCGATCTATGGTGATGAAAAATAGTGATGAAGAAATTAAATCAAAAACAAAATAATGAAAGAATTTAAGAGAGAGAAAAATAGAGGAGAGAGAAGATGGAGGAGGAGAAATCAGAAATTAAGAAAGTGTGAGGGAGGAGAAGAGAGGAGAGAGAAAATACTGAGAGATAATAATGTTGGTAGAGATGACAAATTGTTAAATACGTGGCATCTTATTACTGGTGGTGCACACAGTTTAACATGCACCATGGTGCATGTTAAAATTTGCGTGCTACAAGTCTTTTAAAATCATGCAACAATCATTATGGACTTGAGAGGCCAATAAAGGGTCCAACTTCATCATGAGTTAGGCTTAGTCCAATTCTTTTTTTCTCTCCTAATTCTATGGTAGATAGGTCTTGACTCTTGATGAGAATTTATGCTTAATATTAAATTGTGCGTAGTATCACCCTAATACCAAAATACTAATTCACTGGTATCAACAAATCCAAAATTTTAAGTTTTGTTGGTATTAATAGATTTTTTTTGTTGGTATTAATGATATCATCAACATGTAACTAACTAACTATATACCAAAATTTAAATCATCAATGACTCAATTAAAAGCAGAGAATTTCTCAAGTCTTGAATAAGAATGTCTGACTTTCTACGAGTTAGGTTTATTCATAGGATTGATTTTTAATCTATTAGTCTATTAGTTGAATTAATGAACAATTTATACTTTGGAGACGTTCTCATTTTCAATTCTTCAAATTTGCAAAATTACTCTTACATTTTGTCATATTTCTTGTATCTTTAATATTCTAGACTAATGATTGAAAATTACTTTTCAATGAAAAAAATTAAGAAAAATCTAGAATGGATAATTATATTTGTGGATCACAATCAGCTAAAAAAAAAGACAAAAACATAAAGAGAAAAGAAAAACAACAGTGGCATGACATACATGATTGGGAAATAAAGGGGCACTATATAGATTGTTCAAAAAGATGGGACACAAAGTACCATCAAATCCAACTACGAGTACCTTATTATCTACAGAAAATTACAGTTAAAATTTACTCGTAATAATTATGTGATTATGCGAGTTAATAATCACCTTAAATTCATCACAAAAGTAAGATGAAAGTGAAAATCCACTTTAATAGGTTAAAGTTTTTCTCCCATTTATTTCATTAGTACACTGCACAGATTAGACCACATCAATATAGTAATATACTAGTTCTTTGCCCGAGCAATGCTCGGATATTCACAAGAAAACAAATTGTTTTTATATAAATTACTATAAGTTTGAGAAGTATCTATTTATGTTATCAAATTATTATAGATTACATACGGTAATTAGAGTACTTATCTCTAATTTTAGTTTCATAAGATCTTATGAATTTAAAATTGAGTTAATGTCCTTTTTAGAATAGAAAACAAACAATACATATTTTAGGTTGAACTCAATAAATAATTACGTTGCTAAAATTAATACGTTGCTAAAATAAATAATTATTTATTATGTAGTATAAAATATTAAAGTCTATTACTCCCTTCGTTTTTAAATATTTAATCCATTTCTCCATGTGCACAGTTTTAGGAGAAATTGGAGAAAATAATAAAATATAGATGTAGTGAGGTTAGTGGTAGACTGGTAGGTAAATTGGAGAAGAGAGAATCTAAAGGTAATAAAACTGGTTCTCACTAGTTGAAAGAAATGAATATATATAATATTATAAAAGTTTTCCAAATAAGAAAATGGAGCGAGTATTTAAAAACAGCCGAAAGAGAAAAAACAAACAAGTATTTAAAAACAGATAGAGTAATTATCATAGTTTCATCTTAATTTACTGGGAGTGTGAGACTTGCTTTACACTGCTTCATTTTCTTTATCAAATATTAATTACGTAGTAGTAAATAATGTTAAAGTCTATTAATTGTTGTAGTTTCATCTTTAGTGGGACTTATTTTACACCCTCTCACATTCTTTATCAAATACGGAGTATTAATTACGTAGTATAAAATATTTAAGTCTATTAATTATCATAGTTTCATCTTTACTGGAACTTATTATACATCATCTCATATTAATTATGTAGTATTAAAATATTAAAGTCTATTAATTATCATAGTTTCATCTTTACTAGGACTAATTTTACACCCCCTCACATGCTTTAGCATATATTAATTACGTAGTATAAGTCTAATATTAATTACGTAATATAAAATTTTACACCCTCTCACATTCTTTAGTAAAGTCTATTATCTCGGCTCCCCTATCCTTGTGGCTCTCTAAAAAAAAAGGAATATTTTCATCTTGGACTAATTTTACACCCTCTCACATTCTTTATCACGAGATTATAGCAATTAGGATTTAGGAGTAGCCAATGGAAATTAACGGCCAAGGCGGCCATATGTAGTAGCATGTGCATCACAAATTAAAGATATGAACAACTTTATTACAAAGAGTAGATAAGGTTTTTGTACATTGCTTTATGTGAAAGATAGACACGATTACAATCTTTTGCATGGACATCAGCTACTGCTGAAACACAGTTATATTTAATAATCTTAATCAAAAAGATGAAAAGCTAATTAATTAATGGAGTAAAGTAAAGTGAAACGATCAAGATTATAGAAGCAGATGTCTTCATGCAATGTTGTAAAGTACGTGTGAACTATGTAGGAAAACTATATACCTTCATAATGTCAAGGTGGTTGTCTAATAGTAGTGGATCATCATGTCCAAACAAATATAAATACTAAATTATATTAGAGATGTTGATTTGTGTTTTGAGTCTTTTCTTTGTTCTCACGTTAAATGGGCGGGATTTAGGTCACCTAGTTGCAAGGTGGGATACTAGGGGTTGTGATGAATATGTATGTATTGGATCTTTCCCTCAAAGTTTTTTTATTTGACAATGGATCTTGATCGTGTTTGTTTAAAAAAACAAAAACAAGTGAGTTAGAAAAAGCACCCGAGCAATCGCACCAAAAATTCGAGTTATTTTAGGATTTCCAAGTATGTCTTTTTAGTTTATGTACACAAATTCCTAATGTTGTAAAATGGCAGTCAACTCCAGCCAGCTTACATACCCTACAAATAAATAAAGTAATGCACTATTAACTACTGATGAGTACTACAATTACTTTAGCTTTAGCCCTCGACATAATTATGTGTGTTGGCAATGAATTGAGGGACCATAAATGTGAGCATATTATATATATATATATATATATATATATATATATATATATATATATATATATATATAGCTCAACAGAGAATTGAAGTTATAGCACCAAACTTCTAGTTCACAAAAAAAAAAAAAAAAAAAAAAAAAAAAAAAAAAAAAAACCTTCTTTCTTAAAAAGAATGAAAATCTACATGAAACCAAACATGAAACCTTTACTTAGGTTTCTTGACTTTGGTTGTTTTTCATCTCCGACTACAACTTCAAAAAAAACTACGGTTAGTGTTTTTGTATCCGTAAATGATTTCAACATCTTTGTCTTTGGATTATAGGTTGCTTTTTTACTCACAATTTTTTGTTAAATTAAATGATGTTTTACAGGAAAAGATTGAGGTTAGAAGCAGAGCAATAAAGTTTAAACGTGGCTTTAGAACGCCACCAAAGCCACGACCTGATCCAGGAAGAGGTGGACAAGTTCACGCAGCTGCTGCTTAATCATATTGTACATATGTTCGGAATTAGATGTCACGTTGATGGTGTAATTTAAACTAGCATTAAGCCAATAAGGTGACGATCAAATCAAGACGGAGGTAGTAGTTTTCTCCCATCTCAAGTTGGAATGATGGACTTTGTTTGCAGTTTTTGATAGCTAGTTAATAAGAAACTTTCGTTTTTAGACATTATTGTAAATTTTCTATTTATATCTTTTAGATGTGGCTCATAAAATCCTATAGTTTTGAATATAAATTTTTAGAAAATCTTCTGAAAAATGTAATCCCACCCTGTAATCCTGTATCACCTTGGGGCTGAGGTACACAGTACATGTTTTTAAAAAAAAAAATTAAAAAAAAAAAAAAAGCAAAGAATGTATTTATGTATGAAAAAATTAAAGGGAGCTTTCATTTAATTTCCTGAACTTTGAGCATAGTTTTTGATCAGTAACGTACTAGTGTAATACAGATTTTAGTAGCATGATTGAATCAAAATAATTTTTCCCTTTTTTATGTACACCGACAAATCTGTAAGCCCAAAAGAAAGAAAGAAAACAAACTTCTAAATAAATCGGATGTACAATAAATATTGAACATCCGTTATAAAGTTATTCTTAAAATGAGCAAAAGTTACCCTAATATAAATAAAAGTTACTTACAAAGTATACTTTATTGATAAAAATTTTGTAAAAAATTGTAAAAATAACCCTAAATTTGATTAAAAAAAAATGACCCTCGATGTATAGTAAATTTTCTAAGGAAAAAAAAAAAAAAAAACTCACGATGTATAATTGTACATCTTTCATTGAGCGTGTATCTTTTATTGCTAATGTGAGCAACCACACAGTCCACAAGGACCACAATCATCTAAAGTAGGTACATTTACTATATAGACCTAACTATGAAAATTTGTCTATCTAACAATGTATACTCTCGTAAAGATTCGATTAATTATGAGAAAAATATGGACGGTGCATTTAACACGGTGTTTTGTTGTCGTTAGCAAGGTGAAGGGTATTTAGGACATTCGGCCCGCTAGTAGTTGCCCAACTAGCTACCAATAGATTTTTTTTTTTTTTTTTTTTTTTTCATTTGTTAAGAGCGATTGCCATAAACATAAAAGATACAACACTGAATCTTTGGCAAGTGATGCTTTGCTACCTAGCATCAATGAAATCTATTCATATGTACAAAAGTGAAAATGAATCTTACATTCTTACTGCTCTTATCATCAAAATTATTTATTCAAGGATCTAAGCCTAGATCTATTTGAAAGAAATTTGACGACCGACCTAGAAAATCCAGTGAGAGCAAATAACATTTGGATCATTGAACGACCCTTTACAATGCCCTCTCGCATGCCTCTTGCAGATTTAGCTAACGCGGGCTCAACTATTGATGTTGCTCTGGTGCTGACTATCTGCATTGGTGCTAATGAAGTGAAGATGAAGTGAAAATTCCAAGTTCAGGATAATATGGAAGGCACAGTGTTTTAGTTCAGCATGATTCCTGAGATTATAATAGCTAACCTGTTGATGTCATGTTTGCAAATTGACGCATTTTTTCCTCTGCGACATGTACAGCACGAGTAGACCGTTTAACACCTTGTGTTATTTCCTGCCTGCAATACATCATATCATATGACCCTTCAGCATGTACAGAAAGTTCCCAAAAGAAAAGAACCAACTAATCAATCAAGTCTCAGATGTATTATCATGATGAAGCTTTATATATCAGCTTCACAATATATCTTCGGCCTCAAACTATAAGTTCGAGTTGGTATCAATCTTTTATTTGTTCTTAACTAGGTCAATGTTATTAGGAACTACTTGCTAACATCTTAACATGGAATTAGCTAAATACAATTCCTTTAATGATATATTGACTCTCTAATTTGAATTATCAGATAAACTATAACAAACACCAGTTCAGAGATTCAACTATAACAATTAAGATAGCTCCTATAACTACAGAATAATAGAATCTTAAATTCTGATGGAAATTGAATTTTCTTCTAAATTTTAAACAGTTAGACATGAAGAGCTATTAGTAAGCATCATAAATAAATTTAAGCTCACTAATTACTATTAAGGAAGGTCTAATGTTCTTCAAACACTTTGAAAGACTATTCAAAAAGACTTAAAGAGCACATGCTAAAAAACATCTTACCCCAAATCACTTAGCTCCATAGTTAAGTCACTGATCTCCATTCCAGACAAGCGAACTGCTGCCATTGTGTCTGGAAGCTCTTCTCTCGTGACATCTAATAGCTTCTCCAACGATTCAGCTGCTCTCTTGAAGGCCTTGAACATGACAAAGCAAAACCAAGCATTTTTGAAAATATGTGAAAACCTTGAGAAATATGCCAACTCAAAATGTCATAACTAAGCCTTAAAGCATCTAATAATAGAATAAAAATAGTAATGGTACAAATCTCCTTATACTATGGCCTCAGCTCCATTTTAAGGGCACAAGATAATGCCCCACATACTTACTTAAGAAAAATCTTACACTTGTCCGGACATTGTTCAATCCTAGAAAATATTTTTCAAAAATAGTGCCAGTTATAAGTTTTAGTTTTTGTTTCCGCATTGTAGTAATATATTGCTATTCACATCTCTTCTGAATTCCAATTTATATCACGTGCGAAGGAAAAGGCGTATAAGTGTGCTTGCAAAATGACATTTTTATGGAGGAATTATGCATTTGGATAGCAATGGTGGAGGGAAGAAAAGGCTTGGGTGAGGAAAAGGCAAAGTTTTCCTGCCTTCTCCTCTTAACAATATATGTAAGGGATGAGTGGAAATGAGGAATATTCAAATTCCCTTGTTTGTCATGGAAATGGGGAAGAGAAGGAAAAGGAATAAAAGGCATTCATTTTCTTTCCAATTTAGGTAAAAAATTAAAAGAAGATTACAACTCCCTTCCCCCTAACTATTACCTTCTTTCTTCTAACCAAAAACATTATAATTTTTTTCAACTTTTGAGGGATTTGGTGTTCACAATATAATAACTATTTAGTTTCTATTTACCTTTGTTTCCTCTGTTCCATATCCAAATAAAGGAAATTAGATCCATCACTCTCCCTCTCCTCCCCTTTCCTCTAATTAGACATCCAAATACATAGTTGATTTGTATAAGAATCAATTTGCTTGAAACCCTTAAACATGTAATAAAGGGCGACAACAAAGAAAGCATCAATTTAGCCCTTCAAGTTCCCCATACCCTATGTGATATTACTAAAAATTTACAGCTCATAGGGTTTTAGTGCCTGTATTTGGACAATGAACTAACAATCCTTCAATTAATAACCATTATCCACACACCCTCTTGTGCAAGGGCATAGACGAAATGTCTCTAAGCATGAAACATTGCTGCCAATATCTATTAGCACGTATCTCCTTAATCCCCCCAGTTCCATACCCCCAAAATCCCCATAATGCATCATCCCCATTCTTCACAATGTTATCCTTCTATAGATATATAGAATCAGAGTGTTTATGTCAAATCACTAAATTATGATCCCATCCAAATTCCTAAATCCGCTCCCAATCAAAATTAATGGATACAAAAGAACGTAATTCACAATTCAAAACCGCCTCAAAATTCCTTTTTTTCAGTAAAATCAGTCAATTCCGGGGGCCGGGGAATTAAACCAAAGACAATTAATCCAACAGAAACTAATAGAATCCAATGTAGATAGAATGCACAAACCAAAAGTGTGGGAATTGCCGAGCAGAATAGCCAAGTCGTTGATATAGCAACCTGTAAACAGAAAAACAAAAATCTAAAATTACCTTAAGAAGTTTCAATGTTTCAGCTCTTGGTTTCTAGACATTAAACATTACAGTACCTAAGTATGATATAGGCTGTAAAATGAACATAAAATTAGTCATACTCATACTAATCCTATCAATTTTCCAAAAAATAACAACTAAACAACCAACTGCTAGTTTCATAATCTTGAATTACGTGTAAATGTCAACTAGTTTAATTGGTTAAAGTCGATACCCAAGTCCTGGAATCGAATCCCGTCTACTTGAAAACTCACAACGATGTCAAACACACCCAAAACAATTGACCTAATTGCTAATATATACAAGTACAAATTACAAAGTAGGAACTTTATCTTTTCTTTTTCTATCACAGCAATTTGCTAAAATAAAAAAATTCAAGATGTTGAACTCAATAACATTAAACTAAATTCAATTGAACTCATATTTCTCAAGCAATTAAGATTATGCAAAAATCAACATTCAATTTATAAATAAAATTAAAAAAAAAAAAATGTTAGTAAGAAAAAAGTGATACCGCACAAGCGAGGATGTTCAAGACGGTAATGTGACGATGCGTGAGAGTAGAATGAGGGAGTTGAAGAGAAGGGGATCCAACGGAGGAGATGAATTCGGAAGAAATCGACGGTTCAGAGGAAGCCACATTTTCCGGCGATTGAACGGAAAGTACGGTGAAGCGGCGAGTCGGGAGACGGAGAGAAGACGGCGGAGGTTGCGATAAAGTTAGGTTTCCGGCGACTTTGAAACGGTGGATTGCAGGGGTTGATGCCCGCAAATTTAATGCTGAGAACATCACTTCTTCACTCACTCAACAATCAGCTCAACTGCTCACGGCACTTGGGTTTATGTTTATACATAAGTTAGGAAAATGAGTATGGGTATTGTATTGTTTGTGTTTAGTTTCGTGTCGATTATGGATGAAGTACGTATCAAATTAAATACGAAGTATAATTATTTGATAGTAAGAGTGTGAAATCGTATTGAGTAACAAATTTATTAAATTGGGTTATGGTTGATTTATGTTCATGTTGTTAATGTGTTCATATTTCTGGAAATGATTTCAGGTCAGGTTCGTGTCAAGGATTTTCCAATCTATGTAAAGTATAAACTTCCAAAATACCACGAATATTAATGTTTGAAGAATTTACTTTCAAATTTTAATATCTTGTTTAAGGTATTCTCAAATCTCAACAACACTATAGAATAAGGCTTTAAAAATTTTAGGGAAATTTAACTAGTATTGAGTAGGTGTAGAAGTTTAGTTGTTTAGTCCTCAAGATCATTTTTTATGTAGAACTTCCAAAGAAAAATGGAACATACAAAAGGTGAATAAAGGAGCAAACAAAATGGATGTCTATGCAACTACGTTACAGTTTTATATCCCTTACCCTTGTATCAAGTATACAGTATACAAGTAAATCTTTTTGCAAAAACAAAACAATTGTTTAGGTCCCCTTGCTTGGTTTTCATTATACACCATGGCGTATCCAGCTCTCGATACACCCAGGCTATATATTCTGCTCATTTGGAGCTCTCGCATTCTGATTTTTGAACCATGAGGTGAACAAAAAAATAAGAAACAATAGGCGAAGCACTACACTGTTGGACTGTTTCCATTAGATTGACAGAGTCACAAACAGCTCCGAATTTTTATTCCCATTCCATTTCGTATTTACATAATAATGCCCTCAACAGTCTCTACAAAAATTTCCCATATCCATGGTTTTCTTCACTGTCCATGGCCATCCTTGACCCTAAATGCATATTTACATACTGAGAACCGAACTAAAATTTCTATACTACTTACGAAGAATATATTATTTTCCTCCCTGCTCCCTTTTAATACTTCCTTCTCTGGTGTTGCCCCTTCCTAGGACATTTTAGGTCTTCAGCTTTTGCGCGCTTAAAATAGCTTCAATGTTGTTGAGGCTACTTAGGTTGCAAAAAAGCGGCTGGCACCAGGCTGAGATCAACTGACAATAATAGAACCAGTGCAAATCTCGAAGAACAAAAAAATTAATAAACTAGAACTGTAAACTTGATATTTAAATAGTTCTTGTTTCATCCTTGATGACTTCAACGACTATGGCATTACAAAAGAAGCATCTTTGACAATTCAAGAGATGTCGAGTAATGCACCCATAGCACGATTGGTGTAAACAAGGAACAAACTGGGCATCAGCCACATAAGTATAGCAGATACAGCACATACTGTCATCGAATTCTGATTCTTGCAAGAAAGCAGAAGTCTCCAAATCTCGGGACCCCATACGGCTAATAAGACAGGTTAAGAACTCCTCAAGCTGCCTCAACTTAGCAAAGTGAACATTCCCCTTTGAAAAACCAGCCTGCCAATATACAAGGGCAGAGTGAAAATCACAACACAACAAATCAGGAGATTTCAATAAAAAGATAGCCAAGAGATACACATGAGATCATGTTGCAACCTCAAAACAATGATCCTAATTCCTAAGCAGTAATTCAGGCTTTCTGACAACACCTTTTCTTAAAGCCTTAATTCAATAATCGAGATTATTACAAGCATGGAAATTGGCAAGTCAACATTCACAGGTCTCAACGGTATTATGAGCTTATGATACCATCAGCACACATGCACCTAATTGGAGCTGCTCATAAGAGGGCACTGTATCCAAAAAGATTCTAGCACATTATGCACGTATATAGAGACAACATTATGTATTAACAGTTAAACAAAGCTGGATCAATCAGGAGATAAAATGGCCAAGTGAAGATTAATGACATGCAACAAGATTTCTAGGCTAGATAGAGTGAAGGACAAAAACTAACCCAGTTGAACCCCAACATATACTGAAGGCCAAAAAGAACAGTTGCTGGGCAGTCCATCTTAGCCAAAACTTCGATGATATCATTCTGCTCACTAGATTCAACTTCTGTACTGGCTTCAACCAAATTCACTATGATGCCAACAAGGGGAGCCAATATCATACCCCGATTTATTTTCTCCGGAGACTGACCATGTCGTTTAACTGACCTGGAGAACAAAGATGCCAAAAATAATAAGAAGCTGATAAATTAACAGAAGCAAATCATTATGCTCATTTAAATAGGCCATTACAAACCACATTAAATTGAACAACAATGATGTTTCAATGACAAAGCTCACAGATTGATCCTAAGTGAAGCCCTTGGGTTAAAAAATTCTCAAGAGTCTGCCCAAAAATTGACCTCGATCATCTTAGTACAAGGATTCCTAAGTTACAAATTGATTGTGCTGTTTTCTAATTGGCCTTTACGTTGTAAAGTGGTAGCAATCACAGCATACTAGTATATAAGCCTAATACGTAGTATACAACAGCAAGGTTAAAATAGGTGATCACAAAATTAATGCACGTTATCAGAGCCAAATCAGCCAATCACACAGGATAGAGATTAAAGGAGTGCATCTAGATATCTAATGATGATTGATGAGCAGTTAAATTAATTAAAAATAATGCCATTAATACTAGCAGTTGAAAGTCTTCAGACACACATCAGCAAAAGAATTTGGAAGCTTACCAATCAAAAAACTCAGAATCAGTTGCTGATGTCATCTGATTAAGTGTAAAGATGACTAACTCGGTCAACCTTTGGAGATGCATATCATTTCCTAAAAGAAATGCTTGAGGGATCTCATGCGTACAGAACTCCAGGATACGAGCAAGTTTGCAAGACAAATCAAAAACTGCACCGCATTTTCTCTCCCGGAACTCCAAAACCTAAAAAGATTTTTTAGAAAATAACCAATCGGAAAATCAAAAAATAAATTAATATTAGAGTATAAATAATCAATATCGGACGGTTCGGCGGTTCCTTGTAACAATTCATGTTAGCCGACCCCAATCATTTGGGACTAAGGATTTGTTGTTGTTTTAGTATAATAATAAAATTAAAATAAAAAGTTAAAAAGTTCAAATATATAGGTTGTCAAATTAGCAATGTATGCATAATCAAAAAACACAAAAAGAAACAGCTTACTACTCCGTATAAACTTAAACTGAGAATTTAAAATAAAAGGCTTACATGGTTCTTTTCTTGCATTTCTCGAATAGAAATAGAAAACTCAGTCATTGTCCAACTCAAGGTATTGAATAAGCGATTCAAGAAAGCAGCAAATAGTTCTTCATCTTCAGCACACACATCACGCAACAATCTCTTCACAAGTTTCAAGTATCCATAGAGAATATATGGGTCAGTCAAAAGAACTGTGCACAACAAAGAGGGCTTGGGATGTAAAATAAGCAAGACTGAATAAGGGTTTAACTTTTTTTACCTGGAAAACTACTGAAGAAGATGATGTCTCCCCATGTTTTGAAGAACCAAAACCAAAACCCTTGCACAACCTTAAAAGAATGTTAGTCACTGGAATCCAGGACCTGTTATCAAAAGCTGATAACAAGGCTTTTGGCATCTTGTGGGTGGCTGCATGATTGGTTTCAAAAGAAACCAAATATTCTTTGTACTGTACTAATGCCGATATAGATTGGAGAAGCACGTCTTTTATATCAGCACTCGATATACGGGGATCATTAAAATGGGTGACGACAAATGTAACCTGATCAAAGATCAAATAGCACATACTTCAGATACATGTTCAAATACTGCACATGTATTGCAACTGCATTGAGAGACAATTCAACATGTGCACCAAATTCTATATCTCCATTATACTTGGTAGAAAGGGAATGATAGACATATAGGGTGGCATAAGCTACAAGAATTATGAGATAAGTGGCCCCACAAATAGCACACTTTTCTTCAATGATTAAACTTATCATTAGCAACATATAGGCCCTGTTTGGGAGAAAGCTGAAAGCTGAAACTGATTGAGTTAACTGATTTTGACTAGCTGATTTTATTAAGTGATTTGACTAACTTATTGTATTAACTGATTATATAAAAGTGTTTGGTAAATAGCTGGTAGCCTAAAGGTGATTGAGTATGTGAAATGACTAATAAGCTAATTGTGGGGTAGGTAGTTTAGATAGGATTTAAAATTAAATGAGGTTATAAGTGTCATTTCACAATAATTAATAAATAAGCTAATTGAAAAAGCTCCTAAAATGAGCTTTTTCAAAAAGAGCTTATTTAGTGGAATAAGCTCTTTCAATAAGCTTACTACCAAACACTTGTATTAGCTTGTTTGACTAGTCAATCAGCTAAAGTTAGTCAAATAAGCTAATATACCCCCAATAAGCTTACTACCAAACAAGGCCATAATCTGCAACATATAAAAAAAAAAAATCCTCTCAAGCAAACAAAGAATGGATGCTATCAGGGTGCAAAATGCAGCTTCAAACATTGGACTCTCAGGATTTCATTTAACCATAAATAAACCACCCATTTCTCAGCACCATATCCCAATTCAGACTCTATTAAAGCATTTGCCAAATCAACAGTGGTTCTAAAGTCAACAAACCTGACACTTTCACACTGCAAGACGGGCAAATCATAGTCAAAGAATCCCCCTAACTAGACCAGTAGCCCCAACACTAGTTTATCCATTAACAACTAATTTGCTCTCTTCTCCCTTCTCTAAGATAAAAGGAGAAACTATGCAAAAATTCATTTAAAGTTATACCACATGACCTTATTGTACAGTACGTTTTACGAACAGCCTTTAACAGATTCTTAAACAAACATGCCCCTTCTAATTCTTTTCTTGTCTAGATGTTCTGGGATCCTTCCAACTATGCTGTTGCCTCATCCCCAATCTTTCAACCAGCTAGATCAACATTAACAAAAAAACGGAAAAGAATACAAGGAATCAGACAGAAATACTACAATGGATCTCAACCCAATGCCTAACTATTATTTATTAGTCTTGATGAGGTCAAAACCTAAAGCATACAAACTTTTAGCAGCGCAGCAGCATGAAAAGGAGAGGAAAGAGAAATAAAAGCAGCAAAGAAAAAAAAAAGAAATTCAAAAAGGACAAGCAGCCAAATTAGCAATCATTTCCTTCTCATGAAGCCTGATAGCTCCTTCTCAGGGAGATCTCTCTTTCTCCCCCACCCCACACTCTTTTCCTCCCCCGCCTCTATCTCTGACCTTACTTATGGCTTGCACAGCCAGCCATGTCCAAGTGGCAATGGAGGATCAGGCCCAGATTTCGCACCCGTTTCAGTGTTGTGTCATGTCACCACAGGTATGTAAGCCCTATTCCCAAGTCTGGTAAATTAACATAGAACCATGGTATTAGCAAGCCTTATCAAAGTTTCGGTTAATATCAATCAAAGCCTTAATCCCATAAGTGGGGTCGGGTACATGAACCAAAAATGATTATTCCGTATAGTCATCCACAAAAATCTTCCTCCTCCATCTCTTATGATCAAACACCTCATTCTCATGCAAATCCATATGCTTCATATCCTTCCTAACTCCTTCCAACCAAGAAAGCTTTGGTTAATATAGTCCACCAAATTTCCCTCCATTCAACAACTCGTTGCATTTGCACCCTCTTCATTCAATGACAAATAGACAGAGGAGATACAACTTCAAAAACAATTCTCCCTCACAGTCTCTTTACACTTTGGTTGAGCAAAGAGACGTAGAATAGTTGCCACAAGTAAAATATATATTGAGTACTGGATGGTAAGAAGAACTGATGCTGGGATGCAAGTGAGAATTTTTTTTTAAAAAAGGTATTTTCTAAGCTATGCCCTTGAGTTTGTTAAGTCACTAAGGTGTACCCTTGCTTTTTCAAAATTTAAAGTTGTGCCCTCCAACTTAAGTTGTTTAATCAACCGTACCCTCTGACGTAAGTAATTTTTTTTAAAAAATAGGAAGTAAAAAAAAAAAGATGAGAAAAAAGTACAACAAGCGCTTGAAATATCAATGGTTGCATTTAGAAGAAAGAAGAAAAGGTGGATGAGATAATGTGGAAAAAATGCTAATGTTAATCCCCTTATATAATTCTTACCCAATTTAGGTGTGAAATTTCTCTCCAAAGTGGGGTATTTAATGGTTAACACAACTACTAAGGTCGGATTAACGTGAGGGTTCGATTGAATAAACACCTTAAGTTGCAGGGCACATCTTGTAATTTTGAAAAAGCATGTGCACACCTTAGAAGCTCAACAGCCACAAGAGCATAGCTTAGAGAGAAAAAAAAAAAAAAAAAAAAAAAAAAAAAAAAAAAAAAAAAAAAACCTATTAATGGGACGGCGGTTGAAAAGAAAAAAAAAAAAATTGTTAGGGCATTCCAAAATGTCAAGTGTAAAATTTATTATGGGATGAAGGTAGCTAAGTTGAAATACCACACGACTCTAAAATATTAATATGCAGTCAATTATGTATACAGTGGCAATTACAGGAGATGGGACAATAATTTCAAAATCTTGCAAAAGAAAACGTGGACCACCAATTTAACCAAATTTTAAGAGGAAAAGGTGAGACGTACAAATGAAGTTAATCCTTGCTTGATAAAAATAGAAGAAGGGACAAATGGTGGATCACTTTTTCGTAACACGTTAAAGCAATCAACCTGCAAGGAAACATAAAAAAAAGAGTAGTTAAAAATCGATAACTGATTACTACATACCTGCCAGATTAAACTTAAACTACAGATAACAAACCAAATGCAATACTCCCTATGTGCAACATTAGCAAGCCTTGCAATCTGCAGGTCATAACATATGCAAGCTTGCAAATAAGGGAGTATGGATAATTTCTGTAGAAAGTTTAAAGGTAGACCACATCTGAATTAATGAGATAACTAATACGATAAGATATATGAAACAAAACCAGAGTTTAAGAAAGATTATTTCATCGAAGAGGGTGGAGGGACTGGCAGACCATGACAATATTGATGCTCTCCAATTACCATTCACAATCCTAAAAGAATGTTGCCCTATCAAAAATCTACTTCCTCACTCTGGTCCCTTAACATTCAGATCGAATATGAGTGATCTATGCATGAAAGTCACTTGTATTGGCTCAGCCAACTATATAGTTGACCCATAACTTGCTTTTCTCTAGTTGGTTTTGCACCATTACACAAACCTCTTCTTATCCTCCTCTTTGAAGAGATTATGTCATTACTATACAAGAAAAAAGAATATCAACAAAGATGACGAGTAGTCATCCATCTATAAGTGCACCAATCAAGCAAAGATCTGACAAGGGCAATCCACCAGAGCTCTTGAAGCACAAGACAAAAAAGGAAGATGCCAAGAATATTATTAAGTTGCAACCACAACACTCATGAAGCACCATACGAGAGAATGTCAGAGAATTTTCTTCCTTCTTTATTACAAAATAGAACATATGAAACCTCCAAATGAACTATATATCCACTCCATCAGCACAACCCAACAAGCTAACGCCATAAAATTGAGCCTGGACAAAAATTTGGAAGTAATAGCACACAGTCTCCCCAGTCTCCAACTCTCCACTCCCAAAACACAGTATAAACACACCAACAGATAAAGCTTCAAAATTTGAAGTTAACCATCTCCAAGATAATCCAAATATAGTGTCTCCAGTATTGTAGGTATAAAACCCATCCATTCTGTTCCAGTCAATAGCAGCTTTCAATCAACAGACGCAAGATAGAATTGGGCTGTAATTGGAACAGCTACCATTGCCAAAATCTAAGCCCATTCAATCTTAAGATCACAGAACCCAATCCATCCAATGAACTCTCTTCATCTACAACTGACCAAGGCAAAAACACTTCTACTACCAGAATCTACATTAGCCCAATCATATCAAAGTATATACACTAAGAGATTTACAATTAAGGCAATACACTCCTAAACTTCCTCGTAACATCAGAAAGAATCAAATAGAGCCTGGAAATTTAAAATGACAAACAACAATCAACTCCCACATAGACCTTTACACAACCATTTAATTACTCATTCTCAAAATCAAAACTCAAGACATCCACAACCAAACTGAAAAGAAATGTGGGACAAGGACCACCATCTCTCAAGTTTCAACCACACTCCTCCAATAGTTTGTTGAAATCCAATAAATGTTTGAGATGAGCTTAACATAACTCGCACATATGCTTATCCTTTTCACAAGATCTGAAATCTGGAAAGGAACCTAAAATATATCCTTACTTGGTAATTAAATTTAAACTTTCCAGGGCTTCTGCTAAAAGATATACCAAGTAGGTTTTACACTAAAAAATTATTGAACTTTCAGGGACTTTATACCTCAGAACACAGTATCATTGGCCCAATTTCTGTATCTTAAAAAGCCAAAAAAAAAAGGAAGAGAGAGAGAGAAACATGTACAACTATTAAATGTGGCAAACCATTTGCCCAATAATAATGCAAGAAAAGATAAAGGAGGCAATTTACCAGAGCTTCTAGATAGAATTCAGGAACAAAACTGAACAAGGTGTCATCTTTGCTGACCACAAGAAGCAATTGCACAATCCACATACAAGCAGCATACATTCCTCTTTGTTTCCATCGAGATAATAGAGAGATACGATACCTGTTGGCATAATCACATAATACAGTGCATCAAGCAAAAGGGCCACAAAAAAGCTCTCACTTTAACTGACAAATCTACCAACAAAAGAAAAATCACTAGGATAAGCTTCCAAGCATATTCAACAAAAGAAAAGCTAATCTACTTTTCACACCTATGATAATACTTTCAAGAAAAAGTAAACAGGATTCAAATAATTAATCATGAAATTGATATTTATTTTAACAATAAAACCCCCATATATAAAATAAATTGCAAGTCCAAAGAAGATAAAACCAGTTCAATTCAACCATCAATCCAAATTACCAGGCCAATTTACCCTGTATTACCTATGTCGGATAGGTATGAAGTAACAACAGTTTTAATAAGTTCAATGAGATCACGTCAGACACCAATAATAAGTCTAGAACATCTGGAAGATATTCAGACATGAATCCCTGACTAATTGTACTTCAATGGTCAGCTTTTGGCCATTAAGCGGATACAATACAACTCATACAAGTACATGAGTTCATCAGAAGTAATCAAGAATATAGTAACTAGGTGAAAGATAGAAAGGCGCCCTAATAACATCTATTGAAGATAAGATGCAAATCTCACATAATAATAGGAAGCAACCATCCTGTAATGGGAATAATCAGATGTAACTTGTAAGGGATCACCTCAACAAATTGCAAAAAAAACAAATGAAAGGTTGAGGAAGTAATCATCGTTAGAATTACCACTACGTAGTTATCAACTTAAAATTTTAGCATATTACATATATGCCCTAGAGCTTTTGATGTTCTAGTTAATTCCAACCCTGCCTCGTGAATGTTTAATCATGCCTTCAATTCAAGATTTTTAATGTTACTATTAACTTTACAAAGTCTTCACAGTTCTTCAATCTTACCCACATATTATGGTTTACTTCAGCTAACCATTTTCATTGTCATTATTGGATTAACCATCCTAGCAAAGCACTGCAGTTACTGTTTTTGTTCTTAGCAATGTTTTCTACTAGTTTGATCAACAACTCTCCTGGCAGTAATAATACAAGACCTGGAAAACTTATAAATAGATTACAGAGTTTTAGTTTAAACTGTTCAGTAAGGTTATACCACGTATTATGACATCATCACATCTTGCTAAAATAAGATTGATTTGTCAAGACAAGCAATAGTAGAAGTCACATCAAAAAATTCTTACCATGTAGAGTGCCTTACGCAGTCAATAACTTCCTCCCTGTAAATATTCCGCGCCTCTTTTAGCCGTTTTTGTTGCTCATGGCATGGTCTTTCTTTTATTTGCCTATCTGTTTCTTCCAACAGTGATATCGACTGTGATTGATGTGACATGTAGTATGATGCCTACACAAAAGAAAGAATTGTCATCCTAAGTAATGAAAGATGGATAGACAAATGTGCCACAAATGCAACTAAGTAAAATAACATCTGAAAGCACAGCCAGTGCATGGTTGGAAAAATTCGAATATAAAGCTCAAACTTGAAATATATTCATGGATACATGATTTTCAACTCCTGTACTCAAGAATAAAAACAATCATCAGGCCAACAGTAATCCAGCCCAAAGTCAAAAATCAAACTTAACAATAGTCTATAGACGTATAGCGGTATAGGGTGTATACCAGAAGAAACACATCAATCTACTTCAGGAAGACTCAGAGTGTAAGCTTAACCATATAAGGCATGTCAAATTCACATGCATATCAAGCGAAGGGGCATAAGAACAGTTGTACATCTCATACCCACATTCTTCTAGGAAAAAAAAAAAATGAATCAAAGTATATGTCTAGATAATTTCTAGCCTCATTTGTCTTCCAAATTGTACTCTTTGACTTCCACCAACGGCCAAATGTGTACGTACTACAAAATATCCCTGTACTAAACTATGCAGGTTAACACAGAAGTGTCTACTGCAGATTATAGCCAACAAAAGACCCACCTTTTCTAATATACAAACATCTTAGATACTTCCAAATGAATAAGTCGCATATATCCGTCATGCTTAAGCCACCTATGTTACTTGTGTAGCTCATTTCAAGAGTTCAACATGGATGCATCAAACATATTTTCAAAACATACGTTTAGGATAATAGCCAAGAACCCATGCCCATCAGATCAAGACACTCAAATAAATAATCGATGTAATAGTGTTCATCAGATATATGAAAATGTGTGATAAGAGGCAGGAAGGAATAAGAGAACAGAGGAAAAAAAAAAAAAAATATATATATATATATATATATATATAATTTAAAGGAAAGAAAAAGGGAAGAATTCAGTACACATCATCACAGGTGCACATCACTCCACCCACATCTAAGGAAAAAATAATAGTATGCATATCATTCCTTTGAGCCAAAGTTGAGAGTCTACAATCAACATATCCATGTCTAAAATTTTTTTTTTTCTGTATCCTGAAATCACAATATCAATTACTCCATATTTTATACCTTCCTTAACTAAGATGAATTTTGGATGATCCAAAATCCCACATCTCAAGCACCACAAGCAACAATGACTTTCCAAATTAACACACTATGCACATATGGGAAAAACGGATGCTATGTTGCTAGCCTCCAGAAAGAAAGAAAAAAAAAATGGATTGGCATTGGCAACATACTGTACTTGAGGTTCAGAAGCCAGCATATAGGCTAAAGGCTTTTGGCAGTTTCCAAAAGCAACTATTAGTTTTTTCCTCACACATATAGCTTTCTTTTAAGAAAAATAAAGATCAATATAAAAAAATAAATAAATAAAAGGATCCCATGATCTAAAATGCTACACTTCTGTAGATCTATTGCTAAAAAAAAAAAAAAAAATTCGAGGAGTAATTTGAAAACCAAAATACACTACCAATTAAAAAAACAACCACTGGACTCACCTGCCTCAAATTTGGAGAGACCCCTACATGGTACAAAAATAGCATAACATCAAGAAGTTCCTCCTCTCTCAATGTGGCTGAAGAGATGTTACTTCCTTCAGGTACTGTTCTTGATGGTTGCACTGATCGATACCCAAACTGAGAGTGAGGATGCTCACTTGAACTAGACTTGTCTTCAATTTCCTCATTTAAACTTCCAGTACTGCATTCAGCAGCAACATGAGCAGATCGCTCAGGAATTGAAGAGCTATGGCCACGAGAACCTTTGGCTCTAAATCTAATTGGATCACGGTAGATTCTTGTGAAATCAACATCATAGCTAGAACAGCAACATGGCTTCTGCCTTGTAAAATGTGTTACTCTAGTGTCTTTATCATCCATGCAACCTTCTTCCCAAGAAATTACTTCAGACTCCCGGTCAAGAACGGAATGCAGTTCTAACAAATTGTTAAAAGATCCTCCAATTCTGGGAATGTCAATCCTCATAGGATCATTTTTCACAAACAACTCAATTGGAAAACTGAGCTGACCACCCCTATGTAGAAAACCAACTACCTCTTTAGCATCATCTCTGTGGCCCTTAGACCATCCACAAATTTCTGCCATAGGAAAACCTTCTGAAAGATAATGAAGGATAACAGCATACAAGGAAACAAGGACGGTGTTTCCAAGAACCCCAGGAGGGGTCATGTTACGGTCTGCTCCTCCAATTTTCAATAAAAGGTTCTGCAGGAACTTCCTAAAAACTGAACCAGGAAACTGAGGAGGTGTCACAGGTGGAATGAACTGGATAACCAGGCAACAGAGATCTCGGTGCTTCTCCTCAATCTGCAAGCAGCATAAACACAACATATATAAATTAGCCATCCCCGACAATTAATGAGCAATAATACATCCATTACTTCTTGAAAGTTCACAGCTACTCTTCATGTGGAAAAATCTCAAATTACAGCTTTGCAGGAAAATCCAACACATGACAAATATAAAGGGGTAGAGAAAAGTAGCAATAAGGAGTGAACGCATTGTGGGGGGCATCTAATATAATTACAATACCTTGCATATTGCATCTGACAGAGCTGTAGTGGTTAGCATCATACTGCTTTCATGAGAAACATCCTCGCATGAATTAGGCCACCAAACAGAAGGCATCATCAATTGAAGATCATGCTTGTTAGGACTTTTCCATGACAAAAAACCTTCAAGGAGAAACTCGAACTCAGATGACTTCCACCAGAGCACCATCAACTCCTCTCTTCTCAACAAATGGCAAGCCAGGGCAAGATATGGATATGGTCCTGAATATGGGCACTCAGTTAAAACTAATGAAGCTGTTTTGCAACTGTAAGAAAGGGCACCAATTACATGCTGAAACAGCAAGCTTGAGCTTCTAAATTTTAGAAACACGTCAACGACTTTGTCTAAGCTCCGATGATCATGTGGTAAATGAAGACCGTATATATCCAATAGAAATGACAATAATGGACCCCATGCTATATACTCCAAGCTCCTATCATCTCCGTCCAGTATAGAGAAGAATTCATCACATATTGCATCAGCAACAGGGTGAAAGATGTCATCCAGTGGAACAAACCTCTGCAACCTTCTCAATTTATCAACGGAAGTGAACTTGGCCCTTTCCATGCGTTCTATTTCCAACAACCTTGATAAGCATTGCAACAGCTGGGAGGCACGTGAAGTTGCAGGTGGAGGATTTTGTAGGGGAAGGAAACCTTCAATTGGGTACTTAAAGGGCCGCGCGCCAAAATTCAGATCACACCTTTCACCCTGCGATAAGGAGACTGCAGGAAAGTAACCTAGACCAGGATTCATCTTCCGAATGCCGGCAAATGCAACCCCGAGTGAAATACCATTCCTGTAAAAAAGTATCCTATCCTCATCCAAGTCTATGCAACATCCTATAACATCACCGACGACCCATGGCTGACCATATCCCTCATCCTCCTCGTTCCATTTTTTAACCCTTTTACCATCAAATGCATAAGAATCCTCAGCATCACCCACACCCATACGATCAGTGAAAGGGCAATAGATTGTTGCCCAACCAAGCTGCTGTATCCCAGCAGTTTCTAGCATCACTTCATACATCCATTTGCCTTCCCACACACATGCATTTGCTCTGGCACTGCTAAAAATAGCTAGACTTTCCAAGAGCAAAGGAGGACTAACTTTCCGCAAATCCCCACATGTACTGGATTCATCAATAGAAACAACATGCCCATGTCCACGGTCAAATATAGAGATACCATCCCTATCCTGAAGTTGAGAGCTCAGAGATGACGGAAACTTTAGAAGAAAACGTTTGACAATAGAATGGACTATAGTAACATCCAATGAACCGCTCACTGGTCCTATTGATCGAGAAGGAAGATCGAAAATATATTCCAGTGTTCGTTCCAATGACTGGTGCCCGAAATCATCATGATATGAAACTAGACGATTCTTTTGACAATTCGCTTTCTTATCCTCACCATTAAGTATTAGCGCTAACCCTGACGATAATCCACTACCCCATACACCATCTTCTGCCATTAAAGAGGAGGGATTTTCCACCTCCCCAATTTACCCTACATATGATTACAACCCACAGAAAACCTCGAATCAACTAAAAATTCACCCAAAAATCGTCTCGAAATCCTCCAATTAATTGTATATACAAAGAGCACAAACAGCAGCTTCCCCTACAAGCTAAAAATCACTAACATAAGCATCTACACATAACTGCCGCCAAAAAAATCAAGCAATAATCATCAAATTTCAACAATTCAAACAAAAGTAATATTATTTCCAGAAATTCATAGTTCCTCAGACTTCCATTTCATTAAACTAACGAATAAACACCAGCACAAAAATGCATCAAAAACAATTTGTTCTTCTTCAATCAAACGGAAAATTAAGTAAAAAATTCAACAACTTACAAGTTATACAATCAAAATCTCCAAGAAATAAGCTTGAAAACAACGATCAATTAGACAGAAAAGTCGGCTGATTGGAGAAATTAGGGCTAAGAAGACGACGCCATTAATGAAGTCTGAAGAAAAAAGAAGAGAGAGAAAATACAATTGGGGGAAAAAGGAAAAGGTCGTAGAACAGAAATTTCCAATAGTTTGCCAAAAGTTTGGGGGAATACGAAGAAATGCTGACTAGGAAGAACCCTACAAATTGGGGGTTGATCAACCGACACGTGGCCGTTACAAGCAAGTGAGTGACGTTGACTAAAAAACTCTTACATGTGAGAATCAGCTGCCGGTGAGTTTGGGAAGGGTACCGGTTTTTGCCGGTCATGCTGTTAACGAGGTCGATTTTAAGGGTACAGTAACTTTTGGGATTTTTTTTTTTTTTTTTTAAGGGAAGTTTCGAAATATTTGTTTAATTAATAATTGAAATAATTCTAAGAATAAAATTTGGGTACGGAACTTGTAGCATATGTGAATAATTCTTAGTAGGATGCTTTGTTATTTTTTATTCTTTGATTTACTCGTCAAAAAAAAAAATTGAAATGTATAGTCCATGTAAAATTCCCTTATATTTTATTTGGAAACTGTCATTTCATTTCAAATGATGGAATTGCCTCAAAGAGCCAATTTGAAAATTAATAGATTTTGCATTTGGATTTGATTCAAATTCTAGTCTTTCATTATTAAGGTTCAGTTTGTAGAATTTAGGGCCTGTTTTCATACGTTTATTTTTCAGTTCAGTTCAGCTCAGCTCAGTTCAGTCTATGAGAACATACTCTTAAAATCTAGTATTAATTAATAGTTATTCAAATCCTTCGAACCATTTGTTCTCTTTCCTTTTTTATTTTCCCCAATTGCAAAACATTTTCCAGTTACGCGATCTTTATCACTTTAATTGTGGCTAACATTATCTCGTACCCACTCTAAACGACCTCATTTGTCTTCACGTCGACAACCAGCATAATCGTTGCCTTCACCTTCGTGAACCACCTCCTTTATCGTTGCAATCTCACTACATTCACCTCCATTGCAAGAATATGTTATTCAGTCCTTCAACGACAACATCGTCTTGAAATTCATAAACCTAATATCAGTTTTAGAAAAGGATAAGTAAAAAGATACGCAGAACTAAGTTAATTTGACTATTTGAGTCATACTTTCACCAATTTGGGAATTTTGGATGAACATTTGAGGTGGAGAGAAAGCTGAGAGGAAGAAGCAATGTAAGAGGAGAGAGAATGGCTAGTATTGGTAAGTGGTGATGGTGTATGTCAGATAATTTTGAAGTGATAAATTTGAAATTCGTATTCTCCCAAACAGATAATTTGTAATTAAAATTATAGATTCCAAATTCCATATTTGAAATGAAATGATTGAATCCAAACACTACCTAAGGCTTTTACGGTCGTTTGGTTAAGGTATTCATCAAAGGATAAGCGAATTCTTGTTAATTTAGGTTAAACCCTTTATCGTCTTATTATCGATCACTGCACAATCAATTACGAAATAATTCACGAACACTGTCATAATTTGATGTATAGTTTTTTTCTTTTTATTGTTTGTGGAATTTGTTATTTGATGGCAAACTATGTTAGGTAATATTGTGAGTTGTTGCTAGCGACTATGGTGCTAGCTAGCAGCAACTATCAGAGGTTATTAATTAAGTTTGTGGGGATTACTCTTAAGATTAAAAATATATTTTACTAATTAAGAAGATTAATTCTTTATTTAACATCCGTTTAAAAATATTATATGCCGACAATATAGTTTTATTTGCTGGTAACTTTTACTTGTTCTTCCTTAGTTCCTTGTATATCAAGGGGATAGAGAGAGAGAGGGGAAAAAAAAAGAAAAAAGAATTGGTAAAAATTATCAATTATATCAATGATATTTTGATACAAAAGGTTTTGAGTGTGTGTGTGTGTGTGTGTTTTTTTTTTATATAATTTTTTTAGTTTTTTTTTTTTCATATCATATTAAATTTAGATATGATAATATTAGATTTTGACATTCTTATTATAAATATGGTATTAACACTTTAATAGCCCGTACTTCATCCTTTAGTTTTTATTGCTACTACTTCTTCAAGTATTTCATCACTAGAATAGGACTAAGAAGTGAGGTGCACAAAGCTAACATCACCAATTCACAAACATGCACATCAACAACAAGAACAAGACAACAAAATGATTTAAAACACTGGTCTCATTTTATGACAATGTTCTCAAAATTCAATCATAACAAAATCAAATTCAATTGGTTGTCCGACAACAACACCACCGATTCTTTACAGCACCAAAAACATCAACCATTAGGAAATGCGCCACCAAATTTGTCGTGGAAGATTTACTTTATCTTTTTATAAGTAGAGAGAAAAAAAAAAGGATTGAAAGGTTAACTTTCTCTTCCACAAAAGAGATAGAAAATGAAACAAAAATAAATTCGGGTAACATTAATTAAGAGGCGGATGATGAAGAGGTTGGAAGATATCATGTGAACGGACTCACAAAGTTTATTCTACACAATACTCTTCGTATTTGATATTTTGAGGCAATACTTACTATTGCCATTTAGTTTTTAAACACATAGCCCAACTGACAACCCCAATCATTTTTCACTTGACTGCTACAAAAAATGTGAGAATCAAAATATAGAAAGAAAGATACGATGCTCTTCCACATAACATTACAATTAACGCAACTCAACAGAGACAATGACATTGGAATTATCACCTTCAATTTCAACTCCTGAAAACTCTTGTCAGAGATGGAAGAACATATTAATTCAAAGAACAATAGCTCCCGTAACAAAAATAATAAAATAAAGAAACAATGATTTTTTCAAATGAAAAGATTCGAAATCTTAAACCAAATCCACTGTAATAATTTTACCGAGTCAGTAAAACAAAATTAAACATATTAAAATTCTTAACCGATTCTCATTCTCAATTTACATAAACAACCTATCCACTAATTTAAGAGAAAATTCAAGTTTATCAACATGATAAACATGAGTTGTTTATCAAAGGGTATATTGGACTATTTACTCATGAATAGTAGGGATAATTTTGCCATTTAGTATTTTTGTTAGGCAAATTCAACTAACAGCGTTAGCCTTGTCGTTAGTCAAAATTTACAAGCAAATTCATCTTCTTCACTAGAGAAAGTCGGCGAGTCGACCAAACGCCAGTGAGTTTGTAAGTCGATTTTTCTTCCAATTTGGTGTATGTATAATGGAAAAAATTCAGAAAATTATAATGGAGAAATTCAATCTTCAAGCCCAATTTTAGCTTTAATGGAGGGCATGGTCATCCTACCCTTTGGGGTTGACCATGCCCTTTATTTACCCTTATTTCTAGGGTTTTTCGTTTATATCGGCGCCGGAGGCGCCGAATGGGGTCATCTTCAATGTCACCGTCTTCAATGGTGTCGCCTTTGATGTGAGCTTCAATGGAGGAGGAAAGAGGAAGAAGAAGGATCATTATTTTAATTAACGACTTCATTGTTGAAGAAAATATGGTGATGAAAATGGTACCTTCCTCCATTGTTGAATGGAGAACCTAAGTCTTCTTTCTCTTTCTTCTGTTTTTAGGGAGAAGATGAGTAATTTCCATCAGTTAGGGACCAATCTTCAGCACATGATTAAAAAAAGGATGAAAATATTTTTTAATTAGCCAGCACGAGATTCTATGCAAGATAATAACCAAATTGTCATTTGATAAACATTTCAAGTTTATCAAATTGATAAACCTTGGCTTCTTCCTAATTTAAACACCCATATACGTCTTAAACTCTTAATTAGTTAATTGTAAATTTGTCATAAAATTACCTTACATAGGAGTAAATTTTTGGGTAGCGTAAAAACACCCCACCCAAAAAAAAAAAAATGGAAAAAGAGAAAGAATAAAGAAAAACCACCGTTGTTATCACGCCATTTTAGAGTTTGAAATACCCAAATCTGAAAAACACTGCAATTTCTCTCAATTTTCAACTTGAAATTAACGCAGTTATCCAACCATCCTCCCGCTCATATATATATTCATCTTCTTCCCCTCTTTCTCTCTCTTCACCGCCGACTACTTCTCTCTCAAACCCTATCTCTCTCTTCGCAATCTAATCTCTCTCTAGATTCTTCTCGAAGCTTCTTTGGTTTGTTCATCAATGGCGAAAAGGAAGCTTGCTCAGAGAAAAGGTGCTGCTTCCAAAAAGGCTAAAATTGCTGAGGAAGAGAAGAAGCATGAAGATACCGAAGTTGCGGTGTCTCGGGAAGATGAAGCTGTGAAGAAGCAGAAAGAGGAGCCGAAAAAAGTTGTGCGAAAACCTAAGAAGCGTACTAAGCCTGATGTTGAGCCTGAGTACTTTGAAGATCAGCGGAATTTGGTAATTTTTTGGTTTTGATTATTGTTTTTTTTTTTAATAAATGTGTTTTTGTTGTTCGATTGAATTAGTTTTGTACTGCATTGTGGAATTTAGGTTTATTTGATGTGTTTTGTTGTTTATTTTGAATTAATTTTGGTTTAATTTTGTACTGCATTGTGAAATTTAGGTTTATTTGATGCATTTTTGAGTTTGCTATAGATTTTATTTCATGTTGTGAGATTGTTTGTGGTTTGATTGTTTTGTAGGGTTTTTAGTTTGTTGAGAGTTTGAATTGCATCATGAATTTCTGTCTGAATTTGTGTTTTTTTTTTAAGAGATTAAAATTTACATAAATTTATTACCTGTTTATTGAATTGCATCAGTTTTCTTCACATACAAAAAAAAGCTGAATTCTTTTTTCATTCCTTTACCTGTAGTTTTGTGTTTTGGCATTAGCCTTGAATTTGCTCTGGATTTGTATGTTTGTCTTGTTTAATTTCGGCGGCTCTTAGAAGAGAATTTCATAAGAAATCAGCAGCTTTTTTGTTTTGGAAAATCCCAAATTTGAAAACATTACATATTTACATATGTTGGAAGAGAGCTAATTATAAATTACTACGAGTGCTTTTGAGAGAAGTTTATTACTTGAAACACTTCATGGGTACCTCACAAACAAGTTAATCTTCACAGTTTCTTTGTTGCTACTAAACTCTCATTAGTAAAGAATGGACAAACAATGCCCCATTAGTACTCTGTGTATAGGTTTTATGATAACAATAATCGACATGTCTAGAACAGTTTCACTAATCATACTGCGTATGATCAATAAAATAACGCTGGTCAACATTAGATTAGAGAAGGAAACAAGTTGTTACCTTGGGCCCAAAACAGCCCCACCATTCTTTCTCCTGTAAAGGCTTGGCACAATCAAACGACAGAGAAATATGCATAGGTGATAAAGAAAGCAACCATGCTATGTTAGCAATGATTTCATGGGTTTATGTGCTTAGAAAATAACAGGATACCTTGCACTTAGTCCCACACATACATTCACCTTCTAATAAGAAAACAGCTAGATGTGGAAGCATGTTTTTGTGTTGTACTATGAATGATGTAACCCAAATGCCCAAATTACAATTGATTTTTTTTGTTTCTTTTCCAGGAAGATCTGTGGAAAGAAGTATTCCCTGTTGGTACAGAGGTATGCCAGATTTATTCTGTTTAATTTGCTTTTGCTTCATTTTTTTGGTTTTTTGTTTAAGATAATGGGCCATATTGATAAGTTTTCTTTATTTCCAGTGGGATCAAATGCACTTGGTTTACCAGTATAATTGGAACTTTACAAATTTGGAGGTATGTTGCAAAGGAAAAGCTAGTTTGGTACTCTTTTTTGCAATGTTTTTGGTGTTATTGTGTTCTTGACTAGGCATTGCTAATTTTAACTAATTAAATGTTAATATGTTTGTCAGAATGCATTTGAAGAGGGAGGAGTGCTGCATGGAAAGAGAGTCTATCTCTTTGGTTGCACTGAACGTATGTTTTTTTTAGCCTTTTAACTGTTCTTGATTATGTGATGTTGATGTTATACTTTTGGTTCCATCATCAATGCCATGAATTGAAAGCTCATTTGTTTTAGCTTTTCGAGAATATTTTGTTGAGTTTTTCACTCCTTATTTGTTTTTTTATTTATGCAGCTCAAATGGTTCCTCTCGATAATGAGATGAAAATAACTCAGGTTCCTGTTGTGGTAGCGGTAAGTTATTTTTCTTAATAAATAGACATTAAGCATGGTTATTTTGGTTGCAAATAGCTATATTTTATGGCTTCTGGTTGAAAGAAGTTTCTCAGATTTGCCTTACAAAAGGCATGCTTTCATAAATTCCAAACCTGTTTAGGGCTAAATATTGCTATGATAAGTGTTCCGAACTGTACTTCACTCTCTGGGACTTTCCACTACTAAGTTTGTAAGAATATTTGGGGCAGTACCTTATACAACTATTAGGTGTAAAGGGTGGTGAATTCATCATCTCGTCTCAATCTTAAGTTGTATCTGCAGCAGGCTTACTCAACAAAGCAGAAAGGTTAAACCTTTCACTTTTCAACAGAATTTATGATATAAAAAGTGTGCATGAAATATTCTTCCTTCCCATTTCCATTATTATGCATCCGAAAGGCAAAAACTAAAATTGAGTGTTGGAAGAATGGAAGATAAGTTGCTTTCATCAAAATTCCAGCTTCATGTCTCCATGTAGGATCCTCATGTTAGTTGATCCAGATAATATACTTATTTTTCCAAGCTTTGCATGTCTTCCAACCTTCATTTTAGCTTATATATTTTTTAAATGTATATATTTGAGCACAAAATGCTTTCAATCTGCTTTTTAGTTTCATTGTTATATAGCCAGACCAATTTTATTTTTAAAGGCATTTGTTTTTCCTTGTTATTTTTAAAACTGAAGTTGTTCCTTGCTTCCAGTTTCTTTGTATTCCCTCCATCCTTTTTATTTTCCGAATTGCCATTTGCACATGATCTTGTGCAAGTGAAGTAGAGAGGAAGTAGGATCCAACTCAAGAGAAAATGCAGAGACAATTTCTTAGAAAGGAAATGGAGCAAGTAAAGACATAATTATTTTTATTTGTGCAAAGATTGTGCCTGCTGTTTTTATCGTCAAAGTAGTTGTAGAAAATAACCTCCCCCCCCCCTCCAAAAAAAGAAAGAAATTAAACCTTTTTTTGTCATATTTTTTCCTTGTTGCTGTATTGGTTTGTCTTTACCTTGTTTATTAACTGATATTGTTCTTTGTAATTAGATTGTGTCGCAATTTCCCCCTTCGGATAAGATCGGCATCAACTCAGTTCAAAGGGAGGCTGAAGAAATTGTTCCCATGAAGCGCATGAAGATGGACTGGGTACCATATGTTCCATTAGCGTATAGGTACCTAATTTTGAGAGCTTCCCTTTGTTTGTGTATATTTTTCCTTTTGGCTTATCCATTGTGTTTCAATGGCTGATGGCTAATAGTATGGTGTCTTAATTTTCAGGGATATTATGGCAGAAAGGTTGAAATCTGAGATCTTTATCTTGAGATGCACTCAGAGAAAGTATGTTTCCGTTTTGGTCATTTAGCTCCTTAAATGGTTTCTTCTAGTGTTCTAATGAAGTGTTTGCAAATTTCTTAATTTAGTCTTTCAGCTACTTTGTCTGTCGTATGGTCCAGATAGAGTTCAAGAAACATGCAATCTTTGTTTTTGTGTGTCCTGAGACTCCTGACTAATTTATGCTAATTTCCGTTTTAGTATGTTTCCGTTTTGGTCATTTAGCTCCTTAAATGGTTTCTTCTAGTGTTCTAATGAAGTGTTTGCAAATTTCTTAATTTAGTCTTTCAGCTACTTTGTCTGTCGTATGGTCCAGATAGAGTTCAAGAAACATGCAATCTTTGTTTTTGTGTGTCCTGAGACTCCTGACTAATTTATGCTAATTTCCTTTTTTCCTTTTTTTTTTTAAAATAATAATTTGGGCACAACTAGTCTGAAACCATGTCACAGCCTGGCTATGTTGATTTTCATTTGCTTGTGCTGGAGAAGTAGTGCTTGACTCACCCGTATATGGATCTGAATACCATTGTAGTTTGCTCATTGGTGCTGTGTGTTGTAATGGCGTGTGACCAATTTGTTCCATCTGAACCTGTCTTGGTGTTTCAAAAAAAAAGAAATAATAAAAAATTTCCCCTCTATTTATATGAACCGGTGGAGTTTTGTAGCTTCCTGTAGTATTGTTTTGATAATCATAAGTAGTAGGATAAAGTGTAAATAAACTCCTTATAATAGCTGACAAATTTCCATTGTTGATCAGATGAAGTAGGATTGTGATTATAAGGTTATTGGGAGAGTAAAGAAATTGTCAAGTTGTCTTGTTCAATGAACAAAGAAGATGAGTTTATAATGGCACTTGTTCGGGCGCATTAAGTTTTACTCTTTACTCTATGGATGTGCATTCAAATTTGGAGCTTCACAAGTTTTATTCTTAGTTTTACTCTTTACTCTTTAAATTTATTCTTTATCATAGAGTTGCTATCCTGTCTAATATTTATTTCATTTTGATAACCCTGTTTTGTTTTCTATTAGTATCTATAGTTGGTAGCTATGTGGACATCTTATGCTTAAAAGCCGAGCTGTTGGGGCAGTTCTCATTTATAATTTGTTTGATATCTGCAGGTCTGCGTTAAGGCATTTGAAGGAAGATCGTGTCAAGGCATATGAGTATTGTTTACCTTGTGAGTTCCCAACACAATTTGTTTGCTGTCCAGTTTCTAATGTAATGGCTTATAGAGTTCAGTGAAAATAGAAAACCTGACTCAAGTATATGGATGGTTGACTTCATATCCATGTTTATGGGAAAGGGTATATAATCTTTTATGTTAAAATTCAGTCTAAGCTAAAATTTGTTGCTCGATTTCATATTATATTCTCTCCCCTTGCACATTAGTATGTTAAGAGACATAGTAGCCATTGGCTGTGTTTGGCTAACTCTGATAGCTTGATATAACTATTTGATTCTTTGCTCTACTATTGCCATGTGGCCATTATATTATTTTGTAACAAAATTATGCTAATGCCTAACTTTTTGGCAGATATCTACCAACCTATGAAAGAAGACGAGTTTGAACAGAATACTGTTGTTACATGTTTATTTGATATGGATCCAAAGCCGGTAAGATTTAGTGATCAAAAAGTTTGATGGTTTTATTGAACAACTTTCGTTTTTTCTCAGGGTAATTAATGAAAAACCCCTAAGATAATCTGGAAAGTAACTTCTTTTTCCACAGAAAGATTTGACTTGCATGTTTTTTGAAAAGAAAAGTTGGAGATCTACTATCATATTTGTAAGTGGGATAAATGAAACTTTAGGCAGAAAGATCTGTGAGTAGAGGAGTAGAGAGAGGTGACGTAAAAGAGGTAGATCAAGATGGGGATGAGGAAATGGGATATTACGATAAACAGAGGGATGGTAATTGTTGAGTTTGGAATTAGAGGGGGGGGGGGGGGGAGGGGTGTTAAGATACAAAGAGGTGTTATGGTATGGATGTTGTGTAGGTTAATTGAACCAATAAATCCCTTTGTATCCTGCGTAACTATGAACTCAACCTATTGCTGCAATTTCTTTCTTCTTTAATTTCAAAGTTGGTGGATTGGTGCTATTTTCTTGTTGAAGGTGCTGGCTCACCAATTAAGCTAAATTTGTTCACATCTACCTGTGTATTTTTATATATTTATATTTATTTTTTAAAAAATTGGTATAACACAGCAACACATGTTTTAGTTTTTAGATTTTGCTGTAATTTGATTGTTGAATGTGTTGCCAAACTTGTTCAAATATACTCAGTTTTTTTGGCAGTACACAGAAACATACGTTTTAAGTCTTTATGTTGAATTTGATGTCCTTTGATGATGACAAATATTTTAATTTATAGATGGTGACATTCTATGTAATATGATTGAATACCAATGATTTTTGTACTAACTTGTATTTTTTTTTTTTGAGGAATACTAACTTGTATCTGTTACCTGTTGCAGGTAATGATTGAATTTGATTGGGAATTTGATGAAGTTGAGGTATGATGTCTGTTACCTATTGCCTCTTTATATGAAGTCATTTTAATTCTGTTTTAACCCAGCAATTCTATTGTCAAGATTTTGCTACATCAGATATGACCACATAATAAGAGAGTAACATACTGACAGTTTGTTGTGAATTCTGTATTTATCATTTTTTTTTTCTTCTGTTTTGACTATCTTGGTGTAACGGACTTCTTCAAACTCTCAAATTACAGTATGTGAACAGTAACTAAAAAAATAGGGGAAGGTTGATTCTTGGCTGGCATCAATGGTTGAAATATAATTTCAAGGATAGTAGCCTGTGGCTACAATTCTCCGACTAGTAGCTTTAGGCCACAACACTCAAATGCGTAAGCAGATACAAATAATTGACTGCCCTTTCATGCTACTTTCTCGGTTTGGTATTTATATACAAAGTTTGTCTGCGTTGACAACTACCCAATAAGGATTCTAGTTGTTGTCCGCTACGAATTGTGGCTGCTGCTCCTGTCCACCATTCATCGTGGTCTTCTTTTTCTTTTTCTTCTGGCATATCTGAAAGGCAGAGGTTGCCTCTCTTGCTCCATCCCAGTTGGTCCTTATGCTTTGCTCCTTCAATTTCAGGAATACACTGATAAACTTATAGAAGAAGAGGAACTTCCTTCAGAGGAGAAGGATAGATTCAAGGTTTTGTTTTGAGCTATGTGATATTTTAAATTTTCTTTTACTTTTCTAAACCTAATGCGAGGAAATTTTTCTGTTATTGCCTCAGGAATTTCTTAGAGAGAAAGTACGGGAAGCTAAAAAGGAAAATCGGGAGGTGTGTTATAGACAAGATTTGGCTTTGGGAGTGTGTTGTAATTATAAATTATCATCATATAATATGTTATATCATTATTTGCAGGCTAGGGAAGCTCGTAGGAAAGCATTGGAGGAGATGAGTGAGGAAACAAAAGCTGCATTTGAAAATATGAGATTCTACAAATTCTATCCTGTGGCTACACCAGATACTCCTGATGTATCAGGTGTGAAGGTAGAGTTCTGATCACCTTTTGCTGTTGTTTGATGTGCCTGTCTGATATAGTTAGATATTCTTAGATAAATTACTCTTTTTTAGTAGGTAGCCACACTCCTGTTGTTGGTAAATGGGCAGTGCTTTAGTGGTACCCCTGGTAGGGCACTGCATGTTCCCTGTTTATTATTACTAAATATTTCACCAAGTTGGTGTTAAAAATTATCTGTGAGTATGTCTTGCAGTGGCCTACTATTACGCAAAAAATGTGAAAAAGGTCGAGCAGGTTTCTGTTTAGCCTCTTTGTCGTGTGGTATTTGTTATTCTTTGCTCTGTATGATGAGATTGTGCATGCCGCCATTTAAAACAAGTAATGAAATATATTGCTTATCAAAGTTGACCATGATATCTCTATGGTCTTACCTCTACGTTTGGGCTCAATTCTCATTCATGCCGGGAGAGGCTGGGTCCCCTACCTACTTTCCTAGTAGGTGGTGCGTCCAATTAAAAGATTTACTAGGTGAAAGTGTATGTATATCTGGATAATTGATAGAGGAATGTAGGTAGTAGGCGTATTACAGAAAATATATATAGGAGTGAATGATTAAAGGTTTTGACACAGAGCATGAGCTTGGGCTTCATTCTTTTTTCTTATCTGACCTTGTAAAGGTTTACTGATCTGAACTTATATTTTTTTTTGAATTCAACTTTGTATCTCTTATCATAACTTATATTTTATGGTGATAAGAAAATAGTCATACAGAGTAAATATAGGAGTAAATGGTTAAAGGTCGTGACACAGAGCATGTAACTTGGGCTTCATTCTTTTTTTTTTTTCCTGACCACTGATCAGAATTTTGATTTAATTTTGAATTGAACTTAGTATCTCTTATCATAACTTATATTTGTATAGTGATAAGAGAATAGTTTTACATTTTTTTTTTGGGTAATGAATCCTATATTCTAATATTGAAGAGGTTTCATGGTTGTTATTACTCTTTTTATACTTTATTTGTTTATGTTTTCATTTGAATTGTTCCATGGGTTTGTGATATATTGCTCAAAATTAACGATTTATGAAAATTTATTCAAGTCAGTAGATACATGCTATTATTGAACTGTTTCGTTTGCAAGTGATTTCTATGATTGCCAAATATCAAGTGCTTATTTCCTGTTCAGCTTGCCTACACTTGACTTTTCAAAATTCCTGCCAAGATCATCAGGGAATTTGTTTTTGGAATTGTTGATTACTATTGTGCTCCCTTCATCTATATTTTACTATGAATTCCAATCTCATCTATTCATTGGCATCCTGGTTGTTCCTTATAATGATTATTATTATAATTCTCATTTTTACTGTTGATATAGACTGCCAGTCTAATTCATATCTCCGTGCAGGCTAGTTTCATTAATAGGTACTACGGGAAGGCTCATGAAATCTTCTGATGGATGTCAATTTGGCAGAGTGTTGCTCATGAAGAAACTGCAGCGTCTCCGACAATATTTTCTGCATTTTTTGGAGTGCCATTGCTATGGCTATTAGTTTTAAGGTTGGGAGATTAGAAACTCCCTGGGGTACAACCATGGTTGCTCATTCAGCCCCAGACATTAACACAGCGGAAGGCATTGTCATACTTGATAGTAGGTGATAAGTAAGCTGTTACTGTTAGCGAATTTAATTGTACTATACATGTTGAGAAATTTTTTTTGTCTACTAAAGAACTTGAATATTTGGAAATGTAGCAAGCCTTTCAAATAGCTTATATTAGGTTCTGAATTCCCTGTATTGCCAGACATCAATTTTCCGATTGCTCTTTAGAATGATACAGCGGCTTACAGCCCATACAAGAATATATATTTGCTATCGTTTCTGGCGGATTGACTGTTGAGCCTTGTTATTGAAGAATGCTACACAGCGAAGTAGTTAAATGGCAGGCTTCACTGTCTTAGCCTTTATAAAATTCGAGTAATGATTGTGTCAAAAGATGTTATTTTGTATCCAAAAAATCAACTACTCATGTTGAGCTTGTTTTTCATGTCTTAGGTTTTCTCACTTCAGCCATTTTTTCCCTTCATTTGTTGGTCTTTGTCGCATAAATAGGTAAAAGAGTGATTTTCCTAAATAATGCTAAAATACAAATTAATTCCCTATATAAGTCGGTTTAACAGCTATTTTTCACAATATCGTCCACGTAGGATCAATTTCTAGGTTTGGAATTTGACAGTATAAAACCTCTACTTTAGCTTTCACTACTGGCTCTTTATATAGAATTGCTAGGTATTAGAGGTTTTACATAAAGAACCACTAATACCAATAGAGGTTTTATGTTTACAACCGGTAATACCAATGGAGTTTCTATGCATAGAACCTCTAATACCATTAGAGGTTTTATATTAGTTGAAACCGCCAACAATATTAGTTGTTTTATACTTGCAAATACCAAACCTTGAAATCGAGCCTACATGGACGGTATTGTGGGAAATAGTTTTTAAACCAACTAGTGTGTAGCCCGGGCATTGTACCGGGTAGCTACTTCTATAATTCTTTTGTGATGATGTTTTGATATTTATAATATTAAATATTTTTTTTTATTTTTTTGTAATTAGACTTTGTGAATATCAATTCTATATATATATATATATATATATATATATATATATATATATATATATTCATGCTTATAGCATACTTGATGGTTAAATAACCATTCTTCTTATAAGAGGTTGGGTGTTTGAATTTCCTTGTCATCATCTTTTATATTTACATCCAGATAAGTATGTCAAAACAAAAATTAAAAAAATCGCTTATTGGTAAAGCATGAAGAGGGGAAGAAACTTCAATTTTTTCCTTGTCAATTGGTAAAGCATGAAGAGGGGAAGAAACTTTAATTTTTTCCTTGTCAATTGTAATGTGTTTTAAAATTTGGAATTATTTTATTAATCCCATTTTTTATTTTTTATGACATGATTCCAATTTAGAGGTTAATTTTGTTTGGGTTTGTCTTTTAATTCTTTTAGATGATGTGTAAAAAAAAAAAAAACTTTTAAATGCATGATTCCATGGAAAAAGAGATGGCAAAATCATTGCTCATATATTGCTAAGTTGTTTTCCTTTTTTTTTTTTTTTTTTTTTTTTTTTTTTTTTTTTAACAAATGCTAAGTTGTTTTCCTTATCCTACTACTAATAATCGTTTTCCTATTTAATTATTCCTTACTTATCCCTCTTATGCTTATCCCTATGCCTTGTATCAAACATTGGAGAAACGTAAATCAATTTTCTAAATTTATAGCGACAAGACCATAACATAGAGTCAAAATTAACAAAACTCGATAGTTAAATAATGAACATCACATCTTGTGTGGCTGGTCACACTATATGAACGTTTGAAAAAGAACATAGTAACCCTTATAACAATTATTGAGTAACCCCTGTAATACTACCCGAGTAACCTCTACAACACCAACCGAGTAATCCCTAGGCCAGTAGGCCCCTACCACACGCGTGCCCTTATAAGAATTATTGAGTAACCCCTGTACTACTACCCGAGTAACCTCTACAACACCATCCGAGTAATCCCTAGGCCAGTAGGCCCTACCACACGCGTGAAATAACACTGTATCATTGAATGAGTAACCCCTTTAATACTAAAGATGTAACCCCCATAATGACTAATTACACCAATTGTCAGTCCACATATAAGAATTTGTGAATTTTGAAAATAACACATTTTAACTAGTAAAGGGAGTAGAGGGTGGTAGGGCTGTAGGGTGATTTTTTTTTTTTTTTTTTTTTAATTAATTAAGTACTTCCTCCGTTACGAATTACTCGCAACAAAGAGGTATTGTGAGACATAAAATATTCCTTTGTTGCGAGTAATATTTGACAAAGGGAGTATAACATTTGTTTCAAAAAAAATTAAAGAAAAGTAAAAAAAAAAAAACAAAAAAAAAACTATACTTAATTATATTTTGTTTTTTTTTTTACTTTTCTTTAATTTTTTTTAAGACTAATCAGATGTCAACACGTGTCATGTAACTTGCTACAACATATTAAATAATTGATTGGGACTATTTAAAGCATATTGAAATTAAAGGTAAAAGTATTAAAAAATAATCAAAAAGTGAGATTGTTTTAGGCAAAAAAGCCAAAGGTCGGATTATTCTGATTAATTTTTTCCTTTTTACTTTGACTTGTTCTAGTTTCATTGTGTATCTAAACTTCTTAAGCTTTCTTTGAACTCCGTACGCTCTTTCGTTCCAAAACCATGTAAAATTGTAAATTCAGAACCAAAAAGAACTTGTACTTCCAAAGTTCCAACTTTCCAAGTACCAACTACTCCCAAACTTGGTCTCAATTTCCAACGGTAAACAAGATCACAATTCACAATTCATTCATTTTTCAAAATAAAAATCTAAACTTTACCCGCTTTCTTCTTCCTCAATACCCGTAAATCCAAATCAAATGCTTCATTAATTTAATCAATCCCTAATTATGGGGATTCACAACTCCCCTTCTTCCTCTCTGCCTCTTCAACCCTCCGATGAACAACCACCTTCAATCACAACCGTTAATCACACTCTCTCCGAAACCCCATCTCAGCCCTCTGATTTCCCGTCAAAACCCCAAATCAACGGTTTTAAATCAACCCGGAAATTCAAGAAACGTGCTGCTGATGAAACTTCCTCTGCTTCGTCTTCCTCTTCAATTCAGAGAGGAATTAGAATCCCTAATAAGCGCAAAAACCCTAGGTTTTCTGTTCGTCGAAGCGCTACCGATGTCGAAGCAATTGCTTTTCCTCTTGGGATGTCGATTGCCGCTGTTTTGGCTCAGGTTTGATTGAATTTCTATATTAAAGTTTTGATTTTTATGCTTATATTATGATTTATTTGGGGTTGAATTTGAGGAATTGGTCTATTTGGGTGTTTTTATTCATGGGTTTTTGATTGAATTTATGTATATTTTATGTAAATTGAAGTTTTGAAGTATAGAATTGCTTATATTTATTTGCTGTGTAAAAAGTTTGTATTTTTTTGGGTTTTTTTAACAGTGTTTTTGCTGCTTTCATGCTTTGGATATTATGTGTTCTATATATATAGTAAAAGTTTAGTATATGTACTTAATTCAAATAATTTACTGGAAATTGGCTTGGATTTGAATTGTGGATTAAATTTGAGCTCTTATTCAATTTGGATGTGTTGATTTTCTGATGTATGTTCTATTGTAGTAGTTTCATGGATGCGCATTGATTGATTGGCGGCTAGGACATTTTGGAATACAAATGTATTATTATAGTATAATGTAATATTAGGATTGTATTTTGTGATCTTGCAAATGTTTTTTTTTGTGAAGTGAGTAGCAACCTTTGGATTCATGGCAACATTCTATTGCATTTTTCAGTGCATTACTTTGACAAGAAGTCGAGTGCTAGAAGCAGATGATTGCCAGATTTGAATCCTGGCTTTTGTTGATAAGTTAATGTCCATGGTTAACCTGCTTGATCTCATTCACTATCACCATACTTTGGAAGTAAACATTTCGTCACATTCTATTATGTTTATCGGCATATGTTGTGGATGAGGAGCCTCAGTCGATTTCTCTATGAATCAGATTTACTATTCTTATATATATGAAGTGGTTATTTATGTGATGGTGACTTGCTCACTTGTTCAACTGTTGTCTTGACTTGTTCATCAACTTGCCTTATGGGATTAAGGCTTTGTTGCCTATCAATGTGCAACTTTGGCCATTATTATCTCTAATTATCTGTAAGCAAATATTATACAATGGTGAATGTTTGAAAATGACATTGAGGCAAATCTAACATGATCTTATCTGACTATGCTATCCTTGCACATGTATATGATCAAAGATGGTCAACGATGAGTATATAAAGAGTGCAAAAAGCCTATATGGTACCACCTTTAAATTAAAGGGAAGTGTCTTACAATATTAGAAATATTTGATGAGAACTGATACTCCATTTCATCAAATTTTAGTTTTTTAATGGTAGAGTGTCTTGTAAGCAATGTAGTTTTCCTTTGATATTTTCTTTAGATATTAAATTTTTATAAAGCTCAATATATTGACCAAAGTTAGAACTTTATTTTTTTTAAAAACATCCTTTTGGCTTAAAAGGGTATAAAATATACTGTGGTTAGCAAAACAGTTTTTGGTTTTTATTCCGTTTCTTATATTATTATTGAACAGATTCTGAATTTAGTTAACTTTTATACTTTGATGTTATTATGTTAATCTTTAAATTATAATTGAACTATGATCTAAGAATCAAAGTATTGGATAGTGGTTAGGTCACTTAGGTGCAGTTTCTTATAAAGTTTTCAGGTATCAATTCTGGATGACATCATGATTTATTAATTTCCACTTTATATCTGATTAAACAAGTAAAATTTTTATTATGAACTTTCTTATATGGGATTATCAGATGAGAGTCAACTCTTTAAGGTTTGATTTTTTTGGTTATAGTATATTAGTATTATGTATTGTGCTTTACCTATCTAAATTATTAGTACCAGCTTTGGATGACCTAAAAAAATATTGTAGCAATTACTATATTTGTTCTATGTTTGTATTGTATTGCTTGTTTGTACGTCTGTTGATCTAGTTGTTGCTTTCAGATCTTGGAGAAGAAGGACTTGACGAATGAGAATGTTGCCGTTGATCATCTAGCGATGGTAAAACTAACTTTTTTTTTTTTTTATTTTTTTTATTTTTATTTTATGTATCATAGCACATTGGAAGTGTGTCACCACATATTACAATGTGTTTTAGTGTTTTTGAAGTAAAGGTGGTTTATTTGGATAAAGTTGGAATTTTGTTCATTACCAGCTTACATTGAAATTATATATATATACTAAATGCCATTTATTTGTTGTCAAATGTGTGCATCAGTTGTTTTCACAGCCTCTACATATCTCATATTTACCCAATGTTATAAATACACGACTTACGTGACTCCTTATGTCTTTGATATACAGATCTGCACTTCAGCTGTGAGGGAATCTTTGACCAATGTAAGCCACTCTTCAATCTAGCGCTGAACCCATATGATTTGTAGTAATGCTTCCACAAGACGTTCGATCATGGATATTTCCTTTGTTCCTTGATTGTGGCACCCAGGTATTTGGCGACAAGTTTGATGCTTTTGCAAGAAACTTTGAGAAATCTTTTGAAAGTACCCTCAGCACTCTCAGATTAATTAAAAATTCATCTGTAGACGTTAGAGAAGATCAAGTTAGGAATGATGTTGGCAATTGTATTTCTGGTGAAACCCAATCCATCTCTGTAAACAATGGATATTGTTCTGCAAAAAGATTTGATATTGCAGACGGTTGCACAATACCAGTAAATCATTCTACTGGGGCTCAAGGACGTATGAAAACAGTTGGAGAGGAAGAAGACATTCAATCAGCAGATTCTAGGAACCAGGATCTTCCTCTGCAAGGGCATATAAGCTCGCAAATTGTTATTTCAAACATGCGAAATCACTTGAGCAACCATTCAGTGCTCAGTACTGTTGAGAAATCTGTTATTGAGCAAACCCGTGCAAATGATCTAAAGAGTGTTGAAATAGGTCTAATAATGAGAAAGTTGCAGCTGAAAGAAACTCAACTGGCTCTTAATTCTGATTTGAATTTCTTGGAGAGATGTAAATTGTCTCTAGGAATTTCAAGAACATCTTTTAAAGCCGAAAAGTTCAAGAATCAATTGGAAGAGACAAGACATAGTGAGCTCCTCAAAACATGTGCGGACTTTCTTGTTGCTGACTTGCTTATAATGTCAGGGTGCCTTGGCTATGGAGTGTATGCGTTTTCATATGACAATCTTCGCCAACTTAGTAGATCATGCTCTGCTTACGAGGTATGGAAAACCTGTTTATTTTTGAGATAGCTAACATAGCTTTTAGTGAGTCCAGTCATCCACATTTTTGGCTCTGGATTACTGTTTTAGCCATTATTTTTAGCTTCCTACTATGTAATGTTACGGAGTCATGCAGATCCTATACTTCTTTGCAGTGGCCAATGGACCATATTTCAACTGAAAAACTTCTCTATTCTTTTTGGCGTTTGGAAATTTTGGTGTTTGTTGAGGAAATCTGTAGGACCCTTTGGCTCTGACCAAGAGAGAAGTGACCAGCTATTATTATTATCTTTTTGGAGGGGGTGGGGATGGATTCGTCAAGTTTGAGATTATTGCATATTACAATAGAGTTCCACAAGGTTTTTTTTCTTTTCGTCTTTGTGAAAAACTAGATAATTTCTTCATTTGTGATTCAAACCATATGCCAAGAAGTACCGGGAATACTACTGCCCCAAATTGAGGTTCCAGATTTCTTTCTAAAACACAAAGAAATGAACCTAGCCCCATGCTTTCTACATTAGTTGGTAATACCAAAAAGTTCTACCTATTGTGTTTGAATATTTAACTTCTAAAGATTCCAAATCATCTAATATAACCTTTAAAATCAGAATTATTTTTTGGAAGATTAGAGGTTGTAGTTTGGAATTTAGGATTATATGATTTTAGGATGTCCTTCCAATATGTCATTTTTGTTTGTTCATGGATGCACACCACTGCCTTATTCTTTATTTATATTTTTTTCAGGTGTCAAAATCCTGGTGGATCCCGAAACCAATGGCATCATTTAATTCAGGCCTCCAGACCCTAAAGTGTGAGGTTCAAGTGTACAGCAGGATGCTGTTTGGTTTGCTGATGATTTTAGCCATCACTTATGTGCTAATCCAACGCTCTGAAATTTCGAAACAAGCCATGCCTATCACCTTTCTGATACTGCTTTTAGGGGTTGGCTGTGGTTTTGCTGGAAAGCTTTGTGTTGACACATTAGGAGGTGATGGTTATCAATGGCTCATGTACTGGGAGGTTTTGTGCTTATTGCACTTCTTCTTAAATGTTTTTACGCCATTCTTCTTTTACATACTTAATGGGCCAATTCAAGTATCTCAAGAGAAAAAGTCTCGCGTGATCTTCCCCTTTTGGATGAGGCGTTTGTTGTTCTATCTCATTCTTATTTTGATTCCAATCTGTTGCGGTTTTCTGCCTTTTGCGAGCCCAATATCTTGGTGGGAAGAACACTTCTCAAAATTGATCAGAAATTATATGTTAGCTGCGTACGTTGAAGGTTATGATGAGGGGAGTGATTACCATAATCACGGCGAAGTTGAACTGTAATACTATGTATTTTTTTTTACTCTTCTACTCATTCCGAGTTATTTCTTGATATGCCTTGCAGAGGTTTTGTTTTGGTGCATCTGTATCTATGGTAGTTTTTATTTAGGCAGTTGTCTTTTGTGTAATGTTATTTATGGGATATTGTTTAGTAAACTGTTTCATATGTATGTTCAAGCACATTGTAGATTAATAAAACCGCGATTACTTTGTTGATTTGTGAATAGAGTTGGATTATAAACCATTTTTTACCCCATCAATTAACTAATACCAAAACAGAACATGCTTACATCTACGTTGTATAGTTATTTTTTTTAAAAAACATGCATCATTAATGTAATGTATTGTATACTAGTTTTAAATATTTTCAACACAACTAATCAGCAATATTTTTTTTCTCAATTTAATTTTAATAATTTTGGCCTTATTATTTCAATTTTCTTATACACATTGCATTTGTATATTTCATATGAATTGCCTCATTTTTTTATATTATATCACAAATATTAATTATGGTAAAATTTGTTACTACCGTGCGATGCACGGGCACTAATCTAGTTAACGTATAAAATTAACAATTTAGGGAGTTTTGCTCGAGCCTTTGGCTAAATATACCAAAATTGACCACTGTTGATCCATATAAATTTCACGATCATGAAAGCTCGTCCTTTTGTAACTCTCTTGGCACCAAAAAAAGAAAAAAGTACAACTGAACCGGAACAGCCACAGGTAGGGCTGTACACCGGTCCAAAACCGGACCAGACCTTACCCGGATCTGAATGGACCAGGACCTAAATAATTGATTTTTAAGGCCGGAGACCGGACCTGAATTAACAGGTCCGATTCCGGTCCAGACATGAAAAATCAGGTCCAGTCCCAAACCCGAATAGACCTGATTATTGATTTTTTTTCTTTTTTTTTTTAAAAAAAAATAATATAAAACTGTTAGACCTGTTTATAAACCTGTTGTTTAAACCTATTTATGGACCAGTTTAAACCTATTATGGACCTGTTTAGACTTATTAAATAAAAAAAAGTAGCTTTACTGGTTTCACGTTCGGACCTGAAAATTCCGGGTTTTACCCAGACCAGACCTGAAACCCAGAATTATAGATTTTTAAAGACCGGGACAGGACCTGAATTCATCGATCCGATTCCGATCCGATCCAAATAGGTCTGGTTCAGGTCGATTTTCAGGTCTAGACCAGTTTTTGTACACCCCTAGCCATAGGGCATGTGACACCAATCTATTGTTGAGCTTATTTTTCTCAAATCAAATTTGTTAAAATGAGATGGAAAATTACTCCTACATGGCTACATAGCATTTATTTACTCCTAGATGGAAAGTTACATAGCATTTATTTAACGTGAAACATCTCCGATTTTAATACGTCGTGCATTCCTTTTCCTTACACTTTTATTTACTCGTAATTATTAATTTTACACAAAATAAAATTAACATTCTTAATTAATTTAGGGTTTTACTTCCATCTTTATTTTGATTTGGGGAAGATCAGCATTAACCCTGAAGATGAAGAATCCAGAGAAATGCAGGAGTTGGGAAGAGAATACTTATTGGCAACATTTTCATTCTGTGGACTTCTTTCAAATTCTTCCTTCTGATTTCCAACAACACCTTGTAAGTTTTTTTTTTGAAATTACTTTTATTACTTTTTTTTTCTCTTTAATTTTACTGTGCTCTTAATTTATAAGTTAGTTTTACAATTTTATTTGTTTAATTGTATATATTGGTCATTTGGTCACATTATTCACACACACACTTTTTGACTATGTAATGTGATTTTAATAATACTACGTAGTATAGTTAGGTGGGATCATAAATTATTGATAAATTTGTGTTAATTTATACTTTCAAAACATCATTTTTTAAATAATCTTTATTAAGAATGCACAAAGAATAAAGATGTTAATTGTTAAAGTTGTTCGTTGATAAACGTGAATTTTTCATTGACTTATTTAACATCATGATCATGTGTACCCTAAATTGCAAGTTCAAAACTTTAATATCAAATGTTACCTCAATACTAGGGGTTTGGTTTAATTTGAAAGGAATTTGTAAAATGGGCATAGGAATGCGAACAATTTCCTATACGAGTACTATTTTATTTGATCTTGGTTCATGCAACTGACCCCATTATGTTTAGATTAAGGCTTTGGGTATTGTATACCTCCGTTACATATTATGTGCATTTTGATTAATTGATTTGCATTGTTTCATCACCAGAAACTTCCTAAGAAATTTACTGCAAATGAGATTGCAAGGTTACCGGAGAATGTAATTGTGAAAGGTCCAAATGGAATTATCTGGCATGTCAATTTACTGAGTAATGACAGCAATATTGTTATGTTAACTGGTGATGTTTGGAAAGAGTTTGTCAAAGCTTACTCCTTGCAAAAGAATGACCTTCTTATCTTCAAGTATGACAGAAATGACAAATCTTTCGAGGTGTTGTTCTTTGATCAAACTAATTCGTGTGAGCGAGAATCATCTTATTTTGTGAGAAAATGTAGATTCGGATGAACAAGCAAAGAGTGATTCGTTTGAGTATATCATTTGTTCTTCTGACAGCACCGCTCACACAGGTTGTATGCTTGAACTCTAGTTCGTTAATTGATTTTTTTTAGTACTTCCTCCGTCCCAAAACACTTTTGTTTCTGTAATGTATCCAAAAGAGCTTCATTCTTTCTTTCTCTTTTACTTTTAACAACTATTCTTAATGTCCATGCCAATCCCAAATGTCAAAACTGTCAAGTTGAATTTAATTATGGGACGAAAAGGTTATTAATCTATATTACTAGAGTATGGTTAGCATACTGATATTTATGCGTTTGAAACAGATCGTGATCTTGATGAAGAACAGGATGAAGATGAACCTGGGGAATCAAACAAAGACAGATCTACTTCAAAACAGCAGATTTCTGAGAAAGATAATGAAAGTTCTCCAAAGGAAGTCCCATCTAATTGTTTGAAGAAAAGGAAGTCCATTGGTATGATTCTGAAAAGGTCTAAATTTATTTCTTTATCTATTTAAGCGTGATCTTTTCATAATACTGAGGAGGATGTTGACTCAGTGTGATAAGTGTATATGAAACAAAAAGGGTTATTTTTGTGATGAGTTTTATCTAATCAAGTGATCAGAGAAACTAAAGGAGTGTTATTATATTATAAACCTTATAAAAAAAAACAAAATGGCTGATCTTGTGCTAATATGTTTTTGCATTTTGTTTAAGGATCCGATAATGATGAAAGGGATAAACGAAGGGCATTCATTGAAGATGATTCCATTTCAAAGAACAAATGTTCAAAAGTGAATGGCTATAGTTCAAAGAAGACTCACTCTCATTCTGCTGCTAGTGATAGCGATAAAGATGGATCAGATTACGTTCCACTCTTTGAGAACATGAAAAGGAAGAGCTCCACTGGTATGGCTTCAGACGCTAGTTCATTTACTAGAACAGGAAGAGCATATTTGTTTATGTTGCAGTTGGGATCTTTTTTGCGTTTATGTTTGTTTTGCTTAACAAGAACTGTGTATTTATGCTTGGTGAAATTGAAGAGTAGTGAAAGAAAATAGAGAGAAATAGAGAAGTTGACAATTTGGTGCTCAAAAAGCCAAAGGTTTTAAAGGCACAAGTGAGGTCCTGAAATTTTAGTTTAGTGATCTGATTTTTGATGAATGAAGTTTGTTACCTTGGAGAGAAGACGAAACACTAAAAACATCAAGAGGTTGCAAAATTTTTGCTGATTTTTGTAAACTAAAACTGATTTTTGCTGAATCACTAGTGTATATCTTGTGTAGATAGACATACAGTCACTGATTATACTGATCTAACTGAATCGAGTTTTTCAAGATTGATTTTATTGATCAGTTGAAGAGCTATTTGGCCTTTGTACTGTAGGTACTAGGTGGTTTCTTTTGGTGCTACATAGATTACCATGTACTACTTGATAGAGTGCTATAATATGTTATCTTGTGCAGTTGTTGCCGCTGCAAGCTATAGATCAAACAGAAGGCCTGTAACGGAAGCAGAAAAAGAAAAGGCTGTGGCGTTGGCAAGTGAAAGTGCCATCGGTGAAAGCTTCATCATTGTCATGAGGCCTTCTCATGTATACAAGCGTTTTTCACTGGTAAAATTGCTTCTTCTATGAACCCCTGCCCTTAAGATCATTGATCAAATTTTGCAGCTTTTCTTGCTCAACCAACTATTGTAGCACTTATGTTTAGGTCATTCCTCGAAGCTGGAATCCTAAAGGGTTTTCACGCGATAAAAGACAAGATGTGATTCTTAGAACCAATAACAATACATGGGTGGTTAGCTTCTGTACTTCCAACAACCATGGACATGGAGGATTTGAAGGTGGATGGAAAAAATTTGCACTCGACAATTTCTTGGAGGAATTCGACTTGTGTTTGTTCGTGCCTGGTGGCCAAGAGAACAAGCGTTTTGTTCTGGATGTCAGCATTTTTCGAGTTGTTCCTGAAATTACTCCAGTTAGCCCTGTACATAAGAAGAACCACTGAGCATGTAGTGTTGAATGAAATATAAAAGCACATTTGTGTATTGGCGAAATGTTGTCTGCCTTCTCTCCAATTAGCTTTCCAACCATTGTGGACATTCAAATATATTGCAGCTTATATAGCTTAATATTCTTATTAGAGGTCACAAACAAGTTTGGCTTGGATCAATGTTGTTTAGTTACTTGCCATTTGATCAAATATTATGTTTGTCAATCTTTCTAATAAGTAAATCTTGATTAGAGGTGACAAACAAGTTTGGCTTGGATCAATGGCAACAAAATTAAGTTTAGTTCAATAAATCTGAGGTTAGTTTAGTATAAACATATAGTTTAAGTTCACTTTAGTAAAAACAGTAATTTTATAGAAGAAATATAATATAGAAAAAGTAAAAATATATTTGTTTCGGCATAAATAATTTCAATTCAATTAAATTAATTTCAATCCAACAACATTAATTTTAGTTTAGTAAATATATTTTCATTTTAGCGAAAATGAGGTAGAGTGAATAGGATTATGAGAAGACGAAAAATTATCAAAGCAAAATGAATGATACACCGTAGCATTTCTTATTTCTCCTCAAATTTAATTGACCAAGAAACTTAGATTTACTTCAATTCTTATGTCTTGTGAAAAATTCACACTTCACTAATTTTCCTTTTTGTTGGTCTTATAATGTTCACCAAACCACTATCCAATTTAAGAATCTTCATAATGTTAAACTTCACCATTTTATATTATTACTATATTTGTGTTTTAATAAGTCTTATACTCACCAAATGCAGCAATGTTTCAACACTTCCTTTTAATAAAAAAACAATCATATTTAAATATTATATCTTTTTTGTTCTCATCCAAACCCAATATTTTTTTTGTAATTATTTCTTTCTCTCACATACATTACTTTTCAATGTATTATTAACCTCATTATCTTTATTTAATAATTATTAAATACTTCAACTATTTCACTTAACTTTTATTTTATTCAAGTCAATTAAACTGCCTAAAAATATGTGTAGTTCAGGGTTCGTTCACTTCAATTTAATTTCAGTTCAGCTCCAATTAGTTCAGTATATTTCATTTCAGCTCCAATTAATTCAGTTCACTTCAACTTCTAATTTCCTTCTCTCATAAAATATTCATTTCAGCTCAGTTTAGTTCAATTTAACTCCTATCAGTTAAGTTTAATTCAGCTCAAATCAGTTCAGTTCAGTTCACTTCTATATTGTGAATAGACCCTCAAAGTATAACACGACGAAGGGAGTATCTATCTAAACAAGTAAATAGTCAAAACTTATTTTTTTTTTTCTCATTTAACCTAAATAAATAAATAAATAAATAAAAAACCGTTTGCTTTCCAACATTGGTTACGTAACATTTATGGATAAGAGCTCCGATTTTAATACTCCGTACAATTTATTTCCTCCGTTTATATCACTTGCAAATTCTGTTTAATTTGATTATTTTTACGGTTTTACCCAAAAAGGAAAAAAAAAAAAAAAAAAAAACATTCTTGATTTAGTTAGGGTTTTATTTCCATCTAGATTTTGATTGGGAAGGTCAGCATTAACCTGAAGCAAATGGAGAATCCAGGGAAATGCAGCAGGAGGAGCTGGGAAGAAAATACTTATTGGAAACATTTTCACTCTGTTCACTTCTTTCAAATTCTTCCTTCTAATTTTCAACAACACCTTGTAAGTTTTTTTTTTTTTTTTTTTTTTTTTTTTTTAATTTTTACTGTGCTTTTAATTTATATGGTTTTTACTTTATATTTGTTACTTGTATTAGTTGCATACTTGCATGTATGGGAGGATGTAGGGGATAACGATCCCTCTATATCCCCCCAAGAGGTTGGTGGTTCGACTCCTGTGATAGGATGGTGGGCCCTCCCCGTGTGTACCTTATGTCAAAATACAAAAATAAAAAAATTTAGTTACATGGATTGATCACACTATTCATATATTCTTCCTTTACTACGTATATTGTGATTTTAAAAGAAGAGTATAGTTAGGCAAGATCTTTCAAAATATTAATTGTTATAATTTAGTAATTTACTATAATATACGAAGTATATATAAAATGTTAATTGTTAAAGTTGTTCGTTGATGAACATGAATTTCAATTGAATCATTTAATAAAAAAAGTGGGGAAGTATTTTGTTAGAAACAGGAGGTTAGAAATTTGAATGAACAGGGGAGTTATAGATGAGGGAATTGTGTTATTCCTAGGATGTTATGAGGTTATGTTGATTAAATTGTAAATTAACTTGAAAGGGAGAATTTAGGATTATGATTCATGTGTACCCTAAATTGCAAGTTTGAAACTTTAACATCAACATTATCTCAATACTAGGGGTTTAATGTAATTTGAATTGAAAGACATTTGTAAAATGGCATCGGAATGCCGAATGCTTCTTGGTTCATACAGCCGACCCCATCATATTTAGATTATTAAGGCTTCGGGTATTGTTGTATTTTTTTTTATCCTCCACTACTCCAAGGTTGAATGAAATAATTATTGTTCCCCCATCTAAAGATTTGCATTGTTTCATCATCAGAAACTTCCTGAGAAATTTACTTCAAATGAGATTGCAAAGTTACCAGAGAATGTAATTGTGAAAGGTCCAAATGGAATTATATGGCATGTCAACTTACAGAGTAATGACAGCAATCATGTAATGTTAACTGGAGATGTTTGGCAAGAGTTTGTCAAAGCATACTCCTTGCAAAACAACGACCTTCTTACCTTCAAGTATAACAGAACTGACAAATCTTTCGAGGTGTTGTTCTTTGATCAAACTAATTCATGTGAGCGAGAATCTTCTTATTTTGTGAGAAAATGTGAACAACCTCAATCTAATGGTGGTTTTGATGAACAAGCAAAGAGTGATTCGTTTGATAAAATCATTTGTTCTTCTGACAGCACCGCTCACACAGGTAGTATATTATGATCAAGCTAAGTTAATTATTGGGCGAAAAGATTATCAATCTATGTTTTACAAGAGTATGGTTAACAATGTAGCATACTAATATTCATGTGCTTAAACAGATCGTGATCTTGATGATGAACGGGATGAAGATGAGGATGAAAATGAACCTAGCAGGAAATCAAATAAACACAAATCTACTTCAAAACAGCCAAATTCTTTGAAAAAAAATCAAAGTACTCCAAAAGAAGCCTTATCTAATCATTCGAGGAAAAGGAAGTTTACTAGTATGTTTCTGAAAAGACCTAAAGATCTTGTCCATCTTTCTTTTTATGCTCTTCTTTAGTTCTTTATCTATATATAAGCGTAATCTGTTCATAATTTAGCAGGAGGATGTTAATTCAGTGATCTTTTGCTACTAACAAAATGACTGATCTTGTGCTACTATATATATTTTTGTATATTATTTTAAGGATTCGATAAAGGTGAAAGAGATAAACGAAAGGCATTCATCATTGAAGATGATTCCATTTCAAAGAAGAACAATTCTTTGAAAGTGAATGGCAGTAATTTAAATAAGACTCGCTCTCATTCTGATGCTCGTGTTAGCAATAGAAATGATGTTCCAATCTATGTACGCATGAGTAGGAAGAGCTCCACTGGTATGGCATCAGTCTCTAGTTCATTTACTATAACAATTAAGAACATATTTTGTTTATGTTGAAGTGTGAACTTTTTTGCTTTTATCCCTTTTTGCTGACTTCTGTGGATGACTATATGGAATAATCACTTTTGGTTCATGTAGTCGACCCCATTTATGGGATTAAGGCTTTGATTGAATAATTTGACTGATATGAAGAGAAATTAGTCCTGTAGTGTATGTATCACGTAGTTTTCTCTTAGTGTGCTATAAGTTATTTTGTGCAGTTGTTGCTGCTGCTGCAAGCTATATATCAAACAGAAGGCCTGTAACAGACGAAGAAAAAGAAAAGGCTTACGTGTTGGCAACAAAATATGCCACCGATGAAAGCTTCATAGTGGTCATGAAACCTTCACAAGTCTATAACAATTTTGCTTTGGTAAAATTGCTTCTTTTATGAACCCCTGCCCTTATGATTATTGATTGACAATTGCAGCTTTTCTTGCTTAACAAACTCATCTGGCACTTATGTATATCAGGTAATTCCTCAAAGCTGGAATTATAAAGGTTTTTCACGCGATAAAAGACAGGAGGTGATTCTTAGAACTAATGACAACACATGGGAGGTTAGCTTTTGTATTATAAATCGCAGAGGACATGGAGCATTTAGAGGTGGATGGAAAAAATTTGCACTCGACAATTTCTTGGAGGAGTCCGACTCGTGTTTGTTCGTGCCTGGTGGCCAAGAGAACAAGCGTTTTGTTCTGGATGTTAGCATTTTCAGAGTTGTTCCTGAAGTTACTCCTCTTAGCCCTGTACATTAGAAGATTTTATACTGTCTTTGAGCATGTTTTGAATAAATGCATAGGCACATTTGTGTATTGGTGAATTGTTGCTTGCATTTTCTTTGATTAGCTTTTCAATTATTGTGAAAATTCAACCATATGTCAGCTTATGTAACCTAATATTCTAATGAGGTGACAAATTAAACAAATTGTTTGGATCAAGTTTGGCTTGGATATGATCATTTTATTTTGAGGATAATTTGAGCTGTCTGATTTGGTTTTACATTTAAACGGGTCACAATATAAATCTAAACTAGCAAATTCAATATAAATTGGATCAAATCATATCCTAACATGCTAATTAGATAGTGGAATGCAACGATTAGATGTCACATGTATCAAGTAGTAAGACATTAAATTGATTTTGAAAAATAGAAATATTTGCATTGTGACTTTGTGAGTAAGTAATTTTTTTTTTTTTTTTTTTATTTTTTATTTTTTTTTTTTATTTAAATAAGTGAGTAAGTAATACTCCCTCCGTTTTTAAATACTTGTTTCACTTTCTTTTTCCGGCCGTTTTTAAATACTTGCTTCATTTCCTTTTATGGAAAACTTTTACAATATTTAATTCATTTCTCACACTTAGTGGACCCAATATAATACTCTCTCTCTTCCTATTCTCCCACTACTTTTGCTATTTACAATTTTTTATTTTCTCAACTACCCCACTACCGCCATATTTTATTATATTCTCCAATTTCTCCTAAAACTCCGCGCATGGAAAAATGGAGAAGTATTTAAAAACGGAGGGAGGATTTTTGTAAATAGGAATAGTTCGTTGGGAGTATGCAAATATCTTGATAAATGAAAATACTTGCATACGGAGTAGAAAATATGTACGTAGGAGTATGTATGATAGAAATGTGTGTAAAAATATATTCTCTCTGTCCCTTGTTGATAGTCTCTTATGGATAATTTTCACGGAAATTAATAAACATAAATAAAAGTAGTAAAAGTACATTGAAAAGATAAATTTACATCGAGTATGCAAAAAAGTAGAGAGAGAAAGTAATAAAAAAATACATGAAAAAGCAAAATTTACATGAAAAAATTAGATTTGCACAATTATTGTTGCAAGTTGGAGGGAATTTTGGTAAAAATTTGATATTAATGGTACTTGAAAAAAACAAATGAGATTATCAATTTGGGACTAAAAATTTGCTATAAGGTACTATCAATAAAGGACGGAGGAAGTATCAAATTTGCACATTTAGTAGATACAAATTGATTTTATGAAAGAAGAAAAAATATACTGCACTACACTTAAATACTTAAATACAAATTGATTACACTTAAATACTTAAAATCCGTTTTAGGAAGATGAAGAATTATCTAAGCAACTTAAATGATATTTACTGCGCTGACTAAAATTAAACGCTGAGTTAAAATCTTTCTATTTACATCTATTAGGGTAAAATCACTATATAATTTGTTTCTAATTAACTGGGTTCCAAAAAGTAACACACTTACAATTTCCAATTATGAAGAGCAGAACATGGGAAGAGAAGATTTATTGGAAGAATTTTCATTTTTCTCAATTCTCTTTAACTTTACCCACTAATTTTCACCACCACCTTGTAAGTATTCTGTTTTAATTATTTTATTATATATAGTAGTGAAAGATTGATTTATTCTCTCCGTCTCTTTATACGTGTATTAGTTTTATATATTGATTGACAAATGTTGCAATTAATCTAGGACGAAGGGAGTACTTTTGAGTGTTTGATTAATTCATGCACTTGAATTGATTAGTGTGGATTATTGCTCTCAATTGACATGGTTGCTTTACGGCTTGGGAATGCTCTCAATTTTATATATGATAGATCATATTTAAATGATAGGGTTGGAAATAATACTTCCTTTGTCCAAAATTAATAGTCACAAACTCACAACTCAATTGTCATAATATTTCTTGGTGTTGGATTGGGACATAAGTCAAAACGTTGTAAATAAAAACACAGATGAATGAAGTATCTTTATTTAGCCAGTTAAATTTCTTCATTTTGTTGCTCTTATGTCATTATGTGTGTTTATTTTATTATTAGTTTTCTGAATGTGCTTAAAACAGAAGCTTCCTGAGAAATTTTGTGACTACATGAGAACTATGTTACCTGAACAAATAGTTGTTCTTAAAGTAAATGGCATTGCTTGGAATGTTGGCTTGAAGAAAGACAAGGATGATATTATGTTTCATGGAGATGGGTGGAAAGAATTTTGCAATGCTTACTCTTTAAAGAAAGCAGATGTCCTGGTCTTTAAGTACAATCGACGTGAATGTTTTGAGGTTCGGCTCTTTGATGGAGCAAGCTCATGTGAGAAAGAAGCTTCACATTTTGTAGGGAAAGTTCAACAGCAGAACTCTGATGATGATGATGACGACAGTGAAGAATCTGAAGAGAGTTTGAGCAAGGGGTTCACTGATGATACGCGACAAAATGTTTACTATGACTGTCATAATGCTTCTAGAAACAGGCGTAGGAAGAACCCTGGTTGCAGGACACCCAAGAGTAGTTCTGCTCGTTCTACAGGTATAACTTATTCGTTATTTGGATGATAGTATAACAGATTTGACGCAAGGCTCTTCCTTAGGAAGAGGAAAGGGAGTCTGGACTAGACTAAAATATCCTGTCTTAGAACTTTGGTAGTTTTACTGTTTCATTGGCTGCAGAGGAAAAAAGGCTGACAGTTTTATGTATTCGATTATTCATTCTTTCTGCAGATGTTTCTGATGATCAAAATGAGTCTGACGAGAATGCTGATGAAGAGGATTCTATCACAGAAGAGGCTAGAACTACTCCGAAGAAAGCAGCTACTACTAGTTCAGCTAGAAAATTGCCAATTAGTGCTTCAAGGAAAAGGAATCGCAATGGTGGTAGTCGTGGTACGTTTTACAGTTCTACTAATACATAAGAGTGTGATATTGCATTATTATTTGAGAACTATAGTGCTTCATACTTGCATTGATTATATGTCCTTGTTCAAAATTGATGTATAGTATCATGTATATCTTGAATTTTTAGATTGTTTGGTACAAAAGAAATGACTAGGAATCAAAGCCCTTGCTTCATATTTGGTTTAATCAATTAAAATGACTAGGAAAAGTTCCCTTGAAATGCTAGGAATTCGACGAGTTCATCATTCGTGTTTCTGACATCTTGAGGCCCCTTTTCAATTACATGAAAAAGCAGAGAACCTGATAATTGTTTTAGCTTACATCCATTGTAGCACTTTTCCTTTTGTTTTCTTAGTGTTGGAATGTGACTCGAGAATCAATCGAGGCTTGGCATATAAGCTAAGGGGAAGAATTGCTTGTGTTAAGCAAGGAAGCATTGGATGGGTCAACTTCAACTGGGCATATCTCTCAAACTACTTAGAGTTTTGAGGTGATTCAAGTTGGAGGTGAAAGCTTGTTTCAAGAGCTTTCCAATGATAGGTCATAAGCTTAATTCCGATAAGAAACGAGGAAGTTATAGCTGTTTTACTACGGGCTGTCTGTGCTGATGCGAACAGGGGAAGCACGTCCGTGCCATATTTGGCACGTCCGTGCCATATTTGGCAGTAGCTACTGAAATGAGTTATCTGGGCTTGCACGTCCGTGCCATATTTGGCACGTCCGTGCCTTCCTGATACCCTGTCCAGATCTGTCGGGGGTATAAATACTCATTAAGGGTATTTTGTTTATTATCCCCAAATTGAGTGAAACACAATTAGAGCTAGGGTTCTTGTTCTTGAAATCCTTGTGCTTTAGAGTGGAAATTAGTGAGAGATTACTCTTGTAAACACTAATTGAAATCAATACAAACATTCTCCTTGTTCTTGGGTGGGTTTTATAGTCTTCAAGTAATTGCTTGAAGGATTTTCCCACCTTCCAATTTTTTGTCTCTTTTACTATCAAATTTCCTTATTGTTTTTGCTAATTACTTTAATTATCAACCATTTGCTCTAACAAATTGGTATCAGAGCTAGGTTAGATCCTTGGGTAAAATTAGGGCTTGTTCTTGGTTGATTGAAAATTGAAGGTATTTTGGCCATGGGAGGTTCAAAATTTGATATTGAGAAATTTGATCGGTCAATCAACTTTGGGTTATGGAAGTTGAAGATGAATGCCATTTTGGTTCAAAATGGCTTGGATGAGGCAATGCTTGGGATTAAGAAGAAGCCTTCGGCTATGTCGGAGGAGGAATTCTTAAAGTTAGACAAGAAAGCTCTCTCCTTGATTCAATTGAGCGTTTCTAATGAGGTGTTGAGGGAGGTAGCGAAGGAAACAACGGCAGCGGGGTTATGGTTGAAGCTTGAGTCGCTTTACATGACAAAATCGGTAACCAATCGACTTTTGTTGAAGAGCAAACTACATGACCTCAAACTTGAAGAAGGTAAATCCTTGAAATCTCATCTTGATGAGTTTGATTCTATAGTTATGGACTTGCATAATATAGATGTTACTTTAGATGATGAAGATTTAGCTATACGTTTGTTGTGTTCATTGCCTCCCGATTATAAGCATTTTAGAGAGACGGTTTTGTATGGTAGAGATGAATTGTCACTTGAGGATGTTAGGAGTGCGTTGTTGCAAAGGGAGTTAATTGAAAATCAATTAACTAGAAATGATGACCTTGTTCATGGTGGTGAAGGTCTTGTTGCGAGAGGTAGACCAAAGGAGAGGAACAATTTCGGTGCTAAATCCGGTACTTCTAAGTCTAGATCAAAATCTAAGCTTAAGAATGTTGTTTGTCATGCTTGCCGTAAGAAAGGCCACATTCGGAAGTTTTGCCCGGAGAAGGGGAAAAAGGATAAAGGTAAGAGTGTTGCTAGCACATCTTACCATGACGATTCGGCGGCGGTGGCTCATAGTGATAGTGATGATTCAATTCTTCTTGCAGTTGAATCGAATTCAAGGTCCAATGACAAATGGATACTTGATTCGGGGTGTTCTTATCATATCACTCCCAATCGACATTGGTTCTCTACTTATGATAGTGTTCAAGGTGGAGTGGTATTAATGGGCAATAGTGCGGCTTGCAAGGTTGCCGGGATTGGGGCGGTTAGGATCAAGATGTTTGATGGAATGGTCCGTACTCTATCAAATGTGCGTCATGTTCCGGATATGACTAAGAACTTGATCTCATTGGGCACTTTGGATAGCAATGGTTGCCGGTGCACTCTTGAAAAGGGTGAGCTTAAGGTTGCTTTGGGGGCTCAAGTTGTGATGAAAGGCAAGAAGATTGGCTCACTCTATGAGTTAATCGGGTCGACGGTTGAGAGTTCGGCATCGGCGGTGTCTTCGTCAATGTCCGAGTCCGATAATACGAAGTTGTGGCATATGAGGCTTGGGCACATGAGTGAAAGAGGTTTGTCGGAATTGTCCAAGAGAGGTCTATTGGGAAATCAAGCTACGGGTTCTATGGAATTTTGTGAGCATTGTGTGTTCGGGAAACAAAGAAGGGTTAGCTTCAAGGCGGCCACACATAGAACCAAGGGTACACTTGATTATATTCACTCGGATTTATGGGGTCCTTCTAGAAAGCCATCCTTGGGTGGTCACCGCTATTTGCTCACCTTTATTGATGATTATTCACGGAAGGTGTGGGTTTTCTTCTTGAAAAGCAAAGATCAAGTCTTTGAGGAGTTCCAAGATTGGAAAACCTTGATTGAGAAGCAAACCGGAAGGCAAATAAAGAGGTTGCGAACGGATAACGGGCTCGAGTTTGTAGAGAAAGAATTCACCAAGTTTTGCAAGAAACTTGGCATTGCTCGTCATCGCACTTGTACCGGTAGACCACAACAAAATGGAGTGGCGGAAAGGATGAATAGGACTTTGCTTGAAAAGGCTCGATGTATGTTGTTCCAAGCGGGGCTAAGCAAGGGATTTTGGGCCGAAGCGGTGAAAATGGCGGCTCATGTGGCAAACCGATCACCACACACCGCTCTTGGGTTGAAGACGGCGGAGGAGATGTGGTCGGGTTCACCGGGAGATTATTCCGGATTGAGAGTTTTCGGTTGCCCGGCTTATGCATATGTGAATGACGGGAAGTTGGAGCCTAGAGCAAAGAAGTGTATCTTCTTAGGATACACGGATGGGGTCAAGGGTTATAGACTTTGGGACCCTAGCACATCAAGAATCATCACTAGCCGAGATGTTACCTTTAATGAGTCCGTATTTCTTCAAAAGGGTGATACTTCTTCTTTTGAGCTTGCCGAGAAGGAGGTGGAGAATGATGACGGTGTTGATACTCATGAGAAGGTTGATGAAGTTCTTGATGATGATGTTGGTGTAGAGACACCACAAAAAGGTGGAGATGTTCCTTCCACTTCCTCCCCTAGGAAGGCCACCACACCTAGGAAGGAACAATCTTCCCACCAAGTGCAAAAATCAAGCCTAGCACATGGACGGGCTAAGAGGCCTATAAAGCCTCCGGTCCGGTTCGGTTTTGAGGAGATGGCGGCCTATGCATTGAATGTTGCTAGTGATGTAGTCGATCTTGAGCCATCTTCATATACCGAAGCAATGGAGTGTGTTGACTCTAAAAGATGGCAATTGGCCATGGAAGAAGAGATGGAATCTCTTCACAAGAATCAAACATGGAAGCTTGTAGAGAAACCACGGGGCAAGAAAATTGTTGATTGCAAATGGGTCTACAAGTACAAAGAAGGAATCCCGGGAATTGAGGAGCCAAGGTGCAAAGCAAGAGTTGTAGCACGTGGTTTTAGCCAAGTCCCAGGAATCGACTACAATGAAATTTTCTCACCGGTGGTAAGGCACACTTCTATACGTTCACTACTTGCTCTTGTTGCCATGCATGATTTGGAGTTGGAGCAATTAGATGTGAAAACCGCATTCTTGCATGGAGAGCTTGAGGAGGAAATCTACATGCGGCAACCGGATGGTTTTGTTGTTGAGGGTAAGGAGGAGCATGTATGCTTGTTAAAGAAGTCCTTGTATGGTTTGAAACAATCACCTCGGCAATGGTACAAACGGTTTGACCAATGTATGTTGGGGCATGGTTTCTCCCGAAGTGACTATGATAGTTGTGTATACTTGAAGAAGGTGAGTGATGGCTCTTTGTTGTATCTTTTGCTATATGTTGATGATATGCTTGTAGCGGCAAAAGACATGTTTGAGGTCAAGAAGGTGAAAGAAATGTTGAAGGGGGAATTTGAAATGAAGGATTTAGGCCCGGCAAAGAAAATTCTCGGCATGGAGATCATAAGAAATCGTGAGAGACGGAGTTTGTACTTATCCCAACAAAAGTACATTGAAAAGGTCTTGGAGAGATTTCATATGATGGATGCTAAGCCCGTTTCCGTTCCTTTAGCATCTCATTTCAAATTGTCATCCTTGGATTCTCCAAATTCCAAGGAGGACAAGGAGTTCATGTCATCCATTCCTTATGCCAATGCGGTTGGGAGTATTATGTATGCAATGGTTTGTACTCGACCGGACATTGCTCAAGCCGTAAGCGTGGTAAGTAGGTACATGGCAAATCCCGGAAAGGCACATTGGCAAGCCGTCAAGTGGATTCTTCGGTATTTGCAGGGTACTTCTAGCACTTGTATTGAGTATGGGCGGAATGGAGATGACTTGATTGGTTATGTGGATTCCGATTATGGTGGTGACCTTGATGATCGGAAGTCCACTTCGGGGTATGTGTTTTGCCTCAGTGGTTCGGCTATTAGTTGGAGGTCGGCATTGCAAGAAGTGACCGCCTTGTCAACAACGGAAGCCGAATACATGGCTTTAACGGAGGGGTTTAAAGAAGCCCAATGGCTTGGTGGCTTTGTTGGAGAGTTGAGGTCGGAGAGATGTGTTCCTATGATGTATAGTGATAGCCAAAGCGCTATACACTTGGCTAGAAATCAAAATTCTTTTCATAGGAGGACAAAACACATCGATGTAAAGTATCACTATATTCGAGATACTATTGCTAGTGGCAAGGTTGCACTAGGGAAGGTGCATACTTCAGAGAATCCGGCGGATATGTTAACTAAGCCTTTGCCGGTTGCAAAGTTTGAGCATTGCTCAAACTTGGTTGGTTGTTATTAGCTATGTTGTTTTTTTGACACCCTTGTAAGGGTGGTTACACCTTTTGTAGGTGGTTTCATCTTTGTTGAAGATGTTGGTTACATCCGTTGTTTTCGGATGGTTTTTTTGTGAATACTTGACATGATTGATTATCTTGTCAAGGTGGAGAATTGTTGGAATGTGACTCGAGAATCAATCGAGGCTTGGCATATAAGCTAAGGGGAAGAATTGCTTGTGTTAAGCAAGGAAGCATTGGATGGGTCAACTTCAACTGGGCATATCTCTCAAACTACTTAGAGTTTTGAGGTGATTCAAGTTGGAGGTGAAAGCTTGTTTCAAGAGCTTTCCAATGATAGGTCATAAGCTTAATTCCGATAAGAAACGAGGAAGTTATAGCTGTTTTACTACGGGCTGTCTGTGCTGATGCGAACAGGGGAAGCACGTCCGTGCCATATTTGGCACGTCCGTGCCATATTTGGCAGTAGCTACTGAAATGAGTTATCTGGGCTTGCACGTCCGTGCCTTCCTGATACCCTGTCCAGATCTGTCGGGGGTATAAATACTCATTAAGGGTATTTTGTTTATTATCCCCAAATTGAGTGAAACACAATTAGAGCTAGGGTTCTTGTTCTTGAAATCCTTGTGCTTTAGAGTGGAAATTAGTGAGAGATTACTCTTGTAAACACTAATTGAAATCAATACAAACATTCTCCTTGTTCTTGGGTGGGTTTTATAGTCTTCAAGTAATTGCTTGAAGGATTTTCCCACCTTCCAATTTTTTGTCTCTTTTACTATCAAATTTCCTTATTGTTTTTGCTAATTACTTTAATTATCAACCATTTGCTCTAACACTTAGCTTTGGTGATTACACATGTCTGTACTTGTGAATCATTCGCAGACAAAAAGATCTCCGGCAATGAAAGTGGATCAAGACATTATAAAGTGATCTACAAATCAAACAGAAGAGATATAACTGATGCAGAGAAAGTAAATACTGAGAGAAAGGCCTTGTTAGCATCAGGACAGCGCGATAACTCATTTACTGTAGTGATGAGACCTACCTGTGTTTACAAGCGCTTCTTTATGGTAATCTCATGAATTTAGCTACCATTATAAATTCCTAACTAGCTTGAGTTATAACTTCCTGCACGTTCAACAGTTTAACCCTTGCACTTTTCCGTCATGTTTCAGACAATTCCTTCAGAATCGAACCTTAAAAGTCATTTGAGAAATGGCCAAGTAGTGTCTCTTAGAATGGAGGGGAAAATATGGGACTGCATCGTTAGCAAAAGCAGCAGAAATCATGTAGGTTTTCAATGTTCAGGATGGAGAACTTTTGTTCGCGACAACTTCTTGGAGGAGTTTGATGTGTGCTTGTTTGTTCCTTCTGTCAAGAAGAATGGAAGATATGTCCTTGATGTTAGCATATTCAGAGTGGTTCCTGAAGTTGTTCCTTCAACTTTAGTAACTTAACCTTGACTATTGGACGATTTCATGCTACATTATTGATGAATGTTTCTCTGTTTTGTAAATTTTGAGCTAGATGGCTCAAGTAGAGGTACTTCTCTATCCTGCTAGTCGGTTTTACTGGTATGGTTAACAATGTATGCATCAACTATGAACGATGTAGTTATCTTATAATTAATACATGATAGTAGGATGTTTAGTAAGAGCTTAAGGGCATGCTCTGATTTAATGAACTGTTTATGAGAGAAGGAATCTAGGAACTGAACTGAAGTTAAGCTGAAGAGAACAGGTCCTAATTATAGTTTTTGAATTTTGTCCCTATCTAATTTGAATTCATAATTACATTACTTAAGGGTTGTTTTTCTAGAGTGAAAAGCTAGCTAGGCAATTATAATGAAAATGATGTTGGAATGAAGTTGGTGAATTTTCATAACTGAGCTACAATTTGCAAACTTTAATTTTGTCCAAAAATGTCTTAATTTCTACCAAATGACCATAATTCATGACCTACATTGCAATTTCTAAGGCCTACAAATTTTCGTCCCTCAATTACTCCATATACTGTTGAGAAATTTCGAGGAAAAAACTTTTGAAAGACTCAAATCCGTTGACCGTAGAAATCTTAGTGGAGTAGACTTTAGAGATTGAGTATGACCACTCAACTTGTTCACCATAAATGTGAACGAAGGACCTTGTAAGGGGTTGTTTCATTGGTAATCGTAGGTGAGCATAGAATATACATTCCCATCTATTATCAAACAAGGTCATTGTTATCAAATGCTCCATTAGTGGTTTTGTATAGGTCTAGATCGATAACAATCATAACAATAATATTTGACGCATTCTTTGGGTTACTCAATTAGTATTAAAAGAGTTACTAAGTGAGTTTTTAAGGGGTTACTTTGTTTCTTACAAGCGGCCACACGGTGCGCCCAGCCACACACAAGACGCGTTGAATCTAATGTGGTACAATTAAACTACTAGTCCATATCTCTAATCCACCTAATAACCTCCACACTAATCAATTAATTAACGGCTTAGGCTATGCACACAAAAAATAAGGTTTGAGTTGACTATAATTCTACTCAATATGATATTCGAAGAATACTCGTAAATGCTTGTGGCATAGTGGTTGATACAATTACTTAAGGTGTAATGGATGGAGTTTAAGAACCCAAAAGACTAACAATACAGTATACAGTAGTCAATTGGTGTGAAAGACTGAAATTAAAGGCGTGTCCTAAACTTTAAGAATCAAGACTTTTAGGTACTAATGTACTTCCTATTCCTTACGTATCAATTTGACTAGCTATAGTAAACTTTGCTATATATGCCTATAAATAGAGGGACAACCATTGGCAAATTACAAAGCACTAGAAGTATTAACCAAATAAATTCAAAATATATTGTTTATTCTAATCTATATTGCTTACAATTTTAGGTATAAAAAATTGTGCAAAATGAATATGAAGGCACTCCTACTTGCAATCTTTGTGGTTAGCCTTGCTTTCACTGTTGCAAAGGCTAATGTTGGGTTTGCTGTTTATCATACTCATCATACTCGTGAGTAATTCTTTAATTTGTATCTCTTCTATCAATAATTAAGTTTATTTATTTATTTTTTCCGATGTATTAATGTACATAGTGAACGATATCATTAATTAATTAATTAATACTTCGTATATTATGTTTGAATACTTTATAAACAGCATCGGCATGCTACCAAAATCGAGACAATGGACCGTGGATAACAGGAGTGAGTCATGCTTTATGGAACAATAGAGGAGCGTGTGGAAGGAACTATAGGGTTACATGCATAGGGGGAGCAAATTTGGCTCCGCACCCTTGCAAAGGAGGAAGTGTTATTGTCAAAGTAACTGACTTGTGTGATAGTTGTGCCGGTGATCTTAACCTATCTCAAGAGGCATTCAATGCTATCGCCGACCCTAAGGCTGGAAAGATTCGTATTCGTTATGATCCGTAAGCATATATTTATAACTATTTACTCTAATTTTGTGATAAAGTGTACCAAATTTTTGGAGTATAAACTTCAATATATATGTACATAATTTCTGATGATTTTTTTTTTTTTTTTTTTTTTGTTTAATGTATTTGCAGAGTATAAAAAAGCCTGTTGTTGGAAAGAAGAAAATGAAATGCGAAATAAGTATATATAAAGTATGCTTGAAAGTAGAGTTGTATGGTCAATTTTCAATCAAATAAAATCGTTTTAGTTGCTCCTATATCGCTATATGTATGACAAGTTACATGTAAGAAATTGTTGGTTATATGCTTATATACTACTTGTGAATTTAAGTTTTGAACTATTTTGTTTCATAACTAAAATTAAGTAGTACTTTATATGAGTAAGGAACTAAGGATAAATTGACCAGTAACATAAATTAAGAAATTTCCAAGTAAATAAATTGCCATCATATCAAACTTAGGTACGAAGTATATTCAATCTGACAATCTCCAATCATGTGTCATGTCCAATTTCATGAACCATGCAGTATCGTGGGTACTGGCTACCAACAACTATAACAAATTCATTGATACAAACAATTATGTTAATATGTAGATTTTATTACGGAGTATATACCAATTGAATCGACTTGATTTTGTACTACTTTTACATAAAGTAAATTAGATAATTTAAAATAAGTTTAATTTAAACTTGAATAAACTTAAATATAAATAAGAAGTAAGCTAAGTTCATTTAGGGTTTAGACGAATTTAATAATGTTTGGTTTTTTTTTTTTTTTTTTCTTTAAAAAAAAAGGCTCTTTAGATAAGCAAATTTTCAATTAAATTTTTAAGAGTTCCCTCAAACAAACAAATAACACTTCAATACTTCATAGCAATTGGAAATCATAAAGACACTTAATTTCCAATTTATTTTAATTAATATAATTTATTTAGTCCCTCCATTTTATAATAATTGTAATACTTTGAGTGATACACATACCGATTTACAACCTTAAAGCATTAATATGTGTAAATATGTCTTACTCTTGCCTAAGCAAATTAGCTCTGTGTAAATATGTCAAGCTAATTTGCTTGGGATTAAAACCTCCCAAAATAAATAATTCAACATTATATAGAAAATTGAAATATACAAATGTTAGTGAAGGAAGTGAGACTCATTTAAATATATATTAAGCTAATAGCTAGTCATTGGAGCACAAAATTTATAGCTAATATAATTTTCTTTTAAAAAAAAAAGTACTCCCTCCATCCCAAAAACTTCGACCCTTTTGGGTTGATTTTGCGTTTATTAAGAAACTTAAATTAAAAAATAAAAAAAATTTGGAAAGATAAATTTACATGGAGTTTGTAAAAAGTAGAAAGATAAAGTATTAAAAATACATGAAAAAAAAAATTATATGGGAAAGCTAATGTTGCACAAATATTATTGTAAATAGATGGGTATTTTAATGCAAATGGGTCAATCATTTTGGGACTAAAATTAGGCCAAAAGAGTCGAAGTTTTGGGGACGAAGGGAGTAGCTAAAACAATAATTAGGTTAAAAGATTATGTGACATATGGCTACTAATTTGACAATTAACATGTAGAGTTGCTCTAAAATTGATATAATGACAATATGAATAAAGATTACTTCAAAAATGTTTTACATACAACATTTTTTTTATATGTTGATATAAAAATATAGTCAAAGTATATGGATAGTCACAAGTCAAAGTCCTCAAAAAAAAAAAAAAAGTCACAAGTCAAATTGTTGCAATTATTACGAAATAAAGAGAATACGCCCGTGCGATGCACGGTTTGTTTGAATTTTTAAAAATAATTTTTTTTATACACATATTTATGTGCTAAAATTTGTTATATATTTAGATAAAATTCCTAATATCAAAAGATAATATTTTATATTTAATTAATTTAAATTGGAAAATCTCATTCGCCAATTTTGCTTACGTGGCATTTGAATTATTTAATTATAAAAGATTTTAATAATCTCCTATTTAATTGGTTACTACTAAAAAAAAAAAAAAACTCCCCTTTATATAAATATATAAATATATATATATATATATATATATATATATATATATATATATATATATATATATATATATATTTGTTATGGAGTGTAAGAAGATGAAAAATTACAACTCCATTTTTTTTAAATACTTGTATATCACTTTGACTTATGCGCGCTATTCACATACCATCTTTGATTTATTTTTCTTATTGTACAATTTAGGGGAAAGAGAAAGTACTACTTGTATATCATTTAACTAGACAATTAGTCGTAATGTATATTTTTATACGGAGTAATTTAGTTATCTTATACTCTGTAATCAATTACATTATTATTATTACATTATAATAAAGGCAAACCTGAAATGACACTTGGCAAAATAATATAAAGAGTTTTCCCTCCAAAACAACTTACTAAAAGAAAAACCTCATTTTTATATTTGTATCAAAATTTTGACTATTGATTTGTACAAAATCTAAAACAAACTTCTTTAAATATAACATTTTTTTTTTTGAATAGTCTTTAAATATAACATTGTCCATAATAACTAATACATATATATATATATAAACGTAGTATTTAATTATTTTCTTTCACATATATACTCCTATTTTTTTTTTTTAAAAAAAAACAATACATTTCATACTTTTTTTAAGAAATATATTTCATACTTTATAATACTGAGATATACTTTTTTTTTTGATAAAATTTATTATCATTAAAGTTATTTTAAAATCGTGCATTGCACGGGGTTTAATCTAGTTTTTACTAATAGAAAATTAAATAGGATTTTGCTAACAAACGCCATTGGGGCGTTGGATAAGCATTAAAAATCTTACCTAAAGTGGTATTATTTTGGGAAAGCATGACAAAATCACGCGTCGATCAGTGTAATTAATATTAGTTTTGTTTTAATATTTCTACTTTTAACTAGCTTATCACACCCTAGAGGCATTCGTTAGCATTTTCCATTTAAATAATTAAATACAATGGTCAAAATTACGGTCTCAACACAGAGATCATTAAAAAAAAATGAGACAGAATAGATGGAGCCCAGCGGGCAACATTATTTACTGCACTGACTAATAATTTGTTTCTGGTTATCCGGGTTCCAAAAAGAAACACAATTACCATTTCCAAATATGAAGAACAGAACATGGGAAGAGGAAATCTACTGGAAGAATTTTCACTTTTCTCAATTCTCTTTAACTTTGCCCACTGAATTTCATCAACACCTTGTAAGTTTACCCTCGGCCCTCTTTTTAATTATTATTATTGGTAAAAGATTGATTTTTTTTTATTATTATTATTATTTTTATTTTTTGTTGTAATCTTGATACGCTTTTAAATTTACATGCATTGCTTGAGTTTGTGACATAGCTCATTAATAATGTGATTTTTGGTGTCTAATTTAGTGTTAATTTTTTACTTGTACTTTCCAAGTTTTAAGGGTTGACAAATGTTGCTTTTGATATGGGATGAATGGAGTAGTTTGTTTTATAATTTCAATTAATTCCTGTATTTTATTAGTGTGGATTATTGCTTTCAATTGACATGTTTGCTTTTTAATTGATCTGTCTAACTGGAGAGGAATGTGAGTTGGCTTTATTGAACATTATTCTTACTCCAATTTTTCAATTTTATGATTATAAATTCCTAAATGATCGGTTGGAAAAGATACTTCCTTTGTCCGAAATTAATAGTCCAAATTCAGTTGTCACATTTTTTGGTATAGCGGTATAGGATTGTTACATAAGTCAAAACGTTGCAACTAAAACACGGAGGAAGTATCTGAAGTGTCCATCAGTTCGAATCCTAGAGTTACACTACTTTTTTTTAGCCTACTAAACTTCTTCATTTTGTTGCTCTTATATGTGTGTTTTTTTCGTAATGTGTTAAAAACAGACACTTCCTAAGAAGTTTAGTGACAACATGAGAACCAAGTTACCTGAACAAGTAGTTCTTAAAGTAAATGGAGTTTCTTGGAATGTTAACTTGAAGAAAAACAAGGATGATATTATGTTTCATGGAGATGGGTGGGAAGAATTTGGCAATGCTTACTCTTTGAAGAAGGCGGATGTCCTAGTCTTTAAGTACAATCGAAGAGAGTGTTTCGAGGTCTGGCTCTTTGATCGAGCAAGTTCATGTGAGAAAGAAGCTTCTTATTTTGTGAGGAAACCTCAGCAGCATAACTCTGATGATGGAGACGATGAGGAGGATCATAATGATGACTGCAGTGAAGATACAGCAAAGAGTTTGAGTGAGGGAGAGTTCACTGATGATACAAGCCAAGAAGGTCACGACGACTGTCATTATGATGCTTCTAGAGACAGGCGTAGAAAAACACCTGTTAGGACTCCCAAGAGTAGTTCTGCCAAACCTGCTCGTTCAAAAGGTATAAATTTTTCACAATCTATACCTTATAAAAATCGAAAGGGAATCTGGAGTTTCGGTTCCAAGAGCCCTTAACTCTGAAATTGTCACTAGACAAATGCATCTTGTCTTTGTACTTCTGATAGTTTTACTGTTTCATTGGCTTCAGAGAAAAAAGTCTGACAGTTTTATGTATTATTCTCTTCATTCTTGCTGCAGATGTTTCTGATGATCCAGATGAATCAGACGAGAATTCTGATGAAGAATTTTCCATCTCAGAAGAGGCTAAAACTACTCCGAATAAAGCAGCTACTACTAATTCAGCTGGAAAATTGCCAACTAATGCTTCAAGGAAAAGGAATCGCAATGGTGGTACGTTTTATAGTTCTACTACAGAATAAGGGGTGTAAATTTGCATAATTTTTGAGACCTATAGTGCTTCCTACTTGCATTGGTTAAATACTTATATTTCCGTGTTCAAAATTGCAGAAATAATTTACATATATCTTGAGTTTTTAGCGGTACAAAAGAATGGCTAGGAATCAAAGCCCTTGTTTATATTTGATTAGGGAATTGAATGACCAAGAAATGAAAGTTCCCTGATACATGTTTCAGCTTACATCAGTTACTTTTTTTCCCTTTGTTTTCTTTGGTGATTACATACGACTATACTTGTGATTCCTTCGCAGCTAAAAAGATATTTGGCAAAGGAAGTGGATCAAGTCTTTATTCAGTGTGCTACAAATCAAATAGAAGAAAGATTACTGATGAAGAGATAGCAAATGCTCTAAGAAAGGCCAAGGTAGCAAAAGAACAGCGCGTTAACTCTTTTCATGTAGTGATGAGACCTTCCTGTGTTTACAGGCGCTTCTTTATGGTAATGCCATGTAATTTATAGCATTATAAATCCTAATTAGCTTATTCTTAGCTATAACTTCCTGTACATTCAACGGTTTAGCTTTAACCCGCGCAATTTTCTGTCATGTTTCAGACAATCCCTGCAGAATGGGAACTTAAAAGTCAATTTAGAAAAGGCCAAGAAGTGTCTCTCAGAATGCAGGGGAAAATATGGGAGTGCAGCATTTACAAAGACGGAACTAAACTAGGTTTTCAAGGTTCAAGATGGAAAACTTTTGCTCGCGACAACTTCTTGGAGGAATACGATGTGTGCTTGTTTGTTCCTTCTGTCTCGAAGAATGAAAGATTTGTCCTCGATGTAACCATATTCCGAGTGGTTCCTGATATTGTTCTTCCTAGTGTAGACGTGTAGTAACTTTACCTTGACTGATGGATGGGTTTGTTGCTGTATTATTGATGAATGTTTTTCTGTTTTGTAAATTTTGTGCTAGACTAGATGGCTGCTGTAATTGTACTTTTCTATCCTACTTGTCTGGGTTATTGGTATGATTAACAATGTATGCATCAACTTTGAAAATAATACGAACAGTCTAGTAATCTTCAACTATCATAGTCTTCTAACAGTAGGTTAAGTATTGGCACATAACTACTATTTACATGCCAAGTAAATAGTAGCTATAAGTAAATAGTAGCTATACGACAAAATAGTGGTGAATTTTTTTTTTCTTCTAGTGGTACAATATTTGTACCATTGTTACTTATATTAGTTATAAATAGTACTACTAAAATACGAGTAGCTTATAATCTAGTACTCCGTAGTACATTAAAAATTCCACTGTAAGTATAATGGTACATTAAAAATACCACTATAGCAATAAAAAAAATCTCAAAAACTAAGTGAATTTACCAATTAACCCTCTAATATGCATCCTAAACATATAGGAGCTATGCGCCTAGTTGTACTCATAACAGTATTTACTCTGTAGTAGTAAATAGTTAAATGTATTTTTTGCCAAAAGTTTAACAATTATTAAAACACGGAGTAAGAAGGTAAATTATGCAAAAAAAATTCTTTTTTTTGAGACACAACTATGCAATTACTGAAAACAACAATTAATTTTGAGATGACAAACAAAATAAAATAAAAGTAATGTACTCCTTAGTTTAAGTTAGTTTAGTTCAGTCCAAAAAAGGGGCCTTATTGTGTGGGGCTATTTTTTATTAACTATTAACTCCTTCACAATTCACAAACCTGTTATGTACAGTACAACCTTCGTACTTTGTATATGAGCTTATTTATTAAAAAAATCTCGAGAAATCAGAGTAAATTAAGGTAATTAATTGCATATTAAATACTCCAAAATTTCCCTATTTAATTTCTCTTCATCATCTTCTTAATAACTTCAACCATTTGTATTTAGGGTGGCATTTCACTGTTAAAAAATGGAGTCTGGGAATTATAAATCATGGGAAGAAGAAATTTACTGGAAGAATTTTCATTTTGCTCGTTTCTCTCTCATTTTACCCACTAATTTTCATCATCGTCTCGTAAGTTTTCTGTATTTAATTAAATTACTGCACATTTTTTAAATTAGGAGTATTAATTTCACTCCATTTCTTTACTTTGATCTTGTAAAATAAACTACAATTAAATTGCCATTGTATTTTTATTGCTGTTTTTTCTTTTACCATGGATTTGTTCGTTAATTATTGATTATTATTGTGTTATTCTTTTTTTTTTTTTGTTTTTTTTTTTTTATATTATTGGAATAAGGGTTTTTGAGTTGACTTGTGTAGTTACGAATTATGATCAAGGTTTTTGTTAGGGTTTAACAGTTATCATTTGTCAAAAAGTGACCTGATCAAATTTCAATTGGTATGAGCAAAATGATTTAGCATAACTCAAACTTTATCTAAATCCGACTCAACTCAACCAAACCCGACCAGTCACCCAAATTGACACGTCTAGGTGTATCTACGGTCTCAGGGTGAATTATTGTTGTATCGTTTACAGAATGTAAGTCTTTAATACAAGTAGACTTTTCAGTGTAGTGGAAACCCTCGTTGTTGAGGAGTGACTTGATATATTGTTAATTCGGTAACTTCAATTGAACGGAAAGACATGCAAGTTGGTTGATTAATTAATTTATACGGAGTACCAAGTATGGGTGTCAATTTGGTATGTGGTCAATGCATTAATCCTAATACCAATTAACACTTCTTTTTCGTAAGGGCCTTTCTTTGGATTTGGACTCAAATGAAGCTTTGCATATTATTTTTTTAGGAATGGCGCGAATAAGATGATATTCATTTTATTAACAGCCTATACTCTTAACAAGAGTCCTCTTAGGGTCTGTTCTCATACGTTTATTTTCAATTCAGTTCAGCTCCTAATTTCCTTCTCTTATAAAATATTCAATTCAGCTCGGCTCAGTTCAGTTCAGCTGAGTTCAGTCAATGAGATTAGACCCTTAATAGGGTTATGCACAAAAGATCAACTCATATTATTAATGTGTATAAAAAATACTCTGTAAAATTAAACTGTATAAGATTCCTAGTAAATAAGAATAATACTAATTTGCAACCAAGTATTTAGTGCAAAACTGCCTAGCTACTTGCTCGGTTGCTCCTGCAATTTTATGGGCTGTGTACAAGCAACACATTGCTTGAATACACTTGTGAGAAAGGACTCTTCTAATTGAATCTCTATTATTTTTATTAAGTTATAGGATTTGGGTGTTTGAGCTTTACATAGTTAGGTTCATAAATTTGATGTAAAAGATTTGAATGCATTTCATTGCTTTTGTCACTATTATAAATTTCCGGGTTAATTCCTTCATGTTACTCCTCACAATGTTGGATTTTGTAATGTGTAACAATTAGATGCTACCCAAGAAATTTGCTGATCACATGAGGACACATCTACCTGAGAAAGTAGCTCTCAAGGTAAATGGAGTTACCTGGGATGTCAATCTGGAAAAAGAAAAGAATGATGTAATGTTTCGTGGAGATGGGTGGCAAGAGTTTGCGAAAGCATACTTCTTAAAGAAGTCGGATATTCTGATTTTCAAGTACAATAGACATGAATGCTTTGAGGTCTTGATCTTTGATCAAGCAAATCTATGTGAGAAAGAAGCTTCCTATTTTGTTAAAAAAGGTCTACAGCCGAACTCAGATGGCAGTGATGATTCCGGTGGAGAGGCAAAAGAGACTTCAGCTGAGGAGGTACCTGATAAAAATCAAGGAGATGATGACTCTGTTGATACTCTTGGAAGCAAGCGTAGAAAGAACCATGGTAGGGCTCATAAGTAGAAGTGTATATATGTAGTGAACTTTTTCATGTATTCGTGTATCTAACTCTCTCTATCTCTCTGTAGATGGTTATGATGAAGATGACGGGGATGATACTTCTGATGAAGAGAATTCCGTCTCATCAGATGATTTTATTACTCCAAAGAAAACTGCTACTGAAAGAGTAAGAGAAGTGCCATCCAATTTTTCAAAGAAAAGGACCTACAAAGTTTGTAAGTTCTATAATTTTTGTGCATATATGCATGTCATTTGTTTTCTTTTTCACTGCATTTCGAATCAATAGTATGTGCTACGTAGTTTCTTGAACTGGTCATCATTTCAGAGAAGATTAGTTCTGTTTTGATTGAATTAAAGGCAGTTGAGACTTGAATGGTAAAAAACAAATGTTTGATTGACCCTTTTGTGATGACTTAAACTTATATATGTAATGTAATGTAATGTTTCCTCTTGTAACGGTTTTTCAGATGAAAAGAGTGAAAAGCCTATTCCTAAAAGACAAAAGTCTTATGGTTTAACATACATTTCGAATAGAAGACCAGTCACTGATGCAGAGAAAGAAAAAGCTTTGGAGAAGGCGAGGGATACATCCAAACAATACCTTAATTCCTTCATTGTAGTTATGAGACCGTCTTGTGTCTATAGGCGATTTTTTTTGGTAAGCTCATTCTTCTGCCAATTTACCACTTTGGCATCGATAATTTTTTATGCTTATATATTCTATTAACCGACTCCACTTATGGGATTAAGGCTTTGATTGATATTATGATAACCTTTTTGATGCTTTAGTCGATTCCAAAAGAATGGGAACCTACGTATGTTTTCAAGAAAGGCGAAGAAGTAATACTCCGTGTGAAAGATAAAACATGGGTGTGTACATTTAATTGCAGTAGATATACAGGAGGATTTGAGGGTGGCTGGAAAAGATTTGCTGTTGAGAATTTCTTAGAAGAATTTGATGTGTGCTTGTTTTTTCCTGTTGTCGGCTCAAATGTTGGGAAATCTGTACTGGATGTTAGCATATTCCGAGTGACTCCAGTAGTTGTTCAACCTACCCCAGTAACTACATCCAATGTAGATGTACAAGAGATTTCAAGTGAAGATGGTAGCCTAGGAGATGATGATTCTGATTATGCCTCAAGAAACAGGAAAAGGCGAAACAACTCTGGTGCAACTCCTAGGGGCCATTACTCTGGCAGTAATGCTCATAAGAAAGGTATATTTGTCCTTTTAGATTATAAGTTTGTTCTCTATAATGAGAAAAGGTCCAAAAAATTTCACACATGTATATATATATATTTCTACTCTTTCTTTTATCTGCTGAAGGTCTTTGCGAAGATGAAGGAGATGAGAGTTCTGATGAAGAAATGACCAGTACAGACGAGGACAGTATGCCAAAGAAAGCTGCTGCGACTGCTAGAGGGAGAGAAGTAACAGCCAATTCTAATGGGAAAAGTAAGCACAACATTGTTATGTTATACAGTTGTGTGCCTCCTTACCTGTTAGTTCATGTTAATTCTTTTCTCTTGAAAATTTAAATACGTTACTCGTATAAAGTTGCTCAAATTGTACTTGTTTGATTGGAATTGAGCAAGAAATTCCGTCATCTGTGTTTAGTATGTCTAGTTGGAAACACTTTCACATTTTCCATTAAAACTCTCTTCTATTTTCTTCCCTTATTTACTACAGTAACTTGTGAACATGTATGAAATTTGTTTTGAATCCTTCCGGTTTTGTACGAACATTTATAACACCGACTTACTAGCTAGGCGAAGAATAAACACTCTTCACTCTTTAGTTTATACTCTAAGCTAGATGTTCTATGTTTTCCCTTGTATCATAAATGATGTGATGCTTTACCAAATTTTCAGCTGGAAAAACTACCCCTGGCGAAAACAGGACATTTTGTGAATCAAGTGTAAGACAAGCAACTGAAGCAGAGAAAAATCAGGCTCTTAAAAAGGCAAGGATAGCAGCAGCTCAATACAAATACCAATATCCTTTGATTGAAGTGATGAGGCCATCTAGTGTTCGTAGACGATTTTTCCTGGTAAATTTTCTTCCTTCATTGCATCAAATTTGCATCAAATAATGCATTCATTTCATCAGTGTCAATAATCTTTTTAAGTACTTTTGCTTAGATTACACGTGCCACTTCCTGATGATGTATATAATATAATGTTTGTTCAGTCGTTTTCTAAGGACTGGAAAATCAGGCGCAAATTGAGGAACGATCAAGAAGTGATCCTTCGAGTTAAGGAAAAAACTTGGACGTGCACATTTAGTTTAAGTTCTAACAATGTTGGACTTTTAAGTGGCTGGAAATACTTTGTTCCTGATAATAAATTGGAAGAAGATGATGTCTGTGTGTTTGTGCCTGTTGGAGAACAGAACAAGACATTAGTCCTTGATGTTATCATATTCCGAGCGCGTCCAGAGATCGATTAATGATGTTTTGTAACTGTTTTTTAGACTAATAATTTGTTGTGAACATAATGGCCTCTTTGATGGTCATTCTGCTACTCTGTAAGCTAGGAGGAGAAACTGTCAAATTTCGAGTTCTGAGGTGGATGGCTGATTTAATTTCTCTAAGATAAGGCCTCCCTCTTTTGGAAATGAGATTTTCAGGTTTGTTTTGTGAAGATTAGTGGGAACTGGTTTTGTTGATTCTTGTATAAATTTCAATGTTTTGCATTGTGAATGTGATTCTAATATGAAAGTTAACATGAGTATGTACATGACAGATATTTGAAGTAAAGGGAAATATTGTGTCAAAAAAAAAAAAAAACAAGTAAAGGGGAATATGAATAAGACAATAGAGAGGTAATATAAAAGTCTATGGTAATACAAGGTTTATTATAATTTCTAATGGGCATGTAACCAATAATCTCACACAATTTACAAACGAGACGGGTAGCTAATAGTATAATCCCCCTAAATGATCGAATTCACCCAATAGGCCAACATGACATAAAATCAAGTTACCTAAGAGTTTGAGACTAGCTAGTTGTATCAAAATGTAACGTTTTGATGGGTCGCATATAACAGGTAAGTCATTACAGACATTATGCAGGTAAATTCCCTGTTTCTCATGATTTTGTTTCTCACATGACATTTTCGTAAATAAATCAACAACTTTATTCAATTGTGGAGCCCACAATAATGAAAAATTGTTGATTTATTCACAAAAATGTCATTATGAGAAACAAATTTGTTTCTCACCATGAGAAACCGGGGCATCCTCCATTAAGCAGCAAAACTATTAATCAAAGACAAAGCATTACTTATCAACTTCACAACATAACCAACCTTTTCACTCACTTCATCATCAACCTTCTTCCCTCCCTGAACGTCGTTAAACCCTTCCATACAAGTATCCTGATTCGTAATCGCGGCACTCATCCACGTTTGCACATTACTCAACTCAAACCTTTTGTTCCTCCTTCCTCTCTCATTTCTCCGTCGAGCTCCACTACTCATCAGAACCATCTTCATCTCATTTAGCGACTTCCTAACCAACCCTACAGCTTCTTTCGTCAACTCCACGCAATCTCTAACCGCCATATCTTTGGCAGATATTTTATTATTTATATCTGCCACATAATCTGCTGTTCGATTGGCTTCAGTGAGACTGACCCTAATAGCAACATAGGTTAGCTTCCCGAGATCTGGGTCACCATTGTAGGAAGCTGAAAGGGTAGAGTAGCAAAGGTTTGAATAGAGGGTTACTTGACAACTACTCTTGATAAAGTCATGAAGGGTTTTGGGGTTGGTTGAGGTGGTGGATTCGACGGCGACGAAGGAGAGGAGGAAGGGGAGGAGGATGGAGGTTGAGAAAAGGGAGAAGTGTGTAAGTTGCATGATTAGTGTAAGGTAGGATATTTTTTGCATGGTATGTAGTTGTTCATGAAATTTGAGGGTCTACGACTAACATTATATAATGCAAACAAGAGTAGTTTTTATTGGTTACTTACATACATTATAGAAGTGCATTATTAATTTAATATTGTAGGACATCATTAGGTGCGTAATCATGAATTTAATTAATATTTGCATGACATTAGTTAATTGATTGATTAATTCACATGGAATATATTAAAATTGTACTACTAGCTCTTTTTTCTAAAGGTATGGCGTGTGAGCATGAATTCCTCAAGGCCGTCAAAGGTGTGTTAATTGATCTCTCCATATAAACATAGATTATTGATTATATGTATGTACTCTTTCTGTTATTTGTCTTAATTTGATTGGTATATTATTTAATTTAGAACTTTAAACAATTATATATTAATTATCAATAAGTTTTAACCATAAAAAATTAATATATTAAAAAATTATACCTTGGTACAATTCTAACAGAGTAACAGACACTCATATAACTATGTTTGATCTTATGTTTATAGCACGAACATTGATCAAAATTACGTACGTTAATAGTGGAAGAGTCAAACTAAGACACTTAAACAAAATCGAGAGAGTAATTACAAAGGCTTTAAAATAAGTTTGGACAAATGCACAATGATTATTATTTTAATTTGCTAGGTGAAGAAACTAGGTCAGGTTCGATTCTTCAGAGTGTTGAAGACATTGAGGTGCACTTTTAGAGTAAAAAGTTATCATCCTCAAATTAAAGTGTCCATATAAAATTTGAATAATGATTATATGAGTTAAAGGACAAGCTATAAGCCTATAACCAGTTAACCACTCGACCAAAACTAACAGAATTGTTGAAATATAAAATGGTGGACATTGATAATGGAGTGCTACCAAAATTATATACGAAGTATTATGAGTTTATGACACGTTAAAACTAGCAATCTACCATATTTTAACACTTTTCTGTCAAAAAAAAATACAAAGCATATTTTAATACTTCCTATTTCTCTTTGTTTTTTTTTTTTTTTCAAAAAAAAAAATTATTACTCCGTAATAATAATTATTATTATGTTTTTTCCGTTTATTTATCAATACATAACTTTAACTATTAAGTATTAACATTTTTAATCATACATTTGTAGTAAAAAATATAAATTTGAATCTTATTAACGCACACTTTAAACTCGATCTAACAAATTTCATATAAGTTACTATTCCAAGTATAAGAAATGAAAATTGAAGTGAAATATATGAATAATGTACATTGTAGATATGTGAAAAGGGAAAAAATTGTAAAAGTGAAATCTTGCTATAATCTTTATTTACATTTGGTTATGCATGGTGAATTGGTGATTAATGAAAAAAAGGTGGGAAGTTCAAATAAATATTTTTTGTATATTAAATTTATTGATAAAAAGTCATATACTACCTTTGTTAATTGTTATCTGCAACTTTAGAATATTTTATATCTCACAAATAATACCTCAAAGTTGCAGATAACAATTAACGGAGGTAGTACATAGTATTTAATATTCAGAAAAGAAATCGAATTTAACAAATAATACGTATATATTCAATTGGACCAAATAAAGGTTTTCCTTCGAGGATCTACATTAAAAGGGAAGATCGATATTGCCTCATTAGTCATTACATACTTGTATAGTTCACACATGCTTATCGCTTGAATTTATAGTCTACTTGACTACTTGTATATTTCACACATGCATATAAGAGGTTGTTATTTGTTAATATGATTGCCAATTTGCAAATACCTTTAATACCATACCATTGCATTCTACGTCACTGTGCCATCATATCAGTAATAATACACTTGAATGTATAAATCCACATCAACTAACTATATCTATATTATTAAATCCATACTACTTTCGTTGAATAATTTCGAGCTGAATCTATGTCAACGTGAGAACCGTTGTTGTTATTTGTCTTCAATTGATAATTTCATTTAATTAGTTCATTTCAGTGGTTGGTGGTAGTATTATTTAAAAGATATACTAGTATATTAGTGTTATACTCCGTATTTCCATAATTATACAAAGTTAATACGTCATTCCAAGCTGTACGTAGTGTGAGATTTGATTATGTTAGTGAGATGAATATCGGGAAGGAGAATTGTAAGATTTGATTCTATATTATGCTACTTCGTATTAATCGGATAAGGGAAGAGTACGTTTCATATGTAAGTTAAGACTATTAAGGTCTGTTATGATTGATTAAACTGAGTTGAATTGAACTGAATTTATTGGAGATGAACTGAATTTAACTAAATATTTTATAAGATAAGGAGAATTAAGAACTGAACTGAACTGAACTTGTTGGAGCTGAAATGAAATGAACTTAAAATAATCTGAAGAGAATATACCCTTTCATTGACAAATATCGAAATACATAGTATACCAAAACAAGTATTACTTGCTCTTCCACACAAATGGTGGCGTGCAAAAACTTAAGGGTCCAAAGTTTGATCTTCTAACCTTTTGCTCAAAATTCTTGATACATACATAAGCACAATGCCACAACTTTCTCATAATATTTATCAGGCACTATTATATTAATTATATGTTATAGCCATTAAATCAGGAAAATCTTGTAAGGTAGCGCCCTAGTTCACCTCATTTAAGATTCAAAAGTATTGTGTCAGTTTGGATTGACAAAATGTTTTGTCAGTCCAGCGTGGGTTTTTGATATCCTATATTAGCTGGATGTTATCCTCTATGGTTGGATGATATCCTCTATTGGTTATATCATGATTACATATAACCAATAACAGATACCATTTAGCCAATAAAGGATATCATAGACACAATCATAAATGATATCATATAGTGAATAGAGAATATCATCAAACCATTATGGGGGTGTTTGGTTCAAGCATATCAGGTACAAGGTATGGGTTTGAAATGACCAAAACCCATATCTTGTGTTTGTTTGTAGAAATTTCATTTTTCAAACTCATACCTCAAACCCCCAAGGTATGGGTTTTTGAAACCCAAGGGGGGAGGTGGCCAGGTGGGTATGGCTCATACCCATACCTTTAGTTTAAAATTAAAAGGAAAACTATCATTCCTAGATAAAAACCAAATACATGAAATCAAGTATCAAGTTCCAATCCCATACCACCCAGGTTTCATTCCTCATTCCAAACCCATACCATTGTTTGAACCAAACGCCCCCATATATCATATAGCCCATAGAGGATATCATCCAGCCAGTAGATAATATCATATAACCAATAGAGAATTTCAACCATCCATAATATTATATAGCCAATAGAAAATGTCATTAGATTATATGTATAAATAATTGGAGGATATAGATTATTTGATGGAAGATATATATGACTTGTTTGAGGATATATATAATTTGTTTGAAAATATGTATAAGTCCAGTGAATATTGTCATTGTTTGAACTTTTATAACTTGAAAGTTAAAAGACAGGCTAAGCCTACGATAAAATGGGTATCGACCTTTAACTCTTTAAGTGGATGATTCAGTTTCATGACTAGCGTATAGTTGATCTCTACACTATACTCTCCATCAATTTCCTAGGAATCTAGGATCAAGATGTGGCATTGATTATACTCGTATGATTATGTGTGTTGGCCCAACTTTTCACAGCTCGTATGATATGATTTTGGGCTACTTACATTTGTAACAAGTGTGTAGTTTTGCCTTATGTATTATTCTTATTATGACACTTTTCAAACCATGTTTGACAAGTTGGGCTTTTTTTTAGTTTTGGCATAGTTCTGACTTTTATGTGGCCTGCAAAGTGGCACAAATGGTGGTGGTGGAGGTGATTTGTTTGTTAGAAATTTGTCTTGTTTGTTTAGTTGAGGATCTAAGTTGTCAAATTAGCTACTTGTAATTAAAATATGAATAGATTGTAATGAAAAAAATAATGAAGAAACACAAACTATTGAGTGCGGACGTCCGTACCCAATATTTCGTGCGTCCTTACCATTTTGCTTTCTCTTTCCCTCTCCTTTTTCTCTTCCCTTCTCTTTCTCTCTCCTCTGCTCTTTCTTTTTTCTAGATCTAAATCAAAATATGAATTCACATCAATTAGCATTGAATCAAAATTGATGACCTGCTTTGTTTGAAAGTAGATGACGGATGCAGAGGTGGAGGCGTTCGCTGGTGATGGTGGCATTCACTGGCTAGATGCAAATCACTAGCAGTGGTGGCATTCGCGAAGGTGGAGTCGTTCGCTGGTGATGGTGGTGGCGTTCTGTGGTTTATGGGTGCGGTAGCCTGGGTTCGGTGGTTTGATATCAGTCAACATTAAAGACATTAATAAAAATGTATCAACCAACAAAAGGTACTAATAAGTCAACAAAATGACACATATCAGCCAACAAAAGGATGAAACTATCAAACAAAAGCAACAGGTAAGCCAACGAACTAAACATATCAGCTAACAAAATGAAATATATAAACGAACAATTAAAATATACATATCTGCCAATAAACACAAATATACCAGCCAACTAAAGAAACATATATGCCAAATGATGTCTGGAATCAGACAACAAAAGGGAAAAAAATATCAACAAAAAAAAAGAATATATTAGCCAAAACAAAAATCATATAAGCCAACAATTAAAACATATAAACCAAATCAGTCACGCGAAAATTTGCGTGTGAACATCTGTATGCAATAGCTTCTCATGAAGAAAACACATGCTAGGGGATGAAATTTCATTACCACGAGGATTACAATGTTTATTTCCTTCATATGTTATACTTAAACTTACTTTCATTATCATCATTTATTATCGGCTAATAAGCGAATAGTTACGATTTTGAGTATCAACCCTTAAGGATCAAGACATTAATCAATTAAACTAACTTATGAAAGTGAGGGATAGCTCAAGTTGTTAGATCTTCCCCCCCTCGGCTTCAACACTATAATCCTCTATGATTTGAACTGTAATAGTCACAAATCATTCAACAAAAATTGAGCAACTCAAGCATAAATCTTAATCAACAACAAGCAAAATTCAAAATTACAATCACAACACAAGGTACAACAATCCCATAATTACTTGTTCATTTCCCTACTTGTATAATTCCAAACATTATCTTGGTACAAATTAAACGTGTTAATGGTGTAATGGACCCCTATTAAAAAAAATTCACCACAAAAAATTCACAAAATTCCAATCCCAAAATAATCAACAAGCAAAACCTCCACTAAAACTTTCCGCTTGTGGCAAAGATGTGCCACTATATGTGCTTATTAGCTAGTACCACACTATAATACAACGTATGTAAAATTATGAGGAAATTTAAGCTTCATTTTCATGGTACCTCCAAATTGACCATTTTAATGAGAAGTTTACATGTTTTTTTTTATTACATGTTTGAGGATGAAATATGACCATGACAATTACAATATTTATTTCTACCTATCTACATTTAAACTTCATTCACATTACCATTATTTATTACCGATTAACAAATGAGTCATTATAGTTTTGAGTATCAACTTTCAAGACATTAACTAGCTTAAAACAACTCATCATCTCAAAGAATATTTTACTCTTTTAAAACTGAACAACTATAGTCACAAATCATCTAACAAATTTTTATCAGTCAAAATTGGGCAAATCAAATACTCCGTATTAATCTTAATCAACAACAATCAAAATTTAAAAGTACAAGCACGACACAAAATAAACAATCCCATAATTCTTACTTGTAAGATTCCAAACATAATTTTGGTACAAATTAAACGTGTAAATGGACCCCTATTCAAAAAAATTCACCACAAAAAAATTCACAAAATTCCAATCCCAAAATAATCAAGAAACAAAACCTCCACTAAAACTTCTTGCTTGTGGCAAAGACACCTCCTCAACATTCTTCACCCAATCACAACTCTCTATAATCTCGACTCTCATCTATCTCTTCCTACGTGGCATCCTTTTGACCACCCTTTTTTTATTTTCCTTTTAAAATTAAAATTAAACAAATATTGTCTTCTTCTTCGTTTTTCCGAACTTCTTTCTGCAAAACTCTGCTCTCAACCTCTACTTCTCTTTCTCTCTCATCAAACTCCATGAAAATCGACATTGAAGCTTCATTCTAGAACCTTCACTTTCTCTCTCTACTGTATATTAATGGCGCTTTCTCTCTCCTTGACTTCTCATTCTGTATTCGAGCTTAGTTCGTTTAATCAGCGTACATTTCGCAGAATCAAACTTTATTCTTCATCTTCTAGAATTTGCAGTTCTCGAAACCCTAGTTTTCAGCGAATTCGTGCTGTGAGGGAGAATACGGTTCCGTCAACGGAGGAGAGAGAAATTCCGGTGATTAATGGAGTAGATAGCTTGAAATTGAACGGAAATGGTAATGGAAACGGAAATGGTTCGATTGAGAGTTATTTGAGTGGTAATGGCGGAGTGAAGGGGAGTGAGAATGGTGCTGTTAATGGAGGATTAGTTAAGTTTGTTGATGGTGATAGTATGGCGGCGGTGAAGAGTGTGGTGGAGGAAGATTCTGGTGCTAAGGTGGAAGAAGTAGTGGCGGAGAAGACGAAGGCGAAAGCGATACCGGAGAAGAAGACGATGAAGGCGGAGAAGAAGACAATAGAGGATATTGGACAAGAGGAAGCTTGGTTTAAGCAAGGGGGTCGAGATCAATTAGAGGTAGTTCATCTTTGTTTTACATTTTAGTAATATTGAATTCTTTGTTGTGCTATTTATTGACAATTGCAGCTTATTGTATTTGTTATTGACTTATTGCAAATTGGTTTAGTGAATAATTTTTGCTGGATTTAGAATTATGCTTTTGTATTGCTATTTTGGGAAGGTATTACTGTATTAGAAGTTTGTTGTGAGCAATGTATTACTTCCTCCGTCCCTCAATTACATTCCTAATTCTAGCATTTATTCCTCGCATAATAGAGAGGAGTAGGAATGTAATTTAGGGAAGGAGGGAGTACAATTTTGTTGGAGAGGTGAATAAACATGCATGAGGAAGTTTAACCGAATAACCATCACCAAGATTGGGGTCATTGGATTTGATTTCGGTTGTTTATCCCTTCAAATTAGGAAAACCCTACAATGGTTCTATGTATGATGAATATGAATAAGGTTCTAGAATAGTTCTGTATTGGAGATAGATTTATTGTTGCTTGAGTTGAAGTTTCTTCTATCAGTTTCACTTTGTCATGAATTCTGTTGTGCAAATGGGCAATGCACACTGCATTTGAACTACATTGTCATTCTGGTTGTGTCCATTCGATTATAGCATCCTACATTGAAACCAACTTAAGTCAAACTTCTGATTTTGCTTCTGTCTCCTTTGTTATCTCAAAGTCGAAGTCAAGGAGGATGGGTTTTTATTATATTTGTTGGAGAGCCCTTTTAACTCTAAAGTGCATAGTGGTGTAAATGTAAAATGCTTTCCATTTGGCTGATGGACACTCCATCCCACCTCACACTCTACTTGTGAGACTTGGACTTTTCGTTGTAAGCACATGTATTTTCCTGCTACCAACTTCTTTCTAGCTTGAGCATATTACTACCGCATGCCAACACCTTCGTAAGAGTTAGGGAAAATTCTTTGGGCTCCTTCCATGAACTCATGATTAGTGACCAAATTAACATTTCTATGGTTGCTACCAAGTATTAGACCTCCCTGCAATTTAGGAAACCTGTTCTAGCCATCAAAGCTAATAATAATGATGTGTTATATTGTTGATATTGTCTCTCTATCATTGAATATGAGAGTCTTTCATGTCCAAATCTGTACTAAAGTATATTGAGGTGATTGGAGGACAATGCTTCTCAATTACTTTGAAGTAAGTGACTTTTATGGAAGAGAGTGAGACTTCTAAGTGTGAATAGTTATTCAGATATTCCTTCTGGCTCATCTCACCAAAATTTTATTGGGATACTCAGCCATGCCCCTTGTAATCAGAGAGATGGCTCTGCAGTCAAAGTTTCAAGAATCTATGTTAATCTTAAACCATTTATAAGGATTTAGTTGTATATTACCAGGAAGTTTGAATTGGAGCCTGCCTGAACAAGAGCATCTGCTGCACAGCATGGTAAACTGTAGGGTGAAGGCATGAAGTTGAGGATTACAGGAAATGATTTTTAATCATAGTAATCTCATCATGCAAATAAAGGTCCAATAGGAATATGTTTCTTTTTCCTTTAGTTGTACCCTTTCCATCCCATATATATCACCCCATTTTAAAGCGGGGTGAAGATCTAGAAATGTTGTTAATGTAGAATAAATTAATTGAAAGTGTATGGAGAAAGTGTTTTGCGCAAAGAGAAAAAGTTTGGTGCTTTTTGGAAGAGAAATTGATATAACATCTACAAAATTACTACATAAGTATGTGTCAGAACATTACTTCGGGACACTCTGAAAATGGAAAGTGGAGGCAGTAATATACTGTCAAGATACAAGACTGATATGCATTTGAGTGTTTAATTGCTTGTAACATGTTATTATGTCATATCATGTTTATATTATGACATTATAATGTAAACTTAGTTTCTTTGTGTAGGTTTCTGTTGCACCTGGAGGCCGCTGGAACAGATTCAAAACATATTCAACGATACAAAGGACATTGGAAATTTGGGGATTTGTTCTGAAATTTGTCTTTAGAGTTTGGTTGAGCAATCAGAAGTTCTCTTATAAAGGTAAAAATGTAGGTGTTGAATCTTTGATTTGGGGCTCCATAAAGAGGTGAATATATATCTGTAACAGTAATGGGATGTGTGCTCATGTTTCATTTGATATGAAGTGTTTTATTATGAACTGTGATTCTCAACAAGGGGCTGACTTAATTTCTTTCATCATGGATCATCATACCTGTCATCTTGTCTGACTTTGGTTGGCAGATTTCTCCTATCAACCCATAATCTCCACTCTATTTCATTTTCTGACAAGTCACTAACTGACACCTGTCTTAGTTAAAGCTGCCATTATATTATGTTTAATGTATTATCTTATGGTAAACAGTGATGTTGGCCATTATATTATGTTTAAACAACGTTGTATCATTCTTCCGTGCACTTTAGTTCTTTGGGATATTTTGGTAGATCATAGCAATTTATCTGTTCACCCTTAATGAAAAATCCTTTTTAGAAGTACATCATTGGTACATTAGTCCTGTTGTTCTGTGTTCTTTATTCTAAAGGATAAAACAAACTTCAACCTGATTTGCAGGAGGGATGACTGAAGAGAAGAAAAGGCTGAGGCGGATGACTCTTGCAAAATGGTTGAAGGAAAATATCTTGAGGCTTGGTCCAACATTTATCAAAATTGGGCAGCAGTTCTCCACAAGAGTGGATATACTTGCTCAAGAATACGTTGATCAGCTTTCAGAACTTCAGGTGATTCCCCTGGCCAAATTTGTGAAGGAAGCTCTTGATTTTTTACCCTCTTTTCTTTTTCTTTTTATTTTTTTAATCATGTCATAAACTTTATAATAACTAGGGCTAAGGCTCGCGATGTGCGCATATAGCCATATCCGAAGAGCTCTTTCGGTTTAGCCTTATGTTACAATTTTAGTTATTGGCAACATTAATAAAGGATAATAGGTAAACAAATATTTTTAAGGGTATAAATTTCCGCTCATTCTTTTTAAGAGTTTTAAAAAAGGCAATTAACATTAATGAGGGCAAAAAGTAAATAAACAGTTCAGACGGTATACATGTCTAAACACTATTATAAGTGTAATTTCAAATTTTTTAAAGGGAAGGGAAAAAGTAAAGAAACATTTTAGAGGGTATAATTGTCTAAACACTATTGCCTCAAAAAAAAATGTCTAAATACTATTAATAAGAATTATTTTGAACGTTTTAAAAGCTAGGGTATTAAGAGTTTAATAAAAAGACAATTAACATTAATGAGGGTAAAAAAGTAAATAAACATTTTAGAGGGTTTAATTGTCTAAACACTATTCATAAGAGTAATTTCAAACTTTTTAAAAGGTAGGGATTTGTTCAATAGGGACATGACAAGTTCGCTATGTCAGACTCCCATGTATGTTTCAAGAAAGGAAGGATACTGCTTAGTGCTTACTCTATTAGCGTCTTCATGTTCTGATGCATGGTCATGTGAAATTGCTGGTGGTAGAAATATGTAGATATCGGATTCTAGTGGCTTTCCTGTATTCACAGATCATTACATTTCGAATTATAGGTGTGCTTGGAAAGAATGGATATGAGAATAATCTAGATTTTTTTATTTATTTATTTCCATGTATAGTTTCAAGTCCTTCAAGAATGAAACCATTAATTTGCAAGTAGTATTTTGGCAATTCATCCAAACCTGAGAATTCAACTACTTTTTAAAGCTTTGTTCTCCTCAGTTTATTTTGCTGAAAAAAAAAGCTTATCTTTGCTAAACTTAGCTTATATTATGCTACTTTATGTATTTACGGATTTTACGCTTATATTAATGCTTAACTTGTTTTGATTAAAAACAATACTTTTGCAAAAACTTATTTAAATAAGCCGAGGAGAACAAAGCCTAAGTTAGGGATAAAAAATGAAGAATATCCATCATTAGGCTACTGGTATCTTGTGTTTTTTGTACCTTTTGAAAATTAATCACCTCCACATCGAGTCTCTATCAATTACCAGTACAACTCTCTTAAAGATCTATTGAACATTGTCTACTTTGTTCTGAAGTAATACTCCGTCTGACCCTTCCTCTATTGATATGCAGGATCAAGTTCCTCCTTTTCCATCAGAGACAGCTGTATCTATTGTTGAAGAGGAGCTTGGAGGTCCCTTAAGTGATACCTTTGAGCGCTTTGATTTTGAGCCCATAGCAGCTGCAAGTCTTGGTAATTGTTAGATCTCTTTGTATCCTCTTCACTGGTTGAACAAAAATAAAGTAAAATAATGTGATGCACTTGGTTTTGCAGGTCAGGTCCATCGAGCAAGACTTAAAGGACAGGACGTAGTTGTTAAAGTGCAGCGGCCTGGGCTCAAGGATCTCTTTGATATTGATCTCAAAAATCTAAGGGTTGGTGTTTAATTAGGTTTCTTTCTTCTTGATGTACATTTTTATTCTTACTAGCTCTTAGTGTGACATCAGCATCCTCAAACCAAATTTCATGAAGCACCAGTTATGAGGGTGTTCCTAGGATAATCAAGAATGAGGTCTACATACTGCATAGCATACATACAACCTGTACCACCTGGTAGCTAAAAAATTATCTTTGTTTTGTAGTATGAATATATTTTTCTAATCTTCTACTGTACTTTTATATCCCCCCCATGCTACAACGTTTGCAATATGTTTCTGACAGGGCATGCTGGCTCTATTGAACTAGTCTAGAATCTTAAATAAAAGTACTGTTGAAATGCCTAATGCCTTTAGATTTAAATAAAATGCAAGTTAACAAGATAATAGAAGACCCCTTCGTGAAATAAACACCTAATCCAAATGGCAATGGAATTGTATGCACGAGTTATTTTAAGTTTTAAGGCCTTTTACCATTATGTACTAGTGGATACTTAAAATGATACACACGGGCCACCGTAATATAGGTATCAAACAACAAATTTCTAAAAAGTACAAATGTGAAAAGGTCAAAAACAATTTGGGATATTAAGTGGACTGATAGACATGGGATGGAATGTACAGTATACACTTGGACTGGTGTCATGGGTTTAATGTGGTTGAAGAATAAATACATATTAATGCTTCCTGGTTTTGATCCCCCCCCCCCCTCATTATTGAAGCTGCCAGGCTGGTTAAACAATGTATGATCGACCAATGTGGGCCTTGTGAAAATTGTCTTTCTCCATTTGTGTTGATAACTTCTAAGGTTTACATTATCACTTTCTGAGCGTACATGTAGGAGGCTTGACAATAATTTTTTTTTTGTACTTGTTTTGCTAGGTAATTGCTGAATATCTTCAGAAGCTTGACCCAAAATCGGATGGTGCAAAGAGAGATTGGGTGGCAATTTATGACGAGTGTGCTAGTGTATTGTACCAGGTTTAAATCTGGACTTACAAATTCATGACCCTTAGTGTTTGGCAAAATTCTATGGCATTTATGTTGAATGCTACAGAGTGCTGTATGCATATATGAATTTCGTGATTCACTTTGGTATTTGGCACATATATGTATTTGATGTAATTTGTTGACTAGATGTGAGATATTTCAGGAAATTGACTACACCAAGGAAGCAGCTAATGCAGAACTATTTGCTAGCAATTTCAAAAACATGAGTTATGTCAAGGTTCCTTCAATTTACTGGGAATACACTACCCCGCAGGTTTGGCTGTGCTGTGTTCTTAAAATGTTAGGAGAGCAAGCATATTGTGGTTCACTCTGATTTCATCTGAAGAAATTTTGGTTGGTTGTAGATTTTAACCATGGAGTATGTCCCGGGGATCAAGATAAATAGAATTCAAGCTTTAGATCAGTTGGGAGTTGATCGCAAAAGGTAAGAGTATAATTTATATTTTTATAATGCCATTGAATGGTATTAAGTCAAAATAATTATCTCAAAGCACCTCTTGGAAAATGGGTGTTCCATGAAATGATGCTTACTGCTAGAGAACTCAATTGCTTTTCCACAGATGTTATCATTATTGATTTTTGGTCTTTCAGGTTAGGTCGGTATGCTGTGGAATCTTATCTGGAACAAATACTTTCTCATGGCTTTTTCCATGCTGACCCAGTGAGTATTTTAATTTGTTTCTCTTTTCCTACACACACACAAACAAAAAAAAAAAAAAAAAAAAAAAAAAAAAATTCTATTTTTATTCAATGATAAAATTAAGTTACAAGTCTGAAGTTATTGTGTTCAGAACTTTTGACAAGGACTGCAGTGATTATCTTAGCAAAATAAACAATCTTTAACAGTAATGTCTAGAAAATAAAACAATGAAAATATATTTACATTTTCTGTTGAGTGTTTCAGAGTTCTCCCCCGTTATTCTATGCTTTGAAGGAATAATGGCTGAAACTTGGCTGTATTAATGCTTCTAAGATATTTATCGTTGTTACACTTCAAATTTGCTTTTTAGTTGAAGACTTTAAGTGCTTTCTCTTTTTCTTGGCAGCACCCTGGAAATATTGCTGTTGATGATGTGAATGGTGGAAGGCTGATATTTTATGACTTTGGAATGATGGGAAGGTAAATTTCTGAGAATACATTATTCATCTACCTCTGAAATTGTGTTCATGCTTAACAAAAAATTATTATTGCACCTTGCAGTATCAGTTCAAACATTAGGGAGGGCTTGCTCGAGGCATTTTATGGAGTCTATGAGAAGGACCCAGACAAGGTTTTTTTTTTAAAAAAATAAATCATGTTTGTTGAGATTTATACCCAAACAGCCAATGATCATGCTTAGTTAGTTACCATCTTAATATGTTAATTTATTTAATATACCTTGTTTGCAGGTTCTACAATCTATGATTCAAATGGGTGTTCTAGTTCCTACTGGTGATATGACTGCTGTGAGACGAACAGCGAAATTCTTCCTTGATAGGTAACTATAAAAAATTTATATACACCCGGGTGCAAGATGCACCCAAGGTTATTTTTGCTCTTTTGATAATCAAATGAACAATAACCATCCTTTAATTATCATAATATACTCGTTTTAATTGGAGATTGTATCCAGCTTTTATTGGACCATGATACCCATTTTTAACATTATGTACTTGACGTTGAATTGGACTTTTAGTTCTGTATGAGATTACATTGCTGCTTTGTATGATCTAAAGACTAAGAATTTTATGCATTATACCCAATTAGGAAGTTATTGTCTTGCTGGCTAGTGTTATTGTGTAAAAAGTTAGTGTTCTTTTATTGGCAAACCCGATTTACTACCTTACCCCACAGTATAGTCATATACACATATTTTTCACTCTTACACCCACCCTCCTCTTTTTTTAATTTTTAACATTCAATCATAGTGACCGAGTTTCATTTATGTAGTTTCGAGGAACGTTTGGCGGCCCAAAGGAAAGAGAAGGAAATGGCAGCAGCGGAACTTGGATTTAAAAAGCCATTAACTAAGGAGGAAAAACTTCAAAAGAAAAAGCAAAGGCTAGCTGCAATTGGTAAAATTAATTCCAATAACACTATCTCAATTGACCATACAACTACACATTATTTTTCCTATCTCTGGTTTTGAGTTTTGGCATATGCAGACTTGCTCTGCTGCAAGTTAAAATGTGACAAATCTGACAATGTCCGTGCCCACCGCCCCTCATTAGTCTTTACTCAAGTGCAGAAATGTTATTTTCTGAATTAAAATCCATTACTATATATAGAAAGGTGACATCTTTTTCTAGGAGTCCTGTAATAGTACATGCAAGTATGTGACTATTTTTTGGATGGAGTATTATTTTCATCCTTGTTATTTTTCTTTTTTTCACACCATAAGTTTGAGAACCAGGATGAACCATCTAGCCGAAGAAGCTCTTTAAAATTTGTCCTTAGCTATTACTGAATGAGTCCTAGACTGTTGGGCGTTAACTAACGTGGGGCATAACTTTTCAGGGGAAGATTTATTGTCAATCTCTGCAGACCAACCTTTCAGATTTCCTGCTACATTCACGTTTGTTGTTCGAGCATTCTCTGGTATTTGACTTAAATTCTTTTCTCATTATTATTTTTGACCAAATAACTGAACCAAAATAACTGAAATCCTTGTACTTCATTTCTTGAATTGCAGTTTTAGATGGAATTGGGAAAGGGCTTGACCCTCGATTTGATATTACTGAGATAGCCAAACCGTAAGTTTAAATTCAAATTTTATGAGCTATCTTTTTTTTTAAGAAATTTTTCTTGGGAAAAAAATTTGTTTGTCAATTGCTTATTCACATCTTTGCCTTGCAGCTATGCTCTAGAACTGCTCAAATTCCGTGAAGCTGGTGTTGAAGTTCTTGTGAAGGTAAATTTATTTATTACTTCGTATTTTTGCATCGACCAAACTGCGCTTACTGTTGTTGACTCTCAATATATATTTCGAATTTGTCTAGGATTTCCGAAAGAGATGGGACCGGCAGTCTCAAGCATTCTACAACTTGTTTAGGCAGGCAGATAGAGTTGAGAAGCTGGCTGAGATTATTGAACGACTGGTAGTTACCTCATTGAACTTTGAAACGATAGACGTACTTGCATTATATTAGACGTGGTTTCATGGTGGCTTTCTATTCTTCACCTCTGACATGGCCTTGTATTTACAATAGGAAAAGGGAGACTTGAAGCTTCGTGTTCGAGCTCTGGAGTCTGAGAGATCTTTCCAGCGTGTAGCAGCTGTTCAGAAGACAATAGGAAGTGTATGTCATCTGGCTTAATACTTATTTTTGGCATAGTTAGAAATTCTAATGGCCTAAAGAGGGGGGGGGGGGGGGGGAGTAAATAAAGTACAAACGCTATATATGCAGTTAGATAAGCCCCCACCCCACAAGTTCTCTCTCTGCTCTTGGCGAACAAATGAAAACTCTAAGATTAGTGTGACATAATTCATTCATGGAAAATGTCTAGACTTTTCTTTCTTGAACATTGTTTCCAATTCTGGAGATATATTACATATATACAGCAATTTGTTTGGTGAAACTGTGAAAGAACTTGTTGGTTCTTTAACAAACTTGTTTGAACTGTTAGATGTTGATTGAGCCACAAAAAAAAGATTTGGTGTTGGAATTAAAACTTACGTATCTTTCATGCTGGTAACTTGTTTCTAAATTAATTAAGTTGAATTGTTCTGTTCTACCTGGTATCACAGAGATAATTATAGATCATTATTATTTAATTTGATGAATTTAACAGGCTGTGGTTGCTGGAACCTTGGTGAATCTCGCCACAATTTTGTATCTCCACTCAATTCGAGTAAGTGAATATTTTGTTCTTTCTGTGCATAGCGCAGTTACATATATTGATATATATATATATATAGTTATAAATTAATCATATAAATTTGTGTCCGTTATAGGTGCCCGCCATTGCTGCTTATACTGTGTGTGCACTTTTCGGCTTTCAAGCTTTATTTGGTGTACTTAAAGTCAAAAAATTGGACCAAAGAGAGAGACTGATTACTGGAACTGCTTGAACGATGGGTAAGTGACATAATTTCCATTTTGGTCTCTGGGTCTCTCTGTCGTATCTATTTTTAAGTCAGCAGAACCAGGCTACGAATCTACGATGGCAGAATTTTTTTTTTTTGATACCAAATTACCAATTGCATGCTGTAGCAACATTTGAGGAGATAATCAGTATAATAGCCAATAGATTTTAAAGGGAATTGCGTGCATTATTATGTACTTTTGGTACCTTATAACAGTGCCTATGTTGAATTTGCAAGAGCCAATGCTGCCAAAATCCTTGATGATGCTCTTCAGTATCATGAACTTTATCTTCTGTGAACACGAAACTTCAATTTTGGGACTATATCTCACCATCATGGCCATGCTTTTGGTAGTTTAAGAAGCTCCTACTGGTCTAGAAGTCCCTTGTTTGGTTTCACTTGATTAGCAATTTATATTTGTAAAATTACTTCATAAACTGAACTCTTGGCATTTCTTATCTTTGATACACATTTGCAAGTCTGTTTCATTCAGGGAGTTATGTTTGATCTTTAGTCCTACACCATGTTACAGTCCTACCTTTTTATTCATCAAGTGTAGGCTGACAACATCTTTCAAACATTTTGTAGGTTGTGGTTATGCACATATACACCGACCCACATCAAAACCATATTTAACCACATTATCGGATTCAGCTTCCAATTGGCCTTGATGGCCAAAATCAGCCTTCTGAATAGCAAAGCTGTTGTCAAGGGTGCTGATTCTACAATATAACACTTTTTAAAGGAGTTACTGTGTGCTTTCTCGAATGGTTCATATAAAACAGATCAGACATGCTTACTGTCCAACTACAGCATTGCGCCATTTTGACAGGTATATAGCAAGCAGGTCATCATATCCATTGTCAGATTGGTCTCTGAAGGAACCTCCAAGTCCAGCTTTGAAGGATGGTTCTGGTAAATTTTAATCTAAATTTTGAAGCATTTGTAAAAGTGAAAAATAAAGGGTTGTAGTTTTATATACATCACGCTTGCATTCCCACATGCTCTACCAGGTTAGTTAGACCAGAAAATTTTTGTCCCCTTTAGTGGTCAAAGTATATATTGTATAAATTCATATTGTGAAATTATGTACGAGTACTAGCTAATGTACACTAACTGTAAAGTAGAGAGGGTACTTCATTCTTGAGTTCGCGGCAAATGATATACTGTAATATACCAATGTTTGAGTTTGGCTTGCAGAACTCCTGCTGTTGTTCATATAGCCTCTGTACGCTGTTAGGTGGAATATCTTGTAATTAAATATGAATATAATTGAGGTTGGATTAGCTATATGAATTCATGGTAAGTAAAACTGCTGTCTTTTATCCATCACCTTTGCTCAATTCATTTTATACTGTTATTTCCTGTCTTTTCGGTGATTGAATCGCTGTAATTTTGCTTCCTCGTGCTCCGCTTCGAGATCAGAGCTAAGCTTTCCAGCTTCTTGATACCCTTATATGCCTGTCTTTTGTTTCTTGTCCTCTTTGTTAATACTTTACCTGAAAGTACCAAGGAGAATGGCATAAATCTTTATTTATTCTTCTCTAGTTGTACATTGTATGTTCAGCTTACCTATTATTGGTTTCATTATTCTATATAATTGCTTACTAATCTACACAAACATCCATGCTATTGCCTATTAGCTTCCCCAAGCCCAAAAAATTTAAATTATAATTGGAATTATCAAGTAAATTCCATATAATGCATGTACCTTTACCACTTTTAAATATAATATTCCGAATGGAGTTATATCTTAATCATTTTTCCTAGGTTATTCTCTTTTAATTATTTTTGGAAGAAATTCTATTGAATTGTACTTATTCATATGATACTTGTTTAGAAAAATTTGGTGTTCTTTATAACAGCATTTTAATTTGCTTCAACATTAACAGGGAAGTTTCCCAGATTAAGTTAAATCCAAAAATCCACATTCAAACAGTTGTCGCATTTTATACTCTTTGACCAAACCAATCAAATTGCAGTGATTTAAGGGGAATCAGGTAAGCTGTTCGTCATTATAATAATCACCTCCTTTTTCCATTACTTGTACATGAAATAGCATATTTGATGTGGATTTTCTGCGTTACATGTTATTTGTCCATCATGCTACTACAATTATTGTATACCAAATTGGCTGGGAGACCATTAGTCGCGTTTATGTACCAAAATTGTATTAGAGGTACATGAAGGACAAATAAATTATTACTCCCTTCCTCTCTCTAGAAGTAATAGTCGCGTAACATGGGCATGGTTTATGTTGGATTTGATTAGCTCACAATGTGTCAACCAGAACTCTACAAGGTATAAGGCGTATAATCAGTCTTTTCTGCATCTTTCAAAAGGTTCATAAAGAGTTTTCAAATATATTAAATTAGTAGTGGTAATTTGAGTAATTTTTTGTCTTACAAGGTATTAGACTTAGTATAATGTTAGTATGTGACTATAATTTTCAGACGGAAATAAGGGCCTGTTCTGATTGACCGAACTGAACTTATTAGAGCTGAACTAAACTTATTAGAGCTGCACTAAACTGAAATAAGGTATAAGACTTATGCCAACTCTTGCTTGTGCTCTAAACCTGCTCCCTCTCTCTTAACAATGAAGAAGAAATATGTGATTCAGTGGAAGGCATGCTGTATGTGCAATGGGGAAACAAATCATTTAACAAGCAGATTAATTGTGTGTTTAATATCATCATTAGTGAGTTCCTATACTTAGGTAAATATTTGGTATTATAATTAAAGTACATCAAGCAAAAAGTTATATCACAATAATCAAGTAGAACATCACTTACAGCAATTGGATTTATTTTTTTAAAAGGTGTTCTTGATATTCTTATAGAAGTTCATCCTTTCCAGGTAAAAAGTTTATTATAGTCAGCTCTACTTTTTTTTTCTTTTTTTTTTGGTCCTTATTAATTAAACTAATGAATACTTTTGAAATTAAACTAGACTGTAGAGTGTAGACAAATATACCAAGAAAAAAATACAAGTACATCATAAATCCTAAAAGCAACAGTTGCATTTCTCTTTTCTAAACAAGAGGGCCTAGAATATTGAGTGTATTGAAGAGGAATAAACTACACTGAGATGCAAGCCGTAGTAGTATGAGAACCCTCAATTGTTCGTGAGGTTAGGGGTTCGAAATCAGAAAGAAGCATAAAAATTAATTAATTAAGGCAAAAATTGAGTGTAAATGTAATCTTCATGCTCAAAAACACCATCATCTTGTTGCCCATTTTCTTTCCTCTCAATGCTTACCTTGCCATGCTCATCTTTGCCCTACATCAATTGATAAAACATCATGTGAATGTGAGCGCGTACGTGTAAGAGTAGAGAGGAGATGAAGCATCAACTTACCATAGTAATAGAACCATTATTGGATAGCATGAACTCTTTTGTCTCTAATCCTTGTTTTGATTGGCTTAGTGAAAGAAAATACATAATCAGCAAAAACAAGAGAAAAACACTCATTGCCTTCATTTTTTTTTTCTTAGGAATAGAGTGTAAATATTATAGATGTAGAAAGTACAAGACAAAGCAAACTTTGAGGAAGCTTAATTTGAAATACCATTTTCATTATATAATATGGTACGTAGACCCTGTTCTGATACGATTATTTCAGTTCAGTTCAGTTCAGTTCAGCTCCTAATTTCCCTCTCTTGTAAAATATTCAGTTCAGTTCAGCTCTAATCAATTCAGTTCGGTTCAGTTCAGTTTAGTTCAATTCAACTCTAATCAGTTCAGCTCAGCTCAATTCAGTCAATGAGAACAAGCCCGTTGTTAATTTTGTTTAATAGTTTATGTCAGTAATAAGCTTAATGTATAAGTATATAGTAGTAGATTGGAAGCCTTGCTGTTTATGAATGGTTCCTAGATTCCACTGCATGAAGCTCGAGCGTCAAGAATTGGGTTGGTTTCTTTCTTCTAAATTATTAGAGGTAATGGAAAAAAGAGAGGAGATTCGAAGTTCCCAAGGTTTTTCATGCGATGTTGAATGCTATTGGTTTAGAGCCTTAGAAGATGATTATGTTAATTTGAATTGAGAATGCATTGTAAATCACAATGGCTGTGGTCAGCACTCAGCAGCAACCTCAATCTTAATCTTGGTTAATTTATAGATTCTTAGTTGTTTTGGTTACATTTAGTGTTGTTTGAGATAAAAAAAAATTTATCCGATAAGCAAAACAGCCTAAATGAATAACAGATATTATTGGAAATACGTAGTTGTAGAAATATCATTAGGAGCTGAACTGAACTGAAAATAATCGTATTAGAACAGGCCCTAGAACTATAAGCTGACTTTGTGATGAGTTTGAATAAGTCAATAAGGTATAGGTGTGAGTCTAATGTGTTCAGACCCTACTCTTACCTTAACACTTACCTCTCAAAGTTGCTTGTGAGTTTTTTTTTTCTTAGACACATTTCAAAATTGCGAGTATAATTAAATCTACTTATAACTTATATAATAGGTATCCAAAAAATAAAAATACTTATTATTATATGTATGCATTATGTGCATCAGATTTTAAATTGTAAAATCATGAGTTGATTTTTATATATTTATTTATTTGGTGGTAAGGAGAAAGGGGGTTCATTTGAGAGGGGGGAGGGACATAAGGGAAATCCCTCAAATGAGTCCCATGAGGCTTGCTTGATCCCTAGACCTTAGGGATATGAGGTGGGAGCGATGTCACTACTTCATCACATCAACCTCAAAATTATGAGTTGATTGAGTTCATGACTATTCCCAAAAGATGAGGCTGGCTATTATACTTAGCTCCTTATACTAGCTCCTTATCAATTGTATTACAATGTCAAGCTGATAATTGGTCGTATTACTCGTGTATCATTATTTTTATACATTACGTATAAAAGATGACAATGAGATGAGAAAAATAATAATCTAATGTGTATCGACTATAAATCCAATCATCCATACCTTAGTAGACCAAATAATCTTCGTAAAGGTCATAAGGAGTATCATTTTAGATCCTAAAAAGATGAATATGGTATATAGGTTACCTAATAATACTTCGTACTAGTAATAATAATTAGGATTTGTGAATTATGAAAATTGAGATTTCTTACCATTGTCTTTCCTAATGATAAACGGGTCTGGGCCACATCCGTCATAATCGTCCACTTTATACGACCAAGGAGTATCCACCTTAAAACCATATGGCAATAAGGGGAGTAGCCCCTTAGCCTTATAAAGTGGATACAACTTTCTTATTTCTTTAATGTGGGATACACTTTCACATACAAGCTCTTACTTATGAACTAAATCAATGTGGGATAACACACCACTCACATGTGGATTTTCTTATGGGCTTAACACCTAACTTAACGTACATTTAAGATCATAATGAACATGATATATACATGGGTACTTTAGTCTACCTCTTATCATCTTATAATGTGTCCATTTTCTAGTAGCATTGAAAAAAAAAAAAAAAGGCTCAATACTTATAAGTAAACATTAGCTCTATTGATGCCAAAAACTTAAGCTTATGCTAGCTTGGACTTGGCTCATTGCGACCATGTCAAACTTTTATTAGGCCGAACTAGAGAAGTTCATGAGTAGGTTTGGCTCATTAAGTATTCTCTGACCTACTTAAACATATTGCTTGAAAAAAAAATTAAAAAGATACTCAAATAAACAAGTAATGCTACTACATTTGGACTAAGGGCCTGTTCTCATTGACCGAACTCACCTGAACTGAACTGAACTGAATTGAGCTGAACTGAGCTGAACTGAATATTTTATAAGAGAAGGAAATTAGGAGCTGAACTGAACTGAACTGAGTTGAACTGAATTTCAACGTAAGAGAACAGACCCTAAGTTGATTCGATTTAATCATTTTAGAAATAATATAAATATCTTAAATAGGTTGAACTAAAGACCCTTATTTTGGTCCCCCCAAAAAAAAAAAAAAAAAAAAAAAAAACCTTATTTACAACTTTCATTTTCCCCACCTCAAAGGTTTTAGACAATGACTCAATCTAGAGATTCTACTATGCAATTTGTTTCTTTAAAAGTATTACTGAAAATTTGAAATATGCCAAGGATATAATAAAAGAAATCCATCTTTCAAAAAAAAAAAAAAAAAAAAAAAAAAGGAATCCAAATCATACATCTCACATTATATATATTGACTACATTTCCAAAAAAATAAAAAAAATGACTACATTAGTATAATTTACACCTAAATTGACAAGTAGCAATTTTATAATTTTTTTGACACAATATAAAAATAGTGCCTTTTAATATCCCTAAATATTCATACTTTTTTTTCCTCTCTATTATTTATTTTTATTTTTTTTTTCGCAAAAAGGATTAAATATCAATGTAGACAATAATGTATTAATGTTGACAATGACAATCCTTCAATAAAAATGTTGATATTGATAGAGACAAATACACAAATGTCAAATTGTCTGAAAATTCTGAATTTAGTAAAGAATTGAAAACCACCAAAAACGTAGAAAAACACCATAAAAAATAAAATTATAAAATCCAATCTAAGTTTAAAATTTTTACTTACAAAATTACAATTAAAATTAAAATAATTTTTTTAAAATAAAATTAATTAAATCACCCCCATTGACATCTCATGCCAATTTTGAGCACATTCAGCGGCACCCCTCCTCCACTCATCTTCTTACAACACATCATTTCTAGAGAGAGAAACTCCACCTTCTTTCTTAGAGAGAGAAACTCACCTTTTTCTAGAGAGAGAATAGTTTTAGAGAGAGAAAGTGTGTTCTGTTGTGTAGTGTGTTTTTTTTACAGAGTGTAGCAACCTCACTCCAACCCATCCTTCTTCTCTCACTACAATCCGCCATTTTTATACCTTCATTCATTTTCTCTCTCCTCCCATTTCTCCATTTTTATCACCCCCTTTTTCTTCAATTCGACGCGCAAAAACCCTAATTTCTCTCTCCTCAAAAAACCCCTCAAAAGTTTCCCCTTTTTCTCTCTCCCCCTTTTCAATTCAATTCAACCCCATTATCATTATCATCATAATTTAAGCATTTTTACCCAAATTATGCTTTCCCCATTTTTTCCCACCTTCTTCTTCCTCCCAATGTACAGTCACTCTTCAATCTAGCTCCAATTTTCTCTCTCCTAGGGTTTTAATTTCAGTAATTTAACGATGTTTTTCAGTAGTAGGAGTAGTAATAGAAGTAGTATTAACAATGGTGGGTTAATTTTCCCCATTTTCTCTCTCCTAATTTTGATTATTATCACTCCATCTTTGGTTTTCTGCAACTCTGATGAAGTTCGAGCTCTGTTAGAGTTCAAAAAGGGGATCCATGAAGACCCACTTGGGAAAGTCATTCCGACATGGAATGCGACTGCTGTTGCGACTGCTTCAGATCTCGATTCTTGCCCTACCTCCTTTCATGGCGTCGTTTGCGACGATGCGTCGAACTCAGTCGTCGCCATTTCTCTTGATGGTTTGAATCTCAGTGGTGAGTTGAAGTTCAGTACCTTAATTGGGCTAAAAATGCTGCAAAACCTAAATCTTAGGGGAAATAATTTTACTGGTAGATTAGTTCCTCAATTGGGTTCAATGAATAATTTGCAGATTTTAGATCTGTCTGATAATCGGTTTATTGGTCGGATCCCAGAAAGAATTCATGATTTATGGAACTTACAACACTTGAATTTGTCGAATAATCAGTTTTCTGGGGGTTATCCTATCGGAATTCGGAACTTACAACAACTTAGGGTTTTGGATGTGCATGCAAATGAGCTTTGGGGTGATATTGGTGTGTTTTTTTCTGAGCTTAGGAATGTGGAGTTTGTTGATTTGAGTATGAACAGGTTTTCCGGTGGACTTCCGGTTGATTCTTCGAATGTTTCGAGTTTAGGGAACACGATTCGACATATGAACTTAAGTAGTAATCTGTTGGGTGGCAAGTTCTTGACGGCTGATACATTGTCATTGTTTCAGAGCTTGGTGGTTTTGGATTTGGGGGATAATATGATTGGGGGAGAACTTCCGTCTTTCGGGTCGTTGTATAATTTGAGGGTTTTACGACTTCGAAACAATCAGTTGTATGGAGAGGTACCTGGAGAGTTGCTTGCTACTTTGATTCAATTGAAGGAATTGGATCTTAGTGGAAATGGGTTTTCGGGTAAGTGTTTTTGAGTCCATTTGTTTTGCTATCAAATTATTGTTTTATGGATTGTTTATAAGTTTTTTGCAATATATAGAAATTTGATTATGGCATTGAAAGTAGAGTTATTCGTTTGTGCTTCAATTTACTTAATATTACTCTAATCCAATATAGCTTTGAACTATCTTTTCTAGTAGTAGCTAAAATTCAAGTGGTTTCATTTGCATGCAAGTGAATGTAGTGAAGGATCTGGGGTGTGAAGTTTGATGAGTTTTTAATTTGCCACCCTACTTGGTTCAACTAGTGTGTTTCGTGCCGTGTATTGGAATATGCTAGTGTGTTGCCTATATTTGTTGTGATGAGATGGAAAAGTAGTATAATTTCAGTCGTTGTCAAGGATGTGGAATGCACTAGCACCTAGATCCGCATTGGAGATTTTTTGTCAAGGAATTATGAGCCTTCATAATTTTAGAACATGCAAAATGAAGATGTGCTTGTGCCTCTCTGTTTCTTTCTTATACGTGTTCCTATTTCCTAGTAGTCTTGGTATTGTTTCACTTCCTATCATTTGTTCGTTGAAAATGGTAGTCTGAAGAATAGTTTTTTAAGGAAATTAGAATTGGCAGAATTCTTGGAGTGTCAGCTCTTTCCATGTTTTCACTGCTCTGAAATTTGGTTGAGGTGCTAAGACTGTTAACCTCATTCCTTTCTCTTTTAAGGGCTCTTAGAAATTGAGCTGTATGATTAATTTAATGCCTCGTTCCAAACTAAGCTGTATGATTAATTTAATTGATAGCATATGCTAGTGATTTTAAAATCCTGAAAGATGGTGGACATTTTATTTTTTATCTTTCCTTAAATTGGCAGAATTTTTACATATTAACTACAGATTTTCCTTAAGCTACATGCTTACTATGTATAGTCATTTTATTTATTTCATTAATTCGAAATTACAATTTGTGATTATTTGATATACAGTTGAGCTCAACTCTTGTAGTGTACAATAATGTGATGTGCTAGTATGCTACATATGACTTGAGTCGACATTATGAATCACTTCAAGAAATTCCCTTTGCTGTTCTGTAACTAAATCATGTGTTATGCATGGCCTCTGGATTCTTTCTTATCATATGAGTCTCTGAAATGCCTAGTTTGCCTGCTAACAGGCTCTATTCGTGGCATCAACTCAACAACATTGGAGATACTTGATCTTAGCTCAAACAGGCTGTCTGGTAGCTTCCCAGAGTTCAGTTCTCAATCAGGTTTGACTACTTTGAGAATCAGTAACAACTCCTTAGAAGGCAGCTTGCCCTCTGAATGGCGTCAATTTGCAAAATTATCTAAGATTGACCTGAGCATCAACAACTTGGCGGGGCGAATCCCATCTGCTTTATTTTCATTGAACTTGAGAGACTTAAATCTTTCTAAAAACCATTTCAATGGAGCAATCCCCTTCCCAGAATCTACTACTGTTGGTGAATTTCTGGCTCAGCCTGTTTTTGCACCATTGGAGTCCTTAGATCTTTCTGACAATTCATTAGTAGGCGATCTATCCAAAGATATAGGACTCTTGGGTAGGCTGAGATCACTGAATCTTGCAAAAAATAGCTTATCAGGACATATACCTAATTCATTAGTCAATATAGATGGGTTGGAATCCCTTGATCTGTCAAACAATCAATTCAAGGGTCACTTGCCTGGTAAGCTTCCTCCAAATCTTAAATTATTAAATGTGACCTATAATGATCTGTCCGGTACAGTCCCTGAAAGCTTAAGAGCATTTCCACCAAGTTCCTTTCATCCTGGAAATGAGAAGCTATATATCCCAGGTGATGAAGGATCACCAGGTGGTGGTTCAAATTATGTATATGGAAAGAATGGGCATCGTGGCTCAAAGTCTAGTATCAAGATTGCTATTATTCTAGCCTCAGTGGGGGCTGCTCTCATGATTGCATTTGTTGCACTAGCCTATTATCGTTCTCAGCATCATGGGAGTAGCAAATACAATGGGGCAACAACTGGAAGAGATGTTAAAGTTGGAAGATTTACTCGGCCTTCACTTTTTAAATTTAATGCCGGCCCTGAGCCTTCAGATACATCATTGAGTTTTTCTAATACTCATTTACTTCCCTCAAATTCAAGAACATTGTCTGGGCAGGCTGAACTTGTGCCAGAGTTTGCTGATCGTGCAGCAGCTGCATCTAGTACTTCCTATGTGAAGCCCAATCTCCCTGACAATCCTATGGTGACATCAGCACGGAAGTCTCCCCCAGGCTCTCCACATTCGTCTTCACCTCGTTTCTTTGAGACATTTGAACAACCTGTAACATTGGATGTCTACTCACCTGATCGGTTTGCTGGAGAGCTGTATTTCCTCGATACATCACTTGCATTTACAGCTGAGCAGTTATCTCGAGCCCCAGCTGAAGTTCTTGGTCGAAGTAGTCATGGTACGTTATACAAGGCCACACTGAATGGTGGACACATGTTAACAGTGAAGTGGTTGAGGGTAGGATTGGTGAAAAATAAGAAAGAATTTGCCAAGGAAGTCAAAAAAATTGGTTTGATGAGGCATCCTAATATAGCTCCTGTACGAGCTTATTACTGGGGACCCAGAGAACAGGAGAGACTTATTTTATCAGATTATATCAATGGGGATAGCCTGGCACTTCATCTGTATGGTAAGGACTTAGAACTTATATACTTGATTTTATAGCCTGAGCATGCTTGAACTTGATGTGCCCATGTTGCCATGTTAGTTTTAGTTTCAGCATTGCGCATTATAGGTTCCTTTATTATTTGCACAATATTATACGTTTATTATTTGTACGTCAAAAGTTCCTTTATTTTTTCTAGTCTGGTTCATAAGTTCATTGTAGATGATTTCTGTTCTGAATAGTAGTGAAATTATCATGTAGGAGAATTATTTACTCTAGTACGCATAAAAAATCCCTTGTTCTCCTTCTTTGTCATTTCGCATGTGAGTCATTTTGATTAAATTGTTGATATTATTACTTTTTAGAGATTGGTTAGGGTGGTCTAGTGTATTGATATTTTACTATCAAGGTTTTTCTCCACTTTGTTTGTACATATTCTTTCTTCCTTCTTGTTATCTCCCTATAACTTAGCTTTATTTGTCCTATGCAGAATCAACACCGCGAAGATATTCTCTTTTGTCATTCACTCAAAGGTTGAAAGTTGCTGTTGACGTTGCGCGCTGCCTTGTCTATCTTCATGATAGAGGCATGCCTCACGGAAACCTAAAGCCAACAAACGTAATCTTAGCAGGGCCTGATCTCAGTGCATGGGTGACTGATTATGGCTTACATCGCTTAATGATGCCTGCTGGAGTCGCTGAGCAGATTTTGAATCTTGGGGCACTGGGTTATTGTGCTCCTGAACTTTCCAATGCCTCCAAGCCAATGCCCTCATTGAAAGCCGATGTGTATGCATTTGGAGTGATTGTTATGGAAATTTTGACGAGAAGAAGTGCAGGTGACATCATATCAGGGCAATCAGGTGCTGTTGACCTCACAGATTGGGTTCGGCTCTGCGATCAAGAAGGACGGCGCGGTGATTGTATAGATCGCGACATTGCAGGGGGAAGTGAACCCTCGCAAGCAATGGACGATATGCTCGTTATATCCCTTAGGTGTATTCTTCCTGTAAATGAGCGACCTAACATTCGACAAGTCTATGAAGATCTCTGTTCAATAGCTGGTTGAAAAATCTCTGTACATGGTTTCCCAGTAGCCTCTTACCAGACTTCCTTTTTTGGGTTAGTTTTATTCTTCCCCCAGCCCCTTTGGTAGTCTTCTCACTTCTGCAATCGGTTTCGGAAGGCTTGAATGTGGGGTGATTGATCTCATTCTTTATTTCAAATTTTTTCTTGTGTAAAGTTACGATTGATCCCATTGTTTGATTGACACATTTTTGAGTTTGATGAAGATGGTGCACTGAAAGCTGGCTGCAATTTTTTTGGGTGCCTTCTTTCACCATCCCTTGCTTAATTTAATGGTTACCAATGTCTTTATTCACATTTCTTGTTTAATTAGGGTTTGTATTGCTTACTTTTACTAGTATTAATTTATCCCCACAAATTTTCTATTAATTGTGGCTGGAATTTGAGTGTATAGACTATGGAACTGTTATTGCTGCATCCATCATGATATTCAATTATTTGTTTTACCGAATACGGTCTATACGTAGTACTCGTATAACCTATGCTACTGAATAAAAAAATTTGTTTTGATGAACTGAACTTATTTTGGTGAAAATTCTTGGTGTTGTGGACTGATTTTGATGATTCAATCTCAAGCCATGCAAAGTTTTAAAACGGAGTTGTCACAATATTTATTTAAGCATGTAACAACTTGTTATTCAAAAAAAAAGTATGTAACAACGTGACCATTATTTGGCTTCACATGAATTATTGGATTCTTTTTCTCAATGGGATTGGTATCAAATATTCTTTCACTTTGTCTTTGAGTTTGGATTAACAAATGTTACAACCGAAATATATTCTCGAACGAGGCGACGAATGAGTTTACCCAATCTTATTTTCTTTTCACATAGGAAGAAGCATCTTTTCAGGATGTTTTTTGTTAGCTTTCAAACACTTAAGTGTAGTTTTTTTCTATGAAATTAACAAATGTTCATAATAGAGTCTCCGCCAAAATTAATAATTTACAGTAGTAGATTTTAATAGTTGTCTCTATGTACAAGTTTTATATCACGTGTATGTTACAACCCTTACAGGTTACAACAGGTCCAACATGAGGTTCATTTTTCTCTAAAGGATCCAAACCTAACCTGGATCCATCGAATCCAAATTATGAGGGCTCATATCCTTGGAAACGAATTTGGATCCATTAATTATGTCATCTCTAAGCATGAGTCTTCACATTCTCAACGCTATGTTCAACCACAAAGGAGATGTGGATGAGGTACAAAATTGGACGTGAAAGTTTCATCTCATCAAGCTCCTTGTGTAACCTATTTTTGTTCTTTATTATGTTATATGCTCAATTCAACTAAAAAGTTTAAGCTAAGTTAAAGAACTGATTCAATCAAAAGATTAATTGTACGGCTATACTTGTTTGTTAAACATTATTTTATTTAATACGGAGTACTTTGTATTTAAAACAAACGTTACAAGAAATAAAAATATAAAGTGCAATAACTCCTAGAATTTGGCTAGGAAGGAAAAGTGTAATTATGATCTTGCTAACAAGCGTCATAGGGCGTTAACTAAGAGAAGAATATATTACTTAAAACAATATTAAGTTCGTAATGCATGACAAAATTACGTGTCAATCGGTGTAACTAATATCAATTTTACTATGATGTTTCCTCATTTAGTTTACTTATCTAACTCCCGGGGCGCTCGTTAGCTTTGGTCAATTATTAATTAAGTGAATGTATTATTGTTGTTAAATCCCGAAGGAGAGTGGTCGTAGTAGCAGATGTAGAAGCATTCACAAATATGTACATCGTCAGTTTTGCATTTTCCCCAAGCATGCGAACTTTCTTTGTGGTTTTTTCCACAGTAAATATCACAAGGCACCTTTGAACATTTGAAGGGTAACGCTGCCACCTTCTCATCCTTGCATATTTTCGTCCATTTGTAACACTCACCTGTTATATACAGATAAACATTCCAACATCAATTAATTAGTTGATTTTATTATAACTTATATTATATGATCAGAGGAGGACCTTCCACCGGGGCCATTTGGAGCCCGGCCCTTGGTAAAATAATATTTTTAAATAACCTTGTATTACTTATAAAATATTGGAACATAATGACTAGTTTAAAGTGAGAGGCAAAAAATTCAAATCCCAACCCCTTTAATATTTATGATCAAGATCTGTCAGTGTATATGATCAATATGCTTATGACTACAATGGTATATCTGTATATTTTTTTTAATATTATAATTATTTTGTAAGGTAATAAAAATATTATTAGGAAGCCCTCTTCATAAGGGGAATTCCTAACCTAATAGTATATCCGTTATCCGAATATACGTGTCAGATTATTGCAATAAAAAGCAAAGAAGTGAGATTTGCATATTTTTGTTTCGTATGTTGGGAGCATATTACTACCATAAACAAAGAAATTATTATTTTACTCAGAATTTGTATTTATTTACCTGTTTGGAAGAAAATCAGAAATGCCACAAGAATTAAAATTGCAATGAATGGCTTCATCTTTATGTACAGATAACCTGTATAGTATATGCTTTGTAATTTATAATCAATTAACAATAATAATATTTTAAGAAATGAATTAGAAAGGAAAAACAGTAAACTTTAACATGGAATATGAAGCTAAACTCTTTGAGGATTTTGTAAAAGGTATTTTGGAGATATGTTTGTGAGAAAATTGGTAGACCAAAGTCTTATTAGTGTAATGGAGTCATGTATGTTTTTATAGGAAAACATTAACACTTAAGGGTTGTTTGGTTGCGATTTTTGAAAAAAAAGGTTTGGGAAATGCTGACTAATATAAGAATTTAAAACTTTTATTTGATAATAAATGAGGATTAACTGTTACATAGCTTTGTTTGGTATGAGATGAAACTATATCTTGAATACTTAATACATGGACTAAACTACCAATATTACCCCTTATTTTCATTAAGACAAAAAAGTATTTTTCCTCCTACTTTTGGTGGTTATTACTTACAACATAAATACACTTATTAATTATCATGATGTTACAATTTCAAGCTACAATAACGTTCTTAATTCTTATTAATTATTCTCATGGGCCACAATTTTGTTAGGACATTAATTCTAGAGAGGCGGTATAAATTTCGATTAAGCTCCACTTGAACTCGAGATCATTATTTTTCTTATCAACCTAGCTCAAATAAAGTAATTAACTCGGCTCATTGACAATTGACATCCTTAGTGGAGTATAGCATTGTAGCAACATGTTAATTGTGCTTGACCTATAACATGTCACCACGTAAGCCACCTACACCATAATGTCTCTTAAATAAGTTTGAGGATGTAAATTCTTTTACCTCCTACTACGTCAAAGTTCTACAGAATATTACTTGTTACCTTGATCAATCAAGTCAAACAACTCCGTAGTCAAGATTTCAACCAATTCAACTTAAGGTCTCCTTAGTTCAGCATAATTCACTTCAGTTCAATTCAACTCCAATCACTTCAGTTTAGTTCAATTTTTAGTTTCCTTCTCTAATAAACAATTTTTTTTTGGGAAATTCTTTTTGGTGAACTCCAACTTTTTCATTTTCTAAGTGGTAAATGTTCTTAAATTTTATTATCAATGGTAAACTTAAATTATTGATTACCATTGATAAGTGTTATTTTAATAAAAATTCTTAACTATAGTTAGTTTTTTATTTTTTTAATAATTAAATTATTTTCAAAATATTTTTCAGAAAAAAAAAACCTAAACCCCTCCCCCACCCAACCTAGCCACTGGTAACCCTTCCTTGCCGGTGTCCATGCCTCTGCCGGAGATGCCCGACCTCCCCCATCGTCGTCGACGCCCAGCCACCCCCGCCCTACCTTCTCTCTTTCCCCCATCCCGATATCTCCCAAACCCAGATCCCGGCGCCCCAACCACCGACCCCCTACCCGATTTCAGCCACCATCTTCATTCCCTTCCCCGATTCCGACCACCAACTCCTTTCCCCCTACCCGATTTTTGCTCTAAATGGAGGATTTATGCTCGAATTTGCTCAATTTTTCTAGGTTGGTGTGGGTTCGAATTTCTTAGGGTTTTTTTTTTGTGTTTTGCTCGAAATTGGGGGATTGTAGCTCTGAATTTTTTCCGATTATGGGTGTTGATTTGATTGCTATTTTGTTGTTGAGTTTGATGGGACTTTAGGGTCGAATTTGCTCGGATAATCGGCGATTTGGTTGTTGAATTTGTGGGGGTTTGTTGGTTGAAATTATGAGGGTTTTGGGTCGAATTTCTGGGTGATTTTTGGTCGAATTTCTGCTGGCGGTGGTGGGGGAAATGGGAAAGAGAGAACGTGCGGGGCGAGCGGCGGTGGGGGAAAGGGGAAAGAGAGGAGGTGCGAGAGGTGAGGGAGGTCGGGCATCGCTGGTCGGAGGTGGGGAGGCCAGGCGTTCCGGCTGGGGGTTGGCCGCCGGTAGTGGTGCTGGTGGCTAGGTGAAGGGTTTGTTTGTTTTTTTTTTATTTATTTATTTATTTTTATAAAAAATATTTTTAAAGTATGTAAAAAAAAACCTAACTAACTATGGTTAAATATGTAGTTAAATTTAATCATTAATGTTATATTTGATTAAGTATAAAAATTTAGGTTTACCATTGATAATAAAAATTAAAATTGTTTACCACTTAAAAAAATTAAAAAGTTGGAATTCACCAAAGAGAATTTCCCCTTTTTTTTTTTGAGGGAATTCTCTAATAAACAATTCATTTCACCTCAATTTAGTTAAGTTCAATCAAGTCTAGTTGTTTTTAGTAAATCGGAACACCCTTATTACCTTTAAAAAAAAAAACCAAAAAGTTTTATCAAAATTTTACTGCTAGTGCCATTTTATTCTATCTATCCAATGTTCCATAATACAACTCCACACTATCCCATATATCTCCTCTTTCCCTCCATTAAACCCCTAAATTTCTCAAACCCCTTAATTGAAAATGGCAACAAATGCAGCAATTGGGATTCTTCAAAACCCTATCAATACAAATTATTTTACCCATTTATCCATTTCTTCTTCACCCTTCTCTCCAATTTCATCACACCCATTTGTAGCATTTCAGAAATCTTACATCAAATACAAACCCAACCTCAAAATTACCTGTAATTCATCCAGACCCCACAAAAGATCTGTTTCTAAAGGTGCAAATTCCGAGGCATATGAACTTGTTCGTGGGATTTTGAGGAATTTTAGTGATAAAGAACCCATAGTATCAACATTGAACAAATATGTCAAGTTTTTGAGGACGGAGCATTGTTTTATGCTGTTTGAAGAACTGGGTAAAAGTGATAAGTGGCTTCAATGTCTCGAGGTTAGGATTTCTGGGTTTTTGTTTATTTAATTTATTTGAATTTTCTCTGATTTTATTGTAGGTATTGTTATAGAAATATAAGAATTTGGGAAATTTGGTTTTTGTTGATTGCATTGAAGATAAAGAAAACTTTGTTTCTAATGTGTTATTTCATTAATATCTGTCTCACTTTAATTTGCCACATTGCTCGAAATCCAATGAGAACAATCACCTTATTAGTCATCATAAGACGGGATAAACTTCTTAAAATTGATGTAGGCGTAATTTGGGAAAAGCTGTATTATGATGAACATGAAAAGAGTTCTTATGTTGTGGCATTGCGGAAAAGATATGTGGCCTAATAAAGTGGAATGGTCGGATTGGTATTTGTTTTATGGATACTGTTGTTATAGACTTACAGTTGCTAATGATACTATTGTACAACGTCTACAACAGTTTGATGATTAGTTTTGATGGATAAATTGTTTTGAAAGTATTGAATATGAAAAGTAGTAATTTAAGCTCCTAATTTGCTCGAAGTATTTACTGTTGTCTTCTGTGTCCAATTTTGTGATCATGGCTGCTATGTCTTTGAGGTGTGAAAGAAAAATTTAGCGAGAGGCTGTTATATACACCCGGGTGTACTATACACCCATGAGTATTTGTTCTCATTTGATGATTGTTTTTCATTTTATCATCAAATGAAGAGCAAAAACTAACTTTAGGTTAGTTGGGTGTACGGTATGTCGGTATACCGGGGTGTATATAACAAATTTTAAGATTTAGCTGCCAGGGTTTAGGAACATTACATAGGTCCAAAAGGCTATATTTTCCTTTTTGAAGAATTTTTTTGGTTCTAAGATTGTTGAATTCATACTAAGCTTTGGATTGTCAATGCACATTCATTAAGCTTGTTAATAATAGTGTTTTGGATTGATATTCAGGTCTTTAGATGGATGCAGAAACAAAGATGGTATGTTGCAGACAACGGTGTATATTCGAAACTGATTTCAGTTATGGGAAGGAAAGGTCAAACTAGGATGGCAATGTGGCTTTTCTCAGAGATGCGTAATAGTGGGTGTCGGCCTGACACATCTGTTTACAATGCGCTCATAACAGCACATCTGCATTCTCGTGACAAGTCTAAGGCCTTGGAAAAAGCTCTTGGATATTTCAATAAGATGAAGGGGATGGAGCGCTGTCAGCCAAGTATTGTGACGTACAATATTCTTTTAAGAGCATTTGCACAAGCACGGAATGTTAATCAAGTTAATACACTGTTTAAGGATCTTGAAGAGAGCTTAGTTTCACCTGATGTCTTTACATTCAATGGTGTGATGGATGCATTTGGGAAAAATGGGATGATCAGAGAAATGGAAGCTGTATTGTCTCGAATGAAAATCAATCACTGTAAGCCTGATATAATCACATTTAATCTGCTGATTGATGCCTATGGAAAGAGACAAGAATTTGAGAAGATGGAGCAAGTTTTCAAGAGCTTGTTACGTTCTAAGGAGAAGCCAACTCTTCCCACATTTAATTCAATGATTGTCAATTATGGAAAGGCACGACTTCGGGAGAAAGCAGAGAATGTTTTTCTGAATATAACCAATATGGGATACACCCCTAATTATATTACATATGAGAGTGTCATCATGATGTATGGATTATGTGACTCTGTTTCAAAAGCAAGGGAAACATTTGATGGGATTAGTGCATCTAAAAAGGAGTTGAGGGTGTCAACATTAAATGCTATGTTGGATGTTTACTGCTTAAATAACTTACCAATGGAAGCAGACATGCTTTTGGATAGTGCACGAGATTATGGCGTCCACCCAAATTCTTCAACTTATAAGCTTCTTTACAAAGCCTACACGAAGGCAAACATGAAAGATCTTTTACAGAAGTTATTGAAGTGTATGGACCAAGATGGTATTGTCCCTAATAAGAGGTTTTTCTTGGAAGCTTTAGGAGCATTTGGGTCATCAACAACTACTAAAAAATCTGCTTCTAGAAATGCAGATAAGAGTAGAAATACAGATAGTAGAAACACAGATAAGAGTACAAATACAGATACGACACATACGAGTACAAATACAGATACAAGTTTCCAACAGGCAGCTGGAAAAACATAATTGTCAAATTGTGTATCATTCTATGAGACTTCAGTCATCTGCTCTATAGGCTCCAATGAATTCTGCCTATTCATTTAATGTTGAAAAGACCACTTGAATTTTAAAGGTCTAAAGTGAGTCTTGGTACAGAACAGCTATCAGCCTATCATGCCAACAACAATATTTTCCCTTCGATTTAGGGGTATGTATATTTCCTTGATCTATTATCTTCTATCGCTTCAAGCTAGCATTTTTGTTTTTGGAAAGCTGGCTACGTGTCTATGTGTATCAGTGTCGGTGTATTATTTACAGTTTTTTTAGTAAAATTGTTTCTCTGTTTCAATAGAAAATACTGGTTCATCAAAGTGTCTTTTGTGAGATTATGCCCTGCCACTTGTGTAGTAATACGGGTAGTACTGAATTGCCAAATTAATTTACAATGAACATCAGATTATAGTGTTTCACAAGTTCTCACAGGTTATCAAAATTTACTGTTAGTGATGTTCAGAATAAAAAAAATCATCTTCTATATCTCAACTAGAAACAACAGATAGTCAGATACTATCATTATGTAATATTGATGGAATATAAGCATCCCTGGCCTATAATCTTACATACTCAAATATTAACATCTTTGTCTTCTGTAGTTAATGTATTAGTTCATTCCTTCATATATTCAATTTGTCTCCTTCAAGATCCAGCTTTATGAACAAAAAGGTCTGCCTAGGCCTTGTGCAGTTTTGAGTCATACATACCTCTCTTAAAGATGAAATACTTTGAGCTTGATGTTTTGCAACCAAAGCTTCTCATTTTGATTACGTCTCATTGGATCTCTCCAAAGTCTGGACTCTCCCCATAATTCTATATAAAAAAAGTCTGGCTGAAAACTACGGATTACCCATATATGTAAATTTTCGAACCCATGCCTTGTTATTTATAATACTTGTTGGCTTGTTGCTAAATTTCAAAACTGTGATGTGTCCCTAAATAAACTACATATTGGGATTCTTTTCATAAAGGTTTACAATATTGAGTAAACAAAACAAGGAAGTGTAGATTGGTAAACATTAGATTCCTGTGTCAAATTGTCCGATTTTCCATGTCTGTTAGGAGTTGAGACTAGGGATATCACTGATATCCAGAAATAGGGAGCATTTTTAAAGAAATGCAAGCATTTTCTTTTACTAGGAGCTATCTGCAGAATTTATGAGACTATGATCTTAGGAAACCACTTGTTAACAAATTACAATCTAATTAAGGAAAAAAAAGACTTATGATTTTGCTGCTGCAAATTTTAGCTGGCTTGTATCAGTAACTGCCTACTCTAGTCACAAATCTGAATGTAACTTTCTTGTTATCTGTTTTGTTCATCTTGAGTCTTGGTATTGTGAGTATAGTATCTAGCACTGTAGAATTGCTATCACTACATTGTGTACAAGTTTTGCTTTTGTTCTAAGAATGTTGGACTGTCTTTGCACTTGCTTCATCCTTTTTGACCTCTTTCCTATTCTTCATCTTATTTACTTTTCATTTTTAACCTTGGTTCTAGGTCATTTGTCTCTCTCATCTATTTGGAAAAGAATCTTGACTAGAATGGCTTGTGTTTCAGTTTTCATTTGAGAGGGGTGTTAAACCTATGATGTAAGGGTCCAAGCTTTGTTTAGACATCAATACGAAGTTGAATTATGTTCATAGTTTGCTTGTATCCAGAGTGCAAGATTTACATGTATGGTTGAAGGAATGAAAAGCAGATGTTTTTAGCTGGTCAATGCTACCTGGTTTCCGTATGTTGCAGGCTGAATACTACAGATAGCACCCAGGACATTGAAGTTTAGATTTTGTTTTCTCAGGTTAAAAGAACGAAGCCTAAGCTGCCATGTTATGTCATAGGCTGGTTGCCAAAACTTAGCATGATGATGATACATTGACATACCAGAAGCTTTGAGCTGTGATTGGTGAGGGTTCATTTTTCCTTTTGTATCTTAGTTTCATACCAATTAGACAAGTGGATAAGTGATGCGAATTGTTTTTATATCTACAACCAATTTTTCATGTTGATCATAGACTTTTTCATTCTCTTGACCTTGTATAGAAACCTTTTCCGTTATGTTGCTTTATTTATCTGCCTTATCATTTAATGTTTCGTCAATTAACCTATATGTAAAAATACGTCTGGTAGGTCTCATTTGGTGTTTCCATGGATGTTCTACTATGGAGTTTTGAAAGTTATGTCCCAGGGAGAATGAACAGCATTTCATGTTTATGGAGTGGCTGAGCCGCTGAGCTTTGGATTTTGGGCTTTGCCCAAGGCAGAAGTTTGTCTTGGAGGATTAAGGATCTTCCTGATTAGCATCTGATTAAGGAATAGTTATAACTTCATCATTCTTGTATAATTCAATATTTTAATCATTACGAGATAGAAATAGACAACTTTGTAAACAGGTTCTTTATATTTTGATCTGGGTTATTGTCTATTGAATGTTATTGTAATGTGCTTGTCTCATTTTTCCTTGGCCAATGTTATACCATTTATTGCAGTGTTGCCTCAGTTCACAGGAGGATTGGGAGCTTCATGTTGGAACAGTCATAATGATGCTTAGTCTAAGTTCAAAGGGTGAAGGGTGCCAGGTTAGAGCTTTTTCTTACTCCTACCAATGACACTATTAATTTATTTATTTATTTTAAGAAAGAAAAAGAAAAGAAAAGGGCAGATTTTAGATAATCAAAATAAACCATTCACATAAGTCAGTGTCTTCCCGCGCTACCTAGCAGGCTAGCTAAACCTATACCCCTAGATGGGTTGATACTAGTTATACAACCAATCATAATACACATGAACTCATGGTCAAGAGCTCAAATCACTCAAAATATGTAGCTTATTATAGTAATTTTATTGTAGGAAAAGTTTCATGCCATTCTAAGCACTTTTTTTCTGTGTAAAGCTGAATTCTGCTGTCTCTCATCTGTCTTTAGAGGTGGTTTTTAGTTATAACGGGAATTTAAGAAAAGAATATACATATAGGTCTAAATAAACTATCGACACTTCATATTAGTATCAGTCTTTCCTTGCAAAATCAAATATGAACGCAACATTAAATATGAGTATGAATAAATATGATTATACAAACTCATTACCATCAATCCATCATCGTTATTAGTTGGAAATTGTCTACCAAATGAACCATGTAGAGCCAAAAACATGTCATATGGATTGTAACGCTATCTTCCAAGACCAAATGTTAGTCAACTACTGGTACAGTTGTACAAGTAAACTATTAAGTATAATCAAGATTCTTATAGTCAAATAGGAATATAATATTAATTAGAAGCTCCAATTTGAAGAGTTTTTCACACATGCAATCTGTTGGGTCAAATGCTGTTTTTTATAATTTAAGGAGAAAGATAATTGTCGGAAAGCTAACAACTCCCTCCATTAATCCATTATAAAACGCTCCCACAAATTACTCATAAAGAGAGCATTAAAGAAAACACTAATAAAGGTCTTAGAGGAGGAATATTATAAACCAAAGGCAAGTTCAATTCTTTTTGGAAAAGAATGAGGATCAGTTTAAAGGTGATGAAGAACATAAGTGTAAATACAATAGGGCATATTAAGCAGCGCAACTCTCTTGCAGTTTATGCAACGAATTCATTACGGGGAACCTTTGATAGCTACCGCGCATCAATCAACAATGTCAACAACTCCGATGACCCTCTTAGCGCCTCCCACCCAGAATTGACCATTTTTCATCATCATGTAAGTCTGTCCTTACCTGTTCTCTTTCTTTCTTTTTTTCTCCTACTGTGGCTATTGTTATTTTTAACTGTGTTTAACGAACTTCTAAGTACGTGTGATGATTGCTGAAACGACCTTTATTTTGAAGTAGAGTGTGATGATATAATTGTTTAATTGAACAGGTTGAGTTCTATGGGGAGAAAACGATTAAGAGTACGCGGAAACTCACAGTGAGGAAACCCCCAAAGCCAGTAACCAACAAAGGGAAACCTGGCCAACATCATTAGTCATTGGTGTGCTCCTTGATACTTGTTGAATTTCGTCTTGAGATTGTCCCAACTTTGAGGTGTGTTTTCCTTTCCCAAGAAAAAAAACCTGTTGATTCGAGAAGGATTTGTAATATTAGAGAAACCCTTTTTAAGACTGCATCAACTTTGTATATCTAAGTTTTGAATTGTTATTGCTTGTTTCATATTAATGCATATGAAGATAACAATGCTTAACTTTGGATCCATCAGATCAGAGTTCATACTCTTAACAGTTACCACTAGTCCACAAGGGAAATATAAGAATGGTGGAGATAATACCAAGCTAAGATAAATTATGTTATTAAATTTAGTATTGTTTATTTGCATATATATTAATTGATTAACTGTTACTACCACCACTGAATGTTGGCCATTTCTCCTAACAAATCCTTCCGGAATCAACTTCATATAGTACACAAACTTTTACAAAAATCGGGTGTATAATAATTATTGTACATCCATTATAAAGATAGCTTAAAGTGATCAAAAGTTACCTCTAAAGTGAATAAAAGTTACCCCAATATGCATAAAAGTACCCCAATATGCATAAAAATTATCTATACTTTATTAGTAAAGAACCACATTTTAAATGACCAAAAATCAATTATTAGTGATTGAATGTAATTAAATTACTTTTATAAAACTTTTCTTGTTGTTTATTTACATAAAAATTGTATTATATTTAAAGTTACCCCTAAAAAGGCAAAAAATTACTCAAAAATAAGCTAAATGTTACCCTTATACTGCCCGATGTACACCAATATTAGTGTAAACCGGATGTATACAAAAATTTCCCCATATAGTATTGTACAAAATATTTATACAATTACAATAGGATCGAATTTAATAGGAGTAGACCTATGATAGAAACATATATTTTGCTTCAAACCATTAATTCATACTTTCTTTATTTCTAATTAGTTGCAATAGCTCTATTTTAAAGGCTACACTTCACAAAATTTGGCAATCCAAAAATATATAAAATGATGTGATATCTTGTTAAATTTAACTCAATTATATTCTAAAATATCAACTAGTCACAATTAACTATTTAGTAAAATGTAATTGATGATGTTAGTGATGATCAAAGTAGTAGATGAAATTAAAAAAAACAATGTCACTAATTTTGAAACAGATACAATATATTGTTATATATACCAATAATCCACAACTTTAATTATACGTGTGGAATTATTCCACAGCATTATCATCATCATTATCATCATATGATCAATTAGTCACACCAAATACAATACAATACCAAGTACTGGTTTTTTTTTACATAAAAAAAAATATAAAAAGACAACAACTACATAAAGACATTTTTGTCAAGCTGTGCATAGATAGTGAACTAAACTGGAGTATTATTTTTTTATCAAGATCAAATAATACCGCGCACTACTTCTTTGTGTATTTTCTAGTTACTTTCTTCATAATATGCATTTTAAAAAAGTTTCTATTTTAAAAAAAGAATACAATAATAATATATCGCATGTGAAGCATGAAATAAATTAATAAACAACTGATTATTATGATTCAATAAAGATTAAATCAACCTCCATAGAAAATTATGATAAATTGATGATGCATCAATCTGAATTGATTAGAATTTTGCTCTTCTTTATAGTTGGAATCTGCAACTACCAATAATACTTTGTGAGAAGTAATAACTCTACAAAGCTCTTCGACCAATTGCGTTTCACCTTTTTTAACTCGTAAACTATTGTATAGCGGTCATTTTTCATCAGGGTCTATATCTAATGAGAAGTGTACCTAGTGATAGTCATTTTTCTAATGACCACTTTAAAATCATACTTTCGGAAGAGTTTTTTTTTTTTTATATATATTTTTTATTTTTAATTAGGATCTATATCTAAGATAATTAAAGTTGTAATCTTGTAAAATTTGAATTATTCTCTAAGGAAGATTATTTATTTGCTTAGGACATAATACCACGTACCTTTGGATCATGCCCTTCTAGTCCAGGCTAATGTGTGTTGGTTCTATCGTTTGAAGGCTTATTAAGTGCCAAAAAACCTCTTGCTCCTAATAGGCCCGATAAACCTTGGGATATGCTAATAAGAATTGGGATATATTGAAAGCTTGATCTAAAGTCTTCCAAAGCTTTTTTTTGGCCCAACGCACTCACAAGCCTACTAGGGCCACAAACGTTCAAATTCCTTGAATAGTCCAATATGTAATTGGCTCAAATTTATTATTGTACTTGAAGGGTTTCCTTGAACAAATGAACACACTCCTAAGGCCATCTTACATGCTTTTTCCCAATAGGCCCGGATATTGGGTGGGTTAGGTCAGGGTCAGTTGCGGGTCGGTCAAAGAGGACCATATTTTGTAGGGTTAATATCGGGTTGGGTCAATACGAGTTGCGAGTCAAAGAGGATCATATTTTATAGGATCAATATCGGGCCGGACCAGTACGGGTTGCAAGTCAATAGCGGATCGATAATGGAGGCCTACTAAATATCAATTAAATAAATATTAGACATACCCATTAATTTTTTGCAAAAGTAATTTTTACTTTTGGCCAATAGAATAAATTAAGTTTGATGATCGGACCGGTTACTTTTTTCCATCCCCCAACAAATTAAAGTTCAGTGCCAAAATTTTGTCTCAAGCCCTTTCATCACATGCTCACAATTGCTAGATTTTTTTCTAGGGAAAACAATTCTTGTTAAGGAGAATATTATTCAACTTTTTCTTACTTTTATCAATTATCATAACTTTGCATATCTTTTGCAACCCAAAAAAAAAAAAAAATAATAATAATAATAATAAAATCAATAATCATAATTCATAGTAACTTTTTTTCTTTGTTACATATCAAGTATCTTACAGTTTGCTGGAGCTGTGATAATTAATAAAGTATTTAAACTATCATCATTTACTCTTTAAATTCTTATAAATTCATACAAAACAAAGTTTAAAACTCGATAATAATGCATAAACTATACATATTATTATTTGACTTATACTCATCATCACGTGTCACCATTCTCTTAGCTCACAACACGGTATATAAATCATATTATACAGACAATCAAATTCTTGTATAACTATACGCGTTAAGTGACACTATATTTGTTTCAATTCGTCCCATAGCATAAACAAACATAGATGTCATGTGATTATAATTTAAATATGGTGCAACCAGTCTGTAATACTGTCCTAATTAAATTGATGCTAATGCTAGTGGTAATAATGGTCCCCTAACTTATCACTTGTTCCATCGACTTCAAGACATCGTGCAAAGCGAGGCACAACTGAAGATATCAACAGCGGATAGCCTAATTAGACTATCAACTTATTATGCAATTTTCTAAATTAAAATCATGCCCCTAAATCTAGATTTGTACTCTATTAATTGTTTTTATATTGCTTGAGTATGAATTGTACGGACTATAGATGTAAATAAAGAGATTTTGTTATTAACTCAATTAAGTTTATTTTGGTAAGTAAAATATCCACTCAATTTGAATATATGTTGTTTGCTAGTAGCATGGCAAAAATTACTCCGTATATACTTAGCAAATTTATTATTAATATATAATGCGTCCAATGAAGTCAAGTATATATACAACCTGTCGTTCAACATTATTATTAACTTATTATAATGTTTTAAAATGAAATTTCAAAATAATATTAATATCTTTAGAGATAAAGCGAAAGAAGACACAACGATACAAAAACAAAAATAACATTTTACGGAGTACTACGTTACAGCACTTACCAAAGATAATATCGGTGTGCGTGATTATATGGCCATTTAATTTTATTTTGGTCTTGTAGCTAGTTTGCCAACTAGCTCTATCTATCAAACAAATCGCTATACTATTGATGGAATACAAATTGGTTAAATATTATTTCCAACATAACTTAGGCCAATTGATAGGACATCAATCAATCAAGATCTATCCTAAATCTTACTGTTCAAAAGTCCTAGATATTTATTAGAAACATTATCAATACTCTGGTCGAATTGAACTAGTGTAGGGATTATCTATTCATTTATTTTGTACGCATATTATTGAAAAGTATTAAAATTGTCGAGTTCACTAAATCAATATATCATTATACTTCGTATTAGCTACTTTTACGTATGTCTTACAAATCAAAATCTTCAAAAACAAAAAAAAATTACTCAAACCATTTAATAATAAGTAGTCATATAGGATTTGTCAAAAAAAAAAAAAAAAAAAAAGTAGTCATATAGGATAAGGTCAATTTTAATTTAATTATACACTTTTTACGTAACAGTAATATGCATGCATGTGCTGGTGGCCTAACCCGGTAATAATCTAATGAATGCCTTGATAATTACGTACTCGATCTACATCGTATATATAAGAGTATATGGTTGTAATAATAAGATATTATACTATATTATTTGGCGCATTTTAATATTAGTGATTAGATCTAAAGAACATAGAGTTATATAAATCATAGAATTTTGCTACTATTTTCAGGAGGTTCTTCACTGTTGTGTTCTATCTCCCTTTCTCCTGATTACACAACACTAATATTGTAAGTCTCTCTCTTTCTCTCTCTCTCTTTATCGAGTCAGTAATATACGCAAAGTTTTTTTTTTTTTTTTTTTTTTTAAATGCAACATATCTTCTTAGTATAATAAATAGATACCATGCCCTATTTATAATTAAGCCATTTTTCATTATTGAACATGTTCTTTTATCGTACAGTAGAGATAAACAAGCATTTGATTCATCAATGAATCTCTTTTAATTTCTTTATAGTACGCCTATAATAACCTAGTATCAATCATTAATGAGCAAGCCTCTTCTTTGTGTAGTACAAATGGACAAAATTAGGTTCACCTATGAACCTTCTTTCTCCATAGTATGGATAAATAAATGGACTTTTTTCACTAATGATACTCCTTTCTTCAATCCATAGTACGTATAGACATGTATCATTGCAGGTATCAATGATCAATTCATTAATGAACCTCGCTCTTTTTTTGTATATCTATAGACTATAGTATAGATATAAACATAAAACATGTGTACTAGGTTCATTATTGAACTTCTCCATCAAAGAAATTAAAAAATTAGAGCATTAGGTTTACCAGTGAATTAACCCTTTTTTTTTTTTGTTAAAATCTTTTCTTAATTTTATGGTTAAAGGAGATGAAATAGATTCATTGATGAATTTTTTTTTTAACAGCTAGAGAAAATCAAAGTTTGTCAATGGAAAGACAAAATCAAGGTACTTTGATAGCCTTGAAGAAAAGGAAGATAACCTTTTTTTTTTCATTTTTTTTTCTAATTTTTTTGAAAGGAAGGAAGATAAGTTAATAAAATGATTATTAGAAAACTATTATGATTGGTGCGTGGTAGGAATAGATGGGTCAGGATTAAACTAAATAAATGGTTAGAATGAGACATCTCACCATACAATATATACGAATCATCAATACTATATACTAAAAGGCACGCTAGCGATGACATGTGTCATCTTCTGGTGTGTCCTTAGTTATTTATTTTAAAAAATATTTTAATTAAAGAAACAAATCATTTACAAAAATATTATTTTTTTTTGTACATAATCCATATTGCCACATAATAATTATTATATTTAAAATAAAAGATTTATTCATAAATTTTTCTAAAAAAAAATCAATACTATATACTAAAAGACACACTAGCGAAAAAACGTGTCATCTCCTAGTGTGTCCTTAGTTTTTTTTTTTTCATTTTTTTTAAAAAATATTTTAATTAAAGAAACAAATCATTTACAAAAATCATTTTTTTTTGTACATATTTTATTGCCACATAATAATTATTATATTTAAAATAAAAGATTTATTCATAAATTTTTCTAAAAAAAAATTGGGCAATATATACCAAAAAAATATTACTTAGATTTTTTGCCTACTTTGTTTTAGTTGTGTATTGGAAGCTACAATTAAAATTGCAAATATCAAATTAACATATCACAAACTTTTATTATTTCTTGACTAATTTATGATTATAATATTTCTCAATCAATAATATATAACTATTTATAAAGATCACCGTGCATGGCACGGAATCTAATCTAATATGCTTTTAAAGTTTAAGTCTATACTTTCTTCAATTAAATTTATAAAGCGAGTTTTCAATGTATATTACTGCGTATATATTGTTGTGTGTTGTTGCGTAAACTTTTGTATTTCTCTACATGCCATCTAAAAACAAAAATTCAACGAAAAAACCAGAATCAATTTACTTTTTGGTCACTTGAAGTTAAAAATTTTAACTGTGTAATTAATTTGATATGTGAAGCAGATAAACAAATATTAACAATATGGACGCAAATGGCATCTCATCTTCTTGCAACAATGACGACAACATCTCATCTTCTTGCAACAACAACGACGACAACATCTCATCTTCTTGCAACAATGATGACAACATCTCATCTTCTTGCAACAATGATGACAACATCTCATCTTCTTGCAACGACGACGATGACACCATCTCATCTTATTGCAACGACGATCCATATCCTATATCTCAAGATGAACAAACCCGAGAGCTTACAGTTAGATTTGTGAAAGGGAGCGTCTTATTCAATTTTTTCAACCAAGAGATAAAAAATGGTGTTATGGTGAAAATCATCCAAGAGATAGAGAATCGTAACCTAAGTATCACCAACTACAATGCTATTCCACTCAATGGTGGTTCAACTTTTAATGTAACTATGGTGGCTCAGGTATGTTAGTTTATCTTCCTAAAAATTTAAATAAATGCGTATTATATTAACACATTTGGTCAACTAGAAATTATAGTGTACGGAGTACTAGAAAACTTTTATGGAGTAACCGACAACTGAGCCCTAAACTTGTTCCGAGCTTGCAAAATCTCTGTTTTCCTTACATTGTTTTTGGAACTTGCAACGATCAAATTTTCATTTTTGTCCATTCATGGAGTACTGTAGTAATACAGTACCGAGTAATTATAACTCACTCTGTTTCAAAATAAATGTCCAAAATATGACAACGTAGGGTTTTGACCAATTAATGCCTATGATAGAGTATAAAACATATTCCTGGGCCTCAACCATCAGCTTAAGCTTTTGGTTGAATTGGTCCTCTAACATGGTATCGGAGCCAGCGTGACACAAAAGTCACGGGTTCGAATCTCAGTGGAATTAATTCGCACCAAGTATGGGTTGTGTGTGTGTGTGTGTTTTACTTCTACTATTGCCAATTGGTTTTAGTGTGGAAGCTCCAAAGCTTAGTTTGCGGATCAAATTCTCCTCCTCTTTGTTCGGGTTGCCCAGGCCCATTTCATATTGTTTCGAAATTTAACAATTTTCGTTAGTGGTAATATCCTTTTGCCTATATATATTCAAATGCAAAAGCTAACAAACGTCCCAGGGGCGTTGGATAAGCTAGCTAAAAGTAGAAAGATTAAATTAAAATGAACATTAATTACATCGATCGACGTGTGATTTTGTCATGCTTTCCTAAATTAATACCATTTTAGGCAATATTTTAAATCTTTATTCAACGCCCCGGGGCTCATTAGCAAGATCTTTATCATTGACGACCCATATGCTTATTCTTTATTGAGCTATTGATAACATATCATATTTCATTCTATTTGCAGACGGAGCCAAATTTCAATGTAAGCCAAGATGGCCAACAAGATTTTGTGAACGATTTTCTTAACTCCATTTGATTAGATACGTTATATATATATGGAGTAATTTGTAACCATCTCTCATTGCAGAATTACATTTGTGAGTATGTTATGAAACTCGGTAAATTACTTAATTTCAGATGCTACCTTACTATTCATCATGTTGATAGTAAGCTAGCTAAGCATGTTAGTTGGACTCTTAAGGTTTAATATTGGTGTAGAATGTTGAGATCAATTAATCCCTTAAGCTATATTTATTGGGTGTAAGCCATTTGGAATTTCGGATTTTTTATCCTATTCATTAGTTGTGTAGAAATGTTTATCCAGTTTTATATATGCAGTGTTCACCAAATAATAATGACTTGCTTATTATATAAGTTTAATATCACTGTTTGAACCTTATATAATGATATATGCAACCCTAAAATCCTACTAATGTTTAAAAATGAGGTCTAATACTTAGTTAGCCTTTTGCTTCGGAGTGAAATTTAATCACATAACTGTTGTACACCTAGCTAGGCTTGGAATGAAGTTCATTCATTTTTTATTTTTAGGGCAAAACCGTTACCTAAAGACCCTATTCGACATAGTATGAGTTATTGTTTGCTTGTTTTGCGTTTCCTTTACAAAAATGAACTAAACGCATTTGGCTAGCATTGCCAATTAATTAGTTAATAGAAAACCTACCGCTCCTCAATCAATTACAATCATGATATAAAAGTTGGTTGGTGTTAGAGATATCGGAAAATATATGTGTGATATATTTTCCGTAGATATCATTTAAGAGAATAATATATTTAATTAGAATATTTATGTTAAGATATTATTTTGAGAATATATCTTTAGGGTTTATGGTTAGATGTATATCTTTTAGGAAGATTGTTTCCTATCTTATGAGCATAGGTTTTGTATAAATACTCTACCTATTGATGAATAATAATCAAGGGATATAATGACGTCATAGTTGGGTTTAATGGAGGTTTGGTAGTAATCACAACATTTTAAAATTTATTGCGGTAGTAATTCACAACTTTTTTAATTTGCGGTAGTAATTTGATCTTCACATATCAAAAATAAAAGGTCAAAAGTAACCTTGTGGTATTCACTTTTCCAATATATACCTCTCTCTTTTCAAACTTCCACGTTGAAACCTCAAGGTACATTAAGTGATTACGCTGTAACCTTGGCATTAACTTCAAGAAACTAATTTTTGGTTACAAGTTTTGGTCAAGAAGTTGAAGTCAAAAATTTGACCTTTTATTTTTGATATGTGAAGCAGATAAATACATCAACAAGGCTATGGATGAAAATAATAGCGGCATCTCATCTTCTTGCAACGATGATTCCTACTCTATATCCAGTGATGAGCAAATTGCAAAGATTAAAGTTAAATTTTCAAAAGAGAGTATTCAATTCAAATTTTACCACCAAAAAATACAAAATGGTGGGGGTGTAAACAATGGGTCCTTTGTCAGGACCATACCTTTCCTGTGGACCGAAGATTATACTCGGCCTAAGTGATGACTGGGACGAGGGTTTCCCGCACATCAAATACACATAAACTGGCCTCGGGGGATGTACTAAGGAAGGCCCCTACGATGTCGAAATCACTACAAAGAAAGTTACTCCCTCTGTTTTTAAATACTTGCTCCACTTTCTATTTGCGGCCGTTTTTAAATACTTGCTCCATTTTTCCTTATTTGGAAAGTATTTACAATAATTAATTAATTTCTTTCACCTAGTGGACTCAACATATATTCTCTTTCCTCCAATTCTCTCCACTACTTTTGTTTTCTACAATTTTTTATTCTTTTACCAACCCCACTATCTCCATATTATATTACTTTCTCCTAAAACTCGTGCATGGAGAAATAGAGCAAGTATTTAAAAACGGAGGGAGTATGTAAGAGAATTAATTGTTTGAGGCTTAATGTGAATTAATGTAGAGAGAGAGAGAAAATGAATGTAGAGAGAGAGAACTAAGGCTTTTATACCTTACTCATTTAGCTTGAATGGGCCTTTAAGCCAAGTGGGCTTGCCACATTGACTGGGCGTGCTTTGACTGATTTGACATGCTTGGGAGTTGGGAGAGTTCGTTGAACCTCCTTTGGGCTTGTAATTGAATCATTTGTGGACTGGCTCAATTGAAGTAACTTGGACCCAAACAGGTGTTTTTATCAAAATCATCAAAAAGATAGAGAATCGTAACCTAATTATCACCAACAAACATCAATACTCTCCCAATCAATGGTACTATTGATGTAGTCACGGTGGCTTAGATATATATTTATTTTCGTATGAATATAAAACAATATGTAAAATATAAGGAAAACTTGTGAGAAAGATCCTTTTAAGTAGGTCTTTTTGTTGTAAAGATCCTTTTAAAAATAATTAAAAAAAAAACTAAAACAAAAGGTCATTTTATCGCATTTTGGTTATGGCGAGGGTGCTTGACCGGATTCCGACCATTAACTTCTTTTTTCTGAACAAAAAAAGTCATGTGCACACTTAAAATCCCTTTTCCCCCTTTACCCCGTGGCATGGCTCGATTTGTCTTCAATTGCCTTCGATCTTCATGTGAGGGACTGGAATTTGAGTTTGATCGATGATTTATTTCACAAAATAGGCTTCACACTGATGTTAATGATGAAGAAATTAGAGGGGATAATGGATTTTAAATGGACACATACAAGGCACCTAACGTTTTTTTGGTTGGGAAAAAAAAAAGTCAATGCGGAATTTGGTTAAAGGACCCTCGTCACAACCTAAGTGTGATAAATAACGTTTTATGCCACATTTTTATAAAAGGACCTTTACAACAAATTTTTTGTAATGACATGATCAAGACATTGTCTGGATCCAAATATTAATTGTAATTTAAAAAGGAAACATTAGTTTGTATATACTTCATTTGTTGTATTGATAATAATACCAATCATTTTGACTCCTATTTGCAGAAGGAGGCAAATTTCAATATGATCCAACATGCCCAAAAAGATATCTTCGTTCTATCTGCCATTAGATATTTCTGATCATGGGGATTACACTGCTAGGTGACGTTTGTGAAAGTACGAAACTGCGAAATTCGGCATATAAATATCAATTGCTACCTTACTAGTTATCACGTTGATAGTAAGCTAGCTTGCTTAGAAGTTAGAACGTTGATAGTACTCGTAGAGTTGTAGTTATTTTCATATTGAACTGTTAATTAGTTGGTTATAAGCTACTCCGATCCATTTTTGGAATTTCGAATTCTAATGCATTTGATGTAGTGTTTGATACATACATGTTTTTGTAGATAGGCATGTTTAATTTGTCAAGCTCATATCGGCCTAAACTAACACAAAAACACAATGTTTATAAAATACGCAGGTTAAAAATAAAAGTGTATATCAAATACACATTTTGTTTTATAAGGCAGCTAATATTGACAAACATTAACTCTAATCTCATTAGACAACTTTAATTAAGAGATCAAAGTTGAACCTGATCATATTTGCTTTAGACATCATAATTTTAAAATGTTTACTCTAATTAACCCAAGACTGTATATTAAACATCGATTTTAATAAGCACAAATCAATGTGAATCAGAAATCAAATTGATCAATAAAAACAATTAAGATGAAAATATTCATTTGACTGTTCATAAAATTCAAGTAATCTAAAGAGTTGGTAGACTTGAAAAGTAAAAAAAACCTCCCATTTCACATACCAAAGTCGAGCAAGTAGCTACTAGTATATATATAGTCAACCTTTGACTTTTCCTAGTACGACAAGATTAGTCAAACTTTAACATTGAGAAACTTTCAACGCGTAGATTCACTGACCAAACTAAACTCCCCATTAAATCCATTATATAAACGTTCCAAATTAAACCATATTCATTAAATCTATCAGTTAGTTATATTCCAACTCTAAAAGGAGATATCATACATTAAAACATCTACTCGTACTATAAATAGGATTTGGGAAAAAGATAATAATGAGGAAATCCGAGGAAATGAAGAGTTTGAGCGTAAATGCAGATGGAAAATTCAAGCGGAATTATTCTCAACCTGAACTTTATACAAGTTTTTCTCCTAGAACTCCCAACAAGCTCATCATCAGCTCCTCCCCCGACTCTTATTCGTATTCGACTACTCACAATGTAAGTCTGCATTTTGTAGTTAGTGGGGCTCAAACTTGTGACCATAAAGTCACAAGGTGAGTTCTCCACCAACTTCACCAAATTTTGCTTGGTGTATGTATATATTAATATAGATCATATACAACGAGCGTATTTTAATGGTTTTATTGTTTGTGTGATTGCGTAGGTTGAGGCATATAAGAAGAAAACAACGCGGAAGCTCAATATAAAGAAACCACCAACGCCAAAAACTAACCCGGGAAAACCTGGTTCACATAATTAGACATTAATAACTACGATTTCATTTGTACATACATAATCTATGTTCCGAGAGTTCTTTGAAGGGTTTCGAATTGAACCCCGGATATATGATACAAATTTACCTGATTATGTATCATAATTAGGACTATGTTTATGTAAGAATAATTAATATAGACAAATAAAGTTGAGACATTGTATTGCAAGAAATACGAAAGATATATACAAGAAACTTTGTTGCCTATGAATTTAATTTGTATTATCTTCTTTAAGGCCGCTGACTTCTAATAATCTAACCAAGCAAATCATGTCTTCATGTACCAGCGGACTAGCAGAGTAATGTGGTTTCAATACAAAATACAACTATACAAGTATAAATTATTCTAATTCTAAATGTATCGCTGTCAAAAGTTGACCCGACCCGAATTACCAACTCAAACCCGATTATTAACCGACCCATCTGAACCCGAAAAAATGGTGACTCAAACCCGACCTGAAACCAACCCTAGACTCGAGTTGACCCGAGTATGTGAGACCCGTACCCGAACATGATTACATGAATTGACCTGGAGATGACCCGGTCCGAATGTAACCCGTAAATTATTGACCTCAACCGAACTCGACTTGAACCGAAATTGACCCAAACCCGTTTTAACCCGTCAAAACCCAAATTTAACCCGACTTGTTACTAACCTGACCTGAATTCAACCCAACCCGTTCCTAACCCACCCGAATTTAACCCAACCTGTTACAACCCGACTTGTTATTGACTAGACCCAAATTCAACCCGACTTATTATTGACCCGACCCGAGTTTTACCAGACCTATTACTAACTCGACCCAAAAATTCAACCCGATCTATTACTAACCCAACTCGAAATCAACACAACTTGTTATTGACTCAACCCGATTGTTTCCGACCCGATTTCAAATCACCTTAAATGCAATTTAGACCACCTTATTATTGTTGATCAAAGCATTTAGTCTAGAGAGACCAAATCGGTCCAGGCCAGCAAAAGAAAGGAGCATCATCCTCAAATTTAAAAGTTAAATATAGTATACTATAGATAATTATATAGTTCCCTAGTACATTGTCATATATATTCTAGTCAAAGGTAATAATTAGCTTGATAAAAATGATAATTATCTATTTATAGTTAGTTGACTCCGAAAATGACCTGACTTGGAAACAACACGACCTGATTGTAACCTGCAAATTATTGACTTGAACATAACCCGACTTGAATCCGAGAATGACCCGACTTGGAAATGACCCAACTTGATTATAACCCGCAAATTATTGACTTGAACCGAACCTGCCTTGAACCCGAGAATGACCCGACTTGATTATAACCCGCAAATTATTAACTTGATCCAAAAACAACTCAAACCCGAGAATGACTCGACCTGATTATAACTCGCAAATTATTGACTTGAACCGAACCTTACTCAAACCCGAGAAAAATCCTAGCCCGTTTTAACCCGTGAAAACCCGAATTAAACCCGACCTATTGTTCACCCGACCCGAATGTAACCCCACCTATTATTAACCCGATCTAACTCGACTCAAACCCGTTAAGAAGTATGACCCGACGTGACTCGATTCAAGCCTGACCCAACCCAAACCTGACCCGCATTGGTTATGGAATTAATCTGAATTGATCCGACCCGAGTTGACCTGACCCACTCTTACCAACCCAAACCCGACCCGATTACCCGAATTAACAACTCTACCCGAAACCTCCAAAATTTCTCAAAAAGCGTGGATATTGACCTTCAATTTTGGAATTTTTTGACTTTTTTTTTCACCCGAAAATTAAAATTGCCGATATGTTTACCATGATCTCTAATTCCCTCCGACAATCCAATTGGGTAGGTGGAACCAACTAATTTGCCTTTAAACGGTCAATTTACCAATTTACAACTTGCACCGATTTCACTAATTTAAGCCTACCACGAAAATTTATGACAACATACAATGTTTATATGGTTCCAAACGGCATTATATGATCCCGAGATTTATCCCCTAAAATCTCAAGGCTTTTCGTCAACGGGCCCCAAAACCTCCAAAATTTCTCAAAAAGCGTGGAAATTTTTTACATTTTTTTGCACGGAAATAAAAATTTCCGAAATGTTTACCATAGTCCCTAATAACCTTCGGGATCCAATTGAGTGGGTGGAACTATCCAATTTGCGTTTAAATGACCAATTTACCAGTTTACAACTTGCACCGATTTCATTAACTCGAGTCTACCACAAACATTTATGACAACAAATAATGATCATATATGGTTCTAAACGGCATTATATGACCCCAAGATGTATCCCCTATAATCTAAAGGCTTTTCGATAACGGGCCCCAAAACCTCCAAAATTTCTTAAAAAAACGTGGATATTAGCCTTCAATTTTGGAATTTTTTTACTTTTTTTCGCACGGAAATAAAAATTGCTGAAATGTTTACCATGGTCCTTAATATCCTCAGGGAGTCCAATTGGGTGGGTGGAAATATCCAATTTGCCTTTAAACGACCAATTTACCGGTTTACAACTTCATCGATTTTATTAACTCAAGCCTACCATGAATATTTATGACAACATATAATGATCATATAGGGTTCCAAACGACGTTATATATCCCGATATGTATACCCTAAAATATCAAGCTTTTTCGACACCAGGCCTCAAAACCTTCTGAATTTCTCAAAAACCGTGGATATTAGACTTTAATTTTGGAATTTTTTGACTTTTTTTTTCGCCTGTAAATAAAAATCGGCGAAATGTTTACCATGTTCCCTAATACCCTCCAGGATTCCAATTGCGTGTGTGAAACCATCCAACTTGCCATTAAATGACCAATTTACCGTTTTTTAACTTGCACCTATTTCATTAACTCAAGCCTACCACGAACATTTATGACCACAAATAATGATAATATATGGTTCCAAACGACATTATATGACCCCGAGATGTATTCTTTCATATCATAAGGCTTTTCAACACTAGGTATCAAAACCTCCAAAATTTCTTGAAAAACGTTGATATTAGGCTTCAATTTTGGAATTTTTTGACTTATTTTCGCCCGGATTTAAAAATTTCCAAAATGTTTACCATGTTCCCTAATACCCTCCGGGTGTCCAAATTGGTGGGTGTAATTATCCAATTTGCCAATAACAGCCAATTTACCAGTTTACAAATTGCACGGATTTCATTAACTCAAGCATACTACGAACATTTATGACAACAAATAATAATCATAAATGGTTTCAAACGGTTTTATATGACCCCGAGATATATCTTCTAAATTTTCAATACTTTTCGACACCGAGCTACGAATCCTCCAAAATTTCTCAAAAAGCATGGATATTAGCCTTCAATTTTGAAAATTTTGACATTTTTCGCCCTAAAATAAAAATTGCCGAAATGTTTCCCATGACCCCTAATACCGTCTGGGAGTCCCATTGGGTGGGTGGAACCATCCAATTTGCCTTTAAACGACCAATTTACCGGTTTACAACCTGAACCGATTTCATTTACTCAAACCTACCACGAACATTTATGAAAAAAAATAATGATCATAAATGGTTCCAAACGGCATTATATGACCCCGAGATGTATCCCTTATAATTTCAAGAATTTTCGACCCCGGGCCCCGAATCCTCCAAAATTACTCAAAAAGCAAATGCCTTTAATTTTGGAATTTTTTTACTTTTTTTCTTCCGGGAGTAAAAATTTCCGAAATGTTTACAGTAGTTCCTAATACCCTCCAAGAGGCCAATTGGACTCCAATTGGGTTGGTGGAACCGTCCAATTGGCCTTTAAACGGCCAATTTACCGGTTTACAACTTGCACGAATTTCATTCACTCAAGCCTACTACAAAAAATTACGACAACATATAATGATCATATATGGTTCCAAACGGTATTATATGACCCCGAGATGTATCCTCTAAAATATCTAGACTTTTCTACACCGGACCCAAAAACTTCGAAATTTCTCAAAAAACGTGGATATTAGCCTTCAATTTTGGAATTTATTGATTTTTTTCGTCCGGAAACAAAAATTGCCAAAAATTTTACCATGGTCCCTAATACCCTCCGGGAGTCCAATTAGGTGGGTGGAACCATTCAATTTGCCTTTAAACTGCCTTTAAACGACCAATTTGTCGGTTTACAATTTGCACGGATTTCATTAACTCAAGCCTACCACAAACATTTATGACAACATATAATGATCATATATGGTTCCAAACGAAATTTTATGACCCTCACATGTATCCCCTAAAATCCCAAGACTTTGCGACATTGAGCCCAAAACCTCCAAAATTTCTCAAAAAGCGTGGACAATTAGCCTTCAATTTTGGAAAATTTTGACTTTTTTCGCCAAAAAATAAAAATTGCAGAAATATTTACCATGGTCCTTAATACCCTCCGCTAGTCTAATTGGGTGGGTGGAACCATCCAATTTACCTTTAAACGACCAATTTACCGGTTTACATTTTGCACCGATTTCATTAACTAAAGCCTACCTCAAACATTTATGACAACAAATAATGATCTATGGTTCCAAACGACATTATATGATCTCGAGATGTATTCCTTAAAATCTCAAGGCTTTTCAATACTGGGCCCCGAAACCTCCAAAATTTCTCAAAAAGCGTGGATATTAGCCTTTATTTTTTGAATTTATAGACTTTTTTCGCCCGAAAATAATAATTGCCGAATTTTTTACCACGGTCCTTAATACCCTTCGCGAGTCCAATCTAGTGGGTGGAACCATCCAATTTGTCTTTAAAGGGCCTATTTACCGGTTTATAACTTGCATAGATTTCATTAAATCAAGCTTACCACGAACATTTATGACAACATATATTGATCATATATGGTTCCAAACATCATTATATGACCCCGAGATGTATTCCCAAAAATCTCAAGGCTTTTTGACACCATGCCCCGAAACCTCCAAAATTTCTCAAAAAGCGTGGATATAAGCATTCAATTTTGGAATTTTTTGCCTTTTTTTCCCTAGAAATAAAAATTGCCAAATTTTTACCATGATCCATAATACCCTAGGGAAGTCCAATTCGGTAGGTTGAACTCTCCAATTTGCATTTTAATGGCCACTTTACCGGTTTACAACTTGCACTGATTTCATTAATTCAAGCCTACCACGAACATTTATGACAACAAATAATGATCATATATGATTCCAAACGGCATTATATGACCCTGAAATGTATCCCCTAGAATTTCAAGACTTTTCGACACCGGACCCCGAATCCTTCAAAATTATAAAAAAAAAAAAGCGTGGATATTAGTCTTCAAATTTTGGAATTTTTTGAATTTTTTCGCCAAAAATAAAATTTGCTGAAATATTTACCATGGTCCCTAATTAATACCCTCCAAAAGTCCAATTAATTTGCATTTAAACGTCCAATTTAACGGTTTACAACTTGCACGGATTTCATTAAATCAAGCATACTACGAACACTTATGACAACATATAATGATCATAAATGGTTCCAAATTTCAAGACTTTTCGACACCGGGCCCCGAATCTTCCAAAATTTCTTAAAAAACATGGATATTAGCCTTCAATTTTGAAATTTTTGACTTTTTTTCGCCTAGATATAATAACTTCCGAAATGTTTCCCATGACCACTAATACCGTCAGGGAGTCTCATTGGGTGGGTGGAACCATCTAATTTGCTTTTAAACGACCAATTTACCAGTTTACAACTTGCACCAATTTCATCAACTCAAGTCTACCACGAACATTTATGACGACAAATAATGATCATAAATGGTTCCAAACTGCATTATATGACCCCGAGTTGTATCCCCTGGAATTTCAAGACTTTTCGACACCGGGCCCGAAACCTCCAAAATTTCTCAAAAAAGTGGATATTAGTCTTCAATTTTGGAATTTTTTGACTTTTTTCGCCCGGAATTAAAAATTGTCGAAATTTTTACCATGGTCCCTAATACCCTCCGGGAGTCCAATTGGATTGGTGAAACCGTCCAATTTGCCTTTAAACGGCCAATATACCGGTTTATCACTTGCATGGATTTCATTAACTCAAGCATACTACGAACAATTATGACTACATATAATGATCATATATGGTTCCAAACGGCATTATATGACCCCGAGATGTATCCCCTAAAATATCAAGACTTTTCTACACTGGGCCCCGAAACCTCCAAAATTTCTCAAAAAACCGTGGATATATTTGTCTTCAATTTTGGAATCTTTTGACTTTTTTTTTGCCCGAAAATAAAAATTGGCGAAATGTTTACCATGGTCCTTAATACCCTACGGGAGTCCAATTGGGTGTGTGGAACCATCCAATTTTCTGTTAAACAACCAATTTAATGATTTACAACTTGCACCGATTTACCGATTTACAACGGCCAATTTAATTAACTTGCACCAAACCCGACTTGAAAAGAAATTGACCCTAACCTGTTTTAACTCGTCAAAACCCAAATTTAACCCGACTTGTAACCTGACCTGAATTCAACCCGACCCGTTCCGAACTCGACCCGAATTTAACTCAACATGTTACAAACCCGATTCGAAATCAACCCGACTTGTTATTGACCTAACCCAAATTCAACCCGAATTATTATTGACCCGACCCAAAAATTCAACCTGATGTGTTACTAACCTGACTTGAAATTAATACGACTTGTTATTGACCCGACCAAAATTCAACCCAAATTGTTCCTGACCTGATTTCAAATCACCTTAAATGCAATTTAGACCACCTTATTATTACTGATCAAAGTATTTTGTCTAGGGAGACCAAGTCAATCTAGGCCAGCAAAAGAAAGGAGCATCATCCTCAAATTTAAGAGTTAAATATAGTATGAATTTGTTGTATGGTCAAAGGAAATAATTATCTTCCTAAATTATAGACTATAGATCCTTAGTATATTGTCATACATATTATAGTCAAAGGAAATAATTGGCTTGATAAAAATGATAATTATCTATTTATAGCTAGTTGAACCCAAATATGACATGACTTGGGAATGACCAGACCTGATTGTAACCAGCAAATTATTGACTTAAAACATAACCCGACTTGAATCCGAGAATGACCCGACTTGGGAATGACCCAACCTGATTATAACCCGCAAATTATAGACTTGAACCGAAGCTGACTTAAACCCGAGAATGACCCGACCTGATTATAATCCGCAAATTATTAACTTGAACCGAACCCGACTCAAACCCGAGAATGACCCAACCTGATTCTAACCCACAAATTATTGACTTGAACCGAACCCGACTCGTACTCGTGAATTACCCTAACTCGTTTTAACCCGTGAAAATCCGAATTAAACCCGACCTATTGTTCACCCGACCCGAATGTAACCGACCTGTTATTAACCCTACCTAAATCGGACCCTAACCCGATAAGAAGTATGACTCGACGTGACCCAACTCAAGCATGACCCAACCTAAACCCGACCCGCATATGTTATGAAATTAATCCAAATCGACCGACCCGAGTTGACCCGACCCACTATTACCCGACCTAAACCCGGCCCGTTTACCTGAATTGACAGCTCTATACCTCTATCTAAATGCAAACTAATAATTATACTCGTAGAGAAATAACAACCTACGATATCAGATATTCATATTTTAGTTAAACAAAAACTCTTCAAGAGAGTTATTTTATTTCGAGATATTTCCTTGTATCACATAAGTCCTCTCATTTTATTGTAAAATCGCAAAATAACGAAAATGAATAAAGTATGGGTTTTTCTAAGCTATGCCCCCAAGGTTATTGAGTTTCTAAGGTGTGCCCATGCTTTTTAAAAATTATAAAATATACCCTCCAACTTAAGGTGTTCATTCAACCGTACCCTATAACGTTAATCCAATGTTAGTAGTTGTGTTAACAGTTCATTACCACTCTTTGGAGAGAAATTTCATGCCCAAATTGGGTTAGAGTTATATAAGTAGGTTAACATTTAACATTTTTTTTACAAATTTTCTCATATGTTTTTCCTTCTTTCTTTTAAAAGCAACCATTGATATGTCAAGCTCTCGGTGTATTTCTTATTCTTTTTTCTCATCCGCTTCTTATTACTTTCTATTTATTTACAATTCTAACGTCGAGTTTAAGTCAGATGGTACGGTTGATTAAACAACTTAAGTTGGAGGGCACAACTTGTAATTTTGAAAAAGCATGGGCACACATTAGAAACTCAACAACCTTGAGGGCATAGCTTAGAAAAACCCATAAAGTATTTTGTGAAATTATGTATGGAGTTTAATTTATAATATGGTACGGAGTACTTGTTATTACTTGTACTTTTTAACAACAGAGATAAAATGGAAAAAAATCAGCATCACAAAGACTTTGGATTTACCAAAATTTTATTAAACTAGTGAGTAGTAAGCGAGGCTAGATCGTTGTAGAAGATATATAATTTCCGGCTGCTAATTAAATTGAAGTTTATGTAATCGAAAATTTGAATTTGTGATTAGATCTTTTAACCTTTTAAAGTCAATTTCTCGATTTCAATCCACGTGCCTTTCATATATAACTACGCATTATACTATATTATTAATCTTTTCATCGAGTTGTGATCAATGGAGAAGCTAGAGCCTATGTATTTCAGTATTTCAATCAAGTTGTGCCTAAGTGTGTCAAGTGAAAAGTTTTCAATTTGAGTCAAGTCAACAAAAGTCAATTGTTTGAGAGAACAATTTGATTCTCTCTATAACTAAAATCGAAAGGCTCTTTGGGTAATTTAGAGACCTTTTTACTTAGTTTGTACCTTAATTTTGTTTACTAAGCATATTGAGTTAAGCAAAAACTCTGGAGTAGGTTAATTGTAACAAAGGCGTTGTCCATTATAGTTTGAGTTAAAATCTTCCGTAGTTAAGGTTTTTTACATCCTATCGAGTCTACAATTTAAATCAAGCAAGTTCCATAGACCCTTGCCCTTCTTGTTGTGTTCCATTATTCAATTATCAGCTCTTAGACAATATATAATTTAATTTGATGTATACATGTACTATTTTCCAATATATTCCTTAATCAGTTACATTTTTTTAAAATCTTTTAAAACAATAAACAATCGAGATTTGCATGCATCATGTATGTGCATTGTGCTGCTGTTAATAAAGTAATGAACCACTGCTTGATGAATTGAAGTTGCATGTACATTATTAGTCAAACACTCAACTAACCTAAGACAATCATTTTATTTTTTAAAACGCGTGTAATATAATAATTACATATTTGTATTATTGATCGTTTCTTATCAATATATATATCGTATATGAGTAAAGCTCATCATTCATCCTAAGAGATTTATTAGAGAGCAAAAATATTAGTAAGGGGAGAAATGAATAGTCAAATGGAGCACTTTCAATCAAAAAAACCAAGCTCCAATGTCTCTCTAACAAAGCATGAACTTGTCATCTCCACCGTAAGTTCTCAACACTATACGTGTATGTTGTGTATGTAAAATTAATACTACCTCGGTTACTATACATATTATATGTTCAACTTTTGGGTAATATTTGTGAGATATAAAAAATCAAAAGTTGTATATAATAAATAGGTAATAGTGGTATTAATATGTACCTTTTTTTTATACAATACAATTTTAATTTTTAATTTTTTATGCGTAAAATCCTTTATATATAATTACTTTGACATACATAGAAAAAGTCTTGATTAGTAATAATATTACGAATTTTATGTTTAATAGATTTAAGTAGTTGCCTTAATTTATAGGTCGTAAGAGATGTTGAAGTATACACTGAGAGCACAACGCGAGAATTGAAAGCCAAACCTCCAACACCAGCTATCAAAGCAGGAAGAAATGGCCAACATCACAGCTCTCAAGCTTGACAAACTTCTGTTGCATGCATTATGAATATTCCAACTACAAATATTTCTGTCCAAAAAAAAAAAAAAAAAAAAAAAAAAAAAAAAAAAAAAAACCTACAAATATTAATTTGATCAACTTTGTAATATACTCCGTATTATGTATCAATTTATATTTTGTATTTGATTAGTATACTTGTTAAATAGTTTATAATACAAGTAATTATTAAGTGCATGATATGTTTAACATGCATGTAATCCAATAATATAGATCTTGATTTTAGTATGGAGAGATTGACAGAATAAATTTGAACTGATAGGATGTGATTGTAATATACTACTCCGTAATATAGTTACGTAACGTAGAACATTTGATGGGCGTGTTATGTACTTACGTGATTATCTATATGTGTGAGTACATCATCTGTCTCATGAAGCTCTTGTTATAGTATATCTACGAAGTATTCTGTTTTGTACTTGTGTTTATAGTTTTACTATTAGTTAACTACTATGAACTTACTTCTAAATTATACTTCGTATAATATCGATTATTAATCAACATGGAAGACTTTTCAAAATGAAGCCACTATAACTACTTTCAATCTCAACCGTTTAAATATTAATGATTAATCTTGTCTATTCATATATTTGACTTCTAAATTATAAATAATTTTAAAAATTTCTTGATTTTAATTGGGGGGAAAATACTGCTTTCACTGCCATCGATGAACTTCCAAGTATTCAAACCTTCAACCTAAATCTCCATTAAATAACTATGGAAGAACAATTAATATGGATAAGGATTAAAGTATAACCAAACAATCAATGGAAAACTGCCATAAAATTTTATACACGGGATAGTTTAATACGAAATACATGAAAAATTGGATAGGATCAACTTATGGCACTAATTGATGGATTTGATGTTAAGTGGATTGTTTGGCTCTTCATACTTTGCATAAAACATCAATGAAAGCGGGAAGCCAATGGAAGCATTCGTAGTACTCCAGTTTATTTTTAGTGGAATAAGGAATGAAAAACAGTTAAAGAAATAATTTTTGGTTATTTTTTATTGGATCAACTTAAATCAATGACCCTTATTTGCATAATGATAATCAATGGTGTAGATTTTGCTTTTATAATAGCTATAATTTTACTATACCCGTTGCAAAACTGTCCTACGTATTTAATATTATAATTATACATTTAAAAAAAAAAAAAAAAAAAAAAACAAATAATACTCGTATTGTTTTGCCAACAAATCAACAATAGTAGACCTAACTTGTTGCGATTGTGTTAAGATTGTCGATGATCCTTTCACGTGACAAGAAACTATTGTACGACTCTGTTGTTATCTCTTCAATAGTTTCTTGCGTAATCATTGTTTCATTAAAGTTATTTTTAAAGAAAAGTCATGCTTAGTAAGCATGAGCTTGTGATTAAAATATTAAACGCATTAAATGCATGCTATTATAAACATATTTTCTTTTAGGTCAATTATTGGTATGATCAACGGATCATATACTTGGTCAAACTGCAACCAGTTAATAGGAAAATGACAGTTCAAGATTAAAAAGAAAAATCAAGAATCACCTAACACTAATCCTCAATCGATACGTAATTTTGAAATACGATAGACTTTCAGTTTTAAATTAATTAAGAAAAATATATTTAATGCTTATATTCAGATCTTATGAAGATATATATAGTTAACGGGATTTTATAATATGATTAAGACTAAAGTAGATTAGTTATATAACTTATATATAAGTGTGTTACATATCCACCATCATTGTTAAGGAAAAAGAAAGAAAGGTGAAAATGGATAGTGGTAAGAACAAGAAGGCTGAGCACTCTCAAACAAATATGTCCACCTCCAATGTCTCCTCTTTTTCACTTACAAAACATGAATTTTCCATCACTAATGTAAGTTTAATTTCTTACCCTTTTTATTTCTTTCTCTTATGTTTCCTTTGAGAGTCAACTAGTAAGGGTTCGATTCTTATTAGTCACTGTAGTAAAATCGGCACAATAACAAGCTAATTAGGTATTATTGTGTTGATTATTTCCTTAAATTGATGAGTAAAGTTCACAAGTCAAGAAATAACATGTTACATACGTGTTATATATATTTTGATTTTGATTTATTAACATTGCTATATAGATTACCTCCAATACAAAGATTTATTGTTTTTTTCCAACTAAGATTTTATGGTAAAAGCTAAGTTGCTTTCAAATTTCAATTGACAGAGTCGTGAAGTGTACACAGAGAGCACGGTACGGGAAGTCAAACTTGATCCTCCAACACCAGCAGTCAAATCTGGGAAGATTGGTCAAGTTCACAACTCTCATTCTTAAGTCTTCCAAAAATCACAAAATAACAGAAGTCATGTTATGTAGTTGTTACATGTTTGAATAAAATTATCAGCGCGACGGTGTAGGAGAGGAAGTACAAGTTTATCACTTCGATCAATACGGCTTTGTAGATCTTGATTTGAATGTAATGTCTCATTAAGTAAGTAATGCAAGTAGAAGTATTTATTTTCAGAGAACATATTACTAGTACTACCATACCTGATTTCTTTTATTATCACTCCCAAACTGTTATACTTAGGAGTGAGCAAAAATTCTGGGTACCCTAAATCGGAACCGGAATCTTTTAAGAACCGCAGGTTTTGGAACCGAAATCTATACAAGAGGTTTCGGTTCTGGGTAGTAAAAGAGAGAACCTGTTGCAACAGGTTGCGGTTCATATTCTCGATTGTTTGGAAACGAAACCTATAGGGTACCCTATACCTTAATAAGAGTGTTACCTAAGCCCAATTTGTATTTAATATAAATAAAAATAATTGTTATAACTATATGTATTAAATGTGGTATACAACTATTTTTGGTTTGTTATATTTGCAAACTGTAAATTTATAACCCTACAATTTATTTAAAAAAAATTGCAAAAAAGTACGAAATATGGTAAAATATAGGGTAACCTAAATCGGAACACGGGGTTCCCAATTTTCAGAACTTGTTCAATAAGTTCCAGTTTCGTTTCTCATTTTTAGGAACCTATCGTAACAGATTTCGATTCCGATTTCAAGAAATTTAACAGGGTACACTGTTCTGCTCACTCCTAGTTATACTAGTAATCTAGTACAATTACTCGAATTTTGAAGTCCGTTAGAAGGGATTATTTCAACCAAAAGCTTAAACTGATAGTTGAACTCCAAGATTGGTTTATATAGTCTATCACACCCCTTCACATGAGAGCTTTTTGGGGCTTGAAGTGTGGATGCAACATGAACCCCCTCATGCCCAGCGCGAAATAATCCACTTGAAAACGTTGAATCTAATACCATGTTAAAGGACCATTTTAACTAAAACCTTAAACTAATAGTTGAAATCGATGATCGATTTATATAGTCTGTCAGTTCGGTTTGGTAGTATGGGTATGGGTGAATTCAATGCAGCCTTAATAATTTTGGTATGGCTCAAATCTTCTCCAATGGCCCATGGCCCATCCCCTAACCCCCGAAATCAATAATAACTACCAACTCCCCGACTTCTCTACACGGGTTTAGGCGGTCGTTCGCTCACTCCTCCGCCTCCGCTGCCGCTGTGCTCCGCCACTTCCCCCAAATACTCGGCGAGGAGAGAGAAAATGGGAAAGGGGAGAACTCTGGAATGGGCGGCGCGTGCATCACACTTTTGCGGGATTCCCCGGAAGTTAACCATCACTTCTGTCGGCGCTTTTGCCAAGGCGGTGGTGACGCTTTTCAACTCCACCACTGTTCACAATGGCGATAATCTTCTTCATCTCGTTCGATCTCGTCCTCCTGGTGTTCCTCTTCTCACCGTCAGCAATCATATGTCCACGTTTGTTTCTCTCTCCTCTGTTCAGTTTAATTTTCAATTGGTTTTGTTGAATTTGTTGCAGCATTAATATTTAGGAACTAACCCTAATTTTGGTCCTTAAATATCGAATGTCACCTTTATGATTAGTATGATTGTTTTGTTACTTAAGCTCGATCTTTAAAATAGTTTGATTGTTTATTGCTGTTTGAATTTGGAGGGAAAAGGTGCAGGAAAGTTTATGTGGAAATGTAGAATGTTGAAAGTTTGGGGTTATGGATGATTGGATTTATAACTTGTCTGGTGTATTTGAGACTTTGTATTGCTTGATTGCTCAGTTTCATCTCGACTTGATCAATTTAATTTTCTTTTGTGCAACGATTGTAAACCGACATATTGAACAATTGAAGATGCATCAGACTGTTTTTGGTTCCTTGGTTAGGTAAAGAGGTTTAGAACTAGAGAAGGCATTTGTGTATTTGAGTGATGCCAATTGGTTAACAACTACCCAGAGTCTTGTTGCCATTTGACGGCTGAATGGGTGATTGATCCCGGCACCTCTTTGTTTTGTTTCAAGCCTTATAGGGATCTTTTGTCTCACTTTTCCTCATCTATGATGCAGAACAAATTTCATATCGTCTTGTCATGAACTCAAATATACACTTCTGATCAAGTAGGTTTGACTTTGGCTAAATTAGGAGGGAGGAAGATAAAAGATGAGAAACATGATAGCCTAATAGGACATGTGATTCTTTTTTTTTAGTTTAGGCTCCAGTTTTTTAGCATAAAGAATGCCTTCTTATATTCTCTTGTCGCATAGGGGAAGTATATAATTTCAAAATTATCTGTCAAAGTATTTTAGAACGCCCGTAAAATGTTGGTACATTTCTAATAATAGTAATGGTTTATGATTTGCTTTTTAAATCTACTTACAATTAAGTGATATAAAAGCAACTCCTGATGGTTGTTTTGAGGCATTTGTTTGCAATTTCTATGAAGTTGGAGCTATTAGCCAACCCATTGTAGCACAAAGAATTGATTATCTTTGTTTGACAAACTAGATTATTTTTATTAAGTGAAAAAGTTATATTAAAGAATTATTTGACAATTAGCTAAACATAAGAGCATAAATTAGCTAGAAATGGCCCTTCAATAAATAAATAATAGCTAGAAATGGTGTAGGCTGTGTAGCATGAGAAAATGTTGTGGCTATATAAGCTGGAAGGCAACTATTAGAGTTGCTCCAAACATAAGCTACAATGGTGTAGCTAGGAATTGCCTGCAAATTTTATAAGTCTCAAATTAGTAGCTTGACCATTGGAGTTGAAATGTGGATTTAGCTTGGCAATTAATTTGCTTTACATAATGTTGGCAAAAGGAAGAATGGCAGCCATCCACTTACCGACAAATACATTTCATTTAGATAGCAAGCTATGTAGAAAAGGAAATAGATTGAAATCTTTTGTAATATGACAAGTTAAACTGACCATGTCATATCATTAGTTTTTGGCAGATGGAGTTGCAAAGTTTGGTTCTCAAAGAAGGGAGCTTAGGGCAACTCCAATGGCTGCCACATAAAATCAAACTACTTCCCAATGCATAGCAACTAGTTTGCTATTTGTATTGGTCCCACTTTGACCTTTTGTCAACTAATTCTGTGTCAACCTTTGCCAATTTTTTTGTCAAGCTAATTTATCATTTCAACTCCAATGATCAAGCTAGTAACTTGGGATTTATAAAGTTTGCAAGCAAGTGCCTTGCTAGAACCATTGAAATTTCTCTTTCATCTTCAGTGTGCTGCCACTTTTCTCTTATTGTTCTAACATAAATTAAATTTGCTTCCTAGAAATGATCTGTTATAGTTTATAACTACTACGATTGACTTCAATTCTTAAGAAAAGCTTTGGCTATAGAAAAGAACTGAACAAGGAAATAGAGGGAAACCAGTATTTTTGTTTCTACTGCCCTGTATTTGTAGTTGGATTTCAACTTGCTCCTGTATATTAGAAGAGACTGTTCTCGCTTAGACTGATGGAACTGTAAATTTTGACAGGTTGGATGATCCACTCATGTGGGGATTCAAGGGCTTTCCTATAACTGATGCAAAATTGGCGAGATGGGTACTTGCTGCTGAAGATATATGCTTTAAAAATACAGTGCTGTCTTATTTTTTTCGACTTGGTATTATCTGGCTATGGCTCCTATCTGTCTTGTCATTATGTATTTGATAAATGCATATTCTGTCTGTTTTTTACAATCTTGTGGCATCTATTTCATTATTATTTAAGCTTCTGACCTAATTGCTTTAAGCTAGCCTGATAATGTGAACTTAGTATCAGACTTCACTGTTAAAGTAATGGGTGATGATTTAATTATATTGTCACAGACCTGGTTGGCTTTCGATGTTAGGGGCATATTAAAAGAATTGTTTCTGTAGGTATAAATGAATAATGTGTTTCTATCTGGGAGAGGTTTTCGGAAGCAATGAACTTCTTGGGAAATGGAGACTTGTAACATAATGAAAAAACATAGTCGCAGTATTCAGTAGATGGTTGAGTCATATTCTCCTTTTTCGATATATAAGTAGTTCCTTCTGTATCTTATTCTTGATTTTTACATTTTTGGCTTTTATGAAGTATATTTCTATTTACCCATGGGTCTGAACATCTTGAACCTAAATACCTAATAGACTTTGGCGATAATGACCTGTCTTTGAACCGTTATTATTCTACTAATGTCGGTCTTATGAATTGCACACTTCCTCATGTTATCAAGGAAGATTTGTGTTAGGCTTTATGCCAAAGTGAGATTTTGTAATCCTGTTCTTTTATTCCTGAAAGATGCTGCATTAGTATCACATAAATCCCTTTGGCTCTACTTGTTGCATTTATTGTTTTTAACGATAAGCAATGATTTACAAAGTATCATTTACAACATATTGCAATACATCATTGTTACTACTTTCAAATTATACATGTTCTTGACTGTCTGAAACTTTTCTTTAGCCTTAGCAGATTTGCATGCATGAAGTCCGCTTGAGTTGTGCTCTCTTCTGAACGAGTATATTGCACAGGAAAATGCATACCTATAACTAGAGGTGGTGGAATTTATCAGGAACACATGAATGAGGCACTTGAGCGTTTAAGCGATGGAGAATGGGTATAGTCTTGTCATTTTGTTACCTGGCAATCTTCTTGAATAGATTTACATATTGCCTTGACCAGTATATATAATGTTTCCCATGTAATATATAGTTATGACTTAGTGAACTTTATTTCCTAACTGAAACATGGTATTTTTCAAAATGGAAGTGTATATGAAGGCTTACAAGATCTTTGTTTACAAGTGTGTTAGGACTTGGTTATTTTTGCTCAAGAATTTATAGTATTATTCTGAATCAACATGTTTATAGATATATTGGGCTACTCCTATTGTCAAGTACTGGTCACTTGCTTATAGGTAAAACCGTAAAACTTGGCTGGTATAGGGTTTAATTGCTTTTACATGTATTTAATGTTGTCATGCTGTATGAAATGTTATTGAAATTGTTCATAAAGTTTAATGTATTTTGAGATAGAGGAATGTATTTCTAACTATTTGATATAGATATGAATTCAAGGAGAAGTTGAGTAAAAAAAAAAATTGTCACGGAGCGGTCTTAAGAGTTTTAAGTTCCATAGCTATGAATTCATGGAATACTACCTTTGTGTAATGATAATTATCTTGATCTTTCAGCTGCATACATTTCCTGAAGGGAAAGTGTCTCAAGAAGATGGTCCAATAAGAAGATTAAAATGGGGAACTGCTAGTCTTATTACCCGTGCCCCAGTGACACCGATAGTTTTACCAATTTTCCACCATGGTTTCCATCAGGTAAAAGAGGGGGTGATCAACAAATTCCTGAAAGAGATTATTCACTATTTCTTTTGGGGATGTAGCGTCATGCAATTCTTTCCTTATTCAGGTCATGCCAGAAGATTACATATTTGGTAGAAGACCACCATTTCCACTCATCAACAAGCACATTAAGATTATTGTTGGTGAGCCAATAGAATTTGACCTTCCTAGATTGAGGAAGATAGCGTTATCAGAATCTCATAATGAATCAGAACCAAGGCTTGGATGGCCTAGCATCGCCCCTCATGGTTTAGATGAAGTAGCTCAGAGATATCTCTACTCCAACATATCAGAGAAGATACAAATCGCCTTGGAGAGTCTGCGGCAGTATGGGAATTCAATCTCAAAACAAAGAGATTAAAAATTTGAAATCTCTTGAAGTTATACAGATTGAAGATCTTTAATTATTTACCACAACTTTGTTACCCAATATTCAACTGATCCAATTTTACTGGCTATTGCTCCATGGTAAATTCTTGGCTTATAGCCCTTATAATCTTATGTTTTACCAGGTATACAATTATTTTTTGCATCTAGATTTTTATTTTTTCTAACATCTGCTTTTTGAATAAAATTACATAATGTAAGAACTACGAGTATTACAGTAATTAAAAACAATACTTGAGTCACTTGCTAATACTCGTAATAAGTACGAGTGGATTTTTTAGATTATACTCCGCACAACCTTTGAAGGGTATCCGTTTTACTCCTGCTTGAACTTGTGGTAGACGTGTATGAAACCCTGACTGACAAAATGATTGCCTGATTGCCCATGCGACCATACAGGCTACACCACACTATGAACTTAACCCAACAGACTCAACTTCATATCCTCATTCCATTTCCCACCATTAATCTCTCTACTCTCTGAAAATAAAGACAATGCTTATAACCATTAACTCCCAACTCACACCCACCCGCACCGTCGCCTTCACCACCCCCGAAAACAACTACGCCTCTCGACTCGCTCTCCTCCTCCACCGCCACAACTTCACCCCACTATCCTGCCCCACCGTCATCGTCGGCCAAACCACCGCCACCACCACCTCTCTCCGCCACCACATCTCCCTCCTTCACCACTTCTCCGCCGTCGCGTTCACCTCACGCGCCGGCATCACCGCCTTCTTCACCGCCCTCTCCCACTCCCCACCCCCTCTCCCCGCCGACCAAGACTTCATCATCTCCGCCCTCGGAAAAGACGCCGAGCTTCTTACTCCTGACTTCATCTCCTCCTTATCCCCTAACTCAGACAATATCAGAATCATCCTTCCTTCCAACCCCACCCCAAGTGGACTCGTGGACTCACTCGGGCCTGGGCTGGGCCGGAAAGTCCTCTGCCCCGTTCCACTCGTTTTGGGCCTTGAGGAGCCCACCGTTGTGCCGGATTTTATACGAGACTTGGGCCTAATGGGCTGGGTTCCTTCTCGGGTCAATGCGTATGAGACGAGATGGGCTGGGCCCAAATGTGTGAAAAAGTTGGTTGAATTGGATGAGTTAGATGGGCTTGTGTTTACAAGTACGGCGGAAGTTGAGGGTTTGTTGAAGAGTTTGAGGGAATATGGGCTGGACTGGGAGGGGGTGAGGAAGAGGTGGCCTGGGCTTGTTGTAGCGGCCCATGGGCCTGTTACGGCTTCTGGGGCTGAGAGGTTAGGGGTTAGAGTTGATGTTGTTAGTTCTAATTTTAGTAGCTTTGAGGGAGTTGTTCAAGCTTTGGATCATATTTGGGGAAATTCTGATTCCTTTTAGTTTTTGTTTTGTAGTTCTCTGTTTGTTTGTTTGTTGTGTAATACAGTATTCTTTGGTTTATAGGTGGACAAGAAAAGAAATGTTGTAAAAAGTTATGTTTTTGAGGATTTTGTTTTGTTCTCGAGAGATTTTGTTAGGTGGTATGTTATAATCATTGGCCTACAAATGGTAGATCTTACTATTATTATGTATTAAAAGACCAAATTTTTTGAAGTTGTGTATTGACGAAGTTTGTGTCTACAGTGAATTCAACTATTACATATATTAATCGGAAAGACAAATATTCGAATTGGATCAATTGGACCGTATATTTTTCAAGGTTGAATAAATGACTCAAGAGTCAGAAGTATGTCAAGGGAAATATGAATTTCTTTTTCTTTGTATCAAACAAACATCTAACTACCTGAATGAAGAAGAAAATGAAAGACTGAAAGGATCACATTATTCTGGTGTAAGAAGTCCTCATTTCATATAAATAATCTGACAAAGAAAGGGACAACAAAGTATGCCATATTTGAGTGTTTGCCCATTACATACATTAAGGGTCTGTTCTCTTACGTTGAAATTCAGTTCAGTTCAGTTCAGTTCAGTTCAGTTCAATTTAGTTCAGTTCAGTTCAGTTCAGCTCTTAATTTCCTTCTCTTATAAAATATTCATTTCAGTTCAGTTCAGTTCATCTCAGTTCAGTTCAGTTCAGTCAATGAGAACAGACCTTAAATGTTTTGTAAATTTGTGATCAATTATGTTAAATTTGACTGGTGTATTAATTATATGACTCATTAAAGAAATGATAAAGTGAATAGCCGTAAATTATTAAATATTAATGCGACTAATTTTAAGTTCAAGTTAATACAATGACTATACTAGCATAATATGACCTTTCAAATTGTGAAATCAAAAATTGAAATCTAACGATGATATCGAACAAGTTGTTGTAATATTAAGGAAACGGAAGAAAGTCAATGTCAAAGGTTCATAGTGTGCCAATAAAGCTATTACAAACAATTTAGAGCATTAATAAAGGAATTTTCTTAGTTGACTGACTTGACTCTTGATAAGATCATAAGAAGGAAAAATTAAGAGGTGACTCTTAGCTATGAAATGATAAGCTTCTATTTAAAGATGGCAGAATATACTCCTGATATACTCTAAGCTAGAGCGGGTAGAGCCACACCAATCAGATAAATTACACACGCTATAATAATAGTTGTAGTTTTTGGAAGTTACTCAACTTTAAAATTAGTTGTATAGAACTGATAGTGGCGGATTCAGAAATAACATCGAGTGTTAATGTGTTATCATATTACATTATTTTTTATTTTAAAGTAGGATCAAATGACCTTAATTTTTGTACGTGACTAGGAATGGCAACGGATCGGATTCGGGTCGGATGTGGCTAAATCCGAATCCGATCCGTTTAATAAACGGACCCTGGACTCGGATCCAAATCCAGTCCGTTTATACGAACCTCCGAAATGATCCGAATATTTTTTTTATTTTTACTTTTTTGTAATGTTATATACCTATAATTGCTTGTATTGTCATACCAATTAAAGTATAAACATAACATATTTAAATTATAAACTAAGTTACATAACAAAATTTTGCTACAAAACAAGCAAATAATTGTCCCAAGCTATAGAGCATATGCTTATACTCTCGTATTCAGACTTGGACCGGACTCCGTCAGACTTTGCGTAGGGTCCAAGTCCGATCCACCTCCTATTCGGATTCGGATCTATTTTATCGAATTCGGATTCGGACTAATTTTAAACGGATTCGAATCGGATTTTTTCCTTCGGATTGAATCGAACTCGAATTAAATTTTCATCCCTATACGTGACTCCAATCTTGCATATACTAAAGAAATCAGTTGAAACAATAGGAAAAAAAATGACATACAACTTAGGACTTGTTTAGTACACCTTATTTTTACTTATATGAACTTATCTGATGTGGTCTAATCTGATCTAATCTAAACTTATCTGACCAAACTTTGACCTTTAAATGTACGATGATCTATAAAGAAAAAATGTATTCCCTCCCTGCCACAATACATAAAACGTTGGACATTTTTTCACTATTCATGCATTAGGTTTGACTATAGTTTTTTGCTAACATAATAAAAATATATATTATCACAAAATATGTTGTTAGATAGTTTTAATATAAAGTTTCATAATATAATGTTGAAAATAATTTTTATTAATATTTAATCATATAAAAATAAAATCAAACTAGTGCATTGCATATGCGTGTGCAATGTTTGACAGTGTCATGTATTATGGGATAGAGGCCCGGGAGTATCAACTAAGGTCTTGTTAGATTCTTCATAATGTGTATTTTATTAATAGGTAATTTTCATAAATTTTTTTATTACAAAATTAAAAATATTTAGCATAAAAACTGCACGTATAAAACGATGATCTAATCTGAATTTTTTTTTTTTTTCTGAAATAAGTAAAAATAATATAAGTTGAACTAAACAAGGCCTTACCCAGTTAATTATCTCAATCCTAACCTCAATCATGGTACAAAAACAGACAAATAGAATTAGAAATTATTCACTTCAGCTTAATTTCAGTTCCTAAATTCCTGCTCTCATAAACAATTCAATTCAGCAGTAAATCAGAACATGTCCTTAATAGGATGTCTGCTTTTAGTCTTTCACATGCTTTTCTTAAAATTGCCCAAAACTTTTTGACTCGTAGCTTTTGGAAACACTTGACCTCTTTGGTGCCTCTATTATACGTACGTATGATCTACTCCCAGGCTTTTCAATAATTCTACAGTACCTTAAAAATAAATGTTGAAAGAGAAATAAAGTTTGAGAAAGTTTGTGTTATTATTTCGATGATATATGATTTGATAAAAAATAAAATAAGAATAAAAATAGAAATAAAAATAAATATGAATTATATCCATGTATCTAAAGTTATGATCAGTGAAAAATCTCGTGAATCCAATTACAGCCAAAAAAAATCATCTTTTCTTGCATAAATATACATATAGTAGTTATTATCTGGACAAAGACCACGTCTAAGGTTATGAATAACATTTACTTGCCTGCACGTCAACTAATTAAGCTGCGTTGAATGGAACTCCATTATGTTGGAACAAATTTAACCTCTATTCATCTATTTATTCGATCACATTTTTCTTTTCCTTTGGCAAAATTAGTATAATGTACTTGTACGTACTTAACTCGATAGATTTCACATACTTCGTAATTTCATATACTCGTAATTTTTTTTGTAGATAATATCAGTTGATCATAAACATATCATCATATATACTACCTCCGTTACATATTATGTGCAACAAAAACATTGACACGACTACTATACAAAATTTGTATGTGAGTGGTAAATGGAGAGAGAAATATAAAAAAGCATGTGATGATGAGAGAGATAGAGAGAAATGACAACCAATAAAAGGAAAGAAATATTTGTTACTAATAAAATGTAGCATCTATTTTTAGTAAATGTTGCACATAATATGAAACGGATGTAGTAGTAAAGATGAATTGGTCCAACATGGAAAAGGCACAATTTGTTTCAGAAAAAAATAAGGCACCATTTTATGGAGAAACACAATAAGGCACGCACAAAAAGGTATATCCAGCTCTTGTATTTTTTTATTGCTTTCAATTAGAGTTAATATAAAAGTTGGGTACTCAACTTTGGCCTTTGTTGCCAATTGGGTACTCAACTTTCAATATTGGCAAATTGGGTATTATGACCTGCCTGAATCTTCTTTTCTGGCAAGTAACCTACACTATCAGGTTACCATATTGCATTCTATTAAATGAAAAAAACTAAAATAACTCAACCTCTTTCTCTCTCTCCTCCTTTTCTCTCTTCCTCCATTAACAAACCTCCATTTATTTTTCAATTATGCAGTAATATTTTCAACATTTCTACTTTTGATATTTGCACATAATTATTGGTGCAATTCAAAGTTTTTTTTTATTTAATTTCGCGAATTTTTTGCTGATGATCAGATTACAACTAGCACAATTTTTAGTGGAGGTAAATTTCTTTGTTTATCTATTTTAACTATTGAAGATGCAAAATTGATTTAAATGGTTAATGAGGTTTTAAATTTTAGTAGGTAGGTTGTCTGGGATAATGAATTGAAGTGAAAGGTATTTTACTTTTGGTTAATGTTTTTAGTATATGGGAGATTTTGAATTGCCATTTATGTAGAAAAAATCAACTAAACAACAAAAAAAAAATGTAGAAAAAATCAACAATTTTTTTTTCTTTGACTACCACCACAGCACCACTGCATCCACACCCCCACGAAATTCCCACCTCCATGAATCCTATGCCCACAGATCCGACCACCCTCACGAAAAACCCACAAATTCAACCACCCTCATGAAAGCCCTAAAAAATCCAACCATCTTCACGAACCCAGGCCACCACCCTCACGAAACCTAGGCTAACACCCTCGCAAAAACGCCCTCATAATTCCAACCAACCTCACAAAACCCAAGCCACGAAACGCACTCACGAAACCCCCCACAAATTCAACGGAATCCACTATAAAAACCCCACAAATTCGACGAAACTCACCTTGAATTAGTTTCTTTAAGGTCGGAGAGAAAGAAAGTTGAGCTAAAAAAGGTTGAATAGGAGAGAGAAAATTGGGGAAAGATGAATTTTTTGGTTAATTAATTCAATTGAAGTTTAATTTTTTATTTTTATTTTTATTTTTTTTTTGTTATTAATGTTTAGTAACCTGTTAACCTGTTGTTAAAGGTCAAAATTCAGGCAATACCCAAGTTTAGTACCCAACTTGCAACAAAGCAAAGTTGAGTACCCAATTTGCAACTTTGGGCAAAGTTTAGTACCCACATTTTATATTTACTCCTTTCAATTAGCCTAGGTATGCTCTTTAATTATAAATATCTTTTTGTCAAAAAAAAATAAAAAATAAAAAAAATTGTTTTCATGAACGAAAGTTGGAGTCAATTCTCATAATTTTGACTATATGGCCAAAAAAATTAATAAATACCCGGTATTATTTTAATTTTAAGGTACTATTTAACAATAAAAAACAATAAATTTACTCACAAACTCAAGCATAAACTTTTTTTTATTTGTAATTTTTTTTTTTGACATTTTACTTTATTTTTTTAACATATAGTTATACAGTACTTCCTCCGTTCTTTATTACTAGACCCGCTTTGACTTTTACACTATTCACCACCCTTCCTTTGACCGTATTTTGTGAATAATATGTAAGAAAAAATATATTTATGTATGATCTTTTTGGATTCGTCTCAATAAGTACTATCATAATATATACTTCCTCCGTTCTTTTTTACTTGACCCGCTTTGACTTTTACACTATTCACCATCCCTCCTTTGACCGTGTTTTGTGAATAATATGTAAGGAAAAACTTATTCATGTTGGATCATTTTGAATTCGTTTTAATAAGAACTATCATAATATATAACTTTTATATTTTTTAATTATGGAGAATTAAAATTATTGACCGTTAATTTTTATAATTTTAACAAGAACTATCATAATATATAACAGAGGAAGTAACTTTTATAATTTTTACTTTTGGAGAATTTAAATTATTGATTGTTAAAGTTTTACATTGACAAGCGTGATAAAAAAAACAGGTCAAGTAAAAAAGAACAGAGGAAGTATTAGAATTCCATTCGAAATTCCGAACACCAGGGCGGTAATGGAGGACAAAAGGGGGCCATATGCCAAATTGGCAAATTGGCAATTCCTTTTAAAAATTTCCAAAGTTTTATGAGTAAATTAATATTATTGCATCTCTAAAAGGGCCCCGATTATAATCATTTGGTCGTTTAGCAGTTGTTTTTACAAAAATTATTACTCGTATTATTGTTTTATTGGGAATGTGCAAATGTACCACTCTATGTTGCACAGAGGATCTGATCTCAAAAGTTAAGTTTTTATGATCATCTTATTATCATTTCTCTTCTTTATAATTTCTACTCTGTATCAATTAAATATTCTTACAAGTATATCTTACTGTATTTTAATACTACTGTCTTACAAGATGACAAATTAGATCATAAGCAAAGCTCATTTGTGAAAATGGTAGGGAATTAATCACCTCACAAGCTTAAGTCCTCTACATACATGGTGTATTGAATTTATGTTTGATTTACTCTCAATTTATATTTTTGTTGGTGTTAACTTTTAAAAAGTAATTTTAAATTAGGAATGCATAACAAATTCATTTTATTTTTGCTCCAACAAACACGAGATTATAAGTTCAACTATATAAGTGTCAATGATGACATATAATAATAGTATGATACTAGTGACACATTGACATGATGCCTCATCAAGTGCCTAATAAGTGTGAAATAACGGTGACACGTGAGGGGTGATATAGGGCCTGTTCCGATTGACTGAACTCAGCTGAACTGAACTGAACTGAACTCAGCTGAACTGAACTGAACTGAACTGAAATGAATATTTTATAAGAGAAGGAAATTAGGAGCTGAGCTGAACTGAGCTGAACTGAACTGAGCTGAACTGAACTGAACTGAACTAAACTGAACTGAACTGAACTGAATTTCAACGGAACAGAACAGGCCCTAAGTCACCATTGAGCTTCAACATAGATATGGACTTGGGATGAATTATGCTTAGTAGTGACGTTTATAGGGCCAGGCCATTTAACCAACTAATGTTCTTGAATTCAACCTAACAGCTACAAACATACTATCTAAATGTATTCATTTATTTACTCAGCTGATTTATTTCCCTTCAATTTCAATTTATGGCACGAGTAAAGTATGGTTAATAACAATCATAAGTGCACTGAGATACAAATAATGCAAACAGGAGAATCCAATCACAAGAAAGGAAAAAGTCATATTGCCATTTTGGTCATATTAAGGAAACTAATTAATTTGGTTAATGCATTGTTGATTGAGGTGGTTTATGATATACAAGTATGTTATCCAAAACAGTCTAAGTTAATTTAATGTCACATCACCTCAACCTCAACCTCAACCTTCCAATCCTTTATATAGAGTATAAAGTTTTTTTAGTTTGACATACGTGGTACAATTTTGACTATTAATATTATCTCTGTTTTCATATTAATTGTAATAAAGAAATTTTTTATGTTTTATAAATTGCATCCTTTTATTTATTGTAATTAATAAAAAACGGATATAATATATATTTTTTAGTTATCATTTGGTAGAAGTTGTATAAAATTTGATTGTTTGAAAATACATATTGAGAATAATTCACCAATATTAATATTTTACATTATAATGTACTTCGTATGATGTTACACCATGTATTAAAACATACGGAGTAGTTACAAATATTACTTGTGGAATATTGTAAAAGTCAAATAATGTGTCTCATCGCAAGAGCGGTGTAGCATCAACAATACATGGTGGACAAGTAATGGTAGGGGAGTTAGGGGGCTTAGTGTCGGTGGCAGTGGGCGGTGGTAAGCGTGGTAGAGACTAGATATAGCCATGAATTTTATCAGAAGTGATGAATTGGGGCATTCTTTGAAGCTTCAATACTTATGCTGGACTAATTACTACATACAAAACCATTTAATATACCATGACACCATCTAATCACTCAATGGTTCAATTGAGTACAAATAGATTTACGAGAGACAAGTTAGATAGGACGGGGGTGGGTATATGCAATAATGCAGTATAGAGGTGTAAATTCGGATGATCGGATTAGATTTATTTTTAAAGTTGAGTCATGCTAGATTATCGTGTCGACGCGAGTTGATGTTAAAATCGCATATTTTTCAAATTGGTTTTGAGTCGGGTTGGGTGTGATTTTGACACCTTTCATGCATACATATGCTCGTGACACATCATAGACATGTTGAAAAAAATTCATATGAAATTACAAAGTATATTTATCCATATCATTATCTTTATTTATAAACAATCACACCCATCATTTACCCTACTGTCTTCTTAACAGGCAAAAATTAGGTCAAATCTAATGGCATGTTTACTTCAACTTAATTTTACTTCAATTAGTATAATTCAGTTCAGTTCAGCTCTAATTAGTTTAGTCCAGTTCAGTTCAGCGGCTAATTTCCTACTCTCATAAAATATCCATTGCAGCTCAGTCCAGTTCATTTTAGTTGAGCTCTAATCAGTTCAGTTAAGTTTACTAAATGTAAACAGACCCTAATTGTACATATTTTTGGTACAACCAATTCTATTTCAAGTTTTCAATTTTGATTATGAGATTCACTTATTTTGAATAATCATAACAAACAAACTAACAAAATTTTTCGTAATGTATACTTAATACGGAATATCGTATGATTTACATGAGTATTCCGCATATAATATATCGTGGACCTGTGGTACAACCGATTATACATTAAAAAAAAAAAGGGGGGGGTGGGGGTTAAATTGAAAGTCATGGGAAAACGACGTCAAGTGTTAGTACCTCAAATTTAAAAATTTGAACAAAAATCCTGCAGATTCCAAACAGAGTTGGTGTCCCTATTCTCTCTCATCTGCCGTCTGCTCCCAACAAGGTGTAGTAGTAGTAGACGAACTTCTTTGCCCAGCAAACATATCCTTCCTTCTTTGCTTACTAAATTTATTCACATAATTCAACTCTCGTGACTATCACTTCTTTTTCCCTCCTTTCTTTACCTTCATTTTTTTCCCTTTAATTTTTTTTTTATTTTCTCTCTCCTCCGGCGTTCAAAGATCCCTCATTTTCTCTCTCATTTCACCAAAGGTCGACGCTTTTCTTCAATTTCTTGCTTCTTCAATCCTTTTTCGGTAATGGGTACTTTTAATTTGATCTTCCCATTTTTTAATTTTATGTACATTTGCTTTAATTCAATTACATAGTTTTCTTATATCTATCATTTGTTTTACTTTATTTTTTTGCAAAAAGATCTGTTCTTTCGCCCATTCTTGTTTTAGATTTGCTGTATTTTTCTGGGTTTTGGTTGATGATTTTTGCATAATCTATTGCCACATTTTCTGGGTTTGTTTTACTATTTTTTTTTTCAAAGATAAAAATTTTTAATTTTTTGTGGGGTTCTTTCCTCTTTCTGATTAATGGGTTTGATTTTAAACCCAGCTGAATTTTTAGTCCGGCAATTAAACCCATATATTATTTTGTCTTTGCTAGCTTTAATTTTTAATATTTTTTCCACGTTGATTGTTGTTGATTCATGAAGTTTCTTTTGTCAATTTATCATGTCTTATTCTGGGCTACTGTGTTAATTGGGGTTTTGTGGTCCATGCAATGAACAATTGAACTTGAACTAATTGCTTATTTGTTTGTGTGAGTTTGATTTTATGCCTTAACATATGATATGATGCACAGAATGACAGAATGTATCATTTCACATAGCCCTTTTATATGGATGATCCAATTCTGTGAGGTTATTTGGGTCCAATTTGTTGTAGGGTGTTATTGTATTTCTTACTGATTAAGTTGACTTTGTGCGCCCCCCAGAATTATGATATTCTCTGTGATTGTGATCCTTTTAATGTGAGTGTGCCCCATTAATGTGAATGTTAATCAATACTGATTTTGCTCAGCTTGCATTAGTTTTTCTGTCATTTTGAGATATTGGTGTTTATGATGTTCGGGGTGTGTCATAAATTGCAGTCTGGCAAGGGTTTGGGTGAGGTGAGGCTTGTGGAGCCCTTGAATGTTTGGAATTTGATAGTGAAATGACAATGGATCGAACACCCAATACTTCTCACAGTTCGAGATTCTCTTCCATTAGTGCTAATGGAAATGGATCTCCTTCCCACTCGAGTGCCTTCTCCAATGGAGATGACTATGACAGTGATGGTACAACAAACTTTGCTCCGCCGTAAGTTTCTATTTACTTTGCGACTTTTTATAATTGTATTGTATATTGTATTTTATAATGACATAGTTTTGCATTATATTGGGCTTTATATTGGTTAGTGGATAGTCTAAATTGTCTGAAGTCTTGAATGTAAAAAGTCAATCATGTAGGATTATGCTGTTTGAGCTTGTGTGCTCAACTCACATTTGGGGAGACTGCACACTTCCTTGCATCAAAGTAAAGAATTGAAGTGTTATATCTACCTTAACTAAGTTTCAGACTAGATCCTGTGGAAGTTGGCTCCATTTTTCATGCTAAGCTACTCTCTGATACCATAGGTTAATTGTATGCTTCAGTGAAGGTATAGGTATCAATCCAAATTATGATTGTGGTTTTACTATTTTCCTAATTGATTGAGCTTCAATCATCCCTGTTAATCTTCTATAAGTCATCTCCAGACTCATTTTTAAGAGATTACTCTCCCTAGGGCCTCGTTGTTCGTCCCTATCTAATGATGTGCTCTCTAAATCAATTTTGTTATACCCTGATTATGTTAACATGAGGAGCATGATATCTAACTTTGTATAGAGTCATAATGAATCCCTTTTTGGGCGTATTTGCTTCATGTTCATGCAATCTTGATTTGTATGTTAATACTGATGAAACATAATTGCAACTTTTTCTGATAGAGAATTTACAAGTATTAGTGTAGTTGTGTGTGACACTATTTGAATGCAAACAAATAATTTGGAAGTCAATAAAATCTTTAGAATGGTAGGTTTTCTCTCCATCAATGCTTAGTATGGCATAAACCTTGAATCACTTTACAACAATTTAAATTGATATTTCTCTTGCCTGAGTAACATGCCTTATAAGTGTTCTATATTCATGTGGACTCTTCGAGTTTCTGTAAATCTTTGAGTGAATTATCAGTGACTTCTGGGTTTTGGTTTTGAATATATTGACAGTACACCAATGACACTGTCGATGTCCATTCCAGCTGAACTTGCAGGGGCAATTCCCTTGATCAACAAATTTCAGGTGAGAAATTATCTTCAAAGTGAAGTGCAACATATTCATTCTTCACAATAATTATACATGAAATTAAATCTAGTTCTGTTTATATTTCTTGTATTCTCATATTGTGAAGCATGGTTTTTTTAGGTGGAGGGTTTTTTAAGAGCAATGCAGAAACAGATTCAGTCCTCTGGAAGACGTGGCTTTTTCTCCAAGAAATCCTCTGGTCCTCAGAATAGGGAGAAGTTCTCTTTTGAGGATATGCTTTGCTTCCAGAAGGTAATCTACCAGCCTTACTATATTTTTACTCTCCCTGTTACATATGTACTCAGTTCAAACAATATTTTGACAGGATCCGATTCCAACTTCCTTGCTTAAAATCAGTAGTGATTTGGTGACTCGTGCTACAAAGCTGTTTCAAACAATTTTGAAGTACATGGGAGTTGATTCTTCAGATAGAGTAACTCCAACAAGTTTAGATGAAAGAATAGAACTGGTTGGTAAACTGTTTAAGCATACCTTGAAGCGTTCGGAGCTTAGGGATGAGCTTTTTGTACAAATCTCAAAGCAAACCAGGAACAATCCAGACAGGTGCTAAATTTTCGTACAAAATGCTACTTCTCATGGACACTATATTTAATTATTTATGGTATTTATTTGCTGTTCTTTTCTTGTCTTGAATTATTCTTTGATGACAGACAGTTTTTGATCAAAGCATGGGAGCTCATGTACTTATGTGCATCTTCGATGCCTCCGAGCAAGGAAATTGGTGCATATCTCTCCGAATACGTTCACAATGTTGCATATGGTGCAAATGTAGACCCTGACATTCAGTTGCTTGCTCAAAACACTTTGAATGCTTTAAAACGTTCCATTAAGGCTGGACCTAGGCAAATTATTCCTGGACGAGAAGAGATAGAAGCTCTTTTAACTGGTAAAAAGCTTACAACAATTGTGTTCTTCTTGGATGAAACCTTTGAAGAAATCACCTATGACATGTCAACAACTGTAGCAGATGCGGTTGAGGTATGCCATTATGTTAATGTATTTAAATTTATCCATGCAATAGTGTGAAATTACATATTTGGGAGAAAGTCTACACCAGCCTTCATGAATGCTGTGTATCTTGTAGGGTGTTAGCAATGTTAACTGGGCACTAGGTTGTTTCTGTGTTGTTCACAAGCTGCCAATATATAAAATACTTCAATGCTGGTTGCTACGGATTACTAAGAATTTGTTTATTGGTTCTTTGCTAGTATGGTGGTAAAACCTGAGGTGTTTCTGTCTTGTTCACAAGCTTTAGGGTCACTTGCTCTCCCCCGATCACCCCCCGTCACCGCTCTATTTTTTTCAATGGAACCTCAGTTTGATTGCTGGACTAATTTCTTAGGTTTCAGAAAGAGGAATGATACAGGATGGATTTAGAATGCAATTTTTGTAAACACCCTTGGGGTCATTTGCAAGTACTTCATCAGTTCATCTTGCTTTGTTCGATGAATGAAATTATCAAGCAATTTCTTCACCTGACCATCTTCCTCATGCTTTGTTTTCCCAACTTCACCTAATATTTGTTTTTCACTTGTACAGAATAAAATCGTTTGCTTATTTGCTCCTTTTTTTTCGTCAAGACAAAAGGTGGTTTAAAAAATTGACCTACCTCCATGACTTTATTCGTTTGTATGACTTATTTTCATAGCATATTATGAATGCAAGGCTGCTTAGCTTGAGATAAAAAATTTAGCAGCAATGAAGGTTGTAGCAAACCTTCCCATTCCATACATTGCTTACTTGCTTGTAGAGTTTGTGTTCAGCATACTGCTCATGCTCTTCAGGCAGTTTCGAGTACTAGGGAAGTAGGGATCATGGGTATTTTTCCTGTATTGCACATGTTATCACTAGAAAGATATGTAATGAAACCCTTTCCTGACCTGTCAGAGTCCAATCCCCCCCCCCCCTGCAGTGAAAAACTTTGATGATATTTGTTAAGTCTGCTCCATTTTCGGGTTTGGTTTGCTCACGTGATTTGTTGTTCTTGGCGAAAACTGAGGAATTGCTTAATTCTAATTTCTATTTGTTAGAACATGCAGATTCCAAATTTTTACGGAGTATTTCTTATGAATGTTGCTGCGACTAGCATTATCCTTACCATATTCACAATTTGATTACATTCGTTAAGTCTACCTCATTGTCGGAATTAGTTCTTTTGCGTATTATATTATTCTTGGTGAAAAATAAAGAATTGCTTAATTCTAAATTCTATTTGTTAGAATTTGTGTGTTCCAAATTTTTAGTTCTTATGAATGTTGCTGCCACTAACATTATCCTTGCCATATTCAGGAACTTGCAGGAATCATCAAACTCTCTACATACTCTAGCTTCAGTTTGTTTGAGTTTCGCAAAGTTGTTCCAGGTTCTAAATCAAGTGATACTGGAACTGGTATATACTTTGATCCTGGTGATAGCCTTAAATAATTTATTCTTTTCCTAAATGCTGACCTTGCATTTCCATTGCATTGTCACAGAGGAGTATATTGGGTTAGATGAAAACAAATACATTGGCGATCTCCTTGCGGATTTCAAAGCAGCAAAAGAGCGTAGTAGAGGGGAAATCTTGCATTGCAAATTGGTTTTCAAAAAAAAGCTGTTTCGGGAGTCTGATGAAGCTGTGACTGACCCAATGTTTATGCAGTTGTCGTATGTTCAAGTATGTGACTTGCATCTATCATAAATGTTCAAGCTTCTGATAAATGGTTATCAAGTTGTACTTTGAATACTTATAGAAAGTCTATCGAATTTTTGTGCTGCAGTTGCAACATGATTATATATTGGGTAACTACCCTGTCGGAAGAGATGATGCTGCACAGTTGTCTGCTCTGCAGATATTGGTTGAGATTGGATTTGTTAGTCACCCAGAGTTGTGCACGTGAGTATATCATGTTTGATGGTTGTGAACTTGCTACCCAGCCCTAATTCCCAGATATACTTGAAGTTCTTAATAATTATTTCTCTTAGGATGAGAATGTTATATGTATTTAGCAAAGCATTGACAGTTTGGTGGGTGTGTATGCAGTGATTGGACTTCACTTTTAGAGAGATTTTTACCAAGACAAATTGCAATAACCCGTGCAAAGCAGGACTGGGAGGTGGATATTATTTCTCGATATCACTTGATGGTAAGAGTCAAGACTTTGAAATTATTTTTTTTTATCAAGAAATAAACCCTATTTCCATGGTTCAAAAAAGGGGTAAATAGTACTGTAGTTTTAGCCGCTGTGATTTCAAACTATCATTGACTTTAAAAGCTCAAATCCTCTTCCGTTTGGTTTGGACTCTGTTTTTTTGGACTCGCACACTCAAAAGACAACCACACATTCATACATGTACACATTTATTAATGTTTGCACCAAAGAAGAATATTTATACTTATTTAATGTTGAAAATTTGCCAGTCTTTGATCACTATGGTAGAATTTAGTTATCTTTCATATTGCATAAAACTTAGAATGTCAATGTTATTTGTTATATGGTGCTGAACGCTTACATTCTTTTAACGTTGTTTGAAAACATTATTTGATTCTACTGTAAGTTGGAATCGATTTATTAATAAAGGGTCACAGGAGTAAATTCCATGTTAGATGCAATTAAAATTCAAGTGCTGTGTTTTTTACAGGATAAGTTGTCCAAGGAAGATGCTAGGCAACAGTTTTTAAGGATCTTGAGACTGCTTCCCTATGGCAATTCTGTATTTTTTAGTGTCCGTAAGATTGATGATCCCATTGGCCTTTTACCCGGGAAGGTCATCTTAGGAATCAACAAGCGTGGGGTATGTCGTATGTTCTAAAAGAAATAACTTTATATGGTCTTGGCCATTTTTTTTGATGTCCTAACACTCAACATATCAATTCTTGTTACTCCTACAGGTTCATTTTTTCCGGCCAGTTCCTAAAGAGTATTTGCATTCAGCGGAGCTGAGAGATATTATGCAGTTTGGTAGCAGCAATACTGCTGTGTTCTTCAAAATGAGGGTTGCTGGTGTTCTCCACATCTTCCAGTTTGAAACTAAGCAGGTTACACATCTCCTCTTATTTGGTGGTTGATAGTTGATTTGGATTTTTACTGTGCACTAAGATTTACACACAATCCAGGGTGAAGAAATATGTGTTGCTCTTCAAACGCACATAAACGATGTAATGTTGCGACGCTATTCTAAAGCAAGAACTGTTGCCAACAATGCAACAAATGGAGAAGCTCCCAACAGTTCTAAGCCTCCTGCTGCTACTCCGACTGCCGAAGCTTATGAGAAGCAACTTCAAGATTTGTACAACTCTATTGAAGAATCTCAAAAGCATATTGATCAAGTATGTGATTCCACCCACTTCTTTTTTGTTGTATATATTCTGCTTCAAAGTTTGAGGTATTTTGATAGATTTAACAGGTACCATCTATTACATGTAGTTGTGAAAAAAATATATGGGGATAGTGAAAGGATGAAGCAGTGCTTTCGTTTATGCATTTGGCTTTGTTTGCTAGAAAATCAGGATGGAAAAGCTTTAAGCTCCAAAAGCTGTAGAAAAGTCACAGAACTTGAAGTTACTGAAATATGGAAATTAAATTATGTGTTTTGGTAGAAATGTTGCTGTACGTTAGATAATATGGTTTATTAATTTATTTTTTAAAGTGTGACAAGGAATCACTAACTTAAAGTTGAAGGATATGATTGACACTAATCAATGTGCTTGTTTATTTCAGTTATCAGGAGAGTTAAAAGAAAAACAAAAGGTAGAGGAGAATTTGCAAGAAGAGTTGAGTGCCTTGAAAGAATCCTTAAAGATTGAGAGGCGAAATGTGGGAAAGATGACTGCTGAACGTGACAGGCTGAGCTCCTTATACGATGAAAAGGAAGCTGCACTTCAGGTATGCAGTATGCTTCCTTTCTGTTTAACTACCTGCAGCTATGATGTACTTTTCCTGTTTCATTTTTATGATATAATTTGTACTGTCCAGTCAGCAGTGATGGAGAAAAATAGCCTGGAAGTGAAATTAGCAAAGCTCAACGATACATTATCTGAGCAAAATGCGCAGCAGGACTTGCCAGGGGCAAATAATCAGGTAAATAGGACACTTTAATTGCACTTATTCATAGCTTCTTGCATTACGTGCATATCAATAACTGATCATGTTTAAGCAGGATTTGTGTAAAATACAAGATGAGTTGAGAGTGCGAAGTGAAGAATTGCATCGTGCTGAACTAACAGTCAAGAGACTTGTAGAAGAGAAGTTATCGATGGAACAAAATATTCGAAGGCTTGAAAGGAAACATACAGAAGAGGTAACACTATTCCTTTGGTTTTGGTTCTTATTTTTGTGCTCTTAGACATTAGATACTTAGTCCTACAGAGGAAGTAACACTATGCCTCTGATTTTGGTTCTTCATTTGTTCTTGTTGGATATTAGATATTAAGTCATATTGCTACTTGATTTCAGAATGAGAACGTTGGGAAAGATTTTGAGAAAGAACGACAAATCTTGAAGCTTCAAATCTCTGAACTTGAGAAGAGATTGGAGGGGATGAAAAATGATTTAGAGATCGCTGAATCAAAACTTGAAGCCAAAGAGTCCGATCTGTCTGTCTTACAAAATAATCTGAGAGAGCTAGAGGAACTCAGGGAAATGAAAGCGGTAATATATCTTAATCTGTTGAAATTATTAACAAGTTACCTCTACATGTTCTAAGGTCTCCTTCCTCATTGCATAATTTTGTTCAGTTGTGAGATGTGTAATGCCTTGAAGCTGTATATTATTGCTTTCTTGTAGGATATTGATAGAAAAAATGAGCAAACTGCTGCTATCCTGAAAATGCAAGCTGCGCAATTGTCCGAGTTGGAAGTGCTGTATAAGGAAGAACAAGCAGCAAGGAAGAGATATTTTAACATGATTGAAGGTGTTTATTTAATGTTAATAGACATCAATTACACTCTGCTGATAAGAGTTAATATTGATATGTATTGAATTGTCATTTTACTTTGTACAGACATGAAAGGCAAGATTAGAGTCTATTGTCGTGTAAGGCCACTAAGTGGTAAAGAAAAGACTGATAATGAAAGGAGCATTGTCATAAGCTCAGACGAATTTACAGTTGAACATCCATGGAAAGATGAAAAGGCAAAGCAACATATTTATGATCATGTTTTTGATGGAAGTGCGACCCAAGACGATGTTTTCGAGGATACCAGGGTAAGTAATGATTAGTAAATGTACCTTTTATGTCAAGTGTTTTTTCATTCTTTTACAGTGTATATTGTTTTCTTTGAATACATGTTTTCGTTTATTTTAAGAAAGAGTGAGTTTATGTAATCTCATGTGTCTGTAGTCTTCTGGTGATTCAGCATGCTAGTCTTAAAGTAACACAACATGCTATCAAGTGTTGACTATATGAATTTCTAATTTTATGCAGTATTTAGTGCAATCTGCTGTGGATGGATTTAATGTTTGCATATTTGCCTATGGTCAAACTGGTTCCGGAAAGACATATACCATATATGGAACAGAAAGTGAACCTGGACTTACCCCACGTGCCACGTCGGAACTTTTTAAAATCTTGAAAAGAGACAACAAGAAGTTCTCATTTTCATTGAAGGTATCCATCTTGCTTTGCTGTATTTATCATTACTATTTTAAAAGTATTAGTTTATGTCTGAAAATATTGTCAATCTATCTGAAAAATTTTCAGCCAATACTAAGGTTAATAATAAATATTGTGTAGGCCTACATGTTGGAGCTGTATCAAGATACATTAATGGATCTTCTAGTACCTAAAAATGCAAAGCGATTGAAACTAGACATCAAGAAAGATTCGAAGGTAATTGTGTTAAGAGAATACTGCACTAGCGCACATTCCCTTGTTTTACTCATTTCTTGTTGTTACTTTTGTTGTATGTCATATATGGTTTTATTGTTACTTGACTATAAAAAGTCTTTGTAACTTAATGTATTAAAACTGTTTTGGTACTGATAGTTTCAACATTGGTGTAGGGGATGGTAAATGTTGAAAATGTGACTGTTGTACATGTCTCTACTTACGAGGATTTGAGAAGTCTTATTCAGAAAGGATCTGAGCAAAGACATATATCAGGAACCCATATGAATGAGCAAAGTTCAAGATCTCATCTTATACTTTCAATTATCATTGAAAGTACTAATCTTCAAACGCAATCTGTATCTAGAGGAAAGGTAATGACATCACCTAAGAACATACAAGTATTTATTTTACATGTGTGAGTTTTATAGCGTATTAGTGGTGAAAATTGCAAGGGATTTTCCTCCAGCTAACTTTGACTGTATTGCTGTTTCTACTTCTATATTTCGTATATAATTTGTTAATGTTTAGTTCAACCATTGCAGTTAAGTTTTGTTGATCTTGCTGGATCTGAACGAGTGAAGAAGTCAGGGTCTGCAGGTAGTCAATTGAAAGAGGCTCAAAGCATCAACAAGTCACTTTCGGCTCTTGGTGATGTTATTAGTGCATTATCAACCGGCGGGCAGCATATACCATACAGAAATCACAAATTAACAATGTTGATGAGTGATTCTCTTGGTGGCAATGCGAAGACACTGATGTTTGTTAATGTGTCTCCTGCTGAATCGAATTTAGATGAGACCTACAACTCCCTAACGTATGTTCCACCTTTACATGATATGTTTTTGCTCCTTTTGATCGTATGTCTTCTGAATCACATAATAGAAAATAATTAAAAAAAAAAGGTCTTTGGTGTGATTTTTGTATAAACTTTAGCATCAACCAATGATTTAGAAGCTGTACTACTAAAAATATAGGAGACTTCAGACTTGTCCTTGACATGCTATAGCTAAACTGACGTGTCATTTGATTTTCATATGTTTAATTTTCATTCTATGCTTCAATTCCAGGTATGCATCTAGAGTTCGATCCATTGTAAATGATCCAAACAAAAATGTTTCCTCAAAAGAAGTTGCTAGGTTGAAGAAGCTCGTTGCTTATTGGAAGGAGCAAGCAGGTAGAAGAGGGGATGACGAAGATCTTGAGGAGATCCAAGATGAAAGACCAACACCAAGAGATAAATCTGATGGCCGTCATTCCATGTAAGTTGTATATCTTGTTACCTTGAAGATGGACGAGTCAATTTTCCTGAGCCGGGGATACCTTGGTTGAGCTTTAGGAGTGCCTTGTGTTCCTCTATTGTGGTTGTCTGACAGAGTAGTTGTAGATCCATGATGCCATTGAACCATCTTGCTCTAGGTTTCATGTATGTCAGTCTCTTCCACTTTCAGGGCTTTGGTGGTTATGCGATGATCATCGAACTGTATAGGCAGAAATATGAAATTTGTGTATATTTTTTGTTACTCTTCTTACATTAACATTTTTTTTAATCTCGCCTTTATTGTAATGGTTAGGTCTTTTTAACAGCAGGGAAGCCTTTGCTTTCTGTCTCGATGTTATTCGGGAGTTTTACAGTTAGGAAGATTAGGAGGTAGTTTATACCTATATTTCCTGGCAAACCAAGGTTTTCCTTGTTTGTCTATTTTTAGATCTTGGGGAATTTTCATTTCCCTTTATGAATGATATGACGTTCGTGTTGAACGTTCAATCAAAGATGTATGAATGTTTTGTACATATACTTGACCAGTATCATTTTCATCTTTGCTTTCGTTTTCAATATTTACGAAATATTTGTACTTTATTTTTATGTTAATCTGATAGATGATAGTGTTTGGAAAATTGATTTTGGTATATAGGGTGCCATACATGGCCTTTAAATTACAATGACGAATTTTTGTTAAAACAAATGTTACTTCGTAGTATTGTGTATGGAGTATCGAACTATTTGCGAGCAAAATGTTTACTATGCACCCAAATGTATCATCCTAAATTCCTAACAAGTTACCGACAGGCCAATGAGACTAACAAGCCACAAAATGACCCGAATGTGAATTAGTTCACGTGTGTAGGAGAAGGCAGAAGGTACAAAAAAAAAAAAAAAAAAAAAAAATGGGTATTGGAACATCCAATTCTAGCCTCACAAAATTGATATCGTACGTAGTACATTAAACTTGAGTCTTAATATCTTTACAAAAATCTCACAATCTATTACAACGTGCCTAAAATGGAAGGCTCAATTCCAGAAATAGATGTACTCAAAGTTGAAAGAAAGCCAAAAAAATTAAGGGAAGTTGGTGAAAAATGGGATAGTTTTAGAGTGGTAAATCAGTTGTAGGAGAATTGCATGATCTTTCACTTGAAGTCAAACAGCAGAATGTGGATGTTATCCCAGGGAGTGGGTATGTAGCTCCATCTAAAAAGAACACACTTTATGAATCCTTGGGACTTTTCGACGTTGCTTCGTCGGCCTCGGTCTCTACCTTTTGCTCTCAGCTTCGAGTTTCTCCCCAACAAAGGTACGTGTAATCCCTCACCCCCATTTGTAATTTGTATTGTCCTGGTGGCTCATCAGTTTTCACGCCATTAATAAAATGACACACATTCGATACATTGTATGAAAAAAGAAAAAGAAAAATATAAAATTCCGTTGCCGGGACCTGAACCCGGGTCTCTCGGGTGAGAGCCAAGTATCCTAACCAACTAGACTACAACGGAAGAGTGAATACAATGGAACTACTCATAACAAGATTTTATAATCCGGACGTATCTTTTGACACATTTTGTATGCACTTAAGACTTTAACTGCTTAAATAAGTTGAAGTGAACATAACTTTAGTGGACCTTTAAGAATCATAACTAGTTGAAAATAAATTCATAATTCGTGAGAAAATTAAGTAGGTGTAAATCTAAGATTGCAAACAGGGAGATAATAGAGAGTTATGCTGAAGCAATGTACAAGTTTTCGATCGATATGGCAAGAAAAATGGCCGAAAGCATGGGTGTGAAAGATGACAATTTGAAGGATAGAGTTGTACATTCAGGATGAATAAATACAACTTCACTCCGGAAAGTATAGGCTCCCAAGGTGTACAAAATCACACAGATTCTGGATTTCTTACAATACTTCAGGATGATGGTGGACTTGAAGTTATGAATGAGTCCGGTAAATATGTTGCTGCTGATCACTTGTCAGGAACTCTTGTTGTTAATTTTGGAGACGCCGCAACGGTAAGTTCTTTAACTTCCAAACGTAATACACCTGCTTGTTTGGTTGACAAAGGAATTAATTTTCTATGGTCATTTGTATTTCATGGGAATTAAAATCATACGTCAAATTTCCTAGGAATTTACCAAACTTGTTTGGTTTTTGTATGGGTATTTCCGTTTAAAGAAAAAGGGTATTTATAAATCTTGGGAATTTTAAATTACCGAGAGAGACCTTTGTAATTAAATTCCCATGTTTTGTGGGAATTGGAAATTACCATGATTTTACGCTTTCAACATTCTCACTTTTTATGGTCTACCAAACAAGCCCCTTATTTCCAAATCCACGGGAATTTTCAATTCCTCCATTTTTTAAATGCAACTAAACAACTGCTAAGTTCTAGTAAATTTTGTTTTAGAATTTTCAAGTAGGTTCATTCAAGTACTAGTTTTTTTTGTCATTTTTTTTTTCCACTTCTATGAGAGTAAAATTCGAAACAAGAACTAACGCTTGAAATTGATGTAGCATAAAACAGGAAAAAACACCTTGAAACTGATGTAGTCTAAGGGCCTAATGGCCTATTCACCTTAACTTAATTTCAGTTTACTTCAGTTAAGTTCCTAATTTTCTTCTCTTATAAACAATTTATTTCAACTTAGTTCAATTCAGTTCAGTTAATCAAAACAACCCTTAAGATAGTAAAGAAGTTTTAATCATCAAAAGTTGTTTATAATACGTTCTGATACCAAAAAATTGGTTTTAGGGTAGTTTTCCTCAATTTTATAAATTCTAATTTAGATATACTCACATCGTCACACGTTCCAACATATTAAGTTTTAAATTCTTTAAAAAAGAAACAAAAATCAATCTTAATCGACTCATAAACATGACAATTGATCATTTAGGTGTGAGTGTGTGACTTGAATACTCGAATACTTTTAAATTCTTCTTTATCGACATTGTTTAATTGACTAGCAAGCTAATACTTGAAAACTTTCGTTTCTCTCTATAGAAAACCAAGCCCTTATCTCCACCGCTTCCACCGCTTCCTAATTTTAGCCACAGCTCGCCGGCAATCGGCGTCTCTCCTTGCCATCGCCGGCGAGTCGATAATCTTAGGCTTCTTTTTATTTGTTTTTTAGGTTGTTTCAAGGTTTAGATAGTGGAATTAGGGGACTAGCAAAGAAGTTGTTGTCTTCAAGTCCATCGGTGGTTATCAGGTTGGTGTGTCGTTAAGGGTGTCGGAATTGTCCAACAAATCAAGGAGCCAAGGCTATTCTTAACGCCGCCGTCGAAAGGAATTTCGTTAATTGTTTTCCCGACGGTAAAGGTGAAGTTAAGACTAGGGTTTCCTCCCTTAATCCAAGGTTTGATTCGGGTGAGGTGGTCTTCTTTGTTGGCCTTAACGATTGTATGTGGTGCTCGTTTCTGCCGGTGCGATAGGCTGAGTACTCCTTGCTTCTTATGGTACTCACAAGACGCTTTGTGTGGTCTGCTAGTTTTCTTTGCTCTGTTTTTTTGGTTAAGTTGTTTATGTTTTGTCTTGGTTTAATTATGTTTTATTGCCTTCCTTTGCTTGTGTTGTTGTTCATATGTTTAGTTTTCAATAATACCCTTGCCCTGTTTGTTTATGAGATGGAGTTTCTTCGGATAGTTCTCCATTTGGAGGCTAATGAAGTGTGGTGGTTGTTTTTTGAGTCTGGTTGGTTGGCAATAGCCTTGGATTTAGGGGTAGTACAGTTGAGTAGTACTCGGATTGTTGGCATGGTGGTCAATTTAGCTGCTTTATTGGGGAGGGATTGTGTTATGGGGAGTTGTTGTCACTTTGAATGCGTGGCTTCCCTCTTTGGTGCCCTATGTGATTATGCTATTTTTCAGAGGCTGGAGTTATTTGTGCAAGTAGTTAGTTTTCCTTGCATTTGGAGTTTGCATGGAGAAGTTAATTTTGAGGGGAGAGGTTTGTTTGCGTTTCCTGTTGCTACTTGGTTGAGGGATGATTTGGGTGTTCAGTCAGTAACTATCATCCCAGTGTCAGTGTTGATGATGACAAAGACAGTCATCATTAAAAATTTAAATCTTGTAGGAGGCTCCCCATCTTTAATGGTGGTGGTAAGCAAAGTCCTCCATTTTCTTGCGTTCTATATAGGTAGAATTGCAGGAAAGGGACCTGCATTTTGGTGTAAGGTTCCTCATGGAAGAGTCGTGAAAAAATACGACTCTCATGGGTTGGCTCTTGGACTCTTAGGAGGTGGCTATGCTTTTAGATCCCTAGGAGCGGAGTCATTTTATGGGTTCTTTTTTCGGCAACAGGGTGCTGCTTTCGACTTCCGGGTGTATGGTCTCTTCACTACTTCCATCGTGAATTTGCATAGGTGTCATTGCAAGTTTCAGTTCCCTTCTCTAGTGTTAGCTTGCATTATCAGTCCTTCTCCAAGGTTTTGGTTCGTTTGGCAACTATTGATCCAAGAAAAGGTTTTGGTAAGAACCTTATGGTTATCCGGGCTCCGAGGTAATTGGTATGTTGCTCAAGGGTATGGACAGTCACTTCGTTTTCTCTCTACTGGTAAGTGGCAAACCCTCTCTATGGGTTTGTTTGGGCGTGTGGGTTCTGCAACAATATACAAGGTTTTTCTTTTTGTTTTTGCGTGTTTAGCTAGGTGGATTTGGTTGTTTTTAGTTACTTGTTTTAGTTCTCTTAGGTTGTAATTTGCCCTTTATTTATGAAGTTCTCATTGTCAAAAAAAAAAAAAAAAAAAAAAAAAAAGACTAGCAAGCTAATGATTGTTGCATTGGTACTGCGAAAGCTATAGAGCAACGGGATTCTACGCATTGTGCAACATCGAGTTCAATGCAAGAGTGAAAGGATACGTATATCAATTGCAACCTTTCTTTCACCACCACCCGACGAAGTAATCGAATCAGTTCCAAAGTTTGTTGATGCTGAGCACCCTCTCATTTACGGTCCCATAACGTTTGAAGGGTTAAGGGTAGAGGTGTCAAAACCGAACCGACCCGAAAAAAATTATCCGTTTCGAACTGTAACCGATCCGATTTGATCCGAGAAATTCAAGACCCAAACCCGATCTGCAACCGAACTGAACTCAACCCAAATCCGAATTTGACCCGATCTGAACTTAACCCGGCACCGATTTGATCCGACCTGAACTCAACCCGAATCCGATTTGACCCGACCTGAACTCAAACCAAACTGATTTGACCCGACCCGAGCTAAACCCGATCCGAAATTGACCCGAAAAATAACCGATCTAATCCGATCTGTTTTAACCCGAACTGATATTAACTTGATCCGATTTTAACTCGATTTGATTTTTACCCGATCCGAATTTAACCCGATCATAATTAATTATTTACTTTTTTATTCAAGTTCTTATACTATATATTTACTAATTATTAATAAGTTAACTTTTTGACTACAAAGAAATAATCCGGAGTCTTAAGTTTACTTCATGTACATATCAATTATATTAATTTACTTTCTAAGCTTTAATAAATGCCACAAGATCTAATAAACCTAAACATTAAGCGGGAGTTAATTGATATGCTTGTAAAACTCTAGTTAAATGCTGCCTAAAGCCTATTGTCATTTTTAATGAATTTCCTCCCATTCTGTTATATTTTATGAACTAATAATTCTTTTATATTGGTTAAAAGTGTAGAGTACAGTTTCCTCCCATTCTGTTATATTGGTTAAAAGTGCGGAGTACAATTGTGCATTATTGTAGAATTATAGGCGTTATACATCGCACGGTTATATACTCACTACATACATATGCAATAATTTATGCTTAAATAAAAAGAATTTACATAGTAACAATTAACTATCAATATGTATAATGTCAAGTTTTTAATATACAAATTGAATTAGTAGTAAAGTAATTCTAACAACTCTAACAAATATCTTTAAAAAAATTGAATCAGTAATAAACTAAACTAATAGTACAGAACTCATAGCCTCATATGATTGTACAATTGATGAAGAGTTGTAAACTTGTAATAACCTAAAAAAAATGACATACTTTTTTGTATATATCACCATATGTAACTATTATTTGTCATTATATCACTAGCTCGGTCTCACTTCTCACTTATATAGGTATGATAAGTCATCGATAATTATTCAATCTCAATTTTCCTCAAAGATAAAAATTACACATAACTTGATCAAATGAAAAAACTAAAACTTCGTGCTTCGTAATTAATAATCATATTGACCCAATAATAAGGTAAAAACTAAACAATATCTCTAGTTTAAAAATAACCTTATTTGGATATGAATTTGGTCAACTCGACCAAAATCCAGCCAAACACAAAAAGGAATTGAACCGAAATTGACCGAACCGAACTTGACCGAACCGAAATCATCCAAACCGAAATCAACCCAACCCAAATTCATCCGACCCGAATTTACCCGGCTAAACCCGTTTTAAACCCGATCCAAATATATCCGAACCGAAAGTGAATCGATCTGAAGTTGAACCGATCCGTATCCGACACGGACTCGATAGACCATGACCCGAATTTGACCAGACCCGAATTTAACCCGATCCGAGTTAAAAGGATAATTTTGATTCGAATATATCCGACCCGAACAGACCCGACCCGAATAGACCCGACCCAAATTCCATCCGATTATCCGAATTGACACCTCTAGTAAAGGGGCCTTCGCATGTCAAAGAAGCTGCATGCAGGGGAAGTCTTAGATTTGCTACGTCTTGATAATACAAAGGGCTTAAGAATTAAGATGTTCTATGCCTAGTTTTTACCTATTTCCTCGTTCACGGACTTGTATTGATTAAAGATTTCACCATGGAACTTGATCTATTCATCTAGACTGTTATTCCTGTCTACATCCAAGTATAAAAGGAACTATTTAATGTGGAAATATTAGAAAAAATAATCCCAAAACAAAATGCTTTATCAACAATAATAAGGTGGGTCTAAATTGCATTTAAGGTAATTTGAAATCGGATCAGGAACAATTTGGATTGAATTTAGGTCGGGTCAATAACAAGTCGTGTTAATTTCGAGTCAGCTTAGTAATAGATCGGGTTGAAATTTTGGGTTGGGTAAGTAATCGGTATGGTAAAATTCGGGTCTGATCAATTACAAGTCGGGTTAATTTCAGTCGGGTTTGTAACATGTTGGGTTAAATTCGGGTTGGGTGAGAACGGGTCGGGTTGAATTCAGGTTAGGTTCGTAACAAGTCGGGTTAAATTCGGGTTTTGACGGGTTAAAACGGGTTTGAATCAATTTCGGTTCAAGTTGGGTTCGGTGCAAATTATTAAAATTGGCCGTTGTAAACCGGTAAATCGTTGCAAGTTATAAACCGGTAAATTGGCAGTTTAAAAGCGCAAATTGAATGGTTCCACACCCAATTGGACTCCCGGGGGGTATTAGGGACCATGGTAAACATTTAAGCAATTTTTATTTCCGGACGAAAAAAGTCAAAAATTCCAAAATTAAAGGCTAATATCCACGCTTTTTGAGAAATTTTGGAGATTTCGGGGCCCGATGTCGAAAAGTCTTGAAATTCTATGGGATACATCTTGGGGTCATATAATGCTGTTTGGAACCATATATGATCATTATTTGTTGTCATAGATAATCGTGGTAGGCTTGAGTTAGCGTAATCGGTGCAAGTTGTAAACCAGTAAATTGGTCGTTTAAAGGCAAATTGCATGGTTCTACCCACACAATTCCACTCCCTGGGGTGTTAGGGACCATGGTAAACATTTCGGAAATTTTTATTTCCGTGCGAAAAAAAGACAAAAAATTCCCAAATTAAAGGCTAATATCGATGTTTTTTTAGAAATTTCGAAAGTTTCGGGGCCCGGTGTCGAAAAGAAATAAGATTTTCGGGGATACATCTAGGGGTCATGTAATGCCGTTTGGAATCATAAATGATCATTATATGTTGTCATAAATGTTCGTGGTAGGCTTGAGTTAATGAAATCGGTGCAAATTGTAAACCAGTAAATTGGTCGTTTAAAGGCAAATTGGATGGTTCCACCCCCCAATTGGACTCTTGGAGGGTATTAGGGACCATGGTAAGAATTTCGGCAATTTTTATTTTTTGGCGAAAAAATTGTCAAAAAATCCCAAAATTGAAGGCTAATATCCACGCTTTATGAGAAATTTTTGAGGTTTTAGGACCCGGTGTCGAAAAGGGCTTGAGATTTTAGGAGATACATCTCGGGGTCATATAATGACGTTTGGAACCATATATGATCATTATATGTTGTCATAAATGTTCGTGGTAGGCTTGAATTAATGAAATCGGTGCAAGTTGTAAATCAGTAAATTGGTCGTTCAAAGGCAAATTGGATGGTTCCACCCACCCAATTGGACTCTTAGAGGGTATAAGGGACCATGATAAACTTTTCGGCAATTTTTATTTCCGGGCGAAAAAAAGTCAAAAAATTCCAAAATTAAAGGCTAATATCCACGGCTTTTAAGAAATTTTGGAGGTTTCGGGGCCCGGTGTTGAAAAGGCTTGAGATCTTAGGATATACATCTCGAAGTCATATAATGCCGTTTGAAACCATATATGATCATTATATGTTGTCATAAACGTTCGTGGTAGGCTTGAATTAATGAAATCAGTATAAGTTGTAAATCGGTAAATTGGCCGTTTAAAGGCAAATTGGATGGTTCCACCCAACCAATTGGACTCCCTGAGGGTAATAGGGACCATGTTAAATATTTCAACAATTTTTATTTCCGTGCAAAAAAAAAAAATTAAAATTTTCCAAAATTAAAGGTTAATATCCACACTTTTTGAGAAATTTTGGAGATTGTGAGGCCAGGTGTCGAAAAGTTTTGAAATTTTATGGGATATATCTCAGGGTCATATAATGTCATTTGGAATTATATATGATCATTATATGTTGTCATAAATATTCGTAGTAGGCTTGAGTTAATTAAATCGGAGCAAGTTGTAAACCGTAAAATTGGCCGTTTAAAGGCAAATAGGATGGTTCCACCACCCAATTGGTCTCCCAAAGAATATTAGGGATCATGGTAAACATTTTGCCAATTTTAATTTCCGGGCAAAAAAAAAGTCAAAAAATTCCAAAATTAAAGGATAATATCCACACTATTTGAGAAACTTTGGAGGTTTTGGGGCCCGGTGTAGAAAAGTTAGGGGATATATCCCGGGGTCATATAATGTCGTTTGGAATCATATATGATCATTATTTGTTGGTATAAATGTTCTTGGTAGACTTGAGTTAATGAAATCATTGCAAGTTGTAAACTGGTAAATTAGTCGTTTAAAGGCAAATTGGATGGTTCCACCCACCCAATTGGGCTCCCAGAGGGTATTAGGGACCATGGTAAACATTTCGGCAATTTTTATATTCGGGCGAAAAAAAGTCAAAAAATTCCAAAATTGAAGGCTAATATCTACATTTTTTTTGAGAAATTTCGAATATTTCGGGGCTCGGTGTCGAAGTTCATTGAGATTTTAGGCGATACATCTCAGGGTCATATAATGCCGACTGGATCCATATATGATCATTATATGTTGTCATAAATGTTCGTGGTAAGCTTGAGTTAATGAAATAGGTGTAAGTTGTAAACCGGTAAATTGGTCGTTTAAAGACAAATTGGATGGTTCTACCTAGATAATTGGACTCCTAAAGGGTATTAGGGATCATGGTAAACATTTCGGCTAATTTTATTTTCCAGATGAAAAAAAGTCAAAAATTTTGAAGGATAATAATATAATATACATCAGCTACAAAATGACACAATCTATTAATTTTTTACACTCACAAAGCATTAAAAAAAAAAACAAACAAAAAAAAAAAAAAAGGAGGAGTGAGAAAATGGAAGGAAAAATCCCAGTAATAGATGCACACCAAATTGAAGAAAAGTCCATAAAATTTATGAAGCTTTGGGTCTTTTTGATGTTGCTTCTTCTCTTTCTGTTTCTATCTTTTGTTCTCAGCTTCAAGCTTCTCCCCACCAAAGGTACCCTTTACTCATTTTTTTTAAGGAAGTTTTCTTGTTTTAATTTCTTTTTAAGGAATTGCTTGATCAACTTTTGTACACATGTGATGTGATGACATGTCGATGCACTAGTTTGACCTTATTTTTGTATTACTACGTAGTTTATTCTCTCTCTGTCCCAAAATAAATAAAACAGTCAACATTACACATGTCATTGTACTAGTTTGACATATGATACTTCATTTTCAATGGATAGATTGTAACTAGCTAGCTGCTTATATTAGTGAGTTATATTGGCATCTTTTGGCCTAAATTTCTAGAAGCAGTCCCAAGGATAATGAAGAGGCTCATTCACGTCCCTTGATGATTTAATTAAAGGGAGGTTCATTATTCTAAACCAAGTCTTTTGTTGATTATGTTTAGCATGTAATCATCTTAACAAATACGTAGTATATGCTTTTGTGTTTTTTTTGACTAAGAATGGTTGATTAATGTTGAATTTGTCAATAAAATATTTATTGAAATGATTATTAGAAAGTAGGATTTGTACAATCCATTTGCCTAATAGTCCGCGCAGACTCTCTTTGTTGCAAATAACTGTTAACGAAGGTAGTCTATATCAAATTAGGAATGAAGACATTGATTGCATATTTAATTACCTCTATATTCATAAATTAGTTTTATATTCTTAAACATTCAGTTCACTTCAGCCCAGTTCAGTCAATCAAAATAGGCCCTAAGTCTTTTATTTTTTTTAATTTTTTTTTGTACTTCTAATTACTAGTGTGCCAATTGCCATGATTCAGGACATTCAGGTGATGGGTTACTTGGGCATGAACAAGGTTAGGTATTCAGGTGATGGGTTACTTGGGTATGAACAAGGTTAGGTGTGGGCCCTTATTTTGTTTGATACCCGTTTTTCTTCTCTGACTGCCCATTTTTGGAATATATATACTAACGTATGACTGTTAAAATGTCTACCCAATAATAGTTGAGTGTTAGCACTCTATGGTTGATTAATTCGGTAGGCATGCTCTTAATTACACATTAAGTCGCAATTACTCTCCTTTATTGTGGCCATTTCTTGTCTTGATGGCTAACCTTTTTCCTTCATATATTGCTATATAAACCGCCATTATGTAAACACACAAGACAGTGGTTCACCACGACTTGGCAATTTTAGTTTTATACTTCACAACATCAAAATAAGTATTTATTATCATTTTATTTGCTTACTTATTACTATATTTATATCGTTACAAAAAATCTCACAGTATAGTAATTTACTACGTGCCTAACATGGAAGGCTCAATTCCAGTAATAGATGTACTCAAAGTTGAAAGAAAGCCAAAAAAATTAAGGGAAGTTGGTGAAAAATGGGGTTGTTTTAGAGTGGTAAATCATGGGATACCCCTTAAATTAATGGGAGAAATGAAATCAGTAGTAGAACAACTGCTCGATCTTCCTCTTGAAATCAAACAGCGGAATGTAGATGTAATCCCAGGGACTGGGTACTTAGCTCCATCCGAAAAGAACCCACTTTATGAATCCTTGGGACTTTTCGACGTTGCTTCGTCGGCCTCTGTCTCTAACTTTTGCTCTCAGCTTCGAGTTTCTTCACAACAAAGGTACATGTAATCCCCCTACGTACCCCTATTTGTAATTTGTATGGTCTTTGGCTCATTACGCCACTAATAAATGACTTACAATTCACTACGTTAAATTAAATTAATGATTGGCCGATCGGGTGTGTTCTACTCACCTGATTTTTACTTATCTGAAATTATCCGAACTTATTAGCTCTTATTAACCCTTATTAGAACTTATTTTAGTTATAAATTTAACCTGGTAGCCTTGATTAACCCTTATTACAACTTATTTGAATTTATTTTTCTTGAACTTATCTTATCTAAACTTATTAACCTTGAAATAAGTGAAAATAAGATGAACAAATTAAACAGGACCTTAAAATATACTAGAACGCACCCATGCTAATGCATAGGATATATCATATATGTATACAAGTTATAGATTTTTTTTTAAAAAAAAGTTATTTTTTTTATTATTGTATATAAATCTGTCAATCAGCAGGTCGAGTTATGGGTTATTTCGGGTCGAGTCACTTGAGGAGTTGAGGGTACGGGTCAAGAATTGTTATAAAACTACATCAATTCCTTACTAATTTTGTATCAATGATACATTTTAGAAACTTGATACATCGATAGAAAAAATTATTTTAAAATTAAATAAACAACCCGGGCATCGTACGGGCACCAAACTAGTCAATCAATAACTATAAACTAAGAGACACACCATCAATGACAGGTGTCAATTTCTGGTGTATCTTTAGTTTTTTTTTATTTATTTATTTATTTATTTATTATTATTATTATTATTATTATTATTTTTATATATAAAATCTTTTATAAATCTTTTATATTTTAGGATATGCAACTACAATAAGTATATGTTTTGGCAACATATAATTACTTTAAAATATGCAAACTTTGAGAATGTATTTTTTTAAGAATAATTACTGAATTAGGAAAAAAAAACCTATATATGAATATAAATACCTCTTTGATTAATAATAAGAAATAAAAAGGATACATCAATTTGTCTATGAAAATTTAAAATTACCCATACGATCAAAGACCACTACAAGAAAACGTGTTTTTAGTGATCAATACTATTAACGGCAATCGTCAAATCAGTCGGTAAAGTAAAATATTAGCAAATGATTTTAAAACGGTCGCTAATTACCGATTGTTAAGATGATAATCAATTGCTAATTATCAATCGTTTTAAAATGCAATCATTCGACATAATTTTAAAATACTCATTTGAGTAAAGTAAAAACAACTCTTTCACGTGATATTCAATATTTAAATTTTTGTAAAGATATGAAATAAGAAGAAAAAAACTATATTTTGGAAAATGATTTATTCACAATAGTTTTAGAATTTTTTTTTATTAAATATAATACTAATTTAATAATAAAAATTAAAATATACCGTGCATGTCATGATACCTAACCTATTTTAAGACTAATAGCGTGACTTATGCAAGAAGGGAGACAATTTGTTTTCCATATAAGGCAGTTATGAAATGTGTGTAGTTGAATAATAACTCTATAATTATATATAGCCTTTGGCTAGTCCACAAAAGAAAAATAAACATTCCGTTGCCGGGACTTGAACCCGGGTCTCTCGGGTGAGAGCCGAGTATCCTAACCAACTAGACTAACGGAAGAGTGATAAAATTGGAACTACTCAGATCCATAATAATCTTAATTAGAGGTTCCTGATGTTTGACATACTCTGTAAGCACTGAACTGCTTAAATAATTAAGTTGAACTGAACATTATTTTAGTGGACCTTAAGAAGTTGAGTCATTACGAGGCAATTAAGTTCTGAACTTGAGCTCATCAGTTGAACTTGACCTGTATTTACATTGAAATTTATAATTTATGAGAATGCTTTAAATCTAAGATTGCAAACAGGGAGATAATAGAGAGTTATGCTGAAGCAATGTACGAGTTTTCGATCGATATGGCAAGAAAAATGGCGAAAAGCATGGGCGTCGAAGATTACAATTTCGAAGGTTGGAGTTGTACATTGAGGATGAATAAATACAACTTCACTCCATAAAGTATAGGCTCCTCAGGAGTACAGAACCACACAGATTCTGGATTTCTAACAATTCTTCAAGATGATGAAAATATTGGTGGACTCCAAGTTATGAATGAAACGGGTAAATATGTTGCTGCTGATTACTTACCAGGAACTCTTGTTGTTAATTTTGGAGACGCTGCAACAGTAAGTTAACTTAAATTACCTCCAAATGTAATAAGTTGTACTCCCTCCGTCCCTAAATTACATTCCTCTTTCTAGCATTTATTCCTCACATAATAGAGAGAAAGAGGAATGTAATTTAGGGACGGAGGGAGTAGTAAAATTAATCAATTCAAAAACGTGATAAATGATCATTTAATTGAATACTATTTTCTTCACCAACGTACATTGTTGACTAATGATTGTTGGTACCATGAAAGCTATGGAGCAACGGGATTCTACGCAATGTGCAACATCGAGTTGAATGCAAGGGTGCAGGGATACGTATGTCAATTGCAACATTTCTTTCACCACCACATGACCAAGTAATCGAATCACTTCCAAACTTTGTTGATGCCGAGCAACCTCCCATTTACGGTCCTATTACGTTTGAAGCGTTAAGAGGTCTTCGTGTGTCAAAGAACCTGCGGGCAGGGGAAGCCCTACAATTAATACGTCTTCGCAATACAAAGAGTATTTAAATGTTTTTTTTTTGTAATTTTTTTTTGTAATTTTTTCGTATTTTCTTCTTCGTTAAACGACTTGTATTAATTTTTACAGTATTCCGTATTATTTAATTTGGATGAGTGCCAAGGTATATTGTTCTGTCCAAATTTAATTGTCATATTTTAACTTTAAATTATATGGAATATCATATTGTTTAATTTGGGTGAGTGCCGAACAAAGTATCCTAATAACCAAGAAAAATGGTCGTGGGTTGCTGGATGCTGATCATGCGTGCATCCTTTGTGTTGGATATCAACCTAAGTCTCATATGAAATAGATAAGAAAGTGTTGCATTTTTTTATTGATATTTTTAAGTGTTAACCTACTTCATTAGTATCTTGCCTTTTGAAAAGATGGTTAAAAAACGAGCTTTTACCGAAACGGCTAGTTTGACAAAAATATTTACCAAAACGACTAATTATTAATTTTAATTCCCAAACTAGCTAATTTATTAACTTGAAAATAATTTATCTATTTCTTATTTCTTTTGATCCAATTTGGTTTTTTTTTGTTTTTTTTTTTATTTACTTAAATATTTTTTTTTAAGTTGGAAAATTTAAGCAATATACAAAACTACGAAGAACGAAAACAGTCGCATACTCGCAGAACCCTAATTTCGATCAAAAATTAAAAAAAAAACCAATTAAAAGCACTAATTTTTCATCTTGATTACATCAATCACAAAAATTTGGAATTTCAAGTAGTATTATATTGTTTTATCAAGTCTACCGCAAATTTATACGACGATAAGAGATTTTAAGGTATTGTTCATCTTTTTAATGTCTATTAATTGTATACTATTTGTTAATGTCGGCTAGTAGGACTATTTTTTTGTTTAATGTGTATGATAAATATGATAAATCAAACTTACATATATTTATTTCTATTTTTATGTGTAAAAAAAATAGTTGTATTTTTTTTTTTTTTTTGGTTGATTGGAAGTTTGGATCATTTTTTTGAGTGGTTGTTTATGTTGTGTAACTTTTTTAAAAATTGAGAATTGCTGCATATATATTATGTTGGTTGTTATTGTTTTGTGTTCAAATTAATGGGATATTTTAAACTATGGCATTAGAATTTAAATAAAACCAAAATTAAAAAAAAAAAACTAATTCTTTTTAAATAAAACCAAAAAAAACATAAAGTGAACTAAACAGTCCAAAGGAATATAATAAATAAATAATATCATTTCAAATCAATAAATTTAGGTAATTTGGGAATTAAATTTTATAATTAGCCGTTTTGGTAAATACTTTTGTCAAATTAGCCATTTTGGTAAAAGATTCGCTTATCAATGTATAGTAAAATATACATCCATCGTCAGTCGTTGAGCAAAATGACTGAAAATAAACATAAAACTAAGGGCTTGTTTACTTCAACTTAATTTTATTTCAGTTCAATTCAGCTCCAATCAGTTCAGTTCATTTCAGCTCCTAATTTTCCTCTCTTGTAAAACATTTATTACAGCTTAGCTCATTTCAGATCAATTCAGTAAATTTGAACAAACCCTAAATAAGTTACAAAATACAACTAAAATATGAAACAAAGTTAATGAGATGTATGAAATACGTTTTTGTTATACTGTAAGAGGCAATCTTTACCAGGTAGAGGGAGTAATAAACTTTTTTTTCTTTTTTTGACAATGAGGGAGTAATAAACTCTTTATAGAATGACAGCTAATAAAGGCGTCTACTAGTGGTGTTGCTCTTCTAGTACACCTTAAATACATCAGCTACTCCGTACGAAATAACACAATCTAACCTTAATATTAATTTATTACACTCACCAAGTCACCCAGCACAGAAAAAACACAAAGAATAAGAGGAGTGAGAAAATGGAAGGAAAAATCCCAGTAATAGATGCACACCAAATTGAAGAAAAGTCCATAAAATTAAGAGAAATAATTGAAAAATGGGGTTGTTTCAGAGTAATAAATCACGGGGTACCCTTAAAATTAATGGCAGAAATGAAATCAGTTTCAAAGGAATTGCTTGATCTTCCAATTGAAATCAAACGGCGTAACGTAGATGTGATTCCGGGAAGTGGGTATATGGAAGCAAGTGAAAAGAACCCACTTTATGAAGCTTTGGGTCTTTTTGATGTTGCTTCTTCTCTTTCTGTTTCTAACTTTTGTTCTCAGCTTCAAGCTTCTCCCCACCAAAGGTACCCTTTACTCCTTTTTTTTTAGGAAGTTTTCTTGTTTTAATTTCTTTTTGGTGCGTCATGGATGACATAATCAGTATTTATATACATCGTATATACTCCGTTAATTAAATATTGCAATGTTTTAATTACGGTATAATTTATAATCTACTAATTTTATAATTACTAGAGATGGTTAAGTTTTAATTAATGTTTTTGACAGCATAAGTTTTCCAATGTAAATATGTAATATTAAAAGAGCAAAGAAGTAGTAAAATATTTAGGCATTGCATTATAGGAATCTTGTGAGCTAATTGTCCTATCTTTTCAGACGAAAATAAATTCTGTAAATCTGTAGTAGCTTTTGGACATTAGAGATAGAAATAGTTTTGTTTCTTCCAAAAATAATAACAAAAATTTCCGTTGCCGGGACTTGAACCCGGGTCTCTCGGGTGAGAGCCGAGTATCCTGACCAACTAGACTACAACGGATGACTAATATAATTAAATTGCATGTTTAATATAAAGTAATAGTAAAGAAAATATGAGGTAATATGAATTCAACTAGAACTCCAAGTCAAATTTTTTTTTTTTGGTGTTTAGAGAGCCACAAGCAAGTCAATTTTGGGTACAATAGAGTTAAATTTAGCTACACTTTTATTCAATGCTGGTTCCATATATGTTGATTTAAATACTGAAAATGCAATGCTAATTGAGATATTTTGTTGATTTATTTATAGAAATGTCATTTTAAAAAACGATTTTTGTTGTTTTTGTTTTTTTTTTTTTTTTTTTGAAAACAAAAACGATTTTTGTTTATCATGATGGTTAATTGGGATTCCCTCATTATTACACCCATCACTTATGAATAACTACAACATAGAATAAAATTACGTAATTTTGTCCAACAATATATATTTATTGGACACATAAGTGCATGTATTTGACGAAAGAAGCATTCACAATGATTCCCAAAATGCAATTCATCAGCTTGCTAGGCATTAGAAATCATTAGGAAAGTGAACAAGAAGGTATAATGTTGGATACACCTTTGCCCTCACCAAAAATAGCTCATTCCTAGATGGCTCATACTCTCTTAGGAAGTTGCATACATCTATTGGGCGTAAAAAACCATATAACTTTCCCTCTCTTTGCTCATGTTTTTTACTCCCACATCTTTACAAGTTTACCTACATCTGTATCTCTCACACCTTGACGATATAGGTAGGGATGTCGACGGGACGGGCAGAAGTTGGCCTTCCCATCTCCATCCCCACCTAACATTTTCATCCCCATCTCCATCCCCATTCCCACGGCAGCTCCAATATTCATCTTCATCCCTGCCTGGCGAGTACTCAAAAACCATCTCCGCCTCACCCCCACACTTTTATTTGCGAATCCTTTTGTTTAATTCGAGAAAAGAAATAGAAAAAATACGTATTTCTTTTCTAGTCTTGAACTTGGAGGTTGCTTTTTCACATTTATTTATAGTGAAAAATTACTCCTACAGAATTACTTATTCGTTGAGAAAATAATACGCGGGAAGGACTTCATTTGAGGATGAAGAATTCGTGTTACCCACTCGCTTTCTTCCTTCCTTCCCCTTCTTAGTTCGAGGGAGAAGTGTTGCAACAAAAGGAGTATTTCGCAATTCACATGAAACCGAGTACCTAATTCGGCCACCTAATCCCTATCAAAGACTCGCTTAATCTCCACTTAGAACCCGCCTAATCTCCACCCAAGACCCACCTAATCTCCGTCTCTCAAATACACAATCCTACATAATTAATACGGATTATAATAATAAGGAAAATTTGTTCAAAATAACCAAAGAAAGTGTCTCTTTTGTTCAGAAGGACCAATTAAGCCAAAAGTTGTTTAAAAGGACCACAAAACACACTTTGGGTTGTTCAGTGGGACCATGTCACATTTTCAGGCGAGTCAACGCCGGAGTCCGGCGTTGACCAACACATGCTTATCACGTGAGTCATTAAGTTGGATGATTTTTTTTTTCTTTTTTCCCCTCTGTTTCACGAAAATCCCCCAAATATTCATCTTTTCCCCAATTTTTCTAATTCTTCTTCTTTCTCTCTCCTCGAATGGATGTTCATGTCATTTAGTGTGTTCTGCCATTGTTGGTGAGGTCAGAGTAGCCATTTAATTGGGTATTAAAGGTAAAGTCTTTTTAGTTCCTGCAAATCCAATTTTGAAATACAAAAATGAACCACATCAAGCAAAATCCCCTAAATTCGACAAATTGCACTTAGTCCTCTTCAGTTTTTCCCATATTCATGTTCCTGCAAATCCAATTTTGAAATACAAAAACGAACAACATCAAGCAAAATCCCCTAAATTCGACAAATTGCAACCAAATTCATAGTACTAACCTTGTTCCGCTTTTCCTCAATTGTAATCTCGATTAATTTGTCAACAAAAAAAGGCGCAATTGCAGGTTTGCTTTCATTCTAGGGTTCAGTCACTTTGAGGAGAGAGAAGGAAGAAGAAATAGAAAATTTGGGTGAAAAGGTGATTTTTGGGGGGAATTAGTGAGGATTAATGGAAAAAAAAAAAAAAAATACCCAACTTAATGAGTCACGTGACTAGCACGTGTAAGTCAACGTCGGACTCCGACGTTGACTTGCCTGAAAATGTAACGTGGTCCCCCTCAACAACCCAAAGTGTGTTTTGTGGTCCTTTTCAACAACTTTTAGCTTAATTGGTCTTTCTGAACAAAAGAGTCACCTTCCTTGGTCCTTTTGAACAAATTTTCCTAATAATAATTAAAAAAAAAAACATTCTTAATATTACACACATTTTTGTTTATAATATAAGTGTACTACAAAGTATTATAATTAATATTTTATTTCACGTAATTATTTTATAAAATAGTATACAAGTATATAATTTTGCTTTTAAAGATATATAGACGTGGGTATGAGGTGGGAATGGGGCGGGTACGAAATGGAGCGGATGGGGCGGTCAGGGGATGGGGTGGGTACAACTTATAATCCACCCCCGCCCCATCACCCATGGCGGGTATGGTTTTTATCCCCATCTCTGTTCCACCACCCGCCAAACCGAGATCCATCCTCGCCCCACCGGGATGGGGCGGGTCTCCTACTTGACCCGCCCCAATGACATCCCTAGATATAGGTAAACACAGTCATGAAGAGAATATTGAACACCTTGATAGGTAAAAGTCTTGTAAGACTTAATTTCTGTTTCATCTGTTACTATCTTGATGTGGTATAATTGTTATACATCGATCATATCAAAAACCTAATGAGGCCTGACACGGATTAAGGAATGATCCTATGTAACTTGAACATGTTTATATATTACATGATTTTGATGATGAGAATATGGATTACAACAAAAACTATGAAGCTTAATTTATTTTGGGCCGTATGCTGAATATGAAGCTAAATGAATGTGCAAATTTATAAGCACATTAGAGATTATGGAGAATTGCTTCTGTCTGTGTTAAGTTGCAAATGATTTAACAAAATAATCAGGTTATTTATTCAAAGGCTATTATTTTAACAGGGAGATAATTGAGAGCTATGCACGAGGAATATACAAGGCTGCAATAGATATTGCAAGCAAGATGTCAAAGAGCTTGGGTTTGACAGATTACAGTTTCGAAAATTGGCCTTGTCAGTTCAGAATAAACAAATACAGCTTTACTCCGGAAGCTATAGGCTCCTCAGGTGTACAGATCCATACAGACGCTGGATTTATTACAATACTTCAGGATGATGAAAATCTTGGTGGTCTTGAAGTGATGAATGAGTCGGGTGAATTTGTTGCTGCTGATCCTTTGCCAGGAACACTGGTTGTCAATCTTGGAGACGTTGCTGTGGTAAGCTAATTTCGCCTATTTTATAGTAATTTCTTCACTGTTTTATTCGATTAAATTCAGATGATCACTGAATCGAGTTGGTCCAGTAACAATAACATAACTACATAAACACCCCTCATATGTAACCTGAATCTTTTATTTTCCTTTACTGACATTCCTGACTAGTGATTGTTGATACTATGAAAGCCATGGAGCAATGGAATTCTTCGCAATGTGCAGCATTGGGTACAATGCAAGGGTGCAGGGATACGTATGTCAATTGCAACATTCCTTTCACCGCCACCTGATAAAATAATTGAAGCCCCAGCAGAGTTTGTTGATGCTGAACACCCTCGCCTCTATGCTCCCATAACATACGAAGAGTTAAGGAGGCTTCGCTTTACAAAGAAGCTGCATGCCGGAGAAGTCCTAGAACTGATTCGACTAGGTAAGTAGACCGTACAGAATATGCTAAGTTGGCCAGGATAGCTCGAGGATCTTCCTGCCATAAAAAAATAGTATAAATAAAACAGGACACTACTTTTTAATTCTGAGTGTATTATGGAAATAGTTGCTGATCATGGCATCATGCATTCTTTCCTGAAATCGCGGTTGTAATCCAAGGGTTGAGGGTGTAGGAGTTTATAGGTACTACGCAGCGGAAATAATATGAATCATATTCAAACAAGTACCAATCCCAAGAATCACATGCATAACACACAAGACACATAATCATACCTTTGACGCGTGAATTCCACGAAGCTATTCGACAGGCAAATCAGGGAGAGAATAGAGCCCCAAGCGTTGCTCCTCTACTTAGTCCACGAGATTCGAACGAGCCGTCCACCAATACTAGATTGGTCGAGTAATTGAGGAAAACCGCGATCACCACCTTTACAGACAACCGACCAACGCACGAACCACCACCACCGCGACACACCACCGACGCCTAGGAGGAGGAGAGAGCCGTGTGAGAGAGGACTATGAGAGGGGTTGGGTTTCGTGTTTGCTAATTAGGGTTTTATCACACTGATCAGTTAACCTAGGCACCTAGTCTATTTATAATCTCATTATAATTAGACTAGGGCACGAAGCCCAAAACTCCCTTGTCCACTCCATATGGCCGGCCACCTAGAGTGATGAGGCCCGTGATGGGCCTCGTCCTCTAATGCTCGATCTAGCCCCTTTGTGTGATCTTATAGGATCCGTCTAATTGGGCTTTGGGCTATTTTACTAGTCCAAAGATCGTTAGTACCTCTAGCTATGGCAAAACAACGACCCAAATGTACGAACTTAATTATCTCCATAATTTGATCTATTTATATATCTAGTAATTGCACACGACGAATACATAATTCCTTCAGAGGGTTCTGCTTCTTTGCTCTTGTTCTATGCCAGGCTTCATGGCTTTATTTATAAAGAATATAAGCAATAAAAAGATATGTTTTAGCAGTTGAGCTGATGAATTTGAGATAAAATATGACAAAAAATATGAGTAGTCAAACATGCATATGATCGAATAATTAAATTAACAGAATTGATGATTAGCGCAGAACTCTAAGAATTAAGCATAGTGGTAGTCATTTAAAAGACGATTATCATATAAACATGCATTTCGGAAAGATGGTTAAAAAAAATGTACAAGCTTAAAGCGGACAAAGTACAACTTATAGTTTGAGCTCTTACTTTTTTTTTTTCTTTTTTTTTTTTACGTTGATTCTTAATGAGATGTACTTTGTATGAATTACGTTTTTGTTATAAAAAGCAATTTTTACAAGGCGGATGAGTGTTGATGCTCTACTAAACTCCTTAATGGATGAGTCATTTTCCTTATATAAAAGATCTACTATTGTTGGTGTGTTACACTTCTAATTTACCTTAAATACATCAGCTTGTTAATTTATTACACTCACCAAGCACCAAAAAAACTGAAAGAAAAAGAGGAGAGAGAAAATGGAAGGAAAAATCCCAGTAATAGATGCACACCAAATTGAAGAAAAGTCGGTAAAATTAAGAGAAATCATTGAAAAATGGGGTTGTTTCAGAATAATAAATCATGGGGTACCCTTGAAATTAATGGAAGAAATGAAATCAGTTTCAAAGGAATTGCTTGATCTTCCAATTGAGATCAAACAGCAGAATGTGGATGTGATTCCAGGAAGTGGGTATATGGCACCAAGTCAAAATAATCCAGTTTATGAAGCTTTGGGACTTTTTGATGTTTCTTCTTCTCTTTCTAACTTTTGTTCCCAGCTTCAAGTTTCTCCCCACCAAAGGTACACCCTTTACCCATTTTTTCAAGGAGGTTTTCTTGTTTTAATTTCTTATTATTAGGGTGGTTAACGTGCATGATGCGCCTCATAGCTAGTCATGTCTGGAAAGGTATTTCGGTTTGACCTTATGTATATAAAAGACGCGGAGGGAGAATGTTCTTTAAATATTGCAATGTTTGCACTTTCTACCATGTTTTAATTATAATAAACTATAGTGATGATTAAGTTTTAAATAAAGTTTTGGACAGCATAATTTCTCCCATGTAATTATAAAAGAGCAAAGAAAGTTTGTCCAATATAGTTGACATATTATTATTTCATTTATGTATTAATACAGAGTAATGCACTGCTATTATAAATTTGGACGGAAAGATTATTAATTTGGCATTGCATAAAAAATAAAAAATAACAAAAATTTCCGTTGCCGGGACTTGAACCCGGGTCTCTCGGGTGAGAGCCGAGTATCCTGACCAACTAGACTACAACGGATTAGTGATAATTCCAAATTTGTTTTCACTATAAACTAAATTATTAAAGAAAAATATGAGGTAATATAAATTTAACAAGAACTCCAAGTCAAGTTTTTGAGTACAAATGTACAAAAAGACTTAAACTTAGCTAAATTTGATAAATGCCAATATTGTAAAATTCTTAAGAATTGCGGAAAAATAGTCTTACATTTAACTCTTAATGCATATGAAGTATGTTTTACATCGATCATATGATTCATATCCATCACTACCTAACAGATTAAGGAATGATACTAAGTAACTTGACCATTTTTGTATAATACAAGTACATGCTTTTGATGATGAGATTATTGTATTGAACGGAGAACAAAGAAAATTATGAGACTTAATTTCTTTTGGATACGGGTTGTATGGTGAATATTAAGCTAGAAGAATGTATGTGCAAATTTATAAGCAAACAATGGGAAATTGCCTCTGTCTGTGTTGCAAATGATTTCAGATATTAATCGGGTTATTTACTCAAAGGGTATAATTTTAACAGGGAGATCATTGAGAGCTATGCACGAGCAACACACAAGGCTGCAATAGATATTGCAAGCAAGATGTTGATGAGCTTGGGTTTGACAGATTACAATTTCGAAGGTTGGCCTCTTCAGTTCAGAATAAACAAGTACAGGTTCACCCCTGAGGCAATAGGCTCCTCGGGTGTACAGATCCATACAGACTCTGCATTTCTTACATTTCTTCAGGATGATGAAAATCTTGGCGGTCTTGAAGTCATGAATGACTCGGGTGAATTTGTTGCTGCTGATCCCTTGCCGGGAACAATGGTTGTCAATCTTGGTGATGTTGCTGTGGTAAGTTATTTTTGCCCCTCGCATTCTTCAATTTCACATCATATGTTACTAATGAAATCAGTTTTGAACTACAAAAGTTACATTAAATTAGTCTTGATCATTATAATTCTGTTCTAATAAAACTAAGATACTTTTTTGAAAAAAAATTAAGTTAGCCTAGGAACAAGAACATGAGAATCCCTCATCTGTAATTTTCTCTTTTCTGTTTTCATTGCTTTACTGATATTCCTGACTCGTGATTGTTGAAACTATGAAAGCTATGGAGCAATGGGGTTCTTCGCAATGTGCAGCATCGGGTTCAATGCAAGGGTGCAGGGGTACGTGTGTCAATTGCAACATTCCTTTCACCACCACAAGATAAAATAATTGAAGCTCCTGCAGAGTTTGTTGATGCTCAACACCCTCGCCTCTATGCTCCCATAACATATAGAGAGGTAAGGAGGCTTCGCAATTCAAAGAAGCTGCATAACGGAGAAATCCTAGAGCTGATTCGATTAGGTAAGTAGGCCGTACAGAATATGCTAAGTTGGGCATGATAGCACAAGGATCTTCCTGTCACCGTAAAATAAAATAAATTAAAACAGGACATCACTCTTTAATACTGAGTGTATTATTCAAGTGATAGTTGTTAGTCTTGTTACAGAATCTGATATCACTTGAAGATGATATTTCACTGATTATCTACTTAATGAAGAGTGTTATTGCTATTTTAATTACACCAATTCTTTTTCTGCTACGACAATCTTACACAACATGAAAATGATGGACATAGTTGCTGATCAGGCATTATTTGTTTTTAACTAGTGACTCCTAAAATCGCGGTTATGATCCAAGGGTTGTGGGTTCTGTTTCCTTGCTCTTGTTCCATACCATGCTTCATGCAATCATGCATGGTTTTATTTAGAAGGAATATAAGCAATTGGAAGATATGTTTTAGCAGTTGAACTGGTAAATTTGAAGATAAAATATGACAAAAAAAATATAGCAGATAAACATGATTGCTTGAGCTATCAATTTGTCTTGGTCAGCACAGAATTCTAATATAATTAGTCAAACATGCATATGATTAATTTAATTAACAGAATTGATGATTAGCGCAGAACTCTAATTTACTAGTCAATCATACATATGATCCTTTTAATTAATTAGATTATGGTTAGTGTAGATGCTAATTGTTTGACATTGATCATTAACAACTCTTAACTTTAAAAAAGTAGAAGATTATACAAAGACTTGACCGGTCTACTGAAATTATTGTGCTGTTTAATATTTTAGTTGTCCCTGTCAAAGTTCAGTATCACATACTTATCATCTGTATTTAGCACTCATGTTTATCCTTTTGGCCTCTTGGGAAAGAAGAGCATCATAAAATACTGAAGAATTGAAGAGATCGAAACTGATCGAGTTCACTGAACTATGAAATAATCACTGTCTTCCTTCGGAAACATTGTTTATCAGCATGGTAGTAACTGCTTATACATTGCAGGTTTACCAACACACAGGAGTACAAGCACAACTAATGAAATAATCAAATTATAATTTACATTGACAATCCACCCTCTTCCCCATGTACAAATAAAGTGGGAAAAAAATTGGGACACAAATTCAAGTGCTTAATTGCTTATGCCCTGAACTATAAAATTAAGCAAAACTTTTCATATAAATGACAGAAAAGTTACCAGAAAGAGGGAAAAAATACAGCAGGAATGCCATAATTGTTGCTGCTGTTATGTTGTTATCTGATGATATAATGTTCCTATCATGCCATGGAGTATACACTACCACTATGTGGGCTGACATCAGAACGGGGGGTCCAAAGAGAGTTATCATATTGTGATGATGCGATGTTGGTCTCGGTTGTCATTTCTGAGGTGGCGCCGTTCATAGGACCCATTGCTGGCCATATGAAAGATGGCTTGAAAGGCGGTACATGAGGCATAGGAACCGACCCTGACAGTATCTGTTTGATTGCTTGTGTCTTAGGCCTCTCTGCTGCGGTAGGGTGAGAGCAGGCCAAACCTAGGAGCAAAACTCGTTCTGCTTCCTCTGCTACATACTCATTTCCTAGCCTCTCGTCGATTGCCCCTAAGATGTTTCCATCTCGGTGCATTGACCACACCCAATCAACTGTACACTGGTAGCCCTCCTTCTTTGTCCAAGGACGGAGTCCACAAGCCACCTCAAGAAGGACTGCTCCAAGGCCGAAAATGTCAGACTCCCTAGTAGCCCTGCCTGTGTGGAAGCACTCAGGAGCAATGTACCCCATTGTGCCGTGCACACCCTCCTCCAGTTCAGCATATGAGGTTTTTTCATGGTCTAATGCACGAGCTAAGCCAAAATCACCAAGACGAGCATTGAAGTTGGTATCAAGCATGACATTGCTTGCCTTCAGGTCCCGGTGAATCACCTTCTCATCAAACTCATTATGCAGGTAGTGAAGAGCGGAGGCTACCCCCTTCAGGGCCTTGAAACGGAGCTCCCAGCTTAAGGGTGCCTTGTCCTCCCCGCAGAATATGTGCTTGTCTAGGCTGCCGTTGGGCATGTACTCGTACACTAGTAGTAGTGTCCCATTTTGATGGCACCACCCTGATACAACAGATAAAATTCATTGAGCAAGAGAACACAAAATCGACAATCTACTCAGTACTCACATAGTCACATGTACATAGAAACACATTACGGAGTACTAAAAAATTAGACTAGATTCACCACTGTCATTTCTTGGACACTTGGTAAGAAGTAAGAACATTGATGTTTTGAAATTTGAGAAAATACACAAGGTTTAAGTGGTAAAAGTACTTCAAAAAGCTCCATTAGTCTTTTTCACCCAAATAGATCAAAAGTTTCAATCTTTTAGTGGAAAACAACACTATCTACAAAAATAATCCATGTACTAATTCACGATTTCATGACTCAACTCACCTCCTTATAAAAAAAAATCGAAAATTCATAAGTTTATCCAATTCATACATACCCAAAAATAGAATAGAACACATAGTAAAGCAATAAATGAGCCCCACAAATAAAGGAAATACCACAACAAACCAATACAAACAATTAATACACACTAAGGAATAAAATCAACCAATCAATCAAAAACATACCTAGTAATTTGACGAGATTTCGGTGGCGCAACCTATTAATAATCGTAAGTTCAGCCAAAAAATCATCCTTACTTTTTATCTCATCCCTCGAAAACTTTTTTACCGCAACTTCTTCAAATGCTTCAACCGGTAACAACCCTTTATATACCGTCCCATAACCTCCTTGTCCCAATTTATTTTTCTCGTCGAAATTATTTGTGGCCTTTTTAAGCTCCTTAAAATCATACTCCCTCGGCATACCCGGTAAGCTCTTCAAAGCTCCGAGTATGTTCGGGTCCGACATCGATCCCCTACTTTTCTTGTTCCAAAAAAACCATCCTAGTCCAATACCTATTAATAATATTACCGCCACCGGGATAACGACTGCCAGAACAATTGTAACCTTTCCAGCACCAGGCTCTTTAATTATTTCCACTGTTATGTTCCAGCTCAGAACACAATGGAGCTCCGCGATGTCATCCCCAGTTGACGCGGAAAACCCGAAATACGAAACCGGGTTAACAATCTTGCTCAGATCGATGCCGGTCACATTCATTACTGGTGTATCCGGCATAACCGCCTCGGCTTGTTGGTCATGGAGGTCTACCATGTAGACAGTGAGAGATTTACTCTCACCGCCATCGTAGAACATCCAGACCTTATGAAATACCGTCCCCGTAGGCGCGAGAGTGATATTAAAATCAGATAGAGAGACCGTGTGGTTAGATCTAATAGAGCTGATATCGAGACCAATATGGTTATCATCAGGGTCGTAAGGCCCGTTCCTAACGGTATCGAACTCGACAGCGAGGAGTTTGTTGTTGGGGTTGCCGTCGGTGGTGGAGTTGGTCAACCCGAGGAACTCGTCGGAGCTTCCAGGGGGGACATTGAGGTCAGGTGCGATGATGAAGGCGACGCCCTCACCAGGAGTGACGGGGGTGCCGTCGGTATTGTTGATGCGAAATATATTGATGAGAAAGGAAGTGTTGAATGAGGCGACACGGGTGTTGTTACGCCCGTGCGATTCCCAGATAACGAAAGGTTGTTTGAATAGAATGCGACCTGCACGGTTGGTTAATGTAAAGTTTCCCGCGGAGTCGGGTGTGACTTGGAGTGCGCCGTTGCTGATGGTGGCTGGGGATTGGACTTGGAAGGTGTCGTAGTAGGTGTGATCAAAGGGGAACCCGAACACGTTCGTGGAGACGATAGCGGCGCTAGAGATAGGAGCGAGGAGGAGGGAAAAGGTGAGGACAGAGAAAGTGATGGCGGTTGCCGGAGAAAACATTTCAATGGGGTTGGTTTAGGAGGAGGGGGAGTTGCTAAAGGGGGGAGATTAGAGGGTTGAGAAGGTGGGTTTATAGTAAAAAATAAGGTGATTTGAATGTGATGGTGTAATAGATTAATACAAATGGAGGGAGAAAGAGGACAAAAGGGTGATGATTTTTTTTTGTTTAAATTATGTGTTTAGGGGTGTAAAGAGTTTGATTTTCCAGCAAGGAGCTGCTGAGGCAAGTTGATTGTAGCAGCCAGCAGTGTAGGAAGCATCTTCTTCCCCTTTTCTAAATGTTATCCTTTTCCTTTTCTTTTCGACTAATAACGACCACCACTACCTGGACATCAAGATATCTTATGTTACTAAGACTCGGCTAAAAGTGTTACACATGAAATATGTGAAACATTATAGGCCAAGAGGTACTATGGGTACGTTGAATTACAAATAAGGTACATTGATTATAGATTTATAACTATTAGATGGGTGAATTGCACGAATATTTATATAATGGCAAAATAATAATTCAAAGTATAGGTAATGTATAATTTCAGGGTTGAGGAAATTGTATTCAAAAATCAAAAGTCATAATAGACTTTATTTTTCAAATAGAATATATTCCTCTTTTAATTGGTCTAAGGCTGTAAGCTACCTCTTATTACTAATGACCAAATTTATGTGAATTAAAATATTTTACATGAGATTATTTTCAGTTCTTAGAAAATTTCTGTAACTTCTTATTTTAGTTGCAGGTTCTTCTATTTTATATACAGTATTTATTTATTTACTATTCCCTCTGTTTTTAAATACTTGCTCCACTTTCCTTTTTCGGCCGTTTTTAAATACTTGCTCCATTTCCTTATTTGGAAAGCTTTTATAATATTTAATCAATTTCTCACACCTATTGGTCCCAACATATATTCTCTCTCCTCCAATTTTCTCCAATACTTTTGCTTTCTATAATTTTTTATTCTTCCACCAACCCCACTACCTCCATATTTTATTATTTTCTCTAATTTCTCCTAAAACTCCGCGCATGAAGAAATGGAGCAAGTATTTAAAAACGGAGGGAGTAGTTTTGTACCCCGTGCGATGCCCAGCTTGTTTTTTAAATTTTGAAATAAATTTTTAATCTATATGTCAAATTTCAAAATATATCTTTAATATGAAATTAGTTAGGAATTGATGTGTTTTTGTAACGATTTAAACTATGTAGTAGGCATGTAATAAATGACTAATAATAATATTGGTATTTTATGAGAGTGAGGAATAGCTTAAGTGGTTTGAGCTTCCCTCCCGACCTAGGAGGTCTTGGGATCAATTCTCACCACTGCTCTTATGAGCTCTCTAAACACCCAAAAAAAAAATGGCTATTTTTTTAGAGTTATAATCTACTCCCTCTATCCGAGTTTACTTGCAACATTTTGACTGGATACACTTGCCGATGCATATGTTTTGGTCATTAATATCTTTTATTATATACTTATATAAGCTATTAAAAATTTATATTAAGAAACAATACATTAAAGTAGACCCAACAACATATTACATGATTACATTGGCTTTCAAATAATACCTAAAAAAGATGGTCAAAATGAGATGTGTAAATAGTGCAAAAAGTCAAAACATTGCAACTAATTTGGGACGGATGAAGTAATAATTTTTTGAATAAAATTATAATTCAATTTATACATATGAAATATTTTAGAGTTATAATCTAATATTTTTTTGAATAAAATTATAATTCAATTTATGCCTATGAAATATTGGTATTTTTTCGAAAATAAAACTCTCAGCTAACAATTTTATTCTAAAATTTCATCCAAATTTGATTGAAACTAAATAATTTATCTTATGAAGTCTATCTAAGTACATCCAACGTGGCGCGAAAAGTTGGAATGCCAAGTGTGTTGTCTCGTGGCCTGGCTAAAACTTTAAATTTATAAATTAGTTATATTACTTCCTCCGTTCTTTTATTATTGCACCACTTGACTTTTTAGGAAGTTTCACAAATATTGCACCATTTCCTCTTTAGGAAAAAAATTGTTTGTGTTCACACTACAAATACCCAACATACCCTTGTTTTTTCACACTTACTTTTTAGTTTATCAATATATCACATGGACAATTTTATATTTTTACCTTTCTCTCTCTTACTTTTTTCTACTATCAAAATATTTGCACCAAACTCTTATGGTGCAATAATAAAAAAACAGAGGAAATATATGATTTTGGTATCACTTCGTTCCACATTTAAATATATGAAGTAGTTTATATTACTTATTGTCAAAGATTTAATAATAAGTGGAGTTACAAGCATACATTAAACGTATTAGATCTAAACACTGGCTTAGTTTTATTGAATCAATAACTGCGGTATTGTTACTACAGAGTAAGAAATTAATTGTGACCCTATCCCTTATTAACTCTACAAGACCTAAAACTTATTCATATTGAACTTAATTATATGAAACTTGAATTTGAAGATTTCTATTATTTGGATAAGGCCAGGTAATTCTAATTTTTTAAACGAGTCAATATTATACTTCCCCGTTAATTAATTATTACAACATATTTGCATTTGTATACTTTGTCAAACTCTCATATCCCCTTTTTTTCCTTTTGTTTAATTGATCATGTAATTCTGTTTAATTTTGCTAAATTTGAATTAATTTTCCCTAGTGCCTAATAATTATATTAAATTATGTATTGAAGATCATACAAAAACAAATAAATAAGACAATAATTATTATAACGTAGGAGGATAAAATAAAGGGACAAAGGGGCAAAACATATGCGTAATGGTACTTTGTTATCTATAAATAAAAATAAAAAATATGTGTAATGGTACGATTAAATTGAATTTTGGGGAGAGGATGATTGGAGAATATAATAAATGAAAAAAAAGGGGGAGATATTGGGAGTTTGGTATTTGATTGGATTGGTCGTATGTTTGAATGTTACGAGATGTAATGCCGTTATTCGGTTGTGATGTGTGCTAATATGGACTTTTTTCACAGCTTAACTTCGTGGAAGCTAACTTCAGCGAAAATCAATTTTTATTAGATACGAAGTTAAAAAAAAAAAAAAAAAACTGAGAAGAAAAAAGGTTCATCGAAGCAGCTGCCATGTAGTAATAGGAAATTACGAGACATTGCTACATGCAGTGACTAGATAGATAACGCACTACTAATAGACAATAAAACTTTGGTGGGTAGTAATACACTGAGAGGAGGTATTGTGTCAATGCGAAATGTTACGTTAGTCCGGATTGACGAAATGTTTTATCAGTTCGGACTAACAAAATGCGGATTTTTATATCATCAATTGGTGGAATTAGGGGTGCTTATCGAGCGAGTCGATCACGAGCTGAGGGGTGCTCGACTCAACTCGAAAACTTTTTACGTGTGCTCAACTCGTGCTCGCTAAAGTTTCGAGCAAATAAAACCTGCTCGACTCGTGCTCGTTAAAGTTTCTAGTCGAGTCGAGTAGCTCACGATCTGCTCGTTAAAATTTTTGTCCTTCTATTATTATATGCCTTTATTTATTTTTTGTTCAATTTATATTGTTTTCCATATTATATACAGATATTATTGAAGATTTACTCTTTCTTTTCTTATGATATAAATTAAGACTTAATAAGTGTCAAATTTGCTTAAACGTACTAACTTTGTTTGTAAATTTTATATTAATAATACATTATCGAGTTGCTCACGAGCTTATAGAGTCGAGTTTAAGCTTGCTCAACTCGTGCTCGTTAACATCTCGAGTCGAGTCGAATTCGAGTCGAGCTAACTCGAGTCGAGTTTTGACCGAGCGTTGACCGAGTCGAGTACGAGTTGCTCACGAGCTGCTCAACTCAATTAGCACCCCTAGGTGGAATGATATTCTCTATTAGTTGGGATGGTATTCTATATTGGTTAGATAATTGGCCATGTTTGGTAATTGGCTTTTTAATGGCTTTTTGGTTAGCTTTTGGCTTTTGGCTTTTTTAGGTGGTCAAACAGCCAAAAAATGTGTTTGGTAATTGGCTTTTTAGTCGGCGAAAAAGCTGGCTTTTAAACCAAAATGAAAAAGCTGCTTTGAGTAGCTTTTTTGTTGGCTTTTGGCTTGTTGGCCCACAAATTATCTAATAAAGAGCCAACAACCACCAATTAATTTACCAAACACTTTTATAAACAGCCAGCTTAAACAGCCAATTTCAAAAGCCATTATAAACAGCCAAACATTCCAGCTGGTCAAACAAGCCAAGTGAACCAGCCAACCGCCAACCGCCAACAGCCATTTGCCAAATAAGGCCAAATATCCTCTACCAATTGGATGATATCCTTTATGAGCTATATGATATCCTTTGTTGGGTGGATGATAATTCTACTGGCTGGATGATATCCTATATTAGCTAGACGATATCCTATACTAATATAATTGGATCATTGGATAATATCTTTTTTTAGCTATATAATATCATTTATTGGTTGGATGTTATTTCTACAGATTGGATGATATCCTCTATTGGTTATATGATATTCTTTATTGGCTGGATCATGATATCATATAGACAGTAGCGAATATCATCCAGTCATGATATCATATAACTAGTAGAGGATATCATCCAGCCAATAAAGAATATCATAGATACAATAATCATAAATGATATTATATGGGTAATAAAAGATATCATATAGCCAATGGTGGAACCCCATTAAAGTGCTCGTATTATTAAAAGTCATGGGTATATAACATAATAACTTGCTCATTACACAACCAAAATATATGCATATGTTATCAAAATGCTTACAATTTAACATGCAATCATATGGGACAACCAATTTCAACAATTATACATCACATAAGAAAGCCTCAATTCGATTTTTGAGCATTTTTAAAAAAAAAATCAAGAATATCAAGTTTTCTCTCTCTTCCGCAATGGATGACCCTGCTGCTCTCCTTCGTCGTAACTACCATCAACTTGTCATCGGGTGAAAACTTGTTCTTCATTGCAAGAAGATTAAGATAATATGGTAATTTCTCGAGTCTCGATTGACGAAACATTGAGTGCGGCTTGCTGCAGCCTGCACCTAATAATACTTTGTGATACACTAATACCATTAATTTATACTATCCGTGATGCGTAATCTACTACCTTGTGGGGAAAAAATTTAATTAACTTTTCTTTAACAGGAAAAAAAAAAACTTAATTAAGTTATTATTATTATTATTATTATTATTATTATTATTATTATTATTATTATTATTATTATTATTATTATTATTATTATTATTAGAGTAAGTAGTACTACATTTCAATAAATTATTTAAACGTAGGTGTCATTTGTTAACAAAAAAAAAAAAGCTTTTTTTTTTGACAAAAAAAATAATAATAAAATTTGTGAAAGTTAAAATTTCTGGAAGCACAAATTTAATTGTGCGTTTGTTTTTCATTTCCCACAAAATGAAGAAATTTAATTACCTATAGATATTTAGATAATTGAAACTATTTCTCATGATTAACCAAATATTTCTGAGATTTTTCTAAAAAAAAAAAACTAATTTTTTTAAAAAAATAAATTTTATAAAAGTTGCAATTTCTACATTTAACCAAACGATCCTTTAATTAATGTAAACATGCTTGCTTCATTTTTTTTTTTCGGGGGAAAAATGCTTGCTTCATATTTAAACTATGTTATCCACAATTCTAATAAAAAATATAAAGTCACGATGCTTGAAAATGACTTTTTTTTTTTTTTTCTTTTTTCTTTTTTCTTTTTTTTTTGACACAATTGAAAATGACTTTTTCTAACTACTCATACTACTTTGTTTGAAAATGTAGGTGTTAGACTTATTACTTTGTACGGAAAGTATGTTATTAATAAGTCACTGAAAAAAGATGACTACGTACACATTTTTCTATAGTAGCTCAATCATCCCACGAGTTAAGGTTTGTGGTGGTTTGTACTTTGTAGAATCGAAGGAAACAAACACAAATTGTGTGTGAATTCAACTAATAATGACTATAATTCAAATCAATTATGGTAATTGCCTAATTGGTAAAAGATCTACACGTATAGATCCTTTCTTTATCTATGCTTTATGTGCGTAGCTGTGCGTGCGACAATAAGTAGTGATTAGTGTATAATCTTTTGACCTTATATAATTTTGTTGCTTTATAGTATGACTTTGGTTAAGCTATTAATACAAGTACAATAATTGTGTTGCTTTATAGTATGACTTTGGTTAAGCTATTGATACAAGTACAATAATACAAATATACAATTGTACGTGGGATATAATACATATAATATACTCCGTAATATTTACATGAAGAATTGAAAAAACAGCCCAAGACGACTAATAGTAAAGCTTATTATTCAAAACGCGCTAAATAATCTTGATACTTTTTCAAGTTAGAGGCCGGATGCAAAAAATAAATGGTCAAACTTTTTTGAATGTATACATATATTGTCAGATAATATAAACTCCTTGATAGAGTGATTTTCATTGATCAATATTTATAGGGTTACAATGAGAAACCTAATCATATTAGGTAACTATAAGATATGTAAAGATATCAAAGATAATCTTATACAAAATATATCCTAAACCTAGGATGAGAATATTATATGGATATTCTCTATCACACCCCCGCAGTCAGAGCGGGAGAAAATCGGATGCTCAGACTGGATCTGAATCACGCATCGAACGGTAAGGATAGTATAGTAACCCATGATCAAAAGAGAAGTACGTAGTAGACGTGTGCTGGTGATGACGATGAGAAGCAACAACCACGACCTACGTATAGTAGAGATATGCGCTTTTAGGCCGAAGGAGAAGAGTCACGCATATACTTGGGCCAAGTTGCAGATCCAGAGAAAAATAAGTTAAGGGATCAAACCATCATCAGGGAGAAGACACTACACTACTACGTGAAATCACAGTTGAAGAAAAACAAATAAAATTGCGCAAGAAAAGATTAAATCCCACCGCTTGAAATTAATCAATTCTCAAAAGAGAAACCAGGTAGCAAAAATTAATACTCCACAAAGATTCCAAGTGCTGCAACAATAAAAGGAGCTAACTTGATAGCAAAAGAGATGTGCAAAAGTTGACCTTATTGTGATATACCACCACCAGAACAAAATCTATGTGATTATGTGTAAAAAAAACCAATGAGGCAATGTAAGAATCATTGTTGGTCATGGGGAGGTGGAAGTAGAGTGCGGCACATGGAGTAGGTTGGCAGATGTGGTTACTGCCAGTAGTGGGAGGCGGTAGTGTATGCGATTGCCAACAACGATGGAGGAGGCTTTTCGCGATTTCTACTGTTGGTAGGAGGCGCAAGGTTACATAAAGATTCTAAAAAAAACTTTGAGAAAAGAAAAAAAAATTCTATATGTGTGTTTGCGGAAGCATAAAAAAACTTTGAATATTCCGCCGGTGGGTTTAATTTTCTAACCCACCGGCAGGGTGAGAATTTTTGTATATGATCCCAAGATCTAACCTAAGCTGTGATACATGTCAGATAATATAAACTCCTTGATAGAGTGATTTCCATTGATCAATATTTATAGGGTTACAATGAGAAACCTAATCATATTAGGTAACTATAAGATATGTACAGATATCAAAGATAATCTTATACAAAATATATCCTAAACCTAGGATGAGAATATTCTATAGATATTCTCTATCATATATCATACCGGCAAAGACATACAACATTTAGTTTCGGTTCTTTATTATTGGACTTTTGTTTCACAATAAATGAATGATCAATATAATGTATTACTCTTTACGGGCATGTTCGCATTTACTGAGCTGAACTGAAGTGAAGTGATTGGAGTTGAACTGAACTGAGCTGAAATGAATATTTTATGAGTGAAGAAAATTAGAAGCTGAAGTGAACTGAACTGGTTGGAGCTGGAGCTGGAACTGAATTGAACTGAACTGATTAAGGCTGCAGCTGAATTGAACTGAACTGAGCTGAACCAAAACTAAGCTGAAGTAAATAGGCCATACGTCTCTAATATTTGTTTTTACTTTGTTCTATCTTATGAAAATGTCTTTTTTTTTTCTTTTTTTTTTTTTTTTTTTTTTTAACACAGTCTCATATAAAAATGTCATAATAGGAATATCGATCAATTAAAGGATGCGGGTGTTTATACGCATCGGGTTTATCGTACACCCATAATGATTTGTTCTCATTTTGATGATTGTGTTTTCATTTATCATCAAATAATGAGCAAAAAATTAACCTTAGGTGAATTGTACACCCAAGTATATATAACAAATTATTCTACACAACTGTCACAAACGGGTAGCTACCATGGACGGATATTCAGCTAATGGTCAAATGAATTTTGTATTATTCCTGTTTAGAATCTGAAATAAAAATAAAAAAAAAAAAAAAAAAAAAAAAAAATACACAACCTATATATACGTATGTAAATCTATCATAGTATTCATTCATTCCTTCCTTCTCATATTTGGACCATCAAAATACTATCCGTGTAGCTATATTATACGCTCACCCGACAAACACCCAACAAAAGAACATTAAGAAAATTATGTAAAATTCGGATCCAACGTAAATACAAATGTAGAGTAGTTAACTAGCTATGTTAATATTCCAACCAAGATCGAGGTGGAGATTCGGTGCTATGTCTGCAAAAATGTGGGTTCACATTACATTTATACGACTACTGACTACGTATACACGTAATACAGTACATGTGCTTTAGTAAAGTATATACCTCAATTTATACCAATTTCCTTTAATCATTTTATTTATAATGACTAATGTGAAGTGCGATAATTTTGTATAGTTTAGGACTCTAAGGATCACTATATTGTCTTTAGTTTGACTTTGACTTTGAGTGGTAATAATGTTTTTTTTCTCGAAATAAATGTTTCAGTTTGATTTGCACATTTTTTCATCAATGATTACATAACTTTATTTGTTTAAATAATACGAGAATAATTAATTTTAATATTAGTAGATATCATAATAAACCGTTGCTTTTATGATCAGATCATACGTTCCGATTAATTACTCAATAACATTATTTTACAAATTCCCTTCATTTCAAAATACGAGTAAGTGTCTTAGTTTGACTTTTACACTATTAGCAAACACAACATTGTTGACTAATGGTGATGCTTTAAGCATGGTATGAAATACATAATAATGATGTGTATATATATTTGTATACAAGAATTGTCTCGGTGCATAGTTTCTAAATATCAAATTTTTTTAACTAGAATTTATCAACTATTGGTCAAAGTTTGGTGTTGGAAGATGTGTTAGTCAAACACTTAATTTGAAACATATGTCGAGAGTATCAAGTAACATTACTTTATTTGAACGAGGTATTCACCAGTAAAAAAAAATAAAATTAAGTCAAAATTAATTTATAAACAATGAGAAAGTCAAAGTGATCCATTAATTTAGAAACGGTGAGAGTAATGATAAGTTGTCATATTAAGGTTTAATTGCCGACATTAAGTACACCTCAAAATATCAAATACTCGTATATGTTAGCTAGGGTTAGAATAATTTCATGTATTAGTCCATAATACATTAAAATCACAGCCAAAATAACATGGTTAACAACCCACCTAATAAAAATTTGTGATAAAAGTGTTAGTTTAATCCAGGCCAGTTACACGCTTATGAAATAATCAAACCAACCTGTAAAGCGTAATTAGCAATAGAACAAAGTGCGTGTTTCATAATGATAAATTCTAAAAGTTTAATATAGTACGGAATATAGTAAGGCTTTAATGTCCTGCTTAAAGCTAACGTGAATATGTCTGTCCATTATCTATTTATATAAATTCATTAATAAATCATACAATATGATTATAATAGTAATGTTCTTCATAAGCAATGCATGAGAGGTAATTAAGCAATCCAAATGATACATGCAATTTTCAAGACTTTCTAGAAGGGTGGCATGATCTTATTTTAATGCTTTGGTTTGCAACAACTATTATTATTACATAATTTTATAATTTGTTACTTAAATAATGTTTAGTTAGTTTTGTAATCCTCCTCATATTTTGATGATAATGTATTATCTTATTTGATAGAGTTTGTTTTATACTCCATAGAATTTAGCTTAATGTTATGCTTGGTATATGATAGAATTATAAGACCTAGAATACCAAGGCAAGTAATCAATTTTCAAATTAAAATGGTGTTGCCATTTATCTAATGATGAAATCAATATGACTGAATATTTAATCCACACTTAAACAATATATTTGTTGTATTTGTAATAACATATTACGCACTACTACTACATCTTTATTATATTTCCTTGAGGTTCAAATTATTTTAAAACATAGAACTAACCTTCATTTTGTAAAAGATCTCATTTCATTTGACGAATTGTTTCACAATACATCAACGTATGAAAGTTTTATACTTGTAATTAGTCTATATAAATACATAAAGTTATAAGACCATCTCGAACTTTTTTTTGGAGATGTACGTGTGTTTAATATCCTGTAAATAATTTGAAAATGTATATATGTTTAAAATCCTGTGAATAAGTAAATATTTCATTTTAAATACATAACCTTAGCATTGCCTTTTTGAGTTTTGACCCATCTAAAGCATTGAGGCAAACATGCAAAATGAAAACAAGAATACTATAGAGTACAAAATTAGGGGTGAAAGTTCGGTTTGCGGTTTGGATTATAGTCAAAACCGAATCCAATCCGAATTAATTCGGTTTCGGAAATCTCAATCCGAATCCAAACCGAATTAAGATTCAATCCAATCCAATCCAAACCGAATTAATTCGGTTTTTCAAATTAGAATCCAATCCAAAACGAAATTTGTTCCCTTCTTTTGCAACATTCAAATCCGAAACTCGAACTTCACCCTGAAAATTCCTACAATCATTCCTTGTTAACTACATTCTTTGTGAGAGAGTAAGATATTGAGAAAGGAGAATTGAGAATAATCAGGTTCTTTTTTTAAGTTTGTATATGAAAGGGGAAAGTGGTTGGATACATTGAAAAAGAAAATGGGCTTAAAGTATTGGGTCGAAATTCGGTTTGTAATTCGGTTTTCGGTTTTTTTTAAACCCCAAACCGAATCCAATCCATAATCCATATTTTTTAATTTTTCCAATCCGATCCAATCCGAATTTTAAAAAAATCCAAACCGAATTACTAATTCGGTTTGATTTTCGGTTCGCTTCGGTTTTAATCCGAATTACTTTCACCCCTGTACAAAATCAAAGTAAGTGGAGCAAAACAGCAGGTCCTAATAGTGTACCAAAACCATACAAGTCGAATAATGGGCCTAAGCAGTAACCGTAAAGCATGGCATCAACATCACCTATTCCAAAGGCCCAATTTCTACGACGCCCTGTCACTCTCTCCTGTGAAACCGACACCTACATTTGAGCCAATAACAGCTATGGAGTTCTTGTATTTTTAATTGTCCCAACTACTATACTACCATTACTACGTCACTGCATAATTGAATTATTGTCTCGTTCATATTTTGATTTTACTCATATTTTGTCTTTTTCATTTTGTTTTTATATACCTTTTAATAACAGGTTAAAGATTATTTTACATTTGTCAATATACATTTTATAACTTATTCGAATGTAGTAACCTTGCAATTAGAAAAAAAAAAAAAAAAAAAGCAGAAATATATACATGATACATTCATACAACCATCTATGTACATATTAAAGCCACCGGGAATAAGGAATTACTTTAAGGGTTAGTTTCTCCTCTTAACTTCTTAAGAAACCTACTCCGTATCTTGCTATGTTGAGTAAAGATAGTTTGTGCAAGGTATGGTCTTTTTGTAGCTCACTAGCTCGTTAGATATAATCTCAGAAGAATCATATAGGGTATATACCTTAACATATAGTTAAGTATTTAAGGAGTTAAGGGTGGAGTTCCTTACTTTCTTTTTTTCAGACTACCTCGAATTCGATACTCGGTTTTAAGTGATTAGATTCCAATCCCTTCTCAATTATTATTCAGGAAATCAACACACAATCTTTCCTTACAAATGCAGTCCCAATGCTACTATACCAGCTACCAATAGGGGTGAAAGTTCGGTGCGGTTTGGTTTTTTTTTTTTTTTTTTAAGAAAACCGAAATTTAGGTGGTTTGGTTTGGTTCGGTTTCAAAGCTAAAGTGGTGCGGTGTGGTTTGCAAAATCAAGAAACCAAAATGTGATGGTTCGATTTCGATTTGGGTAAAAAACTAAACCGAAAACCGAACTTTCACCCATAGCTACCAACATTCAACTAGTTGGTTTCTTATTTTCTTCATATCCTCCTCATCTCTTAAGAAACCCACCTTGCTAGGTTGAGTCAGATTAATCCAATAAAACACTTAGAAGCAATCGTAGGCTTTATTTTATTTTTAATGTGTTTCAAATGAGCAAAGACGTCACGTATAACAAAATCCAAATAAAACAAAAACGTGGCATATCCATGAATCGATCGTGAATAAAATTCTAAACTAGTTTGCGTCTCATCAAACGCTATAAATACAAACAAACATCTATCTTTCCTCTTTCATTTTCACTTCCCTAGAACTTTCTACATCTACATTTTTCAATCAATTTTTTCCAAAAAAGTTCAACCCTTTTTTCTTTTCAATATTTTATAAATTATATTTAATTCAATTCAATTTTTTAGAGAGAGAAATCAAAGTTGTACTCTGCAAGTAAGAGAGTAATAATGGAGGTGTCAGAAACGAAGAGAGAGAAACCACTCACCTCATCTACTTCGTCGGAAATTACGACGTTCACCGGAAAAAGCGACTCCACGTTTCACACGTTTCTCGCCGTCGCAATTTGGCTTGGTGCTATTCATTTCAATGTCGCCATTGTTTTATCTTCTTTCCTCTTTCTCTCTCTTTCTAAAGCCTTAACGTTTGTATTCTACTCTTATCTTCATTTTTTATTTTTTATTTATTTTTTTTTTAATTTGAAGTTGATTTAGGATTGATTATGTGTTTGTTTTTGTGAATTTTTAGGGTTTTCTGTGTGTTGTTGATATTAATTTTTATTCCGATCAATGAGAAGGACAAATTTGGGCGGAAATTAGCTAGGTAAATTGTTGATTTTTGCTTCGATTTGAGATTTAAGATTTTGAGCTTGAATTTTGTGGAATTTGATGAATTTTTGGTCATTTTGCAGGTTTATATGTAAACATGCTTGTGGTTATTTTCCGATTACACTTCATGTCGAAGATTATAATGCCTTTGATCGAAATCGAGCTTATGGTAACTTCATTTTTATGTTATTATCTCATTATTTGAGCTAATTAATAAGCAGTAAAACATACTTTGCTTGAAAATTTATAATTAATTGTATGTAATAAATGGAATTTGTATGAGATATGTTTTAATATTTTTTGCATAGAGATAATATTTCCAATTTTGTCAAGTTTTACTAATTTTGGATTTAATCAGTATAGTTTAATTGAGGAAATTCGTGTATCGAAAAATGTGTGATATACTAGTTGTTAAGGGAGTTAGGAATTGTATGTCCTATTTTGTTTTCAGTTGTTGTAAATGTTGAGAATCAAGGTTATTTTGTAGTATTAAAAAGCATGGCATAGATATTGGATTTCATATTGAAAAGAGAAAGTTTGACTTTCAATGATTATGGTTGTTATGACACATTGTTTGCTGTGTATTGTTGGACCGAGTTCAATTGCTTGTGCAACAAAGTTCGCCCTTTTAAGGCATCAAATTTAATGTCATGTCGTATGCTATATGCAGTTTTTGGCTATGAGCCACACTCGGTTTTGCCGATTGGTGTTGTTGCGCTTGCTGATCTCACGGGTTTTATGCCTTTCTCAAAGATTAAGGTCCTTGCTAGTTCTGCTGTAAGTCCTCCACCTCTGACTTTGTCACCTTCTTGTGCCTTTTTTTTTTTTCAGCGTCTTATCTCGTTCTATTTTGTAGGTTTTCTACACTCCATTTTTGAGGCATATATGGACATGGTTGGGCCTATCTCCGGCAACTAGAAAGAATTTTAAAGCTTGCCTGTCTTCAGATTATAGTTGCATTATAGTGCCTGGTGGAGTACAAGAGACATTTCATATGGAACATGGCTCTGAGGTATTGTTCTGCATGCCACGTATTATGTGGTTGTCTGCTTGTCATGCCCAAATTCTATTGGAGGAGGACTCTCTCCTTATAGTAACTTGATGAGCTTCGTATTGCTCCTTTTCATTTCCGGCTCAATCGTTGCTAGCTAGATTTTAGTGATTGCTTAGCTTTGGCTACTTTCGTTGTTTCAGGTCATTTTTCTTAAGAACAGGAAAGGATTTGTTCGCCTAGCTTTGGAAATGGGCACCCCAGTGGTTCCAGTTTTCAGCTTTGGTCAGGTGCTGTGTTGTTCACTAACTGTGTACTCTGCTAAAATTTACAGCTGAAGTTTTACAAGAAAGAACATTATTTTATGGTCTATAATGAGTTATAAAGTAGTAATGTATTGTCTATTTGTCTACATTTTTTCGCAGTCACAAGCCTATAAATGGTGGAAGCCCAGTGGAGAATTGTTCTTGCAATTCTCCAGAGCTATAAGATTCACCCCTATATTTTTCTGGGGACTTTTTGGGTAAGTTCTAAATTTTGTTTATTTTCTTAGTTTAATGGAAAATTTATGTATTCGTTGATAAAATTCTCTGGTCAATGGCCCTTATCTGGGCTCCAAAAGGGAATTATAAGTGGTTCAGGGTGGCACTTCTTTGTCTCCTTCCATTGCAGATTCACAATTTCTGCAAGTGTCGTTGGTTGCTTTTGTAGCTATAGAAGGAAATTCTATGTGGGAAACCAACATCCTATTATCTATACTTCCCAGCATTCTCGATGATGAAAGAGGGATTAGGGGGACTTACATCCCCAAGTTTAAGTCAAATGTTGTTTGCTTCTTTTAGTGACAGCGGAGAATGACAAAGTCCAAATAAGTGATGTGGAACAGATATAAGTTTGTTAAGAGTTATGCTAGTTGACCTGGGATAGTATCACTTGCAGAATTGCAGACTAGCAATTTAGCATAGTAGCATGTTTTGAATTTGGGATAACAGCTCTGGAAAATGCTCTACTAGAATCCCAAAAGCTATAATGTTTTGGGGATATGAAACAAAGAATTAGATCAGCTTCTTTCTGGATTATGTGACAATGTTGATGGTTAGGGATGGTTAAGTATCAGCCAGAATTCAATCTTGATAACTGTGCAAAAGGAGAACTATAATTAGGAATGGTGTAAGGATAATGGAAAGTACAAGGCCTTAGTTGAGAATCTGATACGTCTATATTTTTGAGGAGGGATCTAGCTATGACGAATTATTATGTTGTTTATTGCTTAATATCTTCTTGTGGACATTTGGCTGATATCCAGATCTGTCACTGTGTAATATTTTCCTCTGCTTTCTCATAATCAAGTTTTAATTGTGCTTGCAGTTCTCCTCTACCTTATCGGGTTCCAATGCATGTGGTGATTGGTCGACCAATAGATGTTAAGCAAAATCCACAGCCCACTGCAGAAGAGGTATGGGTTCTATTGCGTTCCAAAATCATCAATGTCTTTTTTTTTTTTTTTAAATTACTTTTGTTCACTGCCGCCGTTATAAAAACGTCCCCCCCCCCCCCAACAAGAAATCTCTCTTTGCTAGGTAACACATTGGATTGATATTGAATTTTAGCTTGCAATTCCCACACAATCACACATGTTGAATCCAAATAACAGTAATACAAAGCAATGAACTAATGTAGTCACTCATAAGTACGAGTAATACTTGGTGCTATAGTAATGGTCAATAGCCTGAGTTCTGTAATAGATCTTCCTTAGATTCCTCATTCCGGTCCCTTTTACGTGCCTGGTCCTAAGCGATTGGCTATAAAAATGTGGATTTCCTTTGTGGATTTCACCCTTTTTTAACAGATATTTCTTCCACATTTTGGTAGATTTCGGAAATTCATAGCCAGTACGTTGAGGCGCTTCAAGACTTGTTTGAAAGGCACAAAGAAAGGGTTGGCCATGCCAAACTCCAATTAAAAATTCTTTAAGTCCTTTGATTGTGCTGTATATACACATTACATTACACGCCAAAAAATGTCCCTGATGTTGTAATCTTCAGCCCTTTAGAATTATGCCATAATTGTATCATTAATTTGTGCTAAAGCCATTATTATGTGTTGTTTACTCCTGTCAAGAATTTTTTTTTTTTAATTTTTTTTTTTAATATATGTGCACAAATGTTATCGAATTTCAGTAGTACTAAATACCAAATGACATCTACATATTATAACTGGTTAAAATGTGAATAAGTTGCAAGGATTAATTTTTTAACAAAATGATTGTAATTTCCATTTTATGGTCTTAAAATTTTCAGTTGAATACAAAGGGAATACTTATAAAGGAATTACATCAAAATAGTGAAATAAAACCAAATTATTTGCAAGAAACCATCAAAATAGTGAAGTAAAACCAAAATGTTTCTTCAAATTTCTATATATATTCTGATAAATCTGATCCCCATTTTCTAAGAAAAATTGCTTACCGTACTAGTACATACAGCGTAAAACCGAAGATGATGTCTTCATGTCTACATAATCCCATTGTTAGCCAGTCACTAATGTTGTCTTGTGAGAAAGATTTGGTTCTAAGAAACGTTCAACGTCGTTAAGCCAGATGCCAGAGGAAGAATGTGCACCAAAGAGTGAGTGTTATCGGAGCCAAAATATTAGTCCAAAGCATGATAACTGAACACTCATTCTGCCCTGCTTTAAACAGCTCTGTCACTGTACCTGTTATGAGCATCAAATCAAAATTATTCATTAGATACCGAAAAATAAACTACATGAACAAGAAAAAAGAAATGCTGAAAACTAACATAGACCATCACAATTTTGTTGTATTGATGGAATTTGTACTAATTAACTCCAAAGGGCAGTTTGGTTGGATAATGAATAATTAATGATGGCACTAATACATACTGATGCTAGCTGCTGGAGGCATGGTGTACTGAAGCAGAAGAACAAACTGAAAGAATATATCGTGCGATTGCACAAACCCAGCTAGAACAGCACCCTTAACAATAAGAGCACCCAGCAGAGGAAGAAATAGATATCGAACTGCCACTATTCCCATAATTGTTGCAACTTGAATTCCTGATCCCCTTAAACCTGAAAATTTAAATTTCGTCAAAAACTTACCAGCAACCTAAAATATGCAGCAGTCAAGCAAAAGAGATGTTTAAGTAATGAGTACCTCTCTGTAGGTTTGCGCCGAGTATCAAGGTTTTACAGGGGATGGCTGCATCTCTGTGAGTCGATTACAAAATAATTGAAAAGATTGAGTTTACAGTTCTAGATACTGATAAAGCTTAATTGTAAAAACTATGCCAAGCCAATCTGAAAGTCAAATTAGTCTGTAACCAATGGCTGAAGTTGCAATGTCGAAGTCAAACTTTAGCGATTATCAAAGAATTGAGGATGTGTTTTATTTTATAGACTGATGAAATGAGAATTCATAGCTTATTAGTTATTACATACCCAATCATGAAACTTGTGTCTCCAACAACATGAAGAGTATTATCCATGAGCAGTTTACGAAGCGGAGAAATCGTCCCAATAAAAAATCCAACCATCTAAAACAAAATAAAGGGAATAGATAGGGATAGTTTCTCAGTATTATATTTATTAGGATATAAATTATCTTACAGAAATGGTTATTATTTGATGAAATTACCACTCCAATAGTTGAAGGTGCCAAGACTGCCTTAAGGTTGAACTCTTTGGAGATAATTCTTAAGCAATGCTTTATCCTGGAAGACAATTTAACCTGTTAACATAAACCCGTCTTATAATTAACTTTCAACACGAATTCACCAAGAGATTAAAAACATATGTTGAATGTATACGAAAAACTATGTATGTAAAATTTGAATGAAGGAAAGGAAAAAAAAAATTATCATCTGAATCTTACCATTGATTTAGAAGAGTTTGAGAGAGGTGGATCTTCAAGAGCATAGTTATCTGAAGAATGCAAGGGTGGTTCTTCTTGGGGTTGTACATTCACTAATGTTTCATCAGTTACACCTGTGCTCGGTGTTGCCTCCTTCGAAGAGATCCGAACTATGTTGTAAGTATATAGCCAGAAGTATACGGTTCCAATCTGGAATTTTGAGAAAATTAATTAGAATTGAGCTTGTTAATTTGCTTATCAACTAACAGTTATAGTATTGTTTAGTATTTCTATTAATTTTGTTTATAATTTTGTTTTTCTTATTTTGTATCAGTTTATATATACTCTCTTTTCCATTAGTTGCAATAGTTTGTATTTGTCTTATGTACTCCCTTTGTTCTATTAGTTGCAATAGTTTAAATAAACAGGAGTAGTGATATGTAGAGTTGAATAAATACATATAACAATAGCAATAATTTTGGATTAAATTAAGATACTCCAAAATTGAAGGAGAGCATTCACTATGACTTAGGAATATGGTAGAAGGTGAAAGAAGCTAGATGATGTAGTCATTTACCGCCATTGAAAGTGAAGCATAAGCTAGACCATAGCGCTCACAAACATCAGGTGCTCCAAATGGACTACCTTTCTCTTTGCACATTGCAGGGAGAATGATGATGGTATTCCCTAGATTTCCTGGTTTTACAGTAAAATTAGATGCCAAAATTACTAGTATTTCATAAATAAAAGTAAAGAGATGGGATGAATTTTAAAAATTACCAGCAGAACAAGATGCCAAAATGAGGCCTTTGATGTACTTTGGAGCTTTCGTTAATTTAGCAAGTACCCAACCCATTGCTGACCCCAATAGAAATGTAAGCAAGATGTTTACTACCATGAACCATCTGTTACCATGCATATAACACGGAACGAAAAAAATAATCACAACATGCACATGTAAGTACTGCTGTTAATCGATAGCTCTCTCCGTTCAAAAATAATCTTGTATAGATGTAAAGGAGAAATAGGAAAAATTGTGGAACAAGAAGAGAAAATAACTCACAAAGTAAGAAAGCTTTTTATGGTTACTGTCTTAGCCAAGTTGCTACCAACTAGTGCAGGGCCAAAAACAAAAAACACAAGCTATAAGCAAACACAAAAGAAAACAAGCTATGAGTTCATCTCTAAAACCTAACATATACATATATAAAGGAGGAAGAGGGTAGAAATGCTTTAGAAGAAAGATGAACAACTTTGTTCAGATGATGTGTGGCCGTCTTTCCCAAGATGTCGATACGATTAATGGCAAGAATTGAGCCTAAGGCAGTGATCAAAAGAACCTTCAAAATAGGCATTGAAGCAACAATAAACAGATCAAACAAAGACCTCATATATTTTTATTTTTTTTTTTTTCCAAAAAAAACTTGTTATTAGCTAAGTGTTAGAATATCTCTTTTCTAACTCTTGGTAACTACAAAATTATTAGTAAAGCATGCACTTGCTTGCAATAATAATAATATAGGTAATAGAAGCAAAACAGTTTAGTCTTTTGGCAAAAGCTATTGGTAATGGGATATTTAAGTATACACTAAAAGTATTTTATAACTACTTTATATGGCAATTGGAAACATCTATTGAGGGGCCTTGTTCTTATATCAAGTGGAAGAACGGTCAGATGGCAAATTTGTTAGTGCTTGAATCATAAGTTAATATGTTAAGAATCTACTCATTGAAACAAATCAAATGATTGAATATTTATAATCTATATATTCATTGATGAGACGAATCAAATAATTAAATACCGAGTATTAATAAACTACTCATCAAGATCTAACGAATCAAATAAGCTCTAACATGAATATGTTATAATTTATATATTCAAACTAACTTTAAAATTCTTTCACCTTATGAATAGTGTTAAGATTTCAATTGGGAAGAATTTTTGGGAACAGATGGAACTTGAAATGGGAATAGTGTTAAGACAACATTTTTAACAACTTGAAATGAGATTTTAAAGTTTTTCCTAGCGAGACAGTTAAACTAGATCAACTGGACTTAAGAAGGAATTACATCAAAATAGTGAAGTAAAAACCAGAATGTTTGCAGGAGACCTGGAGTTCTCTTCAAATTCCTATCTATATTCTAATAAATCTGATCTTCTAAAGATAAATTGCCTACTGTACTAGTACAAACGACGTATTTCTGAAGACAACGTCTTCATGTCTGCATAATCCCATTGTTAGCCCTTCACTGATCACTGATGTTGTCTAATGAGAAAGATTTGGTTCTAAGAATCGTTCGGCCTTGTTAAGCCAGTAGCCAGAGGAAGAATGTGCACCAAAGAGTGAGTGTTATCGGAGCCAAAACATTAGTCCATAGCATGATAACTGAACATTCATTCTGCCCTGCTCCAAACAGCTCTGTCACTGTACCTGTTATCAGCATCAAAATCATTCATTAGTTACTGAATCAAAAAAATGCTGAAAACTAACATAAACTAATCATAATCATGTTGTATAAGTTGATTCTGTAATAATTAAATCACAGAATAGTTTGGTAGGATGATTATGATACTGTAGGATACATACTGATGCTAACTGCTGGAGGAAGGGCAAACTGAAGCAGAAGAACAAACTGAAGGAATATATCATGTGATTGCACAAACCCAGCAAGAACAGCGCCTTTAACAACAAGAATGCCCAACAAGGGTAGGAATATGTACCGAACTGCTATTATTCCCACAATTGTTGTAACTCGAATTCCTGATCCCTTTAAACCTGATAAATAAAGAAACCCATTTCTTTATTATCAAAAACTTATTACTAGCAAAGTTAGAATGTGGAGTGGTGAAGCAAAAGAGATGTGCAAGTATTAGTACCTCTCAGGAGGTTGGCGCCGAGTATCAAAATTGAACAAGGGATGGCTGCATCTCTGTGACGATTGCAACATAATTAAAAAGACATACAGTTAGAACTTAACTGTAGGAATTATGCTAAGCTAATGACTAGGAAGTAGATTAGTCTTTGACGGGAAATTCCCTGATTCTCATATTGAGAAACGAAATTTGTTTAGCATTTTTGTGAATAATCAACAACTTTTTCATTATTGTGAGCTCCACAATTGAATAAAGTTGTTGGTTTATTTACGAAAATTCCATAACTGTGAGAAATTGGAACTTCCTCGTCTTTAACCACTGCTTAAAGTAGCAATGTGAAAGTCAAATTGTAGCGATTATTAAAGAATCCAGGATGAGTTATTATTATATAGCTTATTACATACCCAATCATGAAACTTGTGTCCCCAACAACATGAAGAGTATTGTCCATGAGCAGCTTACGAAGTGGAGCAATCGTCCCAATAAAAAATCCAACCATCTACATCAAAATAATAAGGGATAAATTTAAAAAAGGATTAGTTCCTTCAGTATATTCAATAGGAAATAATATATACGTAGTATATATTTTTCAATAAATGGTTGTTGTTTGACGTTGATACCGCTCCAATAGTAGAAGGTGCTAAAATTGCCTTAAGGTTGAACTCTTTGGAGATAATTCTTAAACATTGCTTTACTCTTGAAGATGATTTAACCTGTTAACACAAATTCGTCTTATATTAATTTCTCACACAAATTTGGCACGGAGATTAAAAACATATGTTAATTGTACATAAAAATTTAACTTAATATCACCATTGATTTAGAAGAGTTGGAAAGGCCTGGATCTTCAAGAGCGTAATCATCTGAAGAATGTAAGGGTGGTTCTCCTTGTGGTTGTACATTCACCAACGTTTCATCAATTACACCTGCACTTGCTATGGCCTCTTTCGAAGTGATTCGAACTATGTTGTAGGCATATAGCCAAAAGTATACGGTTCCAATCTGAAATTTTGTGAAAATTATACACAATGAGCTTAACCCAAGCCATTACTAACACGCCAAATATTGATTAGTAGTTTATCATAACAAGTCCATCGATACTAGACATCAGATATGTATGTGACACAATTTGAATGACTTGTAACCTACAATGTTTCATATGAACTTTACATGATTCAAATAAACCACATGAAAATTCTTGTATCTGATACGTAAATTTGTTTGTTTTTCATTTCACACTTATACTCCCTGTATTTCATAATAAGTCGTTATAGTTTGTAGTAGTTTTTAGAAATGGAAGGAATAACATAGAAGCTAAAAGTAGCAAATTACCGCCATTGAAAGTGAAGCATAGGCTAGACCATAGCGCTCGCAAACATCGGGTGCTCCAAAAGGACTGCCTTTCTCTTTGCACATCGCAGGTAGGATGATGATAGGCATATTCCCTAGATTTCCTGTTTCCACCACAATCGACAGTAAAATTTAGTTGCATGAAACTTCCTCTAAAATTGCTTGCGTAATGCACAACATTATTTCAATAGCATTTATTCGTACAACAAAATCCAATACGAATATTAACAACATGATATGGCATGGAATTAAGCATGTGATCGATCTAATGCATCGGATGCACATGAAAAGGATATATTTTCTCATCGTCATTGTGCCTTAAAATGCTTACTTACAATATTTGTTAATCCATGTTGGTTAAGTTTTTAGTTTTGGCCTTTATTTGGGCTTATGTGAGTACTATATTAACTCTTTAGTTACTATTAATCTCTCATTGTTTGTAGGCGTACCTAACACATTGTTAGTAACAGGGGCGGAGCCTTAGTGAACCACTTATAGTAAATCTAGCTATGTATGATTATATGTTTTGTTCAAAGTTTGGTCCGGACCGGACCAAATTAATCAATTTTGTCATCGGCACGAGAAATTGGTTTTTTCGGTCTTCGGTCCGGTCCGGCCCAAAACCCTATAAAAACGTACCGGTCTTGGACAGGACCGGTTTTTTTCTTTAGAGTTATACATAAAATGTTTAATAATGATTAAGATTATCCTACCAAGCTTGAACACTTTAGCCATACGAGCCTTTTTATACTAAACATACAAATTTTTTTTATAAAAAATCTAAAATCGGTCCGGGTCCAATCCTAACTTAATCGGTCCGGTCTTTGGTTCTTTAAATTCAATTTTTTGGCCTTCGGTCCGATTCGGTCATAGACCGATGAACAGCCCTAGTCCCAATATTCTCATCTAGTAGAACTTTCTCTTTACTAACCAAAAAAAAAAAAAAAAAAGAGTTGCATACTTGCATATAGCTTTTGAATAATGGATTTTATTAGTCAATGTTGAGCTAAGGATTAGGGTCATTAGCAACAATAATTATAATCAACTCACAATTAAATTAAGAGAATGTGGCTACTAATTGGTAATTACAGCTAATGGACTAACAAGACAGTGGGGGACAGGGTGAAAGAAGCCGTGGCCACAACAAGGTTGTGGGTCCGGTGGCAAAGGTAGTACTGTAAAAATAGTAAATAGTTAAAAACTTAATTTTGGTTAATTGTCATTTTGAAAACTAGGCCAAAATCTATATGCAAAGAAGTTTCCTTTCATTTCTTTTTAATTAACACGTTTTAATTTTACAAATAAGTTAATATATGTTACAATATTGTGTAAAAACTTACGTTGTTGTATATATTATATTCTAATTGTGTATATAATACTAATTGTTAATCAGCAAACATGTTTAAATAAACATGTCAAATAAAAATAAACAGAAGATCTTATGTATGCAATTGTTAAACTTAAAGACAAATTTGTTCTAAGAAAATAAAAGCTTATTAGCTAATCTAGGAGTAGAATCATAAGAATATGTGGGTAGGAAATACTAATAATTTCTCCTTCTATAAAGTTTGACACAACTTTTAGTACTTTGTACTTCCTAATTCCTATGTATGTTCAATGGAGCAAATAAAAAGTAAAATAGTATACCACATGTTTTCTCATGGGAAATTAAAGTAATATGACTAGATGGTCGTAAGTAGAATGAAATAAACTTGCTTTTTGAGACTTTGTAAGTGATGCACTGATGCATACTCCAATGCTAACAATTATTTTTATTTCAAAATTGAATATATACGTATAATGACAAAGATTTTGAATGCCATCATCAATTGTCATTTTTAAATAGCAATTAAGGGTCTGTTCACTTCATTATAATTTCAGTTCAATTCAGCTCCAATCAGTTCAGTTCAGTTCCTAATAATTTCTTTCTCTCATAAAATATTCATTTGAACTAAATTCAGTAAATGTGAACAGACCCTTATTAATTATTTAATATTCAAATTTATAATACTATATACGTAGTGGAGAAAAAAGAGACTCAAATTAAAACCTATAAAAATCTATAAATTATGTTAATAAAAAGTTTCCATATCACAATGGTCAATTTGTTGCATAGGGAAAGTAAAGCAAAAAAAACCCTATAACTCATTGTCTGTTATCAAAACAAGTCATTTTTGGCGTCATTGATTAACACATTTATACATATTATGAAAATTTTCTCATTCTAAACTTTTTTTTTTCTTTGAAACAACCATTCTAAACTAGTTATGAATAGTTTTTTTTAAACAGATAATAATGATAATAATAATGTAATTATACCTACTCCATACATGTTTTCTAAATAAAGTAGAATACACATCCACTCCCCCCCCCCCCCCACAAAAAAAAAAAATAATTAAAAAAAAAAAAAATCGTGCAACATATGAGCTTAAACCATCAAAATAAGAAAGGAGAAGCATCGTTAACAAATACTAGTACAATGCTAATTAACTCAAATTAACTCTTGTGTACTCTTTAACTTTTTTTCTTTTTTTATTCTTTATTTTTGCTTACTAAGGGAAATCAGGCAGGCTTTATTATAATCCGACTCCCTCATAGTACGAGTAATGATACTTTATAATAGCTCATTAACATAAATGAACAACAACATACGAATTGAAGAAACTGATTTTATTATTTCATTTCATTTATTATCGAGCTGATATAGTTGAGAAAGGTTATACGTAGTATATAATAAGGCCAAAAGATCAATGGAACAACAATGAGATGGGAAAAATAACGAAAATTACCAGCGGAACAAGATGCCAAAATGAGTCCTTTGACGTGTTTTGGAGCTTTTGTAAACTTAGCAAGTACCCAACCCATTGCTGATCCCAATACAAATGTAAGGAGGATATTTACTAGCATAAACCATCTGTTACCATAATACACGAAACGAAAAAATATCATCAATTTATAATACATTTGTAACTAGTGTGTGCACACGCATGCATGCACACACACGTAAGTACTGTTGTTAACCACCCGATCTTTGTTAAATATAATCTTTTTTATAAGGTTTAAACGATAAATAACAAATACTAGTATTATGGAACAAGAAGAGAATATTACTCACAAAGTAAGAAAGGTTTTGATGGTGACTGTCTTAGCCAAGTTGCTACCAACTAGTGCAGGACCAAAAACAAAGAACACAACCTAGGCAAACACAAAAGAAAAGGAGCTATGACTTCATTAGTTAAACACTTAAAACTTAACATACTTTGACTCTAAAATTATATAAAACCTAACATATGTTAATATAAAGGAGGAAGAGGGAAGAAATAATGCTTAAGAAGAAAGATGAACAACTTTGTTAAGATGATGTGTAGCCGTCTCTCCCAAAATGTCGATACGATTAATTGCAAGAAGCAAGCCTAACAGTGATCAAAAGAACCTTCAAAATAGGCATTGATGCAACAAAAAATAGATCAAACAAAGACCCCATTGTTTCTTTCTTTCTTTCTTTTTTTTCTTGAAAAAAAGTTAAGTTAGCAAAGTGTTAGAGAATTTGCTAACTACAAAATTATAAAGCATGCATGCACTTGCGTACATATATATAGGCAAAAATAATGCAATCTTTTGGCAAAAGCTTTTGTAAAGTGTCATAATTAATTTAAGTATTCTACAATGCAAGTATTTTATGACTAACTACTTCACTTTATATGGTAATTGGCAGCAGCATCTAGAGATGAGGGGCCTTAGCTTGTTCTTATATCAAGTGGTAGAAAGCTAAGCTAAGACGGAAATTTTATTAGTGCTTGAATGAATTGTAATGTTGGAGTTAAGAATCACACCTAAAAAGTTTTCTTTCAACTTCAAGTTGCGCATTCTGTTGTGTGCTCAGCCGCTCATGTTGATTAATAAGTCAGAAAAAAGTTGATGTTAGATATGTCTTTTACCCTTCTTCCATTTCTCAATAGATGTGATAACGTTTGGATCGGACGTACTAATTGCACCATTTATATACCATTCTGTAACTTTAAGCACTTATGATATATAATATTGTAGTTACTAACATCATTGTTGGTTTAGGGTCTAATATTAATGTGTTTCTTAATATCAAGAGGGATTTTTCTGTGTGGCTAGGGTTACTCGAGTTATTCGGTCAAGGGTTATTCGAGTTATTTCTGATCGAGTAACCCCTGACCGATTAATCCCTGACTGATTAACCTCTCGAATGACCCCTGTTCGAACAGCTTAAATAATCCTTGACCGAGTAACTCTTGCCACGTATAAATTTTTTGATGATGATAATTTTTAAATATTGTTTAGGTGTCATTTTAATTTTTACACTAAGCTATTCAGGTACTCTGTCTGTCAAAAAAGCTATTCACATACTCATATTCAGTGACATTTGGTTATTATGAAAAAAGGTTACCACCCGTCAAAAGATTGTTGTTGGTACTCTTGGTAGCCTCTAGATTGGTAAGGAAGACGTCAAGACGACTAAGATTCTGAGAAATGTAGAAAAAAAAGGAAGGAGATACATGCTTAACTAATTAAAGATGGCTCTGGGTCGTGCCTTGTGATTAGGGGTGCTAATTGAGTTGAGCAACTCGTATTCGACTCGGTCAATGCTCGGTCAAAACTCAACTCGAGTTAGCTCGACTCGAATTCGACTCGACTCGAGATGTTAACGAGCACGAGTTGAGCAAGCTCTAACTCGACTCGATAAGCTTGTGAGCAACTCGATAATATAATATAACTACAGAATTTGCAAACAAAGTTACTATCTTTAAACAAATTTGACACTTATTAAGACTTAATTTTTATCATAAAAAAAGAAAGAGTAAATGTTTAATAATATCAATATATAATAAGGAAAGCAATATAAATTGAACAAAAAATAAATAAAGGCATATAATAATAGAAGGACTAAAATTTTAACGAGCCAATTGTGAGCTACTCGACTCGACTCGAAACTTTAACGAGCACGAGTCGAGCAGGTTTTATTTGCTCGAAACTTTGACAAGCACGAGTTGAGCACATGTAAAAAGTTTTCGAGTTGAATCGAGCACCCCTCGGCTCGTGCTCGTGATCGACTCGCTCGATAAGCACCCCTACTTGTGATAGACCCACGTGTTTTAAGATTAGTTAGGCCCGACCCATAACTCGGCCCATGAGTTTTGTGTCCTACCGGGCCAGGCCGAAGTTTGCAAAAAGGTTGGCCCATGCATAGCCCAGGCCCACATGTCATCGTGTCAGGCTTGCATGCTAAAGCAAAATTAAATTGCATTGATTTTAGCATTTTTTTTGTGCCGGGCCCAGTCGTGTCGGGTCTTATCGTACTTCTCCCAATTAAAGGCCCAACCCACGGCCCACACACACAGTGTCGTATCGTGCACCGCTTTTTCTTGTCCGTGTCGTGCCGTTTTTTTCGTGTTGGGCCATGCCGGGCAGGACCGGTCCGGCCCAGTGGCATCTTTAATAATAATTAGAACATTTATTTATCTATCTTTTTAATCGAAAGATCATGTTTGTATTAAAACTTGCAATTATTTATTCTCTCTATCTCATATCACTACCTAAGGTAGTCCCCCATTTTATTTATTTATTTATTTTTAAATGCTTTTATCCATGCAATGTTGTTACAATATTGCTCATAATTGTTTTACAGAATTCTAAAAAAAATAATATTGTTTTACATAAATTTTTTTAAACTCATACCAATAAAGTACATCACTACATCCATCCTTTAGGGAGCTAATATAGTGAAATACTTTACAATGAAGAGATTGAAGGTGCCAAGAACTATTGGGGTTTGGATAATGTTATAATTGCTACTTACAAACAATATCAACTTACTAGCAGTTTTTCAAAATACGGAGTATATTTTTTTTTCTCTCTAAAGTAATTAATAAGTGAATTTAATTACTTCGCAAGTAATTTTGGAAGAAGCAAGTAATTCGTATATATAAGAGAAAATAGAGGCTATTAACCATACAAATGAGTTGAGACATCATTGATAACTTTAAGTACTAATTCCTATATATATTAAAAAAAAAAAAAAAAAAAAAACAAAAAACAAAAAAAAAAAAAAAAACAAAAAACAAAAAAACAAAAAACAAAAAAAAACAAAAAAAAAAACAAAAAACAAAAAAACCTTGAAGTACTAATAACAAATTTTCAACTCTTAATCCATGAAATTCCAAAATCTACTTGAGATTACCCGATCGAGCTAAAGATCAAACCCAACGATGTCATAGCACGAAATGAAAGAACCCAAAGTTGGCATAAATTAAAGTTGCTAAATACTGTTTATCTATTATCATGTCAAAATGTCAAATCTTAATGTTGTCGTGCACTTATAACCATCAAATAAACATAGAATGTCAATTAGTTTATGGTTTTAATATCAATAGAATCTGGTACTTTGCACTGAATTATTCTTTCGTCCAACATTTTGTGAGGTGTTGGGAAGTTAGAATATACTTTTTCTTATTTCCTTCTTTGGGTTTACAATTGTAGATCAATTAATACTTGATTAGGGGTGTTAATCCATGTCCATGCTAACCTAATCACTTACTACTTTAAGAATTTGTATGATGAGGAGATCTTATAATACTCTGTAGTAATTTATTGTGAGATCTAGTGAATTTCTTCTTACGGACTTATTGCTCTTTTTGGGACTAACGTGTACGTAATCTCAGTGTCTCACACAGTCACACTAAATTATTGTAATTTTGCCGACCTAAATTGGGATGCTTTGATGCTTTTATCTAGTTGCTCATCAACTTTCCAGATTATATACCCAACCCATTGGAGAGACAATAATTATGTGACCAAAATATTTGGAATAAAGCATTTATCATGTTGTAAATCTCATGTAATGTATACATATGTTCATATGTAATAGAATAGTTATGACGTGACAATTGATAGCAAAACAAAAAAGTTTCTTGTCTTTGAGATTTATATAACTTTAAGTAACAATATTTATTTTGATGAAATAATTATTTGATTATAATAAGATTATTACTCATCAATCTTGAACGAGCAGAAATAATCTAAAAAGGAGAAAATTAAGAATACTCCATTAAAAACCACTAGAAACATTATGTTAAGAAATACTCCTTATGAAATATATTTTTAAACATTCTAAAATAGTATACCATACATATAACATATTTATACAACTTAGGATATGTTCATTTCAGCTTAATTTTAGTTCAACTCAGTTCAATTCAGTTCAGATCCTAATTTTCTTTTTTCATAAAATATTCATTTCAGCTCTATTTAGTTCAGTTCAGTTCAACTCGGCTATAATAAGTTCAGTTCAGTTCAGCTTAACTCAATTCAGTTCACTAGGCCCTTAAATCATTATACAATATGCTTGCCAACTTATTGAATATATTTAATTTGATTCCGATTATAAAAAAAAAAGAGAGAATGTATGTAGGATCAAGTAATTATTATGTTCTAATTTTTTTTAGAGAAGAATCAAGTAATTAATTTGATTTGATGACCACATATTCCAGAATTCTTATATTCGTATAACAAAATAAGTTATGCTTTAGGAGACTAGGAGTCATCAATTCATGATCAAATCTTGACTCATAACAATGATAGCAAAAATTGATTGAATAATTTTTTAAAGGTCAATTTAATACATAGCAATAATCATTGAGAATAAAAAGATAGCCTGTAATTTGCCTAATTGCTATCAATTTCTTTGCCTTTTCCTACTTAATGTTAAAAGAAACTTCATGACAAGAAATTACTCAGCTCCAATATGGTACATCTCCATTTCTCCAGCGAATTCTATTAGCTAGTTTAGTTGGTAATATTAATAAAAGTGATACGAAATACATAGCCTGAGATTAAATCTCGTCTTGTAGCAACAAAAAAAATACTACGAATATTGAAATGGTTCATTTTTGGTCATTGAGTGTTTGCAACTTTGCTTTACTTAAGGTTATATATTACTTTGTCTTCAAAAAAAAAAAAATTATTACTTACTTTGTACTCTCTCCGTCCCTTAACTAGTTAACTACGTGTCTATTTCTCTTTATTGCTCGTATGTGAGTAATAAATATTAGGCATAGGCACGTAGTTAAGGGACGAAGGGAGTACTCTATATAATCCATATTACCATATCTATACTTATTACTACGGAGTGCTAAATTTCATTTTTGAATACAGTCTTATACCTTGTGTCTCTGTATAAACAAACTACAACGTGACTATTAAATCCCGCCAAAGAAAATGATATTGTAGACTTGTAGTAGATTTTATTATGTGACAATCCAAAGAAATAAAATAGACCAAAGAGTAAGAGCCACAATGGCCAAAGAATAAGCCCATAGCATAATTACCGAACACTCATTTTGGCCTGATCCAAACAATTGTGTCATCGTACCTGCCAAAGTCATAAGCCCATTAAACACATGTAAAAAAAAAGTAAAATAATGTTAATTATAATCCAAGTTAATTGTTTAATTATGCACAATAGGATAAATAATCAAAAATTGCTTAATCACTTTTTTTTTTTTTTTTTTTTTTTTTTGACTAACTATATTTTTCCTTCAAATTATTGAACTTAATGGTTTTAATTAAATAATGACCGGTAACTTGTCTAAAAAGGGTTTTGAATTCATAAACCAAAAGAGTAACACTTTTAAGGCGTTTAATATTGCAAATTTGTAGCATTTTTGAGCGTGTATATATAATATAACCAACACGTTACACATGCACCAATTGGTAATCAAAATTATTAGGCCATTAAGAATTCATGCATCAATGACATTAGAATTGGATGAAGAATGGTGTTGACATACATACCTATGTTCATTGCGGGAGGCATTGCATATTGAATATGAAGAAGAAATACGAACAATTTATCGTCGGATGGAACAAGGCCAACTTGGAGTGCACCCTTAACTATGAAAATTCCGAGCAGAGGAAGAATTACGTAGCGAGTTACAACTATCCCAAGAATAACTCTTAATTGAATACTTGTACCCTTTAAACCTGACCATCAAAAGTCCAAAAGATTATTGAACAAAATCTAATTTAATTTATTGAATGTTTGTATAATTGGATAAATTGGGAGGAGATGAGATTATTTATACCTTTAAGAAGGTTGGCTCCGAGTATTATGGTGCGAGCTGGGATGGCTGCTTCTCTGTACATTAAGGATACATATATGTTACGAATTACGATGTTGCTCTTATTAGGTTTTAGAGTGGATCAGAATAGGATAGGGGCCGAGTGTGGATATGATCAATCTGGATCTTCATCTGTAACAGGATATGCCTTTCACGCTACTGGCCATGGATCAATAACTCTATCTACTAATGATGTTACTCGTGCTTCTGGGCTATTGGCTATGCTGACTCAGATACCCTCACCACCTTTTAGGCAGGGTCTACTTCTACTGGTGTTGGATTCTCCCTGCCTAAGTGGCCGATCTTAGCGTGTTAGCCGCCGTCTCATTTCGTATAGTGATAACGTTTTCTCTTTCTTAGCGCTCCGCTATCCGCTTTATTCTCCGAATATGCGCATTGGAACTCTGGTTACGCGGCTTTCTCTTATAGGGGTCTATTTTCTCTGACTTGACTCAGCTTGACCTACTTGACTCAGCGGTTAGAGTATCGCTTTCATACGGCGAGAATCATTGGTTCAAATCCAATAGTAGGTAAAACCGGCCGAAACCCCTGCTTTTGCCGGCATGACAGCAAGGAGTCAACTGAATGACCAAAGCATTGGCTGCTTCAACTTGTGGCCTTCTTCGACTTGCGATTCTCTCTAAGAGAATCTGATCTACGACCACCCTCTCTTCTTCTCTTCATGTATGTGGGCTGCCTGCCCCGTCCCGAATAGACAAACAGGAACAAACTGAATAAAGGCACGAGAGAGAAAGTTGAGTATCAACTCACCTCCCTTCTTCCACTATTAGGGGAAGACCAGGAGGGCCGGAACCCCTAACGGAAACCTTTCACCGCGCCACACGATTCTTTTGCGAAGCGCTCTCTCAGACGTTTCCACTCCTGCCCCCGCAAGCAAAGAGGTTTCAAGATACCAAGCGACCGAGTGAAAGTGAACAGCCCCGAGCAAATATTCTAGAGAGCATACCCTTTGTTTCTACTCTTTCTCTCTTCTAAGAACAACTAAGAATCTAAAAAAAGAATCTTTTTCTTTTTTGGACTCATTGGACTTCCGACCAATGCAATGGAGTGATGATGCATGCGTGCATATAAACTTCTAAAGAGTGGGTTCCAACCCTGGGTGACACTATTTAACTCAATCCATTATAAGGTAATGCCAATTCGCTTAGAAGATAGAGTAAGGCTATTGGTAGATTATTTCTCTTTTAGAATAGACTTTGAGATAAAGAAGACTTTAAGGAGATTTTTTCGAGATAAGGACTTGCAAAAGTCGAGTAATCGCAAAAGTAAGGTCTCAGACTCGCAGAAGACAAGTGAAAAGTATCTCGAGGTTTCGCCGTGGGAATTTCGCGAGAGTTTTCGTCGCTTTGATTGGTTTGAGAACCTGATTGAAGAAGACCAGAATTTTGGAATACACATAAATCTACAGATCCAGTGTACAGATTTATTCTTGTATTTTTCGATAAAGATAGCAAAAAGGTGCATTCATTTCTAGGCTAATTCAGTGCCTTGTTTGTGGATGCTATATATGAAGTAGTTAGACACGCGGGGGATCAGTTGGGTCTTTTAAAAGGACTCAATCAAAGGACACAAAGAAGGGGAGCCCACTGTTTTTCTGAGGTTGGGTTTTGAGAAAAGAGAAACCCGCAGATCTAGCGCTAATGGCTTCTTCAATCAAGCGATGTTGTTATAGCCGAACAACAAAAGAAAGCATATGAACAACATCTATAGTTGTAAACAGTAAAAAAAAAGTTCTTCGAAGCTGTGCTAATGGTGGTCAAGGATAAGGTACTACCTTCAGTGGGAGACATTGAGTCTGCATGAAAAATCTGGGGGACTCCACAGAGAATGTATAAGTCAGTGACAATGGTGAACATGAAGTTTCTTCGGCAACGATTTTTCCAAACAAGATGCAAGAGAGGCAATGAAATTGTCTCAGCACTTAGACAAGATAAAGAAGATGATCAAAGAATTGGTAGCAGTGAGAGTCAAAATGATTGATCGTGATCAGTGACCAGGAAGTCTGCTGAAGTCCTTTGAGTCTTTGACAACCACTCTTTCCCGTGAAACTCCTTCTTTCTTTAACTATGATTGATCTGACCATTTTCTTTAGGTTCTGAAAGAAAAGAGATTTGAACAGCAGTCTGAAAAGACTAATGCTGCGCAAAAGAATATGTTTCAAAAGAAGAATAAGCACAAAGTGAGTGCAGAAGGACCTGAAAAGAGTGTTGATCTTGCAAGAAGAAAGGTCACTTGAGTTTTGAGTGCCCATAAAAGAGGGACAAAGGGAAAAAGCCATGATGATCAGGAAAAGATAGTGTTGGTCACTACTATAGACCCCGTTTGCCAACATTTCAGATAGTTGGTAGATCGGGTCCTCGCATCATATTTTTTCCGAAAAGAAGAATTTTGTGCAGATATGATTGAAGAACTAGGTTCTTCATATATGTATGGGCAATGGCATTTCGACTGTAATCAGAGGCCGAGAGAATGTGTAATTGCTGTTGGAAAACGGAAAGTCAGAAGAAGTATAAAATGTTTCTTTTCTTTTTGTATCTGAAAAGAACCTACTCTCGATGAGAAGAGCCTTTACTTTTTGATTCTAGTAGTAAAGCGCTAGCACTCCCATAGAGTAAGGCTCTCTTCTGGATAGCTGCGAAGCCTTCAATGTTAGTATGGAGACTTTGCTTTCCGTTCGCTGAACAACCTCCCTGTTGCAACACTTTACTATGCTTCACAGGGCGAACTTCACCCTTCACCTATTTTTGAGCTATTGAATTAGGCGATCCGAAATTTTTTTTTCACTCCCCTTTCCCTATTAGGGAAAGAACTTGGCTCTAAAATGATAGTAAGGCAAGCTTTATGTATTTAGGTAGAAGTAGACCTCGAGCTCTGGGGCTTTAAGGGATAGGGCAGGTTTGGAACCCTACCCCAGACCTGGTTGGAAGGGAACTATATCCTTAATCCAGGTTAGACTATCACACACGAGACTCGCCTGGGCTCTCATCGAGACCCACTCACTTCTCTCTCCTTAACATCTAATACCATTGCCCTGCCACTCTGCCTGTTTTCTTGTGGCCGAGTCGGGGCATTCTTCACTCCTGTTACAAGGTAGCCGTAGAGGCTTCCCATACTGACCTTCCAGTTAGTTCCACTTCTGGAGCGAAGCTGAGCACTCGGGGCATAAGGGCCCCGCGGTGATTATTAACATGCGCTTTTCTAGCCCATATCTTCTCACCTCCGGTCACATGAGCTTTCGAGAGCCCGGTCTGGATCTAAACGATTTGTTATCTATGTCTCATGTCTTTCAGCTCAGTGGGATCCAGAGAAAGACAGACCTACCTACCAGTTTTAAGTGGCAAGATCAATCAAACAAAATAGGCTCAAGAGAAAAACCTGCTTTCTTCTTCTTATATATCCTATCGTATACATTGTAATATAACCCTATTTTCAAATCATAAAGTACCCTCTCTTTAGGTAGGCCCACACATTTTAGGTTATCCAAAAAGAATAGAATGACTAATGTGATGTGAAACCCCCAAAAAGAAAAAGCTCCATAGATTTCCCTTTCCGTATGGCCGGCCAATCCATGACAACCCCACAACAAAGAGTAAAATGCCAAGCCCTTTCTCTATTAAAGAAAAAAGCATGCGCTTAAAATACCTCATAAACCCCAACAACTTTGTTTGTGTACTGGAACAGCTACCACTTCCTTAGAACAACACTAACTTACCGCTCTCTACTATAATATAAATATAAGAAAATCTAAGAAAGATAATAGCCCTATAATAGAAAACTGCCATGAATTACACACACGCAAGTAGTGGCTCGGCTCGTTTTTTCTTTTTCTAGTGGAAAGACATTTATCTCTGAGAAAAACACATAAAATTTTTTCGCTAGAGCTCATCACTGAAGAATGGTGGCTTGACTTTTTGGAATTAGAGAATACGATGTTGCTCTTATTAGGTTTTAGAGTGGATCAGAATAGGATAGGGGCCGAGTGTGGATATGGGCTAGGAAAGGGACCGTTAATGACTTATGATAAAAGTATGTTCGGTAAAATTAATTGGTATAGTAGACATTGTAGTAGACTTAGGGGTTTGGCCAACTAATTCAAGGTTAGGTGATACTTGTACTCTTTATAAGGTTATTTGCATGCAGTCCAACAACTTAGCTATTTTTAGAGTATTACAATAGAGCATCAAGAAAGCTAATTTTGTTCATCTCGTTTTGTGTGTGGCTACTCACATCATTTGACTGCTTGTAAAAGAACAAATAATTCATATAACACTGACCAAGTAACCCCTATAACACTAACCGAGTAATTTTATAACACTGACAAAGTAACTCCTTTAACACTTGACCAAGTAACCCCTATTACACTAACGAAATAACCCTTGCCATACGATGTAGCCAGCTACATATAAGACTATTTGTATTTTAATTTGTTAGATTTTGCAAAATTTAAGTCTACAACATACAAGTCAAAAACTGAACCCTAGTCCGATTATTATTTTTTTTTAATATTTTTTTTGTTTAAAGGTGTAATGATTATAATTTTATAATTATGTTTTTATAAAAAGTACAAAAAAAAGAGGGGGGGGGGGGGGGGAAGAGAATAAAGGGTACCCAAGCATGAAGGCCGAGTCAGTGACAACATGAAGTGGAGCATCATTGCCAATCATCAATTTTTGGATCGGAGATATCATTCCAATTGTAAACCCAAGTATCTACATCAAGAATGGTGCTATAATTAGGCTCATAATTTATCATGGAATGAAATCCAAAGTAAATTAATATTTCTATAAATAAATTAGGACAATTAAAAATTTCATTTACACTATTTTTACTTCTAATTATTTTAATATGATACATTGATAAATCGAATACTACAAATGATTGAAATTAACAAAGTAGATTTGTTTAGTGGATACCGCTGCAATTGTTGATGGTGCAAACACTGCTTTGAGGTTGGCCTTTTCTAAAAAAGTTCTTATACATTGGTGTATCTTGACTGGTAATGAAACCTGCCCGAGAAAATCTCGTTACCTTAGAATTATTTCAATATCGATGTATATATTTAAAGTAATAATAATAATAATAATAATTTTAGAAGTAGCTAGTTATTTTATTAACATAATGCGTCAATCATTGACAATTAGTATGTTTGACAAATTGCCAATATGCACATGTTTGACCATAAATATATGCAGTTATGTATAAGAGGTGGTTTAAGGCAGGTATATACGAGCATGTGGTCAAAGTTAATGCATAAGTAGCGGCGTAGTGCAACAGTCAAATTGATGTAGCAAATACTACGTAATTTGAACTAGCTAAAAAGAGTGAGTTTACCAATGATTTAGAGTGAGGGTGTATAACCAAATCTTCACTGCAAGGAAGGAGGGGTTCCTGATTGGACTCCTTAATATTGATGCTTGAGTAATTAATTGCATCTTTATCTATTGCTACTTCCTCAGCAGAAATCCTAATAACGTTGTACACAAATGACCACAAGTAAACCGCACCTATCTGAAAACATTTTAGTTAATTGTAGGAAAATAATAAATATAGCCCTTAGGATATGGATAAGAAAAATATCATAAATATCAGTTTAAAACGTGATTGATGGGTGAAAAAGAAAAAATATTTTTTTCTCGAAATCCAAAGTCATACCGCCATGGAAAGAGACGCATAGGACAAAGCATAAGTCTCACAAACATCAGTAGCTCCAAATGGACTGCCCTTCTCTTTGCACATCGCAGGAACTAGGATGATGGGCAAGTTACCCATATTCCCTGTTTTTTTAAAAAAAAATTGTGTCATTTGGTTATACTCCGTACTCCGTATAGATAAGTTGATTAGGGACACGAATAAACATTGTTATTGCATTCAGATTAGTTAAGACTAAATATTGCGCACTCTAGTTAAGACTTGATATTGCATTCAAATCTAAGTACTCCCTCCGTTTCAATTTGTTAGTCCCATATACTATTTTGAGCGTTTAAAAATTATCTACCCATATTGAATGTATTTCACTTTTAACTTACTTTTTATTTTCTATTTTATACATATTAAATTCTAATTTGTTAGATTAATTGATTATGAATTAATGACATGACTCTAAATAAAGAATTTACTCCCTTGATTTATGCAATTATGGCTAATGCTTTACTCAAAAAATCAAAAAAATAAATAATGCAAAACTATTTATGAATTTTTTTTTTTTTTTTTTTTTTTTTTTTTTTTACTTTAATGCTAGATTCCAAATATTCTCCTTTACTTATTTTATGTGATTGATTCCATATGAGACTATCATATTGAAACAGAGGGAGTAGTACATTATTAGTCATATAAAATATGTACTCGTAATAGGTTTTTTTTTTGTTTTTGAAACCTTATACTCGTAATAGTTAAAATTAGTTAAAATGATCTCATGATACAAAATTAGTTAAAATGATTTCAAATACATTCATAATTTAGACAAATCTATACTTAGTATTTAAAAACACAAACCAAAATTGACACATGTCATCATTCTTTCTCACCTTTCTTTATTCATTCTCCCTCCTTATGTTTTCAAAGAAATTCTCTCTTCATCTCCCCCTTTATTTCTCAATAACTTTTATATTTTGTAATCTTTATTTTAATTCAATAACAAATTAAATTTCCTAAACCTTCTCCTCTTCTCATTATTCCATCTATCAATTCAATTTATTGACATTCATAATTCATTTCTTTAATTTGACCCCTTATCTTCCCCCTCTTCTTATATAAATACAAATTTTCAATAAAGATTTTTTCACACTCATTAAGTTTCAAAAACTAAAAAATTAGTTTATCTCTCAAAATTCTATGTGAAATTTCTATAACAATGAGGATGATGATTGAAAAGGGAAATATTGAGGTGACAAGAATACTATGGAAATTCCATAGGATGACATTGTTTGCGTGTCATGGGGCTTTAATTTTGAAGATATTAAGCGCAATATAAGAGACATATATTGGTAAAGACTAAAGAAGAATATCATGCCTTCACTTTTGATGTAAAAATTGTAAAATTATAATTAGTGTTTGGTATTTTTCAAAGTAGTTTTTTATACAAATTGTTGATTAATATATCATGCGATAGATATGATTTTACGATTTTAAGCCATTTTTTCTACAACTATTAGTCTATTACCACTAATTCATAAAATATTATAATATGTCAAAAGACAATAATATAAATTCATTCAAATAATTTGTAAAGGGGTTTTTTTTTTTTTGTGACAAGATAATTTGTAAAGTTTCAAATAAATTTATAATTTAAGCATAACCCGTGCGTAGAACGGGTCCAAAAGCTAGTTTAAATTAGTTTGAAGAACACTTTTTTTGAAATGTGACAACTTTTTATGTCTATTTTAAAATAATTATGACAACTTACATGTAACTACTCCGTTGTAGTCAATGTCATTACGGAACTAGTTTAATTAAAGTAAAAAAGACAGATGAACAAGCTAAGGACAATTTAACGAAAATGACATGTTGCTAATCAAGTGTTCATTTATATAAGTCTCAAAGTCAAAGGCTTGATCATAAATCAAGGATCCAAATTTGACTTAACTATAAAAAAAATGTAAAAGCAAATTACCAGCAGAACAAGCTCCAATTATGAGCCCCTTGAGATGCTTAGGAGGTTTCGTAACTTTAACAAGCATCCATCCTAATATTGCTCCTATTAAAAACGTAATCAATATATTTATCGGCATAAACCACCTATACATTTTCAATAAACAAAATCAAGTTAATTACTACTACATAATTAAAATTTTATATACTTTGTATAACTATAAAAATAAATAAATAAATAAACTTACAAGGTAAGAAAACTTTGAAAGGTGACGGTTTTAGCCAAGTTAGCTGCAATAAGAGAAGGACTAAAAACATAGAACACAATCTTGTTCAAATGATGACGAGCATTTTCCCCCAATAAATCAATACGCTCTAATGCCATAAACAATCCTACAATTGATACCAATAGCACTTTCGCAACTGGTATTAAAGCTACCACTAATAAATCTATAAACCCCATTTTTTTGGAATTTTTTTTGCGCAAGTTTTCAACTTGTTCTCTTGAATTTGGTAAAGGGGAGGAAAATATATAATAAGAGGAAGCAGAGAAAGAAAAGTTGGGTTGAAATTCTAAGATTAGAAAAGTGTTTGAATCAATTATAGTGCATATATTGTGGACCCGTGATTGAATCCCTTAGATACTGTCTTTAGTCAATATTTGGATGGTTACTTACTACGGAGTACTTACTTTATATGGTGTATAGAGTGACTGATGGATGCTGAGGTTTTGACATCCGAATTTTGTTTATTACTCCGTAGTTGGTGTATACGATTATACTTTTACTAATTAATTTAAAGTTTTCGCCACTTTTAATTTAGACTTCTAACATGGTATTATAGTCAACGTGATTAAAAAAAAAGGTCACGAGTTCAAATTTCATCTAACAAACCCTTATTTCAAGCAGGATATTTTGTGGTTTTTTTGAAAAAAGAGATGGAATAAATATGAATATATACCTTTCAAGCTAAAAACACAATCCTTATAACCCTATATTTTCTCTATCCGGACCTTGATAATTCTTTTACGAGTACGGAAAAAAAAATACATCACTCCCTACTTCCTAGAAATTTCGCCTTACATATATAGTACGTATACCGCAAAGCATGCATGCCTCCCATTTTCGTTCAAATGTTGCCACAGTTTCATTAGGCTACAATTGTCCAGTCATTTTAAGTGGACCATAAAAGTTTAAATAAATTGCATCCTTCATATAGATGTCTATAAATATATCGAGCAAACCAATCTCCAAAAAGGCAAAAACGAATCTATTGATCTTGTTTCATTCCAATTAGAGCTGTCAAAAGTTGATCCGACCCCGAAATACCGACTCAAATCTGATTATTAACCGAACCATCTGAGCCCGAAAAAATGGTGAACCAAACCCGACCTGAAACCAACCTAAAACCCAAGTTGACCCAAGTATGTGAGACCCGAACTCGAACATGAACTGACCTGGAGATGATCCGATCCGAATGTAACCCGTAAATTATTGACTTGAACCGAACTCGACTTGAACCGAAATTGACCCAAACCCGTTTTAACCCGTCAAAGCCCGAATTTAACCCGACTTGTTACTAACCTGACCTTAATTCAACCTGACCCATTCCTAACCCGACCCGAATTTAACCGAACATGTTACAAACCCGACCCGAAATCAACCCGGATTGTTATTAACCTGACCCAAATTCAACCCAACTTGTTATTGACTCGACCCAAATTTTACAAGACTTATTACTTACCCGACCAAAAAATTCAACCCGATCTGTTACCAACTGACTCAAAATCAACACGACTTGTTATTGACCCGACCTAAATTCAACCCAAATTGTTCCTGACCCGATTTCAAATCACCTTAAATGCAATTTAGACCACCTTATTATTGTTGATCAAAGCATTTTGTCTAGGGAGACCAAGTCGGTCCGGGCCAGCAAAAGAAAGGATCATCATCCTCAAATTTAAGATTTAAATATAGTACTTCCTCCGTTTCTATTTAAGTTGACTCGCTCATCAATTTAGGCACACATATTAAGGAGATGAAAGATAGTGACATAGAATGATAAAGCAAGTGGGGTACACTTAAAAAGAAAGGTATAAACTTACCCAAAAAGGAAACGTGTCAACTAAAAAGGAATACGTGTCAACTAATAAAAAACGGGGGTAATTATATATTTGTTGTATGGTCAAAGGAGATAATTAACTTCCTAAATTATAGACTATAGTTCCCTTGTATATTTCCATATATATTATAGTCAAAGGAAATAATTAGCTTGATAAAAATGATAATTATCTATTTATAATTAGTTGAACCCGAATATGACCTGACTTGGAAATTACCCGACCTGATTGTAACTTGCAAATTATTGACTTAAACATAACCCGACTTGAATCCGAGAATGACCCGACATGGAAATGACCAAACCTGATTATAACCCGCAAATTATTAACTTGAACAGAACCCGACTTGAACCCGAGAATGACCCGACATGAATGACTCGACCTGATTATAACAAAAACCCGATAAGAAATATGACCTAATGTGACCTGACTCAAGCATGACCCAACCCAAATTAGACCCTCATAGGTTATGGAATTAATCTGAATTGACCTGACCCGAGTTGACCTAACCCACTCTTACCGACCTAAACCCGACCCGTTTACCCAAAACCTCCAAATTTTCTCAAAAAGCGTGGATATTAGCCTTCAATTTTGGAATTTTTTGATATTTTTTCACCCGGAAATAAAATTTTCCAAAATGTTTACCATGGTCCCTAATACCCTCTGTGAATCCAATTGGCTGGGTGGAACCATCCAATTTGCCTTTAAATGACCAATTTACCAGTTTACAACTTGCACCGATTTCATTAAATTAAGCCTACCACGAACACTAATGACAACATATAATGATCATATATGGTTCCAAACGGCATTATATGACCCCGAGATGTATCCCCTAAAATATCAATGTTTTTCGACATCGAGCCCGAAACAATCGAAATTTCTCAAAAAGCGCGGATATTAGCCTTCAATATTGGAATTTTTTGACTTTTTTCGCCTGAATATAAAAATTTTCATGTTTATCATGGTCCCTAATACCCTCCGGCAGTCCAATTGGGTGGGTGGAACCATCCAATTTGCCTTTAAAAGGCCAATTTACCGGTTTACAACTTGCACTGATTTCATTAATTCAAGCCTGCCACGAACATTTATGACAACAAATAATGATCATATTATGGTTCTAAATGACATTATATGACCCCGAGATGTATGCCCTAAAATTTCAAGACTTTTCGACACCGAGCCCCGAAAACTCCAAAAATTCTCATAAAGCGTGGATATATAGCCTTCAATTTTTGAATTTTTGGACTTTTTTTCGCCCGTAAATAAAAATTGCAGAAATTTTTACCATGCTCTCTAATACCCTCCCAATTGGGTGGGTGAAACCATCCAATTTGCCTTTAAACGGCCAATTTACTGGGTTACAACTTGCCCAAATTTCATTAACTCAAGCCTACCACAAATATTTATGACAACATATAATGATCATATATGGTTCCAAACGACATTATATAAACCCGAGATGTATCCCCTAAAATCTAAAGGTTTTTCGACACCGGGCTCCGAAACCTCCAAAATTTCTCAAAAAGTGTGGATATTAACCTTCAATTTTGGAATTTTTTTACTTTTTTTAGCCCGAAAAAAAATTTGTCGAAATGTTTACCATAGTCCCTAATACCCCCCAGGAGTCCAATTGGGTGGGTGGAACCATCCTATTTGCCTATAAATTGCTAATTTACTGGTTTACAACTTGCACCGATTTCATTAACTCAAGCCTACCACGAACATTTATGACAACATATAATGATCATTTATGCCTTTATGGTTCCAAACGGCATTATATGACCTCGAGATTTATCCCATAAAATCTCATTTCTTTTTGATACCGGGCCCCGAAACTTTCGAAATTTATTAAAAAGTATGGATATTAATAAGCCTTCAGTTTTGGAATTTTTTTGACTTTTTTTAACACGAAAATAAAAATTGCCGAAATACTTAACATGGACCCTAATGCTCCACGGGAGTCCAATTGGTTGGGTGGAACCATCCAATTTGTCTTTAAACAGCCAATTTACCGGTTTACAACTTGCACTGATTTATTAAGTCAAGTCTACCACGAACATTTATGATAACAAATAATGATTATATCTGATTCCAAACGACATTATATGACCCCGAGATGTAATCCCTAGATTTTCAATACTTTTAGAAACCGGGCCCTGAATACTCTAAAATTTATCAAAAAACGTGGATAATAGCCTTCAATTTTTGAATTTTTTGACTTTTTTCGCTTGGAAATAAAAATTGTCGAAATGTTTACCATGGTCCCTAATATCCTCCGGGAGTCCAATTAGGTAGGTGGAATCATCCAATTTGCCTTTAAAAGGCAAATTTACCGATTTACAACTTACACCGATTTCTTTAACTCAAACATACCAAGAACATTTATGACATCATATAATTATCATATATGGTTCCAAATGGCATTATATGAACCCGAGATGTATTTCAAGACTTTTCGACACCGAGCCCCAAAACCTTCAAAATTTCGCAAAACGCGTGGATATTAGTCTTTAATTTTGAAATTTTTTCAACTTTTCTTCGCTCGGAAATAAAAATTTCAAAAATGTTTACCATGGTCCCTAATACCCTCCGTGAATTCAATTGGCTCGGTGAAACCATCCGATTTTCCTTTAAACGACCAATTTACTGGTTTACTACTTAGATCGATTTCATTAATTCAAGCCTACCACGAACATTTATAACAGCATATAATGATCACATATGGTTCCAAACGACATTATATGACCCCGATATTTATTCCCTAGAATTTCAAAACTTTTAGACACCGAACCCCAAAACCTTCAAAATTTCGCAAAATGCGTGGATTAGGCCCCGTTCTTTAGAGCTGCTATGCTCTTCTCTGCTGAGCTCAAATCAAATCTGCTCAGCTCAAAAGAAATCTGCTCTGATCTTCTATGCTCTACTCTGCTCTGTTTGCTCTATTTTCAAATAACAATTATTAATAACAATAATAATAATTAATATTCAATAATAATAATTATTAATATTAATAATAATTAATATTTATTAATAATAATAATAATTAATAATAATAGTTATCATTATTAATATTTAATAATTCAAACTATTAATAATTAATATTTAATAATATTATTAATTAGTAATTTCTAATAATTATAACAATTCTTTCAAAAAAATAAATAATAATAATAACAATTAATAACAATTTCTTTTATAAACATTTGATATTAGAATCACAATGTGTAGAAACATTATATGTATGTGGGTATTGATTGTTAGTTCATTGAGTTGAATTATTTTTCAAATCTTTCCATACAATTTAAGAATTAAAAAAAAAAGAGGTTGTTTTCAAGTACTACTTTGTATATCATTATTATTTTTAGGGTTAAAAATATATGATTAAGATAAATTTATAAGTAAAATCATTATTACTCATTAAATCATTTTATTTTAAATTTTTTTGTGAAATAAATATAAGTAAACCATTGTCTTTTATCTTTCTACTATTAACATATGTTAAATATGGTATACATATATTTATGTTTGGAAAATTTGTAAAAAATAATCCCAACTTTGGTGTATTCGCTTTTAATAAGCCCAACTTGCGTATTTTCAAAAATAATCCCAACTTTGCCATGTCTTCGCTTTAATTAGGCCTATTTACTGGTAACCGGCTACAATTGTGAACTTAATGCATTGTTGACTCTGTTGACTTACGAAAGGAAATTTCCCTCCCAAAAAATGAATTGCTTCAGTAATCACCCCAACCACTTCTGTCAACATCATCTCCTTCCCCTTCTAACTCAAGAACATACACTCCCAAGAACATAAAACTAACTAAAATAATTAAATAACAAAACTAAAAATAAAAAGGAAAAACAAACCAAAACCCACGAAAATCCCCCAAAAATCAATCAGACTTTCTTCTCCTCTCTTGGCTGCTTTGCTCCATCATCATCACCCACGCATCATCACCGTTCGCAATCATCAATCAGCAAAATCCTCATCACATAAATAAACCTGGCTGTTAGATTAATTGAATTAATCTCAACCGTTGAAGCTTATTAATTCCGTACAACTCACATGCGAAACTCGGAGCGGCCGCGGCTAGGCATCTAGCTCCCAGTAATCTCCCGAAAATTTGCAAGGGGTGGAAGGACCCAAGGCCGCGCCAGAGGTGGTCTGGGTTGCTGCAGATGCTGAATTGGGTTGCTGCGGGTGCTGATTGGTGGTTTGATTGATGGGCGATTATTGATGGTGGTTTGATGCGGCGCAATGGTGGCGGTTTGTGATTGGGAAATCGCTGTTGCTCGGGTTTGTGTTTGGTGAGAGGTGCAGCGCAGCAGCGGTTGCGCGTGAGTGGTGGTGGGTGGCTTTCTTCCTTGATTAAGATGTCTTGATGTTGAAGATGACCCTAATGACCCACTAGAGATTTGCCTTCTTCCACTAGACATAGTCAAATGAAAAGAAAACGAAAACAATTTAAAAAAAAAAAAAAATTAAATTTGGGATTTTCTTCACCATAGAAAAGCAAGAGACAGGGGAGAGGGAGAAAGAAAGCTGGGGAAAAGGAGTATTAAACATCCTTTTTAAAGCAAAAGGATTAAATTTAATCCTATTACTAACGGGCAATGACACGTAGGATTGTAACCGGGAATTATAGGTGATTTAAGTGAAGTAACCTGTTGGGCCTAATTAAAGCGAAGACATGGCAAAGTTGGGATTATTTTTGAAAATACGCAAGTTGGGCTTATTAAAAGCGAATACACCAAAGTTGGGATTATTTTTTACAAATTTTCCTTTATGTTTTCACTCACCTAAATCAATGGATAAGTAATAGTAATAGTAATAGTAATAGTAAAAGTAATAATTAGCAGCAGCAGTAGCTAGTAGTAGTAAAAGTAGTAGTAGTAGTAGTAGTAGTAGTAGTAGTAGTAGCAGCAGCAGCTATCCTGAAATCTGCTCTGCTTTGCTCTGCTGAAATTTAATTTGCTCTGTTCTGTCTTGTTGACCCCTGCTCTGCTCTACCCAGAAGCTCAAAAGAACAGGGCCTTAGTCTTCAATTTAACAATATTTTGACTTTTTACACCCGGAAATAAATTTTTTTGAAATGTTTACCATGGTCCCCAATACCCTTCGGGATTCCAATTGGGTGGGTGAAACCATCCAACTTGCCTTTAAACGGCCAATTTACCGGTTTACAACTTCCACCGATTTCATTAACTCAAGCTTACCACAAATATTTATGACAATATATAATGATCATATATGGTTCCAAACGACATTATATGACTTTAAGATGTATCCCCAAAAATATCAAGGCTTTTCGACACCATGCCCCGAAACCTCCAAAAATTTTCAAAAAGTGCTTCAATTTTAAAATTTTACGACTTTTTTTCGCCTGTAAATAAAAATTGCCGAAATGTTTAATATGGTTACTAATACCCACCGGAAGTCCCATTGGTTGATTGGGTGGATGGAGCCATCCAATTAACCTTTAAACGACAATTTTACCGATTTACAACTTGCACCGATTTCATTAACTCGAGCCCTACCACGAACATTTATGACAACATATAATGATCATATATGGTTCCAAACGGCATTATATGACCCCGAGATTTATCCCCTAGAATTTCAAAACTTTTTGACACCGGGCCCCGAAACCTCAAAATTTTCGCAAAATGCGTGGATATTATACTTCAATTTTGGAATGTTTTTGACTTTTTTTCGCCCGGAAATAAAAATTTCTGTAATGTTTACAATAGTCCCTAATACCCTCTAGGAGTCCATCTGGCTAGGTGCAACCACCCAAATTGCTTTTAAACAACCGAGTTACCGGTTTATAATTTGCACCGATTTCATTAACTCAAGCCTACAACGAACATTTATGACATCAAAAATTGATTATATAAGGTTCCAAACGACATTATATGACCCTAAAATGTATTCCCTTAATTTTTAAACTTTTCGACACCGGGCCCTGAAACCTGCAAAATTTCACAAAAAGTGTGGACAATAGACTTCAAGTTTGGAATTTTTTAACTTTTTTCCGGCCGAAAATAAAAATTGTCGAAATGTTTACCATGGTCCCTAATATCCTCCAGGAGTCCAATAATTGGGTTGGTGGAACCATCCAATTTGCCTTTAAACGGCCAATTTACCGATTTACATCCTGCACCGATTTCATTAATTACTCAATCCTACCACGAACCTTTATTTCAACATATAATGATCACAAATGGTTCCAGACATTATATGACCCTGAGATGTATTCTCTAAAATCTCAAGTCTTTTCGACATCGGGCCCCGAAATCTCCAAAATTTCTCAAAAAGCGTGGATATAAGCCTTTAATTTTGGAATTTTTAGACTTTTTTTCGTCCGGATATAAAAATTGCCGAAATGATTACAACTTGCACCGATTTCATTAACTCAAGCCTACCACGAACACTTATGACAGCATAAAATGATCATATATAGTTCAAAATGACATTATATGACCTCTAGATGTATTCACTAAAATTTCAAGACTATTCAACACCGGGCCTCGAAACCTCCAAAATTTCTCAAAAAACGTGGATACTAGACTTCAATTTTGGAATTTTTTGACTTTTTTTCGCCCGAAAATTAAAATTTCCGAAATATATACCATGGTCCCTAATACCCTCCGGGAGTCCATTAAGGTGGGAGGAACCATCCAATTTGCCTTTAAACGGCCAATTTACCGATTTACAACTTGCACTGATTTCATTAACTTTAGCCTACCACGAACATTTATGACAATATATAATGATCATATATGGTTCCAAGACATTATATAACCTTGAGATTTATCCCCTAGAATTTCAAGACTTTTCGACACCGAGCCTCGAAACCTCCAAAATTTCGCAAAATGTGTGGATATTAGACTTCAATTTTGGAATTTTTTGACTTTTTTCGCCCGAAAATAAAAATTGTCGTAATGTTTACAATGGTCCCTAATACCCTTTGGGTGTCCACCTGGCTAGGTGAAACCAACCAATTTGCCTTTAATCAGCCGATTTACCGGTTTACAATTTGCACCGATTTCATTAACTTAAGCCTACAACGAACATTTATGACAACAAATAATGATCATATATGGTTCCAAATGACAATATATGACCCCGAAATTTATTCCCTAAAATATTTAAACTTTACGACACCGGGCCCTGAAACCTCCAAAATTTCTCAAAAAACGTGGATATTAGACTTCAATTTTGGAATTTTTTAACTTTTTTTTTCGCCCGGAGATAAAAATTGCCGAAATGTTTACCAAAGTCCCTAATACCCTCCAAGAGTCCAATTGGGTGGGTGGAACCATCCAATTTTCCTTTAAACGACCAATTTATCGATTTACAACTTGCATCGATTTCATTAACTCAATCCTACCTCGAACATTTATTTCAACATATTATGTTCATATATGGTTCCAAACGACATTATATGACCCCGATATGTATTCCTTAAAATCTCACGGCTTTTCGATACCGGGCCCCGAAACCTCCAAAATTTCTCAAAAAGCGTGGATATAAGCCTTCAATTTTGAATTTTTATTGACTTTTTTCGCCCGGAATATATAAATTTCCGAAATGTTTACCATGTTCCCTAATAACCTTCGTGAGTCCAATTGGGTGGGTGTAACCATCCAATTTTCCTTTAAACGGTCAATTTATCGTTTAATACTTGCACCGATTTCATTAAATTAAGCATACCACGAACATTTATGACAATATATAATGATCATATATGGTTCCAAACAGAATTATATGACCCCAAGATGTATCCCCTAAAATCCCAAGTCTTTTCGACAACAGGCCTTGAAACCTACAAAATTTCTCAAAAACCGTGGATATTATCATTGAATTTTGGAATTTTTTTGACTTTTTTTCGCCTAGGAAAAAAATTGTCGAAATGTTTACCATGGTCCATAGTACCCTCCGGGAGTCCAATTGGGTGGGTAAAACCTTCCAATTTGCCTTTAAACGACCAATTTACTGGTTTACAACTAACTTGCACCAATTTCATTAACTCAAGTCTACCACGAACATCTATGACAACATATAATGATCATATATGGTTCCAAACGACATTATATGACCCATACATGTATTCCCTAAAATCTCAAGACTTTGCGACACCGGGCCGCAAAACCTCCAAAATTTCTCAAAAAGTGTGGACATTAGCCTTAAATTTTGGAAATTTTTGACTTTTTTTCGCTCGGACTAAAAATTGCCGAAATGTTTATCATGATCCCTTGTATCCTCTGGGATTTCAGTTGGGTGGGTGGAACCATCCAATTTGCCTTTAAACGACCAATTTACCGGTTTACAATTTGCATTGATTTACCGGTTTACAACGGCCAATTTAATTAACTTGCACTGAATCCGACTTGAACCGAAATTGACCCAAACCTGTTTTAACTCGTCAAAACCGAATTGAACCCGACTTGTTACTAACTTGATCTGAATCAACCCGATCCGTTCCTAACTTGACCCGAAATTAACACAACCTGTTACAAACCTAACCCGAAATCAACCCGACTTGTTATTGACCTGACCCAAATTAAACCCGACTTGTTATTGATCCGACCCAAATTTTACCAGGCCTATTATTTACTCGACCCAAAAATTCAACCCGATTTGTTACTAACTTGACTCGAAATTAACACGACTTGTTATTGACCCGACCTAAATTAATCCAAATTATTCTTGACCAGATTTCAGTTCACCTTAAATGCAATTTCGACCACCTTATTATTTTTTATCAAAGCATTTTGTCTAGGGAGACCAAGTCAGTCCAGGCCAGCAAAAGAAAGGAGCATCATCCTCAAATTTAAGAGTTAAATATAGTATATATTTGTTGTATGGTCAAAGGAGATAATTATCTTCCTAAATTATAGAATATAGTTCCCTAGTATATTGCCATATATATTATAGTCAAAGGAAATAATTAGTTTGATAAAAATGATAATTATCTATTTATAGTTAGTTGAACCCAAATATGACCTGATTTGAAAATGACCCGACCTGATTGTAAGCTGCAAATTATTGACTTGAACATAACCCGACTTGAATCCGAGAATGACCCGACTTGGAAATGACCCAACCTGATTATAACCCGCAAATTATTGACTTGAACCGAACCCAACTTGAACCCGAGAATGACCCGACCTGATTATAACCCGCAAATTATTGACTTGAACCGAACCTGACTCGAATCCAAGAATGACCCGACCTGATTCTAACCCGCAAATTATTGACTTGAACCGAACTCGACTCGAACCGAGAATTACCCTAACCCGTTTTAACCCGATAAAACCCGAATTAAACCCGACCTATTGTTCACCCGACCCGAATGTAACCCGATCTGTTATTAACCCGACCTAAACCCAACCCAAACCCGATAAGAAGTATGACTCGACGTGACTTGACTCAAGCATGACCCAACCCAAACCTGACCCGCATAGGTCATGGAATTAATCCAAATTGACCCGATCCACTCTTACTCGACCCAAACCCGACCCATTTACCCGAATTGACAGCTCATTCCAACATAAAAACAACTTTGGTGAAATCAACAAATCCTTTCTTCACACTCTCTCTTCCTTGGTTATATTTTGATTGATTTTTACTTAACTCCACACATTATTTTGATGCTAATTAAATAAATCGGTTAGAATAATTTAAATTGGTATTCAAGATGTGATATGAAATCATTTATTTTTTATAATTCCCTCTGTACTAAGTCACCAACAAAATTATAGTATAAAATATGAGAGAATATGAAACGGACTTGAGCAACCCATAAGGAGTAGTAGAGTTCATACAACTTAGACGTTACAAGTCCATATAGCGCAGCTAGAGTTTTCATTTAACAAGTTTCTCAACACATTTTTGTATTATGTAGAAAAAAAAAATAGTTGGTCTAGAGCGAGTATCTTACAAAAATTTCAATATCCGATACAGTGAAAATTTAATTAAACTATTATAATGTGACTATCAAATCCGGTCGAAGAGGATGATATTGTTTTTCATGTAATAATCCAAAGGAAAAAAGTGGACCAAAGGGTAAGAAATACAGAGGCCAAAGCGTAAGTCCATAGCATAATTACCGAACACTCACTCCGTCCTGCTCCAAACAGTTGTGTCATTGTGCCTAGCATAAACATAAGACACCATTAATAAATAAAATGTAAATTATCGTTCATCGATCACTCAATCTATTTAAAAATATGACGCATAATAATAAGATAATTAAACAGATCATGCTCTGCCCTACTTGTACTGAATATTACAAGTTTGTAACACATGTATACATAATATACTAATATTGTGTTACATTGTAACACATGTACAAAATGTGGTGTTAACATACCTAGGTTTATTGCTGGTGGCATGGCATATTGAAGAAGAAGAAGAAATACGAACAATTTATTGTTAGACGGAACAAGACCAGCTTGGAGTGCACCCTTAACAATGAGAATTCCGAAAAGAGGAAGAAGTACGTAGCGAGTTACAACTATGCCGAGAATAACTCTTAGTTGAATACCGGTACCCTTTAAACCTGACCATCATAACATAGGAAGGTTTAGGAAGTTATTGAATGTTTGAATTTGTATGATTAATTGGTTGTATTGGAAGGAGATGAGATTATACCTTGAAGGAGGTTGGCTCCGAGTATTATGGTGAGAACTGGAATGGCTGCTTCTCTGTATATTTGGGATACATGTATTAGATTAGATTGAATGTTATGATGTATTGATGTTTTCCCCTGTTTTAATTATAATAGGGTATGCTGGGGGTTACGTGGCGAAGGAGGTAGCAATGGAGCATTATGTACGACAAAACTAAAGGTGCGTTTTATTCATATGAAATTCACTTAATGTTTAGAACTTATTTTATTAAACAATATGTTTGATTTAAATTTAGCCGTTATTAGTACTCCTTAGCATAACTTAAATTCATAAATTTATCTAATTAGAACTTATTAAATGTCATTAGAACGTATTTTTCTCAATGTAATTGGTAACAGAATGAACGTAACTTTTTTATAGGAAGGGAAAAAAAAAAAAAAAAAAAAAGAAAAAAAAAAAAAGAGAGAGGAGAGTGTAAAGGGTACCCTAGCATGAAGGCCGAGTCCGTGACAACATGGAGTGGAGCTTCATTGCCGATCATCAGTTTTTGGATCGGAGAAATCATTCCAATTGCAAAACCAAATATCTAAAATCATATCAAGAATGACGCTATTACTTCAAAATACTACTCATAGTAGTACTAGGATATGCACATAAAATTACCATGATAATTTTTTGTCGATATATGCTTTATTGGATTACAATGAGAAATGTACGTGTTCCTTCAAAATTAATAAATTTCTATCAAAAGTTTTATTAGATATGATGATTTGAATAGCTAGTCTCCCATGTCAAACCTTTGGTTGTTTAGAAAAAGAATTTTACCGTGTCAGAATCTCTCACAAGTCCTCAAATCGCATTATACATAACTAAGAAACCATGCTCACTAGTATGCCATTTCGGTAGGATTTGTGTGACATCGTATGTGGTCTAATGGTTTACTAACAAACGGTCTTTATAAGAATTTGTATTTATTGAGATATTGAATACTATGATTGAAATTGGCAAAATAAAGATAGTTTAGAGCATACCGCAGCAATAGTTGATGGTGCAAACACTACTTTGAGGTTGGCCTTTCCTAAGAAAGTTCTTATGCATTGGCTTATCTTGACTGACAATGAAACCTGCCCCAAATAAATCTTAATACTTTAAAATTTAAATATGATCAAACAAGTACGTGGTACACTTATCTATTTGTGCACCAAATACCCTAAAACCAACTTGATGATGTATTAGTGTATTACACAACAACAATGATTTTTCATATCCGAATAAGAAAGTGTGGTCAATGTCAATACAATTCTGAACACAAAGTATATAAAATTCTTTTTTTTGGTTGGTAGGGAAAAGGGCCCAATGATTAGGCCAAAACCTCTCACGGGTCCTTCTGACTTGAGTTAGCGGACTAGACACTTTGGGAATGGGAGGAAAGGGTGGTAAGGAAATCTCCACCCCAAAAGACCTCTAGTGGGATTTGATTTGACAACCCCAAAGGTTGTGATATGTAAAGTTGTAAACCTTACCATACGTGGTGCAGAGGCGGATCTTCATTAAGGAGGGTCGGGGGCCCGGCCCCCCTTAATTTTTCTAAGTTATTGGTTAAAACTAATATAATGTTTAATAATTACAATTAAAAAGTTATGGCATAGTGGTTAAGTATTGTTATTTTTTAACAAAAGGTTGGAGGATCAAACCTTGGCCCCCCAAACTTTTTGGCCAAATATCCGCCACTAACGTGGTGAAATAGTGTATGATTTATGGTTGTCACGAAAGGATTAGAGTGATTTTGGCTCCGATACCATGTCACGAAATAAATTCCGTAGTTTCATTAGAGTGTAGAGTAGAGTATTTATACAAGAGATTAGGGCTCCAGAAATAGGCCCGTTAACTATACAATATAAACACTAATTATAGGCCCTAACAATAGTCAAAGTGGTGCAAGTATTTTGATACAGATGAGTAATTAGTTTTACAAAAGCTAGAAAGAGTAAATAACCTGATGAGAAGCTGCGAGACAATGATCTTGACTGCAAGGAAGGAGGGGTTCCTGATTGGAGTCCTTAATGTGGATGCCTGAGCTATCAATTAGCCCTTTATCTCTTGTTATTTCCTCAGCAGACATTCTCACAATGTTGTAAACAAGTGACCATATGTATACTGCCCCTATCTGATAACAACAATTCATTAATCAAGTATTATACTGGTGTGTCGTATATATGTAGGGATGGCAAGTGGGTACGATAAACGAATATATCTTAGTATACTCGATTGATCATATAAGACTTAAGTTTATGGTCATTGTTTTGTTCTTAGAGACTTGTTTACAACATGATAAATGAGTGAAAAACAGATAGATAATCGGATTTTGAAATTTTACCGCCAAGGAAAGAGAAGAATAGGATAGAGCATACGTCTCACAAGCATCAATCGCTCCAAATGGACTGCCCTTCTCCTTGCATATTGCAGGGATTAAGATGATAGGGAAGATTCCCATATTCCCTATTTATGATTAAAATTTGTGTCATTCTTATATGTAAGATATTTAAATTGAGACGTAGTGTAAATATTAATCTTAAAATGCATGGGAGTACTTTATTAGTATAAATAGAACACCAAAAAAAATATACGTAGAACTATTATGTGCCTTAGTTATGATGCAATTTTTTTTTTTTTTTTTTTTTTTTGTCCTTTTAAGCTTAAAACAAATCAAATGTGTTATTACATTGCACTATATATATATACTTTTTCTTTTTAAATTTTCGGAAATATGATATTTGTATCCAACTCTAAAACCCAGTATTTGTAAAGATTTCCGATCTTATATAACCAAAACCAAAATAGCAGGTCATATACTTAAAAATTTTAAAAAAAGATCACCAATTTTTTTAGATCAGGCAAATGAATCATTATCCTACATTTTTTTTATTAGCCTAATGTAAGGACAACTCATTCATCCTCATAAGAGTCACAACCCACAAGACTTGCAAGTTTTAAATGCTAGTAACAATCCTACGGACTCACGCATACGTCATGAGGCACAGGAATGTTTCTAGCATTAATATGGACCAATAATGCTAGAAACATTCCTAAATGATTAATGACAGTATTAATGCTATTGAGTGATCATAATCATTATATTTGATCCCACCACTTTTCTCTGTCATTAAATTTTTTTTTTTTCGTCTAACCAAAATTAAAAATAACCTTACCAAGCAAAAGGAATACTATACACATGTGCTATTTTGGAATCGGTTTATACAGCACTAATATAAAGTATTTTCTCCTCTAATTTGTAGTCACAATTCTCACAAACAACTTTAGATAGCTGTAACATTGAAAAAAAAATTCAATAACAAGCCCAAATAAATAAAAAAATAATGCATTTGAAAACACGAGGAAAACAAGAACACCTTAAATGAAAATTAAATGTTAAAAGCTAGGCTTTACCATCAATAATCCTAGGATCCAAATTACAATTACTGAAATAAAAATATATAGAAGTATTTTTAAAAAAAAATTAAAAAAAGAAAAAAAAGGGAAAATTACCAGCAGAACAAGCTCCAATAACGAGGCCCTTGAGGTGCTTAGGTGGTCTTGAAATTTTAACAAGTAACCATCCTAAAATAGCCCCTATTATAAACGCTACCAATATATTTATTGGCATAAACCACCTATAAACAAAATCATAATTAATTAATTAAAAACAAATAAATTAAATACACAAATTTAATTTTATGAAAAAAATAATTTAGAAAAACTTACAGACTTAGAAAACTATGTAAAGTGACCGTTTTAGCCAAGTTAGCCGCAATAAGAGAAGGACTGAAAACATAAAACACAATCTTATTTAAATGATTGCGAGCATTTTCACCCAATAAATCAATACGCTCTAATGCTAGAAACATTCCTACGCCTATTATCAATAGCACTTTCGCAACTGGTATTGATGCTACTACTAATAAATGTATAAACCCCATTTGGGTTTTTTTTTTTTTTTTTTTTTGGTTGGAGATTAACAATTTTTCTCTTGAATTTGGAAAAGGAGAGAAGAATAAAAAGGAGAAGTGAAGAGAGATATTGAGATTGATATTGACAACTAAGAATAGACATGAGAATCATATGTGATTGAGTCTTTAAGATTACAGAATTTGTGCATGAAGTTGTGATTGCTTTCCTTGTATTCTGTATTACTGAAATTTGTGCTTATTACTTTATACGGAGTTTGAACAACGATGACGTATTCAGATTTTTTTTTTTTTAATTTTTTTTACACGCATAGATTAGTGTAATAAGTGTGTTTTTGTCATAATTTTCTAAATTTATACAATTTTTAAGACTGTTTTTAATGCTTATATGTAGCCCTAAGGGCTATGTATAACATTTTCCTTTTTTTTTTTTTCTCTTTTTTTCCAGGATATAATTAAGTTTATTGGTCTATTAAAAAAAAATTAAGTTTTTTTTTTTTTTTTTTTATTCAAAGGAGGAAAGAAAATCCAAAGGAAAAATTAAGTTTATTGGTGGTTATACTCAAGATTGTTTGTTTTGCTGGGAGTAGAGCAAAAAAATCTTATATGAAGTATCCTGTAATATCCTTTGCTATTAAAGATGGTCTTTCTTTATCAATTCGGAATGTCTAGTACATTAGCATAGATAGATACAATTTTTTTAAAAAAAGAATTAACAATTTAGTCCAAAAGAAATTAAAACATAGCTCTATTTCCTAGAAATTTCATTCATCTCACAAAGTACATAAGCCTCCCAAATTTAATCAAATGGAGCCACACTTTTCATAACGCAGAAACCATTGAGCCTATTTAGTGGGTCAAAATGATGAAATTAAATTTGCGTCCTTTAGATTGATGTCTATGTAAAAAATGCAAGTACATCTCTCGATTTCTGCCTTGTAACAATGTCGAAAAAAACAAAAGAATTTCTGATCCATAATAGTTGGACGTTGATGGATTACTGTCATTTAAACGAGGAGAACAAATTCAATAGTTAGTCCAAAAAAAAAATAAAAAAAATAAACAACCAATTTTTAGATTGGTACTAGAAACTTACAAGGTGCCTCGTATTAAGTGACAATCCAGAGAAATAATGTGGACCAAAGTGTGAGAGAAATAGATGCCAAAGCATAAGTCCATAACATAATTACTGAACACTCATTTTGGCCAGCTCCAAATAACTGCATCATTGTTCCTATTATGCATAATCATCGTTAAATTAACATTAGAAAATATAAAACCAAGAATAAGCTCACCTTTGTTTGATCATTGATGTTAGTTTATGGTCATTTTACCTTTTTTTTTTTTTTTTTTTTTTTGGTGAATAAATTTTTTTACTGTTTAATACTCCGTATTAACTTTTTAATATCGTAATGAACATCAATAAGAATATATATCCTTTTAGCTAATTTTTTTGGCGGCTAAAAGAATCCTTATTGATGCTCAAATAATTAAAAGGATCCTCTTAAGAAAAGAAAATGGTATATTACTCTTTTTCAAGAGGAAACTAATCTTTGGCCCTGCAGTGGCGGATTTAGGATTTTCGAACTTATGAGTCACCATCATTGATCACTTGTTTCAAACCAAAAATTATATAAAAAAATTATATTTCACCAAAATGATTTCAATCCAAAAATAGGATATAAAAATACATACTATAAAACTATTACATTAAACTAACTTTATGATTTTTTTTACTTAAAACTTTAGTTTATTATTTTATTTTAATTAGTAACGGATAGAGACCCATATGATGCGGAGAGAAATAATGAGAGAAAACATATTTGTGAAATTTCATAAAATAATTGTTGTAATATTAAGAGAACGGATAAAGTATATACGTAGTATAAATGACGTACCTAAATTAATTGCTGGTGGCAGGGCATATTGAACTAAAAGAACAAACACAAATAATTTATTGTTGATTGGCACAAAACCAGCTTGGATCGCACCCTTAACAATAAGAATGCCAAGCAGAGGAAGAATTATATAACGAGATACAACTATCCCAATAACAACTTTAGGTTGAATACCAGAACCCTTTAAACCTGACAACAAAATAAACAAAACATATTTTAAAAACATCCAATATATACTAGTATTATACTACATTACTACGTACTTAATAATTTGAAGAGATTGTACAATTGAAAAGATTGGAAGGAAAAAACATAACCTTGAAGGAGATTGGCCCCAAGTATTAGGTTAACCGCCGGAATAGCTGCATCTCTGTATATTATGAATCGAACTAGGTTAGTAACTGTGTGATGTACGGCTTAAACAATCTCTATCTCCCTATTATTGATTTAGGGCGTGTTCGGCGTTAGCTTTTGAGTAGCTTTTAGGTAGCTTTTAGTGGTTTGACTTGGTCAAACCACTACTCAACAAAAAATGTGAGTGTTTGGTAAAGTAGTGGTTAGGGTAGCTTTTAGTGGTGGAGGTAGCTTTTGTGAAAAGTTAGAAATATTAGCTTTTGAAATTAGAGATAGTTTTTCAAGTAGCTGTTGAAAATTTAATCTATAGTTTTAAAAATAAAATATTGATTTTTATATGTAACAGCTAGTCAACCACTACTTTACCGAACACTCATATCTAAATTATTTATCTTCACAGCTAACAGCTTGTTGACAGCTAACAGCTACCTACACAGCTAACAGCTACCTCCACAGCTATATTTTACCGAACACGCCCTTATTAGTGTGCCCCTTTATTAGCATATAATATTGAAATGGCATACCCAAGTAATAATGCCGAGTCCATAACGACGTGGAGTGGAGAATCATTGCCAATCATCAGATTTCTGATTGGAGACATCATTCCAATGCCAAACCCAAGTACCTACATTAGATACACGTTAATTGATTCATGATGTGCCTTACCAATTTGCTATGACAGAATTTTTCAAATCATATGACACATGAATTGTTAAAGGGCTAAATACAAAATTAATGACTAATTTTCAAAGGAGCAATTTTAAGTACACTAAGGGTATGTTCTGATTTACTGAACTGAACTGAACTGTTTATGAGAAAAGGAAATCAGAAATTGAATTGAACTGAACTGTTTATGAGAGAATGAAATTAGAAACTGAACTGAACAGGTTGGAGCTGAACTGGACTGAACTGAAATTAAGCTAAAGAGAACAGGCCCTAAATGAGGCTTAAGAGCGTTTATTGATATAGTATATCAATTAGGTCTCAACCATCAGCTTTAGTTTTTGGTTGAGTTGGTTCATTAGAACCAACGTGACACAAAGGTCACTACTTCAAATCTCATTTACCCTCTACTTTCAAGTATTAAAATATAAGGGGCTCATGTTGCATCCACACTTCAAACGTACTCCAACACTTATAAATAAAAACCGAAAAAATAAATGAGACCAAGATGTAACAAAAAAAAGTGTTAAGAGGGTACGTACCGCTGCAATAGTTGATGGTGCGAATATGGCTTTGGCATTGATCTTCTCTAACAGAATTATGACATATTGTTTTAACCTACCTGTTAATGAAATCTGTCCATATTTATATTATTCAAAATAGTCCATCAAATTACAGAATTCTATAGATAAAAGGAAAACCATAGAGAGCAAAGCAAGAATTTTACCGATGAAGAACTTATGATATTATGGTCTCCGGAAGCCAAGACATAATTAGCATTGGAAGGAAGAAGAGGTTCCTTAATTTTTGTATTCATTTCTCCCGTTACTTCACTAGCCGTGACTCGTACAACGTTGTAAACATATAACCACAAGTATACTGCCCCGATCTGAAATAGTATTAACAAATCAAATACTCCGTAATTTAATAACAGAACCAATACTTCCTCTGTTTCACTATTATTCATTTGTTCTCTTTAGTGCACGAATGCACAATATATAGAGATCAAATGATTAATTATTGTAATATTCTTAATAAAATTGTTCGTCTAATACATATGGAATTTTTGTGGGGAAATTATGACTTTCAAGTATCATTCAATATACATCATTCATCCAAATTTCATAAATGAAAATTGGGAATGGGATGCAATTAAATTAAACTAGAAGAGACTATTGTGTGTTCAATTTATCTGAATCAGGCTTATATATTTATCTAAACTTAATAAACTCGTTGATGAAATTAATTAAGTTGTAAATTGAACTTATTACGCCTCTAGTCTATATTTATAAAGCAAAAATTTCACAAATGATAAAGATAGTCATACCGCCATGGAAAGAGAAGCATAAGATAGAGCATAAATCTCACAAACATCTGATGCTCCAAATGGACTGCCCTTTTCTTTGCACATTGCAGGAACTAGAATGATAAGCATGTTTCCCAAATTTCCTGTTTTCAATTATAACCTTTTTTTTAAAATTTAAATTACGAAGAACATACATGCTCATTTAAATTAAAAAAATGGAATCGAATCCAATATAATTAACCTGCAGAACAAGCTCCAATTATAAGACCCTTGTGATGCTTTGGAGCTTTTGTAACCTTCACAAGAAGGTAGCCTAGTCCTGACCCTATTATAAACGTTATCAGTATGTTCACTGGCATAAACCACCTACATTAAAAATAAATAAGTTAAAATTCTATGAAAATTAAAATAGATACTCGTAACATAATTAATTAATCAGGTACTTCAAATTCTAAAGAAAACAAGATTTAAAAAACAGGAAAATTGGGATAGAAACAAATAAGAGGGGTTAAGGTCAACTTACAAGGTAATAAAGCTTTCAAGAGTGACCGTTTTTGCCAAGTTGCTCGCAACTAGAGATGGGTTAAAAACATAAAACACAACCTAAAAACCAACAATATTAGTCAAACATATACTATACTTGTATTAATTAAGTATTTTAACTTGGGCAACAATTTAATTATTAACAATTGTTAGCATAATAATAGATCGTTTATTGTAAATTAAACACTGTCTTGAATAAAAATGTATGCGCCCTTTCATAAATCAAATACATATATTCCATTAACCAATTAATAATCGAAAATCTAGCTATAATAAGAATAAATAAATCAATACTAACCTTGTTTAAGTGATGTCGAGCATTATCACCCAAGATATCAACACGATCCAAAGCAAGAAACAAGCCTAGGGCAGTGATTAATAGAACCTTCACAACCGGTAATGATGCTACCACAAACAAATCTACTAATCCCATTTTATCTTCCTTATTTTCTCCCAACTTTCGTGAAATTAACAAATTAAATTCCTTTTTCTATCTCCCATTAATTTGTAATAATTTAATATATTTTAGTTTAGATCCTAAAAGTCTATGATATGACTGGCTAATTATTAAATTATACTGTATCTTTATTTAGGTGAAATAGCTGCTTTATATACGCATGCAGATTAGATAAATATTCGCCCGACTTTTTACACGTTCCTTGACTTTTTACACTTTCCTTTGTATAGTTAACTGGAGTTTTATTTACATTTAGGGTTATGAAGTTAGGATAATTTTCACTTTAAAAATTTTTAAAATAATTGCTATTGGAGGAAGTTACTTTAACTCCGCCAGTGGGTTTCCCGCTGCCAGTCCCAAGCCTGGATAAAGGAGGAGGGTTACGGTAGGCCAGTGACAGCCAGTATAAAACTTCGTCACATCCCATGACATGAGCCAAACAGATATTTTCGTGGGGGCGTTCCCTACTCAGCGACGCGCTGCACTTCCTAGACCCGGGTGTAGTGATAAGTATGCAAGGGTTGCTAGGTCGTCGCCCAGAAGCGACGCGCCACATTGCCCGAGTGTGGTGTCAAATGAGCAAGGGCGTGCCATTGGGGCGTTCCCTACTGAGCGACGCGCTGCACTTCCCAGACCCGGGTGCAGTGATAAGTATGTAAGGGTTGCTAGGTCGTCGCCCAGAAGCGACGCGCCATATTGCCCAATTGTGGTGTCAAATAATCAAGGGCTTGGAGTTGGGATCAGGAGGGAGCGTGGGAGAAAAGAATTTAGTTTGCGGATTGGTTCTTGGAATGTGGGGTCTCTTACGGGAAAATCAGCAGAATTGGTAGAAGTAATGAAAAGACGACGCGTGAACATCATGTGCCTCCAAGAGACAAGATGGACAGGAGAAGGAGCTCGAGGCTTGGTTTTGGGGTATAAGGTATGGTATGTTGGGCAAGAAACGAGCCACAGAACAAGGAATGGTGGAGCTAGGAACGGAGTTGGTGTGGTTCTCGATGAGAGGTTGGCAAAAGAGGTGATCGAGGTCTATCGGAAGAACGATAGGTTGATAAGGCTGAAGTTGCTATGTGGCAAGGAGATTGTGAATGTTATCAGTGCTTATGCTCCCCAAGTGGGTTTAGATGCAGAAGAGAAACGACAATTTTGGGAGGACCTAGACGAGGTGGTGCAGGGTGTCCACCACTCAGAGAAGTTATATATTGGAGGGGATCTAAATGGGCACGTTGGGGCGAGCCGAGATGGCTATGAGAGTGTCCATGGAGGCTTTGGGTATGGGCAGAGGGACGCCGGTGGTGAAGCTATTATGGATTTTGCCCAATCATATGATTTAATTTTGGCTAATACTTGGTTTAAGAAGAGGGATTCACACTTGATAACTTTTCGGAATGGAGCAAATGCAACTCAAATAGACTTCCTGCTCACAAGGAGCATAGATAGACAAAGTTGCATAAACTGTAAGGTTATCCCAGGGGAGAGTGTGGTCACCCAACACCGGCTATTGGTAATGACTATTCGTCTGAAAGAGAAGGCGAAGAAAAAAGTTAGACAAGAAGAACCAAGGATAAGATGGTGGACCCTAAGGGATGCAAAAGCTAAGGTTTTTACAGAAAAGGTAATTGAAGAAGCGGATTGGGATGGAGAGGTGGATCCGGACATGACTTGGTTACGAATGAAGAACTGTTTCCTAAGAGTGGCCAAAGAGGTCTTAGGGGAAGTAAGGGGAAGAACTTCGGTACAGAGAGATACTTCGTGGTGGAATGAAGAGGTGAAAGCAGTAATTAAGCAAAAAAGGGAATGCTATCAAGCCTTAGGAAAATGTAGGAGTGATGAAACCTTTGCAGCGTATAAGGAGGCTAAGAGTAAGGCAAAGGCAGCTGTTCGCCAAGCAAAAGAAAAGGCATATCAGGAGGTTTATGAAAAGCTTGATTCCAAGGAGGGAGAAAGGATCATTTATAAGATGGCAAAGAGAAGACAAGAGGCAAGGAAGGATATTGGCATGGTGAAGTGTGTCAAAGATAAGAACCAAATGGTCCTAGTGCAAGAGGAGGGCATCAAGGACAGGTGGAAGGGGTACTTCGATGAATTATTTAATGGAAGTAATGGAGTTGTGATAGGAGATACCTCTATGAGTGATGAAGAAATCAACATGGAGTATGTGCGAAGGATTAGGAGAGTAGAGGTGGAGATTGCACTGAGGAAGATGAAACCTAAGAAGGCGGTTGGCCCTAATGGGGTACCGATAGAGGTGTGGAGGTGTTTGGGTAAGATTGGTATTGATTGGTTAACAAACCTTTTCAACAAGATATGGACGGCTACAAGGATCCCACAAGATTGGAGGAAGAGCACCTTGGTCCCGGTTTATAAAAACAAAGGAGACGCTCAAGATTGTTCTAACTATCGAGGAATTAAGCTTATGAGCCATACTATGAAGTTGTGGGAAAGGGTGATTGAACAAAGGTTGAGGGCATGCACAAGCATTTCAGATAACCAATTTGGTTTTATGCCTGGGAGATCTACTATGGAGGCAATCCATTTGATAAGACAAATGATGGAGTTTTATAGGGTAAAGAAGAAAGATCTTCATATGGTCTTTATTGATTTAGAGAAGGCATATGACAAGGTGCCAAGAGAGATACTTTGGTGGGCAATGTTGAAGAAAGGTATCCCACGAAGGTATGTAGACCTAGTTAAGGATATGTATCGGGATGTGTCAACAAATGTGAGGACATGCGGAGGGTTGACAAAAGATTTCCCTATTACAATCGGATTGCATCAAGGGTCTGCATTAAGCCCTTTTCTTTTTGCAACGGTTCTAGATGAAGTAACTAGACCAATTCAAGATGAGGTTCCATGGTGTATGTTGTTCGCAGATGATATCGTTTTGGTGGATGAGACTAAGGATGGGGTTAATGTCAAGTTGGAGCAATGGAGGCAAAGGTTGGAATCTAGAGGGTTTAAGCTAAGTCGGAGTAAGACTGAATATTTGGTATGTCGTTTTGGCACTCAGAGGGGGACAAGCAATGAAGTGGTGAGTTTGGATGGAAAGGATTTGACCATGAGTGAATGTTTTAAGTACCTAGGGTCGATCATCCAGAAGAATGGTGACATTGATCAAGACGTGACCCACAGGATTAAGTCAGGGTGGCTTAAATGGAGAGCGGCCACGGGAGTGTTATGCGACCGCAGCATTCCCTTAAAGTTGAAGGGAAAATTCTACAGGACTGCCATAAGACCAGTGTTGCTCTATGGTACAGAATGTTGGGCTTCTAAGAAAGAGCATATTAAAAAGATGGAGGTTACGGAAATGCGCATGTTAAGGTGGATGTGTGGAAACACTTTAAGAGATAGAATCAGAAATGAGGTTATTCGCAAGAAAGTAGGTGTGGCGGGCATTGTAGATAAATTAAGGGAAAATCGTCTGCGTTGGTTTGGACATGTAAGACGGAGACCCGAGGGTGCACCGGTGCGAAGAGTGGAAGAGTGGGACCATGGAGGGATTAAACGAGGAAGAGGGAGACCAAAGATGACTTGGTTGGAAGGAGTGAGGAAGGATATGAAGTGCATGGATTTACGTGAGGATGAAGTTTTGGATCGTAAGGGATGGAGGAGAAAGATTTATGTTGATGACTACACGGAATAATCAAATTTGGTTCATGTTAGCCGACCCCACTTTTGGGATTAAGGCTTTGATTGATTGATTGATTGATTGATTGGAGGAAGTTACTTTATTGTTTTAATTTTTCGTTACTTTACTTTAGATTGGTGCCATGGTGAGACTGCATTTTGTATGTAGTATTATCCATTTCATATTATTTGTAATGATTTGATATAAAATAGAGAGTAAAAATATCTAATGATTATAATTCTTGCAAACAGTATGAAACAAAGGTAGTAGTTGATTTAACTTTATTGATAAATTGATAATGATAATTGAGCAATTACTGTTGTCATTGGTCAATATTTTAAAATATGTTTAAGGTGTTATTCATCTCATCAACTTTTCAAAATTATTACTCCCTCCGTCCCTTAATTATATGCTTAATTTTTTCATTTATTACTCACATAATAGAGAAAAATAGGCATATAATTAAGGGACGAAAGGAGTACATTAATATAATTTAAAATACAAATAGGTTTTAATGAGTTGATGAAATCAGTTTTGATAGGTAGAGTAATAAAATTTGTGTGTGTGAGGAATAGCTCAGGTACTTTAAGTTTCTCTCTCAATTTCAAGGAATCTTGTGATCAATACTCACCATCCACTCTTGTGGCTCTAAATCCCCCCCACCCCCTAAAAAAAATAGTAATTTTTTGTAGTGATGTATTTCAAATCAGTTTTCATAATATATATATAGTTTGTATTGATTAAAACTATATATATATATATATATATATATATATATATATATATATATATATATATATATATATATATATATATACTCTACACATTGTATTATTCCAAATATCAATATATAGTTTGTATCGATTAAAACTAATTTTTATAAATTTAACTTATCTTGACTGATTAATATTTTCTTATTGCATCTTGTTTTGGGTGTTTTTGTCCCTCGGGAGAGTTACGTCACAAAGTCTAGTCCGGCGTGAGCTGTACCTGCAAAACAACGGAAACTCCGGGTGGTTGGAGCTCTGCCTCCGACGATCAAGTTAGTAACTTGAGTAGGAGTAAAAAAGTGCGGAAATTTAGGTGGTTATCTGCTCGGATTCCAAGCTCAAGATGTCTCTTTCGAAGAGTAAATGTGTAATAAATGGTAAAAATGTGTTTCCATAAGGAGGAAATCTCCCTATTTATAGGATCCTTGGGAATTGTGCCCCTAATTAGGTCATCAAGCCCTAATCATTGATGGGTTGCGCCGCATTGCGGCTTTCTCGGGATTTGGGCCACGAGGGCCACCTTTTTCTCCATTTCCTTGGGAGGACACGTGTCAAACAGGGATTGGTCCTATATGGACCAACCCTAAGGTGACACGTGTCACTCTCTGACTGGGCCACGTGTCAGGGTAAAATGACCCCAAACACATCTATCTTTAAAAGTTATGTTTTGGACTTTTATGTGAAACAATCATCATTCAAACATGAATAATTAACTATTAAGGGCACGCTCTGATTTATAGAAGTGAACTGATTGGAACTGAACTAAAATGAATTGTTTATGAGAAAAGGAAATTAGGAACTGAACTTAACTAATTGGAGCTGAATTGAACTGAACTGAAATTAAGTTGAAGAGAATATACCCTAAAGATATAATGTTGTATTTGTTCTTTAAATTTACGGATTCTTTTTTGAAAACCCTTTGAAATTTTTTTTCTTCTAAATAACACTTATTTTTACTAAATATTTAGGTTTTTAGGTTTTTTTTTTTTTTTTTTTTTTTAGTGAAGAGTATGGTACAAGTGCCTACCTAAAGTCTTTTAACAAATAATAATAATAATAATAAGTAATAATAAATAATGATGTGTTTTATGTTGCCGATCATATTGAAGTAAACATATTGTTCCTTCCCTAGCTACCTCTTATAAAATTCAAGCAAACTCTTATGGATAGTGTGTAAAGATTTATATCGATTCCTAAAATTTTGTTTATTTATTTGCCCTCATTGATGTTAATATATTTTTTTTCTTAACTCTTATAAATTATATAGTGTACAAAGATTTTTTGAAGGTGTATAAAAATATTTAATTTATTTATATTCACCTTCCTTCATTAATGTTAACTATCAATGACTAGATTTGTGACATAAGACCAAACAAAAAGACCTCCGCGAACATGGCTAGTTATGGTGCACATGGCAAGCTATGGCTTGACATTAGCCGCCCTAGTTTAACTAAATCATGAAGTACCTCATTTTACAATGATTAAATAATTCTATCGCGTTAAACCATTTGATTGATTGATAGACTCTCTCGTCGAAGAAGATTGCAAATATAACAATAAGAAAGAGGTTATGAATGATATATGCTTTGTAATGATATATGCTTTGTAACAATGATTGTAATTTTTGTTGCAAGGATGTTTTAAAGTGAATAAAGTGATGCCTTATCTTTAAGCGTGAGCAAATTAGAGATAGATGGGCCAGAATTCGGCCCACTAAGTACATTATATAACCATGGTCAGTTTAATAAAATACTTGTATTTATGAAGAGAGTAGGAACGTAGCTGTGTAGAACTAATGAGACTTGTAAAAAAATTGAGAACATTAAAGCACCTTCAACCAATGATATCTCTAATTGTAAAAGTTACGAAATATTCCGTATTATTAAAATAAATAATATATTAATAATATATATAGAAACTAATCCAACAATACTTACATTAATTAAGTATTAGTTCACATGGCCCCGCATGGCGGTACATATTTTGATTAGGAACACCGAACACATTATATCGTGATTATTAAACAAAATTAAGAAACCACAAGCCATAAAAAGAACGTGGACCAAAGTGTAAGTGAGACCGCTGCTAGACCATATGTCCACAACAAAATTACTGAATATTCACTTTGGCCACTTCCAAACACTTGAGTCATTGTGCCTACAAATATTACATAACACCGCTAATTAATAACATACGACAGATTAAATCACGATAAAAGATAAATTATTGGGTAGTTAAGGACCATGGTCCTTCTAAAAAATTAAATTGAAACGATTAAATTTAATATCACTAATAATGTTCGTTCATGCACATTGATGACCATTTATGAAGGTAAAAAAATTTAAGGAATGTAGATCAAATGAAATAGTGAAGGTACGTAACGTACTTATGCTCATAGCAGGTGGGAGTGCATATTGAAGCAGCAGAATGAACTGAAATAAGGGATCAGTGTGTAGAATACCAACATGAACCGCGCCCCTGACTATAACAAGGCCTAGCAGAGGAAGCAGTATGTATCGAACAACTGCTATGCATATAATAGTTCTAATTTGTATTTGAGATCCCTTTAAACCTGATAAAAGCATCAACTTAATTGTAAGAATTGATAAAATATAATGCCTTATTGGTTGTTAAAACCGGATTTATGTTAAGTATTATACCTGGTAGAAGATTTGCTCCAAGAATCAATGTGATGGCTGGAATTGTTGCATCTCTGCAATATAATTTTGTTATGTGTAAATTAGTCTATTTGTTGGAAAATTACTCGTAACTGATTAGAAAAGATGAGATCGTTAATTGGTTAAAGTGGATACCCAAGCATATAAGCTGAATCTTGTACAACATGGAGAGGTGCATCATTACCAATCAGCAGATTTCGCAGTGGTGAAATCATCCCAATCGTAAATCCAATTATCTGCAAGAAAATCAAAATGTAGTTGTTGATTGACTAATTAATGAATCAAGCAAAACTCGAGTTTAGGGAAGCTTAACTTTGGACTACTACGTCACACCAAGCTCAACTCGAGTTTAGATTTTGGATAAAACATAAAATTGAGGGTTAAAGTAATACCACTCCTATAGTAGAAGGTGCTAAAAATGCCTTGAAATTGATATTTCTTGGAAATTTAGTTAAGAATTGTTGAACTTTAGATGATAATGGACTCTGCATTTCAACATATCATCAAATATGAAATTGTTATCAAAATTAAGGGTGTTCCAAGAAAAATAATTAAGGGGTGTGAAGCTCTAACTTGGTTGTTCTGTGATGATGGAAGCAGAGGTTCTCTGTTTGGTGATGTCTGATCTACTTCGTCTACAATCTCTCTTGATGATATTCGGATGATGTTGTATGTGTACCCCCAGATAAAAATACCATTCAACTGAAATTCAAAGACTAAACCACATAAGTACTGGTAAACATCATCACTAGCTACATAGTACATTACTGTCTCCATTTAATAATAGTTGTCATGTCGTCCCAAAATCTAATTAAATACTTGTATGTTTTATGCATGGTACTTATAACATGACTTTGTGAGCTTAAATTAGTTAAACGACGAATGAGATTTTGGTACATTTGATTTAAATTAAGAGCCCTGTAGGATTTAATAAACGTACCGCCATGGAAAGTGAGGCGTAAGCCATAGCATAGGAATGACAAACATCAACTGCACCAAAGGGGCTGCCTTTCTCGTTACACATTGCTGGGACAATTATGATGGGCAGTTTCCCTAAACTCCCTGTTAGAATAACGCAATAGAAAAATCTTAGTTTAATTTCATGATCATCTGTTAGCAATACGTACAATTTTCTACACATATATACGTAAAGATTTACCAGCAGAACATGATCCTATAATAAGGCCTTTGAAATGCTTTGGAACTTTTGTAACTTTGGCAAGTATCCACCCAAGTAAGGAACCAATTAGATACGTAATGAAGATGTTTATTGGCATAAACCACCTATAGTTGCACAAACAAAATCAATAACTAATTAACTATGCAAATAAAAAAAATTAAATAGACCAAAAATTATTGAAGTGACTAATGGGGAATATGACTACTTTATAAGGTCAAATTATGAAATTTTAGGCTTGCTAAAGTTTGTCACTCATACTATCACGTAGGGTCTAATCACTATAATGAAAATAATGTGATAATCATCAAAGTTGTACATAAACAATAAAAAATACAAGTGTAATTATTTAGTGAAGCAGATGTATATATATTATTTAAAGTTTGTTCTCTTTAGATTATTTTCAGTTAAGTTCCAATAAGTTAAGTCAGTTCAGTTTTTAATTTCCTTCTCTCATAAAATATTCAGTTAAGATCAGTTTAGTTCAGTTCAGCTCCAATAAGTTCAATTCAATCAAGCTCCAATAAGTTCAGTTCAGTTCAGTTCAGCTCGGTTCAGTCAATCAGAACAAGCCTTATTACATCATTTATATAGAGTAATCAATCAAATAGAAATAATAGCTAACGGAGTTAAGGAGAGATGAATAGAAACTCACAAAGTGAGAAATGTTTCAAAGGTGACGGCCTTTGCCAAGTTACTAGCTATAAGTGCCGGACCAAATACAAAAAACACAACCTGATGAACATACCAAATACAAGTCATAACTCAAGACTTAATGGATTAACATGAGTTCAAAACTAAATGAACATCATTCCTTAAATTAAAAGGCGAAAAAACGATGTTATATGATATGATCTTTGTATATACGAAGTACTTACTTTGTTTAAATGCTTTCGAGCATCATTGCCGAGTATATCAACACGATCTAACGCAAGAAATGAACCAATGGCAGTAATCAAAAGCACCTTCAAGATTGGCATCGAAGCCATTACAAATAGATTAATTGTACTCATTTTTTCAACTAGTGTAATTTTCACTAGCTCATGGGAATTATGACTATACTATAGTTTATCAACGTAGAAGAAGCTTTATACAAGACAACATCAGAAAGTGTACTGAAGAAGCTATATGTACTTACTCAATTATTGTCCATAAAAATGATTAATCATATAAATTATAACTGCACAACGTACGTACTCTATTTGGATACTTTAGTCCACACACGTGATTTTTAGCTTTTACTATTCCCTGTATCTAAAATGAATTACTCTGTAATGTGTTCTATTCATCTACATTTTTTAGTGTTTTTTTTTTTTAATGAAATATGTGTGCTTAATACAAAGTATACCTCATCTGAACTTAACAATCCTTTATAAAACTGAAATTATTGGATTTTTGTAAAATACAATAACTCTCTATTATTGACTTTTCCAAGTTGTACCCTCTTCTCTAAAGAGTTACTCATTGTAACCCTCTAGTACCATTAATAACCATATGGTGACTTTGTCATTATGTAGCCGTAAATAGGCTTGATTTTTTTACTTTCTTTTTCTCGATTTACATGCTAAATTTATTCCGCTAAATATTTAATTTGGGGTTTATTTTAGGCCTATAGATCCAAATTAAATTGAACTTGAATTTGGCCAAAAAAAATGTCTCGTATCAAGAAATGTCTTGATTTACATGTCATCATTTTTTAAAGCAAAACAAAGCATTTATGTAGTTATCAACTATTGATTAAAATTGATGCGCGCATATTGATGTGTGCATATGCGGTTAATAATTTATAAGGTGATGGTGATCTTCTTGGCTATTAGACTAATTTTAATAGATAGGGAATGAAGCTAACAAATGGCTTGTGAAGTTACCATTTCCAAAATCCCATTACACTATTAATTTGTTACAAAAGAGTTCATCTCCAATTCCCATTACACTATTACTTTGTTACAAAATAGTTGATTCAGTTTGTGTGCGTAAAGACAAACGACAAATAACCCAAATGAAATTTGATCCTAATACTTAAATTCAACAGATAAAACCAACTAAGGTAGCTAGCATTTAGTGTAGATACATCTCTATAAAGATTGAAGATCAATATATATGTAGAGTACTCATGTACGTATATATATTTATCTGTATATTACCACTAAATCTATAATGCAAAAGTATAGCATTTGATAGTGTACATTTCATAAAGGAGATCGATAACCAAAGTTGACCTAATAGTCGAGGCTCTCCCTTCCAGGGTTTGTAAGAGGCCGGGATCTCCAATTTCTCCCCTACTTGTAAGAAGTAATATAACTTCGATATTTTAAGTGCATGCCCTCTGCCCCTCTCACATGCGAACCACAGAGTTGTAGACCTTGTTGTAGTACTATATGTGGATTAATGAGCGGGAAAGTAGTTCAAAATGAAGAGTTACTAAGAAGCCACAAGCCACAAAAAGATAGTGGACCAAAGAGTGAGTGCAACCGCAGCTAGACCATACGTCCACAACAATATCACCGAATATTCACTTTGACCATTTCCAAATAGCTCTGTCATTGTACCTGTCATTTTTCAAAGCTCGACCATTAAAAGCTACTCGTACGTAATAAACTAACACATACTTCGTATTTGGTAGGTGATATTAGACAAATTATTAGGTGGTAATTAAATTTCTACTACCTTCGTTTTATGTTATTTGCAATAATTTGACATAAAACGTGACATTAAGGATTATCAATATTAAAGTGTTGTTAAACTTAGCATGCGCTTACAAATACTCATTAGGCATTATATCAAGTGTCACGTCATAAAGACTTTTAATTGGGAAACTTCCACCCTCTCTAGGACTTACAGGGAAGTATGAATGGGATTTCAAATATGGGTTAAATAGTGATATCCACGTATATACATGTAATTACTATTAGGAATATGTTTATCATGGTTAGAAAATATTACTATCTCCGTTACAGGTTATGTGCAACGATTTGACATAAAGCAGAGAGGAAAAATGTCTAATCGTTGCACATAACCTGTAACGGAGGTAGTATTATTGGTGTATGGTGATCAAATGCACATATTAAAGAAAAAAATTCAATGGATAATTAGAATAACGTACTTATGTTCATTGCAGGCGGGACTGCATATTGAAGTAGCAAAATAAACTGAAATAAGGGATCACATTTTAGAATACCACCGCGAATAGCTCCTCTAATTATAAGGATGCCGAGTAAGGGAAGTAATATGTAACGTGTGGCTACTATGCCAATTACAATTCTAAACTGAATTTGGGATCCCTTTAAACCTGGAAAAAAAAAATTATTAGTGTGAGGACTCTCAAACAAATTGATTAGAAAATAACGGTTGGCCGGAGTTATTATTTAACGTACCTAGAAGCAAGTTTGCTCCAAGGATTAACGTGATGGTTGGGATAGCTGCATCCCTGTATTAATTCCGAACAGAGAGAGTATTCATTAAAAAGAAATTAAGCAACATATATATTATGGTAAAGGGGAATAAGATGAGTTGAGACTAGAGAGCGTTAGTTAAGTTATACCCAAGCATATAAGCTGAATCTTGAATTACATGGAGAGGTGCATCATTACCAATCAGCAACTTCCGCAGAGGAGGAATTAAACCAATCATAAATCCAACTAGCTGAACAATCAAGAAATTCTAATCAATCAATCATGAGCATAGAATAAGTAGTATTAAATGTTGTAATTAATTTTAAAAAGACGACTCGGATGATGTAAGTGATGACGATTAGATTTAGAGTTGCAAACTTTTACTCCGTATGAAATATCTCTTTCACGATGAGTATATATCATACTACCTCCGGTCCAAATTACTCGCAACTTTGGGGTATTATTTGTGAGATATAAAATATTCCAAAGTTGCGAGTAATTTGGACCGGAGGTAGTATAATTGTAAGGATTTATAACGTCAAAAATACCCATTTACATTTTATCATATTAAAATCAATTAAATTACTACGTATTTAAAATTAGATATCGTCTAGAGGTGTTCGTAGGAGGGGCCGACTAGGTTTGGGGCAAGACGAAAGCTAAAGAATCAAATCAACCCATTAATATGGGTCGGACCAAGGTTTGACATAAAAGGCCTACATGACTTTTCTAACCATTTTGGGCCGGGCCAAATAAACAAGTAAAAATGCTTTAAATGCTAATAAATGGCCTACACCAAAACAATCTGAGCCCGACCCGACTTTTAACTGAATTTTTATGTCCATAGTCCACCTAAAATCGGGTTGAATCCATGTTAATCACCTCTATCCAAAGTGTTTGTTCATTTTAGTGGTACCACCCGTACTTGAACCTACTCAACGTCAAAAAAGGGACTTGTACAGTTGTACGTCAAAATTATCCTAGGTAAGAGGTAAAATAAGTTTTTGGACTAAACATTAATTGAGTTAGTTAGTGGTTAGAAGCGTACCACGCCAATAGTAGAAGGTGAAAACAATGGCTTGAGATTGATCTTTCCTGATAATTTGGACAACAACTGTTGAAACTTTGATGACATTGGAATCTGCAATTATGTATGTATCAATGTATCATCATACAAACAAGAAAAATCAATATTAAGTACATGATGAAGTGACGAATTGAGCTAATTAAGTTCTAACCTTGCTGTTAGGAGTCGTTAGAGAATATTCAGTAGGTTTAAGTAGGAATTCTGTGTTGTTTCCAAATGATTCATCTCCAACTTCGGGGTGATTTGCATCATCTATAACGTCCCTTGAAAATATCCGGATGATGTTGTATGTGTATAACCACATGTAAAAATTCCCGAGCTGAAATACATACATGTACAACATAGCATAGTTAGTTTTGAAATTTCAAATGTTGCATAACTTACTAATTCAAATTAAGGTGTATTATCTGAAAATGAATGGAGAATGAGAAACAAGTCGGTGTTCTAACACATGATTAGTAACAATTGTGTTTAAGTTTTGGAGATATGAATTTTAAATTAATCGATCGATTATACTACCTCCGTTATATATTATTTGCAATGATTTGACATAAAGTAGAGAGGAAAAATGTCTAATCGTTGCACATAATATATAACGGAGGTAGTATTTGTTCCTCGAAAAATTATTTTAATGTGAAACAATAATAAACAAGTCTTTATTACCGCCATAGAAAGTGAAGCGTATGCCAAACCATATGATTGGCAAACATCAACGTCTCCAAAAGGGCTGCCTTTTTCTCTACACATTGCTGGGACGATGATGAGGGGAAGTTTTCCCAAGTTACCTATTATCACAATCAATTTAACACAAACAATGAATCAAACATAAAGACTACCAAATATAATGCAAGAATATTGAAAAACATCCAATAATGTTAATGACAATAACGTGATCCCATTTAATTTCCTTTTATAAATAAAGGTCTCATGTGTCGGAAATTCTCCTTATTGGTAAATAAAGGACAAACTTTATATGTACGGTAATTGATCTCCAATACTAGGTATCATCACCTGGATTTTAACCTATTAGCGGACTATTGAGGATATTATATTTTAGGAAATTATATGATAATATTTAGTTGATATGTTATCCTTCTTCCTCAAAACAAAAAAGCAAATAATAATTCACACAAAAAATTTACCTGCTGAACAAGCTCCTATAATAAGGCCCTTGAGATGCCTTGGAGCTTTTGTAATTTTGATAAGGACCCACCCAAGTATTGAGCCAAGTAGGTATGTAATAAAGATGTTCACTGGCATAAACCATCTTCAACCACATAATAAACGAATTGATTAGCTCTTTAAATCTGAAACTACGCCAATTTTTATATGTATATGTATGCATAAATTATACTCACAATGTAAGAAAACTTTCAAAGGTTATTGTCTTTGCCAAGGTGCTAGTAACAAGCGCCGGATTGAATACATAAAACACAACCTAAACATATCAAAACATAATAAAATTTCTATAAGGGAAAAAAAAAAATCATATATGCACACAATAAGTCGACGTAAACAGAACTTTTTATACTTACTTTGTTCAAATGGTGACGAGCATCTTCACCCAAAATATTAACGCGATCTAAACCAAGAAAGGAACCAATGGCCGCAAGTAATAGCACCTTTGCTATTGGCATTGAAGCCATCACTAATAGATTTATAATTGCACCCATTTTTTCTAACTATTTTAGAAAAATTAACTAACTCGAATTCTTGTTTCCTCCCGACTACTATTACTATTGTTTGTTCGATCTCACAACATATATATACATACTATTATATGTTGAGACAAAAACCTTTTATAGATTCGTACATTTGAGTATTTAACTAAAAATACAAAATAACGATACTCCGATCCTTTTGTAATGACATAGAGCAATCGATCAATAGGACAATAACCTCTTTCTGTATAATTCTAGTAGTTCATTGAAAATTTTGTAACTTTAGAATAAAAAACAAGGCCAATTAAGCAAGTGTTATGTCGATCAATTAAGTAGGACAAGGCTTGGGATAATGGGAGGATATCTCTCCCTTTCGAGGCAATTCATCACATCATCATCCATTACAATATGTATTGTCATGGTGTATTCTAGATTTCTAGCTAGTCTCGCCCACTAGCAATTGTGTCCATTAATTAAAGTCGTGTTCTTTTCACCTGAAGTTTGTTACTCTAAAATAATTTTTACTAAATAATACTACGTATTAAATTTTACTGAATTTGGATATTTAAATTGATTACTTCATAGAACTTTTTTCTTCTATCATTCATTATTATTTTTGTTGGTTCTTTGAAGTTAGCTAATTTTTACTAATTATGTAATATTCCCTATGTTTACTTTAATATATAAGATTTGATGTACGTACTACTTATACCAACAAATACATATTTATTTTAGGAAAGTCATCATATGTTAAAATACTCCATAGTCAAGTATGATTGTCCAAACGTAGTCTTAAGATGCATCTTTCTTCGGAAGTAATTTTCGGATGGGTATTTCCAAGTTTTCTCAATCGAGGTGCTCATAAGTGAGGACAAAGTGTGCCGAAAGAAATTGAGTTGGTACGTGGTTACAATTGATCTGGTGGTCCTTAATGCGCATTTCATGAGGATATAGAAATACATAGTACGCCTTACTCAACAGTGAGGTATTATAGATAAATTAAAATTTATTTAACTGTAATTAATTTTTCCAAACTTAATTTATTTTAACTAAACTTAAATCATATTTACTACCTTTACTTGTTTTCACTAATCTATATCTATATGACACATGTCATCACAATTCACTCACTACCACATATGACACATGTCACCCCTTTTAATCTTTTTGTTTAAGTCTTTATACATTCTATAACTTGCAAATTCAATTAAGAGAATGAAGTGTTTCATTTCCATCGTAATAAAATAAAGTTGAACCAATTAATATTAATCACATAAACATATGAATTGAATTATATTAAAATTGTCTTTTCAACTAATAGACTTAAAATATAACTTAAACCAATATGTCATTTCATATCCTATAATCTTCATGTATATGTATGTAACTAAATTCCTTTATCTTTTCCCCCAGTTCTACCCTCATTCTTTTTTTCCTTTTAAGTTTTAGCAATGAAACAATTACTTCGTATTTCATATCAAAAGTTTCAACTACTGAAAAACATACATACATATGTAATAACCTAAATATGAACCCGTGCATCGAACGGGCTAAAAGGCTAGTTATTACTTATATAAGGTGAATAGGACACGGCAAATTATTTGATTCATGGAAATTATTAATCATGACAGTTATTAATCAGTGTTTTTAATACTACCTCCGTTCTTATTATTTGCAATAAAGAGACATTATTTATGAGGCAGATGATCAATGTTTCCATTTCTTATAATTTGCAACAACGGGGCTAGCTTTTTTTATGAGGTATAAAATATTTTATTTTTGCAAATAGTAAGAAGGAAGGTAATACAATGTTACAAGCTAGTCGTCAATCGGCAATTCCCTTTGTGGTGGTAACAACAATCAAATAGAACTAGCTATTGGACCCGTTCTACGCACGGGTTATGCTTAAATTATAAATTTATTTGAAACTTTACAAATTATCTTGTCACCAAAAAAAAAAAAAAACCCTTTACAAATTATTTGAATGAATTTATTTTATCGTCTTTTGACATATTATAATATTTTATGAATTAGTGGTAATAGACTAATAGTTGTAGAAAAAATGGCTTAAAATCGTAAAATCATATCTCTATCGCATGATATATTAATCAACAATTTGTATAAAAAACTACTTTGTAAATACCAAACACTTAATATAATTTTACAATTTTTACATCAAATGTGAAGGCATGATATTCTTCTTTAGTCTTTACCAATATATGTCTCTTATATTGCGCTTAATATCTTCAAAATTAAAGCCCCATGACACGCAAAAAATGTCATCCTATGGAATTTCCATAGTATTCTTGCCACCTCAATATTTTCCTTTTCAATCATCATCCTCATTGTTGTAGAAATTTCACATAGAATTTTGAGAGACGTTTCTCTAATTTTTTAGTTTTTGAAACTTAATGAGTATGAAAAAAATCTTTATTGAAAATTTGTATTTATATAAGAAGAGGGGGAAGATAAGGGGTCAAATTAAAAGAAATGAATTATGAATGTGAATAAATTGAATTGATAGATGGAATAATGAGAAGAGGAGAAGGTTTAGGAAATTTAATTTGTTATTGAATTAAAATAAAGATTACAAAATATAAAAGTTATTGAGAAATAAAGGGGGAGATGAAGAGAGAATTTCTTTGAAAACATAAGGAGGGAGAATGAATAAAGAAAGGTGAGAAAGAATGATGACATGTGTCAATTTTGGTTTGTGTTTTTAAATACTAAGTATAGATATAGATTAGGTTTTAGAATATCCAATGGTATTATTTTGGAAATCTGCACCAATAAAAAAAATAGAATTAGAATTCAGAATACATCCAATGGTATGTTTGACTGTTAATTTCGAATTGACGTTTCATACCACAAACTAGTATTCTAAAAAAAATTTAAATTTTTTTTTAAAAAAAAAAAAAAAATCATAATAAAAAAATTACTTCGTACCTTCTCACTTGAAGTGCAGTACTAGGTAATTTAATTCTTATGCTTCTATACCACATAATTTCACTCTCCATCAGACCCCTACATATTCTTCTACGATCTTCATTAATCAGCAAAATGCCAAAACATAATTACGTAAAATATTTGTTAAGTTCAACTTTACTTAAAACTGTTGTAGAATGTAGACAGCAGATGTTACTCCAATACTCCGTATTTATGCAACCTATTTATTGGAAATTCTCTCATGTGAAGTTGCTCAGAAATTTCGTGATCGAATAAGGTTAAATGAAAATTATTGATCGCAAGATGGACCTATCAAAAGATACGTTTATTTCTTGAATTCTGTACTGTCACCTTTATAAACAAATATTTGTCAAAAAAAAATCATTGATTGAGTGAATAGGCCTATCTATACTAATCTATTAACAAATGTTCCTAACTTTCTAATAAAAGATATGTATAAACATGTTTTTTACTTATAAGGATTTCGCTAGTTAAGAAAAATACTTTTTTATATAAAATCGGGTAGAATTGTAAATCGAATCATATGACATACATGAATCGAGTAAAATTCTACGGAGTAAGATTTAAATTAAAATTTTAATAACAATGAATAGAAGTGAAAACCGCGAAATTTAGAGTGTTTAAAAAAATAATTTATAGTGCACTTTTTTTTGTTTTGGAAGATTTAAAGTGCACAAAATCATTTCATTGAAAATTGATAGTGTTATCATAAAAAGTGATTACTATGGCCTTGTTTGGCAAATGGTTGTTGGCGGTTGGCTGTTGGCTGGTTCACTTGGCTTGTTTGACCAGCTGAAATGTTTGGCTGTTTATAATGGCTTTTGAAATTGGCTGTTTAAGTTGGCTGTTTACAAAAGTGTTTGGTAAATTAATTGGTGGTTGTTGGCTGTTTATTAGATAATTTGTGGGCCAACAAGCCAAAAGCCAACAAAAAAGCTACTCAAAGCAGCTTTTTCATTTTGGCTTAAAAGCCAGCTTTTTCGCTGACTAAAAAGCCAATTACTAAACACATTTTTTGGCTGTTTGACCACCTTAAAAAGCCAAAAGCCAAAAGCTAACCAAAAAGCCATTAAAAAGCCAATTACCAAACATGGCCTATACTTATTAGTTCCTCCCTCCCAAATTAGTTATACATTTTTTTATCACGTTTACAGTGTACCCAAATACTTAAATTTATTAGTAATTATCTTAAACTATGAATAAATAAAAATTAAAAATTTTAATTACACTATGAAAAGAAATCTAACAAGATCCTAAATGTTAGAATATGAAACACTTCATATTCTGTGATTATTATTTGTGTAATTATGTAGAGAGACTCTTCATTATACTTGTATATTTGCTATTTATATTGAAGCAATGACATAACATCTCTCAAAGAGATTTACACATTTCTACATAGTATCAGAGCCACTAGGAACATTAGAAAATTTTTTTCTCCTCAAATTCCTAATACCCTGTTCCTGGGAATCTCACCGTAGCCCCTCCTCTGCCTCCCACCATGGTTGACGGTGATAATGATACTCCACCTCCCCCTCCTCCCCCCTCTTCCCCAGCCTTCCACCCGGCCTATGCTGTCTCCAACATCAAGAATCTCATGCCTATCACCCTTGATCAAGAGGAAAGCCAATATGCCACATGGGTGGAGCTCTTCCAAATTCATGCTTGTGCATTCAACGTTTTGGATCACATAGACACTACCGTCGATCGTCCTTCTGACATTGATGACTTCACATGGAAACGTTTGGATGCCATTGTTAAACAATGGATATATGGGACCATTTCAAAGGACCTTGTCAACACAATCATGAAACCCGGCGCCACCACGCTCGTACTTTGGAAACGTTTGGAGGAACTTTTCTATGACAATAAGCACACTCGTGCTATCTATTTGGAGGAGCAATTCAACACCATTCGTCTTGAGAATTTCGCGAACATGTCGGAGTACACAAGGCAGATCAAGCTTTTGGCGGATCAACTAAGCAACGTCGGCAATCCCGTATCGGAGAGCAAGATGGTTTTGCAATTGATCACTGGTTTGCCTAAAGGGGAGTATGACACCGTCGCCGCCATGATACAACAAACTGACCCCCTACCAAGCTTTAACTCAGCCCGCTCACATTTTCTTTTGGAAGAAACACGAAAATCAAAGCAGGAAGAACATTCCTAGCACGCCTTGGTGGCGCAATCTCCCACCGGCAACTCTTCGGCTTCACCGCAAACCACCAGCGAACCACAAAGGACCTCCGGCGGTCATGGCGGTGGGTCCAACAGCCGTGGTCGTGGTCGTGGCAACCTTCGTGGGGGTAAGAGTCGTGGTGACAGTGGGCGTGGCAAGCTTCAAAATGCCACACAACACCAACAGCAACACCGGTTCAACCAGCCGCCCAATCCCACATGGGCCAACCAGCAACAGGCCCAACCTCATCAGCAGTGGGCCGACCCAGTTCAAGGAGGATGGGCATCTCCCCCTTGCCCATATCCCACACAGCCTACTGCGTTTTTCCAGAGACCTCAAGGCTCAATTTTGGGCTCTCGACCGGCCCAGCAGGCCTACTTTGCTCCAGTCCAGCAGCAGCAGGGGTATGGACCTCTTATGTCTCCCATCGAATTGGGTCAAGCATACAATTCTATGAGCCTGCAACCTCCTAATGACGGGTGGTATATGGATACGGGAGCTACTTCTCACCTCACTCACAATGCTGGTAATCTTCCTAAACTGTTTAGTTTGAGCACTCCTCAGTTTATTTTAGTTGGTAATGGCAAACGCATTCCTATTCAGGGCTACGGCCACACCTCAACACCACCACCTCAAACCCCTTTTCAACTCAAAAATGTCTTATATGCTCCTAATATTATTAAGAACCTTATTTTTGTTAGGAAATTTACATGTGACAATTCCGTATCTATTGAGTTTGACCCTTTTGGTTTTTCTGTGAAGGACCTTCATTCGGGGACGGTTCTAGCGAGGTGCAATAGTGTAGGGGACCTTTATCCTTTCTCTTCGTCTTCCGCTATAAGAGAACATGACCATATTTCATTTACTGCTATTTCTCCTTCAACCTGGCACAGTAGACTTGGACATCCAGGAGCACCAGTTTTTAATTTTCTTAGAAACAACAATTTTATAAATTGTAATAAGGGCAACAATGCCCATTTTTGCTACTCTTGTCCCTTGGGGAAACATGTTAGACTTCCTTTTAAGTCTTCTTTGAGTGAAACTTTTTCTCCTTTTGATATAATTCATGCTGATCTATGGACTTCTCCTATTGCTAGCAAATTGGGACATAAATATTACTTGGTGTTTCTAGATGATTTTTCTCATTTTCTTTGGATTTATCCAATCAAATATAAATCACAAGTCTACTCTCTCTTCCTTCAGTTTAGAGCATATATACACACCCAATTTGAAAAGCATGTTAAAACTTTTCAATCGGATAATGGCCGTGAGTTCAATAATTCCCCCTTCCTTAACTTTTGTGCGGACAATGGCATGTCCTTTCGATTTTCTTGCCCTCATACATCCTCTCAAAATGGTAAGGCCGAGAGAATTATTCGCACAATCAACAACATGGCACGCACTATGCTCTTTCACGCATCTCTTCCACCATCATTTTGGGTCTATGCCGTCCACATGGTGGCTTATGTCTTGAATATTCTTCCAACCTCTACCCTTGGCAACAAAACTCCAACCGAAATTCTATATCGTAGAACCCCTTCTTATGATCATCTACGCACTTTCGGTTGTCTTTGTTACCCAAACTTGTCCATTACGGCACCCCACAAATTGGCTCCCCGCTCCACTCCATGTGTGTTTTTGGGATACCCTAGCGACCATAAAGGCTATCTTTGTTTTGACCTTTCTTCTAACAAAACAATTATTTCAAGGCATGTAACATTTCAAGAAAACATATTTCCCTTCTCTGACATCAAGAAGTTCCAAAATTCGGATTATGATTTCTTAAAAGAGGATACTCTCAACATCCCTCCTCTTCTCCTTGCTGATCCAACCTTTTCGGCCCAGCCCACTCCACAACCGGCCCAACATCACAGCCCGCCCCACTCTCCTGCTGCAACCGGGCAGAATAGCCCACGGGCTGACCGTGGGTCAGTGCAACCTGACACGGCCAGCACGCGGGCTACCCATGCCGCAGGCCCAACCCCCCCGTCCAGCCCAATTCCCACTGGCCCAAACCAAACTCCTTCCTCTCCTACTATACGGTTTGGTGATTTTCCCCCAGCCCAATTCCCTCCACTCCACACTCAGCAATTTTTCGGCCCACTCTAGTTCCTACTCACTCTATGACTACTAGAGCCCAACTTGGCATTTTCAAACCCAAGGTCCAATTTAACCTTGCGACCCAAACTATTTCCCCTATACCAAAAAGTCCGAAATTAGCCCTGCTAGACTCTAATTGGAATGCAGCCATGACTGAGGAATATAATGCTCTCACTAACCAGCATACTTGGGATCTAGTTCCTAGACCCGAGGGTGTGAATATTATTCGTTGTATGTGGCTTTTCAAACACAAATACAGGGAAAATGGTGACTTAGAGCGGCATAAAGCTAGACTTGTTGTTAATGGAAAGTCACAACAGGTGGGGGTTGACTGTGATGAGACTTTTAGTCCGGTAGTCAAACCGGCAACCATTCGTACAGTTTTGAGTATAGCTATGGGCAAGGACTGGCCGATACATCAGTTGGACGTCAAAAATGCCTTTTTACATGGTGACCTTAAAGAAACAGTTTATATGCATCAACCTCCTGGTTTTGTGCACCCGGGTGCCCCGACACATGTTTGTCGCCTTCGTAGGTCTCTCTATGGCCTAAAACAGGCAGCCCGAGCTTGGTATCAGCGATTTGCTAATTTTCTTCTGCAAATTGGGTTCGTGTGTAGCAAGAGTGACAATTCTTTGTTCATTCTTCGCCGTGGTGCATCTACGGCATATCTCTTGCTTTATGTTGATGATATTGTGTTGACTGCGTCCTCAGAAGCTCTTAAATCTGACATTATTGCTTTGCTCAAGTCTGAATTTGCTATGTCTGATTTGGGTAAATTGAGCTATTTTCTGGGTATCTCGGTCACTCGGACTCCACATTGTATGTTCCTGTCTCAAAGGAAGTATGCGGAAGAAATTATTCAACAAGCTCAAATGTCAAATTGCAAGCCTATTTCTACTCCAGTTGACACCAAGTCAAAACTTGGTGCTTCAGATGGCTCTCCTATCACTGACCCCACATTGTACCGCAGCTTAGCCGGGGCTCTCCAATATCTCACTTTCTCTAGACCCGACATTGCCTATGTCGTGCAACAAATCTGTTTGTTTATGCATGCTCTCCGGGAACCTCACTTCAATGCGTTGAAGCGCATTATTCGGTACATTCAGGGTACTCTTGATCTTGGTCTTCATCTATATCGCTCTGCACCTTCTGGTTTGATCTCCTACACTGATGCCGATTGGGGCGGTTGTCCGGATACTCGCAAGTCTACTTCTGGATACTACGTATATTTAGGAGATAATCTTATTTCATGGTCTGCTAAACGACAAGCTACATTGTCGAAATCTAGTGCAGAAGCGGAATATCGAGGCGTCGCTAATGTAGTGGCCGAGACTTGTTGGCTCCGGAATCTACTTCTGGAGCTCCATTGCCCTCTACGACGGGCAACCTTGGTTTATTGTGATAATGTGTCCGTCGTATACTTGTCTAGTAATCCCGTTCAGCACCAGCGCACCAAACACATCGAAATGGATATTCATTTCGTACGAGAGAAGGTGGCTATGGGTCATATTCGGGTTCTCCATGTCCCGTCTTCCTATCAGTATGCAGACATTTTCACTAAAGGTTTACCTCGGCAACTTTTCCTTGACTTCAGATCCAGTCTCAGCGTACGGCCTCCTCCCGCTTCGACTGCGGAGGTGTGTTAGAATATGAAACACTTCATATTCTGTGATTATTATTTGTGTAATTATGTAGAGAGACTCTTCATTATGCTTGTATATTTGCTATTTATATTGAAGCAATGACATAACATCTCTCAAGGAGATTTACACATTTCTACACTAAAAGTACATTATTATGTAATTTCTTATGATCAATATATAACAAAAGCTAGTACGAGTGATTTCAAAAGAAATGTTATTATAATAAGTATTTACTTATTACTTTCTTAACTTTTACTTGTAATTTCTTTCAAGACAGAGTTACACATAATTTAAAACGAAATATTAGCTAAAAGCTGTCTTCGAGTATAATTTTACCAAATATTTTTGATAATGCATTTAAATTAAGAGTAATTTGATAGTTGTTGGCCATCCTATTCACTTCATTTTCTTGTTTGTAAATCTAGGAGAGTGCACTTTATATCAAATCTCGAATATAAATATATTTCACTTTCAAGACTATTAAAGCTATCTAAGGTACATTCATACATTTTGTCGATTATTGACGGTCACTGGTGGATCTTAGGCCACAAAAAATAAAGGCTAAGGTTTAATCTCCTAACCTTTTACTTAAAGATAACAATAATTTACCACTATACGTCTATGCTACAACTTTATATACAAATAATATAATTGCTCCGTATTAGTCATCAAATTACATATAATCAACAAGTCAAAAATACTTAGGCCCTTAGGGGGTCAGATTCTTGCCTGCCCAAACAAAGATCCGCCCCTTATTGCAATTTGCTTCTTTCCCAATTGAGTGTACAAGAAATACTAATAACAACAATTTTGACACTGACAACTTTTCTCAAAAACTTACACAAGTTTACTAATAGAATAATCTAATAAACAATGGGCTAGTATAACACCTTATTGGGCTATTAGTACTATCTAATATCTATAGACAATAAAGACTTGGCTTAAGCTTGGGCTTGTTATTGGGCTTTGATTCATCTGTCCATTCCTTACATGTTCTGGAAGTAATATTGAGTACTCCCGTATTCATATATATGGCAACAATTTGTACTTGTTCCATTCTTACTGTTCACATCTCAAGTTTCTCTCATGAAGTATCAATATACATTTACTGTGTATAATTATATCTCAATACTGTAATTACTAATAACAATTACAACTACGTAGAAGTTCATTACTAATCAATGTTGATAGGGCAACTGATGAATGATGGCTTAGCTTTTTTGCTCGATCAAAATTGATTTATGTCATTTTGTACACTAATATCAATACTTCCTCTGTTTTAAAATAAATGTCCCACTTTAACTTTTTTACATTATTTATATGTGGGATATTTGTTAGAATCTAGTTTCTATGTGTATTAATTTCTTATAATTTATAGAAATAAATAAAAATGCTGGACAGAGTTCTATATAAACAAATATATCCATCATCAAACTAGAGTATTTACTCGTATTTTAAAACGAATGAAATATCAAAACATAAACAACACCTCATTGAATAAAAAAAAAAAAATGCTATTGGTAAAGCCCATGCCATAATCAGGCCTCATAGTAGATCTGCCTTGGAATTGTCTAGACATTGAAATGTGTAGTTATAATTTTCTTTCTAACTGAAACATTAAAACTAAAAAGGGGAAATTTTTTTTAAAAAATCTTAGTCGCCTGCCTAAAAAATTAAAATATCATAATTGCTTGCCTAATTCTCTGTTCACATATGAGTACAAGTACTTGTTAGAATCATTTAAGCGGTCTAACTATAGCCTTGTTCTTTTGAGCTACTATGGTATACTCTAGTTTTGCTGAAATATATTCTGCTCTGCTTAGTAATTAATAAGCCGCTTTGCTCTCTAAAAGTAATTTTATTCTGCTAAAATCTACTCTGCTTTGCTCAGAAACTCGAAAGAGCAAAGCTTGACAAAACGACATGCATTACAAGGCACATCTAAAGGATTACACATACATGGGCAATAAAATGGCTAAAGATGTCTATTTTACAAGTCAATCTCTACATGTGATCATGTCTAAAATAACATTGGGACATCAATATACCCTTAAATTAACTTTTAGGTTTTAGGTTATACCTTTTGCTTAGTAGTGTAAAATAGTAAAGAGAGAATCTAGTTTAATGAAAGAAAGATAAAAACACGTGCGGACTGATCAGGTAGTTCGGATCTAGTGCATGCACAGTAGCTTTTTGGTAATAATGTTGTTAAATGTTAATGTCTCCCTAATTATTCCATCGCTCGAGGTTATTCATTCACTATTTCCATACACACTTCATGTGTTTTACTGTATCTATTTACTACTCTGTACGACTATTAATGACAGTAATTTGCCACTTAATTAAAAAATTACTGCACATTAATACAACAAACAAAAACAAACAAATAACAAAAGCAACTAAAAATTTTGTACTCACTCGTATGTTGCACTCATTTGGCGGGTTCTACCCTAATTTTTGGGTATTATACATTTATACTTCATAAAATGTAATTAACTACTATAAAATGCCTAGTTTATTTCTTCACTAGTGAATAAAGCTCCGCTAACAACTTTGCAAGCTTAATTATATACTGTACGAAGTATAATTATAAGAGCTTATATTAATTCTCATATGTGGATGGTCACATAGTGTGGTCAATCATCATAGGAGTTACTTCAATTCGTTAGTGTATGATAATAGGAATTACTTGGTACAGGGGTTAATTCATTAGTGTTATAAGTTTACGTAGTCAGTTTTATGGGGTCACTTAGTTAGTGTTATTGGAGTTACTTTTTTTTTTATAAGTGGCTACACGATGTGATCAGCCACACACTAGAGAAACTGATAATTTAATTATATCTACAAGTAATATATTCATTTTATTTTCTAAGAGGATAAGCCGAAGATAGGATAATCTAATTGAACAGAGCCAATTAACCATGCATCAGAATTCAGATGCATGAATGAAGTAACAATTTCCAATACTCATGCATGCAACAATAAGTGGCAATTCTGGCAATATGCAACTTGAACCATTTTGTTGTTCTTTTTTACTCCGCTACAAAATAGCAATTCCACCCGTAAAAATAGGGGGTATTACTAATTAATGTATTCTGTATTACTTGTGACATGTACAATAAATTACTCTATGCTCTTTAATTTTACTTTATTTTTAAAATAGTATGCTATTTAATTTGAATTTGTTTTATAATAGTATGCTATTCATAATTTAATTGCTATATTAAGGTGGCTAAACACATGAAAAATTTGTCAGCAAAAAAGAATCCTATGTAAATGATAAGTCATCTAATAATGAAATACTTGTATAGTTGTATACAATAAGTGCATTATTTGACTTTCAGTTTTTAGGAATTTATATTTATTTTACTATATAAGAAATTCAGATTCATAATTTCACGGGATTATTGGCTCTATATAATCAATGAAAATGAAAATGAAAATTAAAATATTGAATTTCATGAAAATTGGATGAACATGCTTATATAGTTATATACGAGTATATTAGGCGCCACCCTGTCGGAGTGTGATTTATGCGGCTTATATGTAGCTCCCCTATTTGTCATTTATTGTAATTTTATGTCACGTTGCATATCATGCTATTTTTGTACAATGTAATTGACTGTTTTATTTCCTAGTTGTTTGAAATTTTGAAAGCATCAAATGGCTATTTGAAAAAATAAAATAAAAATCAATCTACTCTATGATGACCCCTTTGATATGTACAAAACGCTAGGAGGTTAGGAGCTTGTTTTAGACAATTTTGAATTTTCGATGATTTTTTTTTTGAGATTTACTGGTATACTATTCAACTTTTGAACTTATTGATGTGCTTAAAAATTCAAACAATTTAATGAAATATAAAATTGTTTTTAACAATTTATAATAACTCTAACTTACTATTACAATAAAGTTCAACACCGTAGGTTTAAATAAGTTTCAACACGTTAGTTATGATGATTCATATATTTACTCGTAGCTAAATGAAATACCTCTCAATAGTTTTAATGATTAAGAATGTTTCTGATGGACTTGAACTTATCTGAAATCAAATTATTAGATCGAGAGCTAATTACTTATTAGCAATGGCTTTTATGTTATATGTACACTCGATTGAACCTAATTAACAACAACCTAAAATAGAGAATTAATGCATGTTACAATAATGATATTTGATTTCTATTAGTAATTCCAATGCTGTGCTTTTTTCACGCGATCTTCACTTGTCCTAACTTATCTCATCCAATCTTCAAAACTTAATTATTAAAATGTATTATACCTCATCAAAACTTAATTTAGCTAAGAATTGAACTCAAGTTGTCCTTATTAACCCTTATCATCACTCATTATAGCATATTGTACCTAATCTTATTATCGAGGTAAATTTAAAATTAGGGTTGTCTACTCTGTTCACTTATTTTCACCTTATTTTAGGGTTGTCTAATAAGTTTACATTTTCCTTTTCTATATGTGTGAGCTATTCTTTCTTATGTACCATTCAATTTCATCATATTAAAATTATGGACACTTCAAACAATCAAACATATATAGAGTTAGGTCTTGTTCACATTTATTGAATTGTTGAACTAAACTGAACTAAACTAAACTGATTGGAGATGAATTGAATTGAGCTGAACTGAATATTTCATGAGAGCAGGAAATTAGGAGCTGAACTGAACTGAACTAAATATTTTATGAGAGAAAGAAATTAGAAGCTGAACTGAACTGATTGGAGCTGAGCTGAAGTGAAATTAAGCTGAAGTGAACTGAACTGAAATTAAGCTGAAGTGAACAGATCCTTATAGTCATGTCACTCATGTATGTAACTCACATTCTGACACATTGATATCCATTATTATGTTGTTAATCAACTTGTAAATATTATTCATACAAATGATACAATTGTACATGGCTAGGTTAGTAGGTTACAAACTATTTCAATCCACTGTTCAACAAAATACGTAGTAAGTAAGATGAATAATTTGGCATTTTGGCTAACAAAATATAGATTTTTTGTTTTTAAAAAAATCTATAAACTACTCCACTAATGCGGATTTTCCCCTCATCTATCTAGTGTCAACCAGTCATCTATAAAGAAAAAACAATCCATGCAATTACAAAAAAAATTCCCTCCCAAAACCTCACTTTATACATAAAAATTGATCCCACAAAACACCCCATTCTTTCTATTTTTAATGAAAGAATACCCCATTCCTTTTTTTTATTTGTTGAAGAAGAATACCCCATTCTTCTAAGCACCTTTTTGTTGATTGATACGGAGTAACAATTAAGCCAAAACTAATTAATTAATAAAAAAATAATTAGTGTAATTAATAATTAAAGACAAAAAAAGAATAACTCCTAATGACAACAAAAAAGCGAAATCAACGGCGTAGGGCCTGGCCCAGTCATATAATGAACATAGGATTCTCAACTCCCCCACTCTACGGCCCACAACTGCTACCTCCCAATCCCATCTTGCCACGTGTACTTCCACCTAGATTCTCTGCTCCTCTTATTTTTGCAACAATAAATTTAAATCAAAATTAAAAATGAAAACTAAATAAAAATCCAAACTTTGGAAATTGTTTTGGATATATAACAAATTGGCGGGCATTCACAACAAATTCAAAACCAACCCCCAAAACAAAACCCTAATTTCCCCCCCTTTCTTTCTCTCTCTCTCCTCAACGGCGCTTTCGTCAGTTCCCCCCTTTCTCTCTCCTCAAGGTTTGTGGTTTCTGCTTTTTTACGACGGAGTATTATTTCGATGAATTTTTCTGGGTTGGTTTGTTTTAATTGGGGTTTGGATTAATTGCATATCATTTCGTTTTTCCAGTGTTTTTGCTGTTGATTTTTGCCATTTTTTTTTGGTGGGGTTTTCTGGGTTTGTTTGGATTTTTTTGTGGGTGTGATAAATTAGCTTCCTTTTGGTTGTTTTTCACCTGTTGGTAAATTCATGAAATGGGGGAAAAAAATTGAGGGATTTTGGTTGATTTTGGGGGGAATTTAATTGGTTTTTATGATTTAGGGTTTTTGTGGGTTTTCCTGAAATTTATCATTTCTTGTTATTCTGCTTCATTTCCTACTACTTTTTTGAAGGTTGAAGTTTGACTCACCTTTTTCTGGGTATTAATTGCTTGTTTCAGGGTGAAGGAGATTGATTGGTTTATTTATCTATCTATTTATATTTATAATTGGGGAAAAGCAATTCATTGGGTAAGTGGTTTATGGAAAAGGGATCATTTGATTCATTTGAATAGAAGAGGTGAAATTAAGGTTGATAATGGGGAAAGTATCTCCTAAAGAGAAGGAATCGAAAACCCCGAAACAGAGAAGACGACCCAGGAATTCGAACAATAAGTATTTGAGACCAGGGGCGCTTGCTCAGCTCCGGTACAGCAAAGCGTCGTCTACAAAGTCTTGCACCGATTTAGGGAAGAAAAGGATTGCATTATCAGATTCCAAAAAGGTTGATAATAATGATAATGAATCGGTGATTGCACAAAGGCCTGTTCCTATTCATGAGACTCCCTTGATGTCACCTGAAAGATTCGGGTTTCCTACTGCGGTGTCACCTTTTGATTTAGTGAGACAGAATAGTCTTCTTAAGACTCCGCAGACTCCTCGGTTTGAAGACTCTGATTCTGAGTCCCGGCTCGAGTCTCTTCCTATGGATTTATTGGTATATTACTTTCCTGTGATTTTTATTTCTACCATTATTTTGTATGTGATGACTTGACTTTTTTGCATTGATTATGTCGTTTGGTAAAGTGACATTATTCATCATTCTTTGGGTGGAGTTTACTGTGTTATTCAAAGTATTGAACTTGAAAGTCCTGATTGCTTATATGTTGATTGAAATGACAGTATTTTGTTGAAAAAGTACCTTTTGCTAAAGAACTCTATTCAGTCATCGTTTATGTTTCTTAGTTTCACTCCTCATTCCATTCTTTTAAGACTAGAGAGCTATAATATATGAACTCTAATGATGTCGAATATTCTGTAAAGTGAATACTTGCTGAGGGAGTTCTGAGTCTGTTTGAGTGTCATTTGCTGTAAATACAATCTAAAATATCGTGTATCCAACACCTAATGGTTATTTGATTTTTTTTTTTTCAATACCTTGGGGCCAATAGCTTATTGACGCACACAAATCGTTATAAAAATCTCTTCATCTTTTAAGGCTGCCAAAATATTTGTTCAGTAACCAAAATGGATTTTTGATTTGCTCTTTTCACTATGAAGTGGTAAACAGTCTAGGGTCAGTTGGAGACAACCGATCTTAATACATTTAATTAGAAAAAGTTCTGTAGTGTCATCATGGTTTTAACTTAAGGTTTTCTCTGGCTAGGAGATGGCAAGACAGCAAGGAGTCAGGTTATATTTTGCTGTATATTGTGATTCTGTATTTATTCTGTAATTTAAGAAAACATGGAGGGGTTGTGAAAGTGATGTATCTTGTGAAAAAGAATGAACCAAGATGTTTTATACTTCGTACTTTGTATAAGAGTTGCAGTTGCCACTTGCCAGTTTTATGATATAAGAGGGACTTAGTAACTACACTCGTGATGGTTATGTGTTAATTGGAAGCTTCAGTTATTACTGTATATGCTCCTGATGTGTTATCTCTAATTTAAAATTTCAGTTTGCTCTTGACGGTTATCTGTTCTGTTTTTGTATAATCTGTGGTACCAGTTTTGCCTAAGTTATGTCTGATGAATCTTCTTAGGTTAAAGTCCTTTGTCACTTGCACCATGATCAGCTAAAAGCAGTATTTCATGTTTCCCAACGAATCAGAATGGCTGTAAGTTCCTGTATTCCTTGCTTTCTGCTTATTCAAGCCCTTCGCCCTTTCTTTTATCTCCCTCTTTTGTTTATCAAAAGAAAATTTTATCGTAATATTTTTGTGGATATTATGTGGCAGGTCACTCTTGCTCGACAGTTTCACTTTAATTATACTACTCCTGATCGATCTCGCCAGGAAATGTTAAGTACAATGACTCCACTTGCAACAGAACACTGGCCGTTCTTCAGGTTTGTATGCTGAAATTGTTTATTTTTCCCAATTGTAAATAATATACGGAAAAATCCTTAAAATTGGATGTAATTGCAGCAAGGGAGAAGGCAGGGGTTTACGATTGGCAAGCCCACATACCCCAAAAGCGCCAAGACATGGCCCTCGGCCACCTTCTCGGTTAAAGTATACAGAGATGAGGCAGGCTGCTGCTGCTTTGTTTCAAGAAGCGTCACTCCCTTCAAGGTGCATGGTCCCATCTGTTCTGTCAAAACCCCTCTGCAAAAATCGAGTACTTTTCTATGAAGATGAACTATGTCAAGCTGTGGCTCAGAACAAGCTTCGTTGATCTGTTATAACGATGCTGCTTTTAAGCTCATGCTCGCTTGTGTATAGTCTGTCTTTGATTCCTTAGGGTTTGTTGTCCTTGTGTATTCTGTTAAGAGTCTTTCTTTGTTTGCTTGCTATTAGGTTATCTCAGGTGAAGTAGGAGGAGCATGCAGTTTTGTAGTGTGAGAGGCGTATACTAGGGCTTTCAGTGACCTTGTTTTTTTGTTGGGTTGGGTTGAGGTCATGTTTATTATAGAGAAAATAACGTGTTTCGGAATGGCTGCCTGTATATATTAAGCTATATAGTATATCTATATATAGTCGAAGAAAAATCCCTTGTTTTCTTGAAAATGGCTATAAAACCTTCATCTGTATAATGCTGTCTCTATTCTGTTCTTCAATTCTGTATACAGTTTTTTGAACCTAATGTGTCTTAAAGCAGTTAATGACCCATCACTCACAAAATTAAAGATCTGTTTATATGAACACGATATTCTTACATCGTGACAAGTCATGAATAATGTATTACTAGAGGATCTAATGGACAAATTTTATACTGCATACGAGTAAAACAAAGTCATAAGATGAATTTATGTATAAACAGGAGAGTTTCTTCGAGCTTGGTTTCTAACTTCCTGCAGATGATGCCAAGTACATGTAGTTCATTATCTCTATTTGCTTTCTAAACGAATTTATTTGCGCTGGTTTGAATGAGCTCATGGACAATGAGTCTGTAAGCTGTCTCTGTTGGGTGAAAACTATCCCAAAATAAATATTTCGAGGCATCTTCGCAGGACAGGGGATCCGGCTTTGCACAAAGTACAGACGCCTCTAGGTTCCCAGTTCCGCAACATCCTTTGTCTACAACTTCGAAACCTAGCAAAAAATGAAGAAACACAGTACGCGTTATGTAGTAAGGAAATCTAAGTGCGTTCTCTTCTTTTAATGGAAAATGTTGGTTACCTGATTGAGAAGGATTGTTTATGAGATTGAGAAATGGGTTGTAGATGTCGAGGTACACGATTCTAGAATCCTCAAGCTTTTGGTTCAGAGAACTTAGCTCCGAAGATAGCTTGTTGTTGAAAATACTGGAAGCTTCATTTTCTTCTTCAGCGCATGATCTTAAGAGACCGCCATGAAATATTCTTTGTGATGGAAGACAACCACAAGGTGGTGCACTCAGCAAACCTATTCTTCTTGCTCCTAGACCATATAGTTCCTATAAGTTTCAATTGTACAATTACTATTGGCAACAAAATTAATGTAATCAAAGCCTGTTCTATAATTAAGAGATGATAACATAGTACACTAGTCAAAAAACATGTTGGTATTTATTTATTGTAATTTAATTCTGTATTAACTTTTTTTGAGGGTTATGAGAGAGTTGTATAGTCACGTGACGCAACCGTTGTATACAGGTTTTCAATTCCTATGACAATAGCCTAACTGCTCTACAGTCCGTATCTATGTAGGTGTTATTTTTATTTCTATACTCGTAATATTCACTCCTAAGTTATTGTCACAATTCTCCAACACACCTAAGTCCTAATAAGGGCCTGTTCTTAGGTGAACTGAACTGAAAATAAACGTATGAGAACAGACCCTAATATCATGTATCTTAGGATTTATTAAAAAGTAGCATTAGATTTTGGTGTAGAGAAAGTCGCGAGTATAAGTTGTCTAAAATAATGACTGTGCCTCGAAATTACCTGCACGAAAGAGGATGCCCAATTAACTAGTAAATCAGTATATGTGGAGATATCGTACTTAAATCTTGTGAATGGTAATAAGAAGTAAGTGGTAGTGATATCATTGCTTCCAGCACTAACTAGGTACACACTTTGGGAAATGATGGATGATGTCGCGTTTTCTCCTACAGCATCCTTGAGCTTGCTTATATACCCTTTAAATAAATTCAATTGGTCTTGTAATGTCATAACATTCTGCACTTGATCAAAACATACATTCATGTTAGTCGTGCCATTTAGCTTAACTTGAAATTTCACATGTTCTTTTAATTATTTGTATCAAAACGTTAATGACTCTCTCTGTCTTAAAATAATTAAAAGAATGCTTGAAAGAGAGAAAGAAACCGCGAATTCAGCTGATGACGGATCATAACCAGCAAGACCACACGCAAAACTAACACCAGTAAGTAGGTCACTAATTTGGAGGTTTGGATCCAGATATGGAGGCACTAGCTCTTTTATCCCGAGCTCTTCAGCTATAATAAACACAATCGAAGTAAAAATTTTAGGGGTAAATTTAAATAAATCGGATTTACAATAAAATATTGTAAATCCGTTATAAATTATCATAATATGAATAAAAATTACCTTGAAAAAAGTTACACTTATGCCTTATTGATAAAAGTTATTCGAAAAATTGTAAAAGTGACCCTAAATTTGATAAAAGTAACACGATGTACAGTAAATTACTATACACCGGATACAAAAGTTATTCAAATTTTAGCATGTTATAATTTCAGCTTTCTCAAATCCCCTTTGATAATGTATACGAACTTACGAAGTATCTCTTATAAGATTTTAAGAACTTGAAAACGTTGATTTAGTGGAGACTATAACATGTTTTTTTTGAAAGCAAGACTATAACATGTTTGAGGCAAAAGAGAGTATAATGTTTGGTTGAGAAAATTTAGAACGAATTTTTTTTGAGTTAAAAAAGCTATTTTGAAAAGGTTAATTTTGAAAAAGCTAGTAATATGAGCTTTTTAGTGAGAGAGGTTTGATGTAATATATGAAGGGAATGAAGTAAAATAACTACTTATACTAAGAATTCTCAAACTAAAAATAAGTTAATGTGTTATGCATATATTCTTATTGGTTATTTTACACATTAGAGAAGACTTTTACACAAACAAATACGTAGTATTCAAGCAGCTAGACTTACAATCACCATTTTATTTTATTTTTTTTGACAAAGACTTACAATCACCTAGCCAAACCAACTCATACAATAAGTTAATCCATTAGTTAACATGCCTATACAAACAACTAACTTTCTATTAGGACAAATTAAACAAGTCAAAAAACAAAAAAAAAAAAAACCCTACTTTGAATTGTTAACCAACTTTTTAACCAGCTAAGAAGCTATTTACCAATAAAAAGCCAAAAGCTATTTATCAAACAAGATCAATATCTAAAATAAAAACATACGCGTACTAGAAGTAAAATTACCAATGAAATCGGAGGGGACTTTGCCATTGCTATATCTTCCGGTAGGTACACCTCCAGGAAAATCCCTCCCATAAGGTGGGAAATTAGCTTTAGCAATAGTAGGAAGGTAGTTGTTGTTTCCTGGATCTACTATTGAATCTCCAAAAACTAAAAGGGCTGGTACTTTATATTCTTTTCCTCCCAACCTTATAGCATGTACATAAATGTGTAAATATGAGACCATGACTATACTAAAAACCATAATATTATTGAGTTTTGAATAAGATATAATTTCATTATATCCCAATATATTATTCATTTCTATTTTCTGTTTTCTCTCGTTCTCTGTTTGTAATCAATGTTTCCAATTTTAAGCTAAGAGTGTACATTATATAGGCATATTGTATATTTGTATATTGTATATTTGTATATATATACATAATAAAGGGTGTGTCATTTCAATTTTGATTTTTAACTCAATTTAACTTGTGTATTATGTAGTCGACTACATGTACGAACCTTCTTAGTTAGGTGTAAAGTAATATGATTGAGATTTATGTGAAATTTAATGTGTATGTAGTAAATGCACTGCATAACACTAAGCTAAGACACTGAGTGGAAGCAGTAAGGTCGTTGTATCCTGTTTGCCTAGTTGCTTTAACACTATGGAGTATTTGAAAAATAAGTTCAGATAAAGTAGATCGATATAGAGTGGAGTAATAGACTATATATTAGTTTTGAAAAATCCGGATAAAGGTTAATAAGGGTTACAAAAGTTGAATATGCATCTAAAATTAATTTTAAATTTAGAAAAGTACCGTTCTAATAAGTTTAATTAATTTCAAATAAATTCATTTAGATAACATTTAGGTAAATAGAAGACACTTTTATTAATTCATCACATTTTCTTTTATGTTTGTCTCTATTTTATTTCAGTAACAGACTTTGAACCCACTAAACGTTACTTTTATTTTTACCCTAATATAGTTTTACACCCACTCTGATTCTATATATATAAACTTACCTTTTGATAGAATAGCATTACACATTTTGGGTTCAACCATTCAATAAATGACAATCTAGCTCAAAATATACCGATTCTCAACAATTTCCTCATCCAAGTTTGTATGTGCCAGACTTGTGGAGTCTTTATTATTGGAAAATTTACTAAAATTAAACCAGATCCTACCACATATTTTAGAAGTATTATAACATGTCGAAAGGTACTCGTAATAAATTGAAACAAGTGAGAAGAAAGAGTTCATAAATATTGGGACCAATATATTTATTGTAAACAATAAAGTCAAATATACTATGCAAAAGCACACTACAAATATTTGTTGAATTTTTTATTTGAATTTTACTTCATAAAAAAATATGAATTTAGTAACATGAATAAAACAATTTTTTTTTCCCACCATTGTACGAGTAATTCCAATTTTGCATACATGTACATACTAATCCTGGATCGTATTATATGTAACTTTGGGGTATTATTTGTGAGATATAAAAAATTTCAAAGTTGTATATAATATGATCCGGAGGTAGTATATGAAATAATCATTTAGAAGAAATCGCCTATGCTTTTTTGGAGGAGATCATGGACAATGATTTTGTAAGCTGTCTCCGTTGGATGAAAACTATCCCAAAATATATATTTTGAGGCATCTTTACAAGTACCAACAGCAAACTTTGTACATAGTAAAGTCACCTCTATATTTCCAGTGCCACAACATCCTCTATTTGCAACTTCAAACCCTGTAAAAATAATTTTTTATTATATTAAACTTTTTGTATAAAGCTAAGTTTGGTTAGCAGTCAAATCAGATTCATATGATCATATCCTATTGCCCTTATTAACATTAATTAAACATGATGTATGACATGCATTTAGTATTATGTCGAAATTTTTAATATTTAACTATACATTACATGTGCATTAAATAGATTAGGTCATGTTAATTTCATATTAGTTCGTGAGTGAGGGATAGCTCAAGTGGTTACTGATTAGAGTTTTTCAGTGTACGAATTACAAATGCATACAACGAGAGGCTGATTCAAATCCATGACATATTATACACAGGCCTTTAGTATTTGTCATTATTAGCTAGGTCAATATTTTATTTTATGAATATGTTCATTTTTAGCATATAATATGATATAGAAAAACTCTAAGCAATAGCTTTATATATACCTGATTGAGAAGGGTTGTTTATGAGATTGAGTAATGGGTTGTAGATGTCCAGGTACACAAATCTGGATCCCGTTAGCTTTTGATTGAGATAATTTAGCTCGGAAAAGAGCTTGTTGTTGAATAGAATTGAAGCTTCGTTTTCATCTTCAAAGCAAGATCTTAATAGACCGCCATTCAAGGTTCTTTGTGATGGAAGACAACCACATGGTGGTGCACTGATCACACCTATCCTCTTTGCCCCCAAATCGTATAGTTGCTGGAAGTTTCAAACATTTATTATCTATGTTATTAAATTAACACAATCTCAAGCTTTTGGAATTATATTCTTATTATATGTTTAATAAGGTGTGATTGAATAACACTTCACACAAACATGCTATACCTTCAAGGCTTCGATTCTAAATATATGCAACATGTTAACTTTATTATACACTTCTTAAAAATCAACTTGTTGCCTATAGTGAAAAACAAATAAAGGGTCTGTTCCGCTTAATTTCAATTCAGTTCACTTTAGTTTCTAATTTTCATCTCTCATAAACAATTTAGTTTAGTTCTATTCCGCTCCAATCAGTTCAGTTCACTTCAATTCAGTAAATCAGAATAGGCCCAAAGTATACGAGTGCATTTATGTAATAAGTTACGTGTACAAAAATTTTGCCACTAAAAATAGGGTCAATCTAATTAATTCTATGGAATAAGAGCTCGAAGAGGAGTGGCCTATGACTCTGGCTTGAAGGACCGTACCTTGCCTCAAGCTAAGGTACCAATGTGACCCACATCTTATGCATAAATAAATTTAATGGTTTAGTATGGAGTCTATTTCCTCTGAGTAGTTTTTAGTGAACTTATTTCATTGTTTGTACTGTAATACTATACTTTTGTCTATTAAGTTCACAGAAAAAAAATAAAATAATAATAAAAAAAGAGAAAATAAAAGTTTATCTCTTTGATAAACAAATTAAAATATATTAATCAAATGACAAAAATGTAAATAAATTAAGTACTTCCTTCGTTTTTTTTATAAGCTAGAGTTGGGATATTTAGACTATAATACAGTGTAGTTACCTGTACAAAAGAGGATGCCCATTTGAGCATCATACTAGTATATGTTGAGATATCGTAATGAAGTCTTTCAAATGGTAAAGAGAAATAAGTGTTGGTAATGTCATTGCTTCCTGCACAAACTAGGTATACACTTTCGGATATGATAGTCGATGTTGTGTTTTCTCCAACTGCATCCTTGAGCTTCTTTATATACCCTTTAAACAAGTTCAACTGATCTTCTAATGTCAATACGTTCTGCACTCGATCAAAACAATCATATTAGTATACATGTGATAACACTTAACAACTAACCACTAAAAATTGAAATCCAAAGCTGTATTTTTTTTTTTTTTGAGGTTCACCCTTTGGGCTAATCCGGATTTGGGGATCAGTTATATATGGGTGGTTAGGTTCCAATTAATCTCCTCCCAATTATTGTTGCGGGGGATCGAATACAGGTTCTCCCTACCAAGTATAGTCCCAATCCCCACTAGGCCAACATCCAATTGGTAAAGCTCGATGTATGTGTTTTGTAAAACATAAAAAAGACAAATGGACAATGGAGTCATAATAAACAAAAAATCAAGTCACACAAAGCTAAGAAAGTTATGTTTCTATGATAAGTGAATTCTTAAGAGGGCGAGGAGGTGAATAGAGACCGCTAATTTTGCAGATGTAGGATCGTAACCAGCAGCACCAAAGGCGAAGCTGACACCAGTAAGGAGGTCACTGATATTGAGCTTTGGATCCAAATACGGAGGCACAAACTCTTTTATTCCAAGCTCTTCAGCTACAAGAAACAAATTGAGTTTAATTGCTATGTACAAGTATACATATATACTACTCATTTTGTACTAGAAAACAAATAGAACAAGGTATTATCAAATTTTTTTTTCTAAACCACAAGTTAAGGGATTATCAATTAGGTCGGTTCTGTTTACCTTATTTTCACTTATTTCTGATCTAGCTAATAAAGTTCAGTTAAGTTCATTTTAGAAAAAATAAGTTCTACTAAGGGTTACTCAAGTGCAAATTGCAACTAAAATAAGTTTTGATAAGTTCAGATAAATGAAAGAACACACCCAATGGAACAAAGAATAATAAGGTAAATATTCGATTTTAAGGTGATATCAGTGGCAGATCCAGGAATTACACACAGGGGGTTCGAACTTCATTAAAAACCTGATGTCCGAATGCACGGATATAAATCGGAAATTCAAGTATAAAATAGAGTGTTCAAATGAATAACAATACACAAGTACACAACAAAATAAGTCTAAATTCCAATAAAATGCAAAATAAAAATGACTCACAATACTCTACTGCCCATTTAATAGTTAAAAATACAACTAAACAATCAACCTATTAACAATTAAGAAATTGAAAAACTCAAAATAGATTATTCATTATTAGATTAACAATATACAATTGACAATAATTCAGTTTATTAATCAATCAACTAAACAAGTAACAAAATTAACAATTTAAACAAGTAACAATTAATAAATAGATTTAGAGAGAGTGAGGGATAGCTCAAGTGGTTAGAGCTCCCCTCTCAGTTCCAAGATGTTATGCCGTGTATTTTAGTAGTATATTGTATAGTTAGCTTTGTGGGCCATATGTGTTTATAAGCCCGATTTACTTGTATATATACGCTTCTCTACAGTAATACAAACTAAGGAAATTCAATTCCTGACATGTTATCGGAGCCAGTAAAATTTTATTTTTATTTTTTACAAGAGATTTTGGGATTGATTCTCATCACCCGTCCTTGTGGCTCTCTAAACACCAAAAAAAAAAAAAAAAAAAAAAAAGAGTTTTAAAATTTTTAAAACAAAGTTAAACATATGACAGTACAACAATTAACAAATTAACACTTAAATGAAAAAAAGATTAACAATCTAGTAATCTACAATTTAAACAAGTATAAAACATTAAAGAAATTGAAGAAAAAAAAAAGAGAAGAGAAGCTATCTTGCCGACGCAGCCAGTAGAGAAACTGATTAACTGATGAGTAGGGAAAAGGAGAAGATTAAAAAGAAAAAAAAAACTCTAAATATGCACTTGATGACCCTCGAACCTGGGACCTTCTGTCCGAAAATTAATACCCTTTCCAACTGAGCTGCGCCTCATCTCATCTAATATTTTTGTTCTGAATGATACTTATATAGTTTTTCGGATTTTTTTTTTCAAGGAATAATATTTTCATTTTTTCCCCGGATCTAACGGGGTTCAGTTGAACCCCTTGAACCCCCGCTAGATCCGCCACTGGGTGATATGCATGTTATGAATAAGTCAAGTCAATTAGGAAATCAAAAACAAGGAAGCTCTAATTTATATTTGTGATAAACAGAAACGTTTATCTAGTAACACTTTTGTAAATAAATCAACATAAAATCTCCGTGACATGCAAAATCAGTATCAGTGGACCCACAATAAAAATTTGTTGATTTATTTACAACAATGCCACTAGCTAGATTAACGTTTATTTTGTTGATAAGCTTGTATTTGCTCTCAAATAACTATCCATGGACGCGCGTTAGAAAGAACATTCAGTACAAATACAAACCCGGCAAGAAGAGAAAAACAAGGAGGAGAAGATCAAAGTAAAAGCTGATCAATTCAACTTACCAATGAAATCAGAAGGAACTTTGCCATTACTGAATCTTCCAGTAGCTACACATAGTTTTATAATATCAACTTTTTATAATTTTTCTCTATATGAAATTAAAGATATTAATGGTCAAAATGTATCTTGACACCGTATAAAATGCATAATTAATTAAATATATACTATATTATGTGATGGAGGATACAAAATAAATACTACTTCTATTTCATTTTATTCAATTTGAAACATTTGTCAAAAATGGATGTTTATCCATTCTAACTTAGGGTCTATTCTCTTTATCTTAATTTCAATTCAGTTCACTCTTAATTTCCTTCTCATCAACAATTCATTTGAGCTCTATTCAATTCAGTTTAGTTCAAAATTTGGCCCTAAGTTGTTACTTCTCGTAATCTCTCTCATTATCATATGCAATTTTAGCTTCTTTTTTCTTTCTTTTTTTTTTTAATCTCCATTTAATATATACTAGATAAATTTTGCCTAAGAGTCCATTCAAACTCATTTGCTGCAATAATATGTAGTTGAGGTAGTAAAAAATTAAAATATATAAATAAAACAAAAGATAACATTTTGTTTCTTTTACCAAAGATACTAATTACTTTTTTTTCTTTCATTTAACAAAGAGAAAAAGTAAAGGCTAAGTATTACCAAGTACCAAATTAAAGCAAACTAGATGAACCCCGTGCGATGCACGGTTTGTTAGTATTTTTTTTAAAAAAATATTTTCATATTTATGTGATTAAAATTGTTATTATATTAGTTTTAGAATATTAGATAAAATTCCTAATATTAAAAGATAATATTTTGTATTTAATTAATTTAAACTTTTTTTTTGGTGTTTTAATTAATTTAAACTTTAAAATCTCATTCGCTAATTTTTCTTACATGGCATTTGAATTATTTAATTGTAAAAGAAATTAATAATCTCTTTTTTAATTGGCTACTACTTAAATTTATAATCCTACATGGCGCGCTAAGAAAGTTAAATCCTACGTGACTCCCTAAAAACTCGGGGAAAAACGTACTCCCCTTTATATATATATGGCAAAAGCTAATGAGCGCCCGCGGGGCGTTAGATAAGAGAATTAAAATGCAAATATTAGAATAAAATTAACATTAATTACACCGAACGACACGTGATTTTGTCATGAATTCCTAACTTAATACCATTTCAACCAATATAATTTATACTTAACTAACGCCCCGGGACGCTCGTTAGCAAGATCGTATATATATATTAGATTTCCATTCAAAAAACGTGAAGTGGCTATTAAATTGAATTCAACAAGTACTTAATTAGGAATTCTGCTCTTGTGCCCAACATTTATGTAATTATTTTGATTTATTAATAGTGGTGGACCCTAATATTATTCATACTAATGAATAATAGAATGAAGAATGTAAACTTCATCGGGCCTTGATGCCTACTATACTACGTTATTGACTTTATGGCTTTATTGTCTACTTCCCATTATTAATGTCTTTCTAGTACTTTTATACAATTCATAAGCAAGAATTATGGTAAAAAGTTGGGAAACTATACTTCGTAGGTTTTCTTATCACAACTAATTTAATCAAGCTTTATATGGTGTAGTTTTTCTTATTTCATCCAAGAATGATAGATTTCGAAATTAACTGTCCGAGAAAGGAGTGCAAGTATGTATTCCATTAATGATAGGTTTTGTTTTATATAAAAGGCCAGTCGGCCATGTTGAGAAAAATTATAATGCATTTTAGATTTTACTTCCATAAGATCTCTCTATTACTTTGAGAAGAAAATCATGGGTAAATATATTACATTAGATGAATATAATGCATTTTAGCTAGGATTCATTTTCGTAATTGCAACACTTTATCTGTCATGATAATGAGCATTTTAGCTAGGGTTCATTTTCGTAATTGCAACACTTTATCTGTGATGATAATGATTTTGGGTTGGATTTCATTAAATTAATGCATGGCTGGAAAATGACGAAATTTTTAGAAGTTAAATATCCTTTTCACATTATTTAAGTTTGCAATGACTTGGCACTACTTGAGTTACATCTACATAATATTGTGAATGATTTGGCTTTTCATGCATTTATTACTGGTGCTTAGCTGATTCTGCTAGTTGTAGCTTTGACTTTCATGTATGGAAATTATTTGACTTATTAAAGTTTTCAAATGCCTTTAATAAGCTTGTACTATTTCATGAAATAATATCAATAATTTTCGGTTAATTGTTAATTAGTACAGTCCAGCTTGACTCATCAATTAGTTTAAAGACATACTAGTTTAGTTTTTTTTTTTTTGGGTAGAAGACACACATGTATAGTTGATTCAACCTATACGTATGTATCATTTATTGCTCTGTACGTACGTTAATAAAATTACTCAACTGATCTATAATTGTCCTTAATTGGATCATGAAGTATGAAAGCTATAATTGAAAGTGAGGTTTAGTCTTAGGTCCTGTTCTCATTAACTGAACTCAGCTGAACTGAACTGAACTAAATTGAGTTGAACTGAACTGAAATGAATATTTTATAAAAGAAGGAAATTAGGAGCTAAACTGAACTGAATTGAACTGAGCTGAACTAAACTGAACTGAATTGAACTGAACTGAACTGAACTGCGTTGAACAGAACTGAACTGAATTTCAACGTAAGAGAACAGACCCTTAATTAAAGTTTTTGAATTATAAAAAAAAACTTATTATTAGTTAATATAATCCATTGAAAATGGGAAGAGTACTTCATCAAGCGTCCCAGATCCTCTCCACATCTTCTTTGACCACAATAAAAATATTTCCTCAGTTTTTATTTAGTTGACACCGTTTTGTTTACCCTATTTACAAATTACAAATTCGACTAGCTTTTGCGATCAATAGCTAAGATAATTTAAAACATAGTCAAGTTAGATCTTGTTTAAATCATCTCAATGTATATTTTATCAATATTTACTTTTTATAATTTTCCAGCACTAGAGACATTAATTGTTAAAATAGTGCATTAACATGTGTGATAAAAGCAATGTGTCAACTAAATAAAAACGAACGAAAGTATACTACATAGTTTAATGCTAACCTTTTGGGCTTGAATGATATAGGCAAATTTTTATATGTGGCCCAGTCCGTTTCATATAACGGACTCCGTTATATTAAACGGGTCCGTTATTTTAAATTTAAAAAAATAAAATAAAAGGTGTCTTTTTTTTTTTTTTTTTTTTTTTCATTTTATTACATCAAAAGGTTCTTCTTTCCCAAAGTTTTCTCATTTTCTCTGTTTCTATTTTCTCTCTCCTCAAACTATTCTTCTTCCATTTTCTCTCTTCTCAAATTCTTCTCCTCAAATTCTCTCTCCTCTAAATTGTTCTTTTCGTTGATAATAACTAAAATCAAGATAATCTTCCCCAAGGGAAAGAAAGGATTGACATATACGCTGAACTCTCCTACTTATGATATAAATCAAACCCTAATTTTAGTAATTTTTCGATTTTCCTGTCATCTATGCTCTGCAATTTGAACAAGTATCGTGAGATTGTTTTTGGTGGTGTGAAAGAATTCGTGAGTAGAAATCAAGCAATTTATGAAGAATTTCTAGAGAATGAAAAGAAAAAAAAAAAAAAAAAAAAAAAAGGCAGATGAAATGGAGGCTGCTAAAAAGATGCTGGAGGAGCTTGCTAATGTAGAAGATACAACAATAGTTACTTTTTTCATTATGTAGGGATTACTTTTAAAAATTACAGTGTACTTGTTTTTAGGGGTTACTCGTTGGTTTTATAGGGAGGGGTTACTTGTTGATTTTACAAGGGTTATTTGTAAAGTTTTAGGGGGTTATTACTTGTTACTCGTAGTTTATTAGGAGTTACTTGTTTGTTTTACAGAATCTGTTGTTAAGTTAGAGGGGTTACTTTTTAATTTTTGTTAAGTTTCAGGTGTTACTTGTTAGTTTTATAGGGGTTACTTGTTATTTTTAAGAGTTACTTGTTAATTTTTGTTAGACTTACTTGTTTATTTTAGTGGTTACTTGTTAGTTTAACAGGGGTTACTTGTTAATTTTTGTTAGGGTTACTTGTTTATTTTCGGGGTTACTTGTTTATTTTAGGGGTTACTTGTTAATTTTTGTTAGGGTTACTTGTTAATTTTTGTTAGGAGGGGTTACTTGTTAATTATACAGGGATTACTTGTTAATTTTTGTTAGGGTTACTTGTTTATTTTAGAGGTTACTTGTTAATTTTATAGGGGTTACTTGTTAATTTTTGTTAGGGTTACTTGTTAATTATTGTTAGGGTTATTTGTTTATTTTAGGGGTTACTTGTTAGTTTAACAGGGTTTACTTATTAATTTTATAAGGGTTACTTATTAATTTTTGTTAGGGTTACTTGTTTATTTTAGGGGTTACTAGTTAATTTTTGTTAGGGTTACTTGTTTATTTTAGGGGTTACTTGTTAATTTTATAGGGGTTACTTGTTAATTTTTGTTAGGGTTACTTGTTTATTTTAGGGGTTACTTGTTAATTTTTGTTAGGGTTACTTGTTTATTTTAGGGGTTACTTGTTAGTTTAACAGGGGTTACTTGTTAATTTTATAGGGGTTACTTGTTAATTTTTGTTATGGTCACTTGTATATTTTAGGGGTTACTTGTTAATTTTTGTTAGGATTACTTATTTATTTTAGGGGTTACTTGTTAGTTTAACAGGGGTTACTTGTTAATTTTATAGGGGTTACTTGTTTATTTTAGGGGTTACTTGTTAATTTTTGTTATGGTTACTTGTTTACTTTAGGGGTTACTTGTTAGTTTAACAGCGGTTACTTGTTAATTTTTGTTAGGGTTACTTGTTTATTTTAGGGGTTACTTGTTAGGGGTTACTTTTTAGTTTAACATCGGTTACTTGTTAATTTTTGTTAGGGTTACTTGTTTATTTTAGGAGTTACTTGTTAGTTTAACAGGGGTTACTTGTTAATTTTACAAGGGTTAGTTATTAGTTTTACAGGGATTACATATTAATTTTACAGGGGTTACTTGTTAATTTCTTCAATTTCATTATATCTGTTTTCATCTTCCAGATCCAATACCTGATTATTGGTTTGGATTTCAAGATTCATCAAAGAATCTTCAATTTTTCGATCTCTAATGATTCTTGTGAATCAGGTAATTTTTCGAATTCTTCTGCCATTGTTATTCTTTAATTTCTGGAAGAAAAATTGTGTGAGGTTTCGCTCAATTTTCGCATTCGTTCCTCGTAAATGAGTTATTATGGGTTTTAAGGTTTAGAAATTTGTGCGTGTTTTGTAGAGCCATTTTGTTCAGCGCTTGTTTCCTAATCCCGTTATACGTGCGTCGTTCTCCGTTATTTTACTGACTTGGAAGCAGGCCACACGGTGTGGCCTGCTGCACCAAAAAGGCGCTGATGATTTTTTATTTTTTTTACATTTTGTGCTAGATTGTAAAAATTTGTCATTCAACCGAAATTTCATATTGTACTTTTGTTGGCCCTATGCAATAATGATGAATTTATGACACTAAAATCTATGAATAATTGAAGTCAATTGAAGATACAATAGTATCTCATGCAACCTTATTCTGCAAATATAATTTTTGTTGATTTTGAGATATCAACTTGTATTTCCTTGATGCTAACTCGATCTATGTATAGCCGCGAAAAGAAAAGTATGTAAATTCACCCTTAGATCTAGTACTTAAAATAATATAATAAGTAACAATACACATTTTGGGTTAATATACATGACAATCTAGCTCAAAACACATTGATTCCAACAATTTCATCTAATTTTGTGTACCTTTTTTGTGGAGTATTTTACATGGGTACAAATTTACATTAAAACCGTACTACTTATTGAGAGATTAAAAGTAAAATGAAAGGTACCAATCAAAACAAGTGACATTAATTAAAGAGTAGAAAAAATTGGGACAAAGAATTTTGTTGCTAATAATTAATTACTGTAAATCAAATAATTTATGTGAAATACATTACAAACAATTGTTGAATTTTCTATTTGAATCTTAATGAATACTTTGTATGAATTTATTAGTAGTTCAATTAGTTCAAAAACTTTACACTCCATGACTCTCTTGTGTCTAGATCACAACCAATCAAGTCCACCAATTTCGTCCCATTTTGTATGTGCCATATTTGTGGAGTCTAATATTTTGTACTAGTTCGAGCTAAAACTAAAAATCTTGCTACTTTTTGGGAAAGTTTAAAAATAACATATTATTGAAAATTTGAGAGGTTCTAATTATTACAAGTGACACTAAAGAGAACATAAAATATGGGACAGAATTTTGTTGCAAACAATAAAGTTAAATACAATGATAATAGAAACTTTTTGTTGAATTTTCTATTTGAATCCTAGTAAATAATACAATTTGTATATCATGAATAGAAGATATATTTTTCCCACCTTTGTATGAGGAATTCCAATCAAATTTGTACACTTTTTTTTTTTTTTTTAATTTATGAAATAAAAATCTAAAAGAAATTGTCTATGCTTTTTTGGACGACCTCATGGACTATGACTTTGTAAGCAGCCTCAGTTGGGTGAAAACTATCCCAGAATATAAATTTTGAGGCATTTTTGCAAGTCCCTGGATCCAATCTTGTACAAAGAAAAGAAACCTCTAAGTTTCCGGTGCCACAACATCCTCTATTTACAACTGTGAATCCTGTAAAATTTACAAAAATATTGAATTAATATTCGTGATTAAACTATTAAAGTGATGGTTAGTATTCAAATCATATTCATGTTGGCATTAATTGGGAAAGGGCGGTTCAAAACTATGATTTATCGTACTCAAACCTTCATTATTTGTCACTAGGTCAATACATCTTTGGTATATATATTATATCATTACACGTGATGCATGACACATGTAGCAATGAAAACTCTCGGAAATAATAAGTATTTTAATTAATACCTGATTGAGAAGGGTTGTTTATGAGATCGAGCAATGGGTTGTAGATGTCGAGGTACACGAATCTGGATCCTACAAGCTTTTGATTGAGAGAACCTAGCTCGGTAAAGAGTTTATTGTTGAAAAGAATCGAAGCATCGTTTTCATCCTTTACGCAAGATCTAAATAAACCTCCATGCAAGGTTCTTTGTGATGGAAGACAACCACATGGCGGTGCACTGATCACACCTACCCTTCTTGCTCCCAAAGCGTATAGTTCCTGAAAAGTTTCAATTGTGTAACCATAATTTTGTATAAGTAACACAAAAAATTATTTATGTTTTATATAGATAAAATTTTCCCACTAAATTAGGGCAATCTAAATTCAATGCATGGGAATGCAAGATGTAGAGGGGTGGCCTATTAGGGTCAGTTCACATTTACTTCATTTCATTTAAGTTCAGTTTAGTTCAGTTTCAGCTCCAATCAGTTCGGTTCAGCTCCAATCAGTTTAGTTCTGTTTAGTTCAGCTCAGTTCAATAAATGTGAACAGACCCTTACTTAGCTTTGTCTTTCCCGTCAACAAAAAAAAAAAAGAAGCTTTGTCTTACTTTCGGGGCCTTAATTGCCCCAAATATGATCCCTCACCCAGGTTGGTGTTAGGGAGTAGGGACCAACCGACCAACTCAACTAAAAGTTTAAGTGATGGTTGAGGTCCATAACGATTAGCAAATAGATTTTATACTCTATCAGATGAGACTCATGCATCATCTTACACAAAAGCGTACATTAATTTGTTTTTAATATAAGCACTAGTTATAAAACTTTAATTATTAAATTAGCCCGATAAATTTAGCTATCGTATTATTTGTCCTTTGTAGTTACCTGCACAAAAGAGGATGCCCAGTTGACCATGGCACTAGTATATGCTGAGACATTTTTGTAATGAAGTCTGGCAAATGGTAATGAGAAATACGTGTTGGTAATGTCATTGCTTCCTGCACAAACTAGGTATACACTTTTGGAAATGATGGTCGATGTTGTGTTTTCTCCTACTGCATCCTTGAGCTTCTTTATATATCCTCTGAACAAATTCAATTGATCTTGTAATGTCCTCACATTCTGCAATAATCATACACATTTATGTTAATTAATAAGTCATACCTTTTAAAAATCAATAAAGATTTGTAACTTTGATTGTAATTTCTCTCTAACTATAAATTTCATAGTATTTCGTATTTGTATTAGATGAGAAACTTATTGCAACCCCGACCCCAAGACAAATTGAAATGTACAACTGTTAGGAAGAGGACATGATATGATCAATAGAATTTGACTAAATCTTACTCCGTATTAAGTTATTATAATGCATGATTGGAGATATTAATGGTTCAAAGCGTGCTTTAGCTTAGCTTGAAGATCGTAAAAAAAAAAAAAATGTATCAGCTAAAGAATAGACTGATGTTGTATTGATTATTGTTAGGAATATAGAAAAATATATTATTGTGATATATTTTTCATATAGAACTTATGATATTATATTTAGGATAATAATATATCTTAGTGATATTCTAAGATAGATTTATGGAAGTTTATATGGTAGAGTTTATATTGTGTAGGTTATCTTTTGTAGGCTATAAATATTAGCCAAGATCATCAATACAATTCAATCTATTCTCTCATAAATAATTTAGCAATTATAATCAACAAAATTATGTCACATCATATCATAAATAAAATAAAATAGCAAGTCCTGATAAAAAAATTCTATGATAAGTGGTTTTTGAGAGAGTGAGATAGAGATACCGCTAATTTAGCAGAGTCGGGATCATAACCAGCAGCACCAAATGCAAAGCTAACACCAGTAAGGAGGTCACTAATATCGAGCTTTGGATCCAAATATGGAGGCACAAAGTCTTTTATTCCAAGTTCTTCAGCTATAAAAATAAGAAACAAATAATTAAGTTAAATCATTATACATGCGTACGACTCATTTTGTATAAGATAACATATCAAGGGACAACCAATCAGAATAAATGAAGAAAGTTAAAGCATATTATTATATATTATCAATTATCAGGATTATAAAGGTAGGATGGGCATCGGGCAATGCAAGTTTCGTACACAATTTATTAATTAGGAACATTAATGGGATTAATTGGTAATTTGGTTTGATGAATTATTGACATATAATATATATAATAGTCAATGCTAAATGAATTAGGTTTGCAACATAACATAAGAACATGGGCAATCGAAACCATTTGAACCAATAAGAAAAAGTAAGATATAGAAGTAAAAACCATGTATAGAACGAACGACCAAAACACGCCTTATTATTACTACATATGAATCAAAATGGAATAATATCATAAAGGTGCAACTTTTGTACGATATATGGTATCACGATTTATTCTGATTACGAGTGCTCATGAGGTTAGGCTGGATCATATTCTTCTTCTAAGGGATCAATATAATGTAATAGATCAATAAGTAAAGTATATTTATGTAATTAAACATTTAAAAGTCAAGGAATCACATAGCAACTGTTGGAGGATCAATGGACTAACTCAATCAGATCAAAAGGTTGAGCTGATAATTGAACCTTATGATTGATGTTTATACTATCACATCCCTTCACATGAAACCTCATTGGGCTTAGAATGTGGATGCAGCATGAGTCTTTCCATACTCAGCTCAACGCTAATTATTTCACTTGAAAGGAGGGGTGAATGATATTTAAGCATGTGACCTTTTTATTCATGTTGACCCTTGTACCATGTTAAAAGAACAACTTAAAAGATTAACCTGGTCTCATGGACACTCGTTAAAAAAACCATCGGCATAAATTCAAAACGACATAGACCAAAGTAGAAGCTAACTTACCAAAGAAATCAGAGGGAATTTTGCCATTGCTGTATCTTCCAGTGGCAACACCTCCAGGAAAGTCTCTCCCATAAGGTGGGAAATCTGCTCTTCCAATAGTAGCTATGTAATTATTATTTCCTGGATCAACAATTGAATCCCCAAATACTATGAATGCTGGCACTTTTCCTTTTTCTGGAAATTCTACGGCATGTCCATATATTTGCATAAATGTTGCAATAATCATACTATAAATCACTATTGTATTAATGATTTTCTTGTAAGATTTGATGAATAATATTTCATCATTTCCCATGAAATTTTTCATCTTTGATTTCTCTCTCGATTCTCCCTTTTGTTTGTATTCCTCTAATGTCACGCATGCACGTATTTATATATATGTGACGAGTTTATTCTAAAATAAAATAAAATAAAATACTTCGTGTAAAATGAAAAACGTGAATAGTTTATTAAATTAAAGTCAATTGCTTATGAATTCTGCTTATGTGTGAACCTAGCATTCTTTTGATTATTGTGGTTTTTTTAAAAAAATATTATTCGTGGGCCCTAAATTTATTTATACAAGAATAATAAATTGAATAAACTTTAATATTGATGTTCAAAAAACTTTAATGGTGATGGGTTTATTGATTGATTGATAATTATATACAAACCGTTGAGAGACGGCAAGAGTTATGAGCATGTCATGAACATGCATGTTTAATGTATTAATTGTATCATTATCAATTACTTGTAATCCTTGTCAAAGACAAGAATTGGCCTTGTAACGGTTTGAGTATAAGGTTAATCCAAGTATTTACTATCAACGATAAATACGGAGCAATAGAATATTGGTTATTTTTTTTCTAGCTAAAATATTATAGTGCGTATCTTTTTGTTAGTAAATCAACTAAACCAATAATTTGAATTGACCGTTGTTGGAGTGGCAAAATTGGTTTTATATGGTACGACAAAATTTTCACTGTTTCGAATACCACTAAGCTACGGTGCAAGGAAATATCAAAACCAACTTAAATCAAATTACTCGTAGAGCACATTTAATTTTGAGACAGAGGAAGTATTTGACAAATTCATACTATTTAATTGCAAATATCTTACGAATTAATGATATAGCAAAATATTTGGCGTGCTAAAGTGTCAATGTATAGAAAGCAATTAAACCATCCATTATTACATAGTATATGATCAAGTCATAGATTACATTTCCCTTAGATAAATTGTGTGTTTAAATTTACTACATGTATTCCGACAGTAAGATCTATGGATAATATCAAATTCGGACCTTGATGCCTACTACACTACATTATTGCCGTTATTGTCTACTTCCCATTATAAAGCGATTTCTAGTACTTAATACGACTCATAAGAATTATGGTAAAAACTTGGGTAACTAATCTTTGTACATTTCCTTATCACAACTAATCAAGTTCTATAGATTTCTATTAACTTTATTACTTAATTGCTAGATTTGGAAATTAACTCTTCGAGAATAAAGTTTATGTAATAATTCGTTTAAACTTTAAGGATTTTGTTTCACTTAAAAAAAAAAAAATATATATATATATATATATATATATATATATATATATATATATATATATATATATATATATATATAGGGTCTATTATTTTTTTTATTTTTTTTTTTTTTTTTGTGTTCCACCCGGTTCACCCTTTGAGTTAATTTGAATTCGATGATCAGTTTTGGGTGGTTAGGTTCCAGTCTCTTCCCAATTGTTGTTGTGGGGATCGAACACGGATTCTCCCTATCAAGTATAGTCTCAATCATATCATCACTACACCAACATCCAACTGGTATTGGAGTCTATTATTACCTACAGGATATGTATATCACAATATAATCCTATTGTATACATTATTCTAGAGATATGAAGTAATTGCATTATTTGCAATAAATTGTCTGTCATTATATTGGTCGATTTTGGCCTAGCTTTCAAGAAACTAATGGCTGAAAAATGACGAGATTTCTAAAAATTAAAGATCCTTTTCACATTATTTACAACAACTTGAGTTCCATTATATGTATGATTAATTGATTTTCTAGAAATTAAATATCCTTTACACATTATTTTGCAACGACTTAATGAATTCCATTATACTGTAATTAGTAATTGATTTGGTTTTTCATGCTTTACTGCTGTATTCTACAATATGGACTTACCAAGTCTAAACTAATTGACTTTCACCAATCTTAGCTTGAGAATCAATTTTCAACTTTTCATTTAGTCTTGATTAACCTTTAGTAATATCATTAAGTACAGTAACAAAAAGGTTAGTTTTTGCTTAATGGTTTGTCCAACTTAACTCAAATAGCTCGAAATACATTTGGTTCAACCAATATCATAATCATCAGATCATTCTAGCTGTAAATTTATAAAACCGCTTATCTAAATTGTCCTAAATCAGATCTTGAAGTATGAAAGCTAAAATCGAAAGTGAGTTTTAGTCTTAAAATTTTAAATTATACGACGATTTATAATCAGTCAAAAAGAAATCATTTTTTTGATCAATAATGTGAAATCCAATCACAATTCGTCGAAAAAACAAAAAAAAAAGTTGTGGATCACATTGCCATGAATTCACATTCGTCTAAAAGTACGTCCATACAAAATTGCTTTTCAAGCTTCTCTTTTTGCATGGAGACGATAATCCAATTGATAAAATTGGTTCAATTTGGATTCATCATATTATGCACAACGGTACGTCCATACCTTAATTATATGGCCCATAAATTTATAACCTTACAATATTTTTTAAATTGTGTATATTATTGACAGCAAGGAATTACAATAATTTATATCATCACTCTTGTATAATTGCTTACAATAATTTATAAACCACTAAAAAAAAATTAGTATATTCATTCTCTCTTGTAACTTATATATTCGTCTGTTCAAAAAATATATATATATTAGTAATAACAACATTTGTTATCAGCCAAAGTTGACTTAGCAAAGTCAAAACATTATTTTCAGCTCATCATATAATAGTAGTAGGCCTAGTAGCCTGATGTAGATTCAAATTAAACCAAAAAAATTATAAAATCCCAAAAATCACTCTTCTTGATTCAGCAAGCAATTAATACCGTATGTGCCACTCAATTTGATTGGATAGTAATTTGCAATTGTTAGGTTATTCACTCGAGAACGTACATAACGTGCATTATGCTTTCAGATACTATTTATTTCAAGTTTTACTATGCGTACATGTTATTTAATCATACTCCATTGTTACTTATTATTCTATGTTCTATAATTTTAAATTTAGTTCACCTTATAATGAATATACAAATTATGTTTTGTACGGAGTACTAGTTTATATTTGAAATGTATGATTTTTTTCTTATATTATTTTTCTTTGTATTTTGAAATGCATGTTCTTTTAAGAGCATATATATATATATATATATATATATATATATATATATATATATATAGGGGAGGGATCCGGTGAGAATAGGTTCATATGTGAGAATTCATACTTATATGAGAACTGATTTTAAATTTAGAACATGTGAGTAAAAGTTTAGAACATACGAGTAAAAATTTAGAACATGCGTCTGAAATTAAAATTTAGAACATCTGAGTAATAATTTAGAACATCTAAGTGAGTAATATGTTTAGAACATTTGATTTAAGAATTAGAACAAGTGATTAAAAATTTATAAAATCTGCTTTATGAAATTTTAAACATATGAGTAAAATTTAGAACATTTTATTTAAGATTATGAACATGTGAATAAAAATTTAGAACAAACAAATATAGAATATAGAAAGTGTGAGTAAAAAATTTAGAACATATGAGTAAAAATATAGAACATACGCTTTAAAATCTGGAACATATAATTAAAAATCTTAGAACACACATTTTAAAATTTAGAACATATAAGTTAAAATTTTGTAACAAGTTATTTAAAATTTATGATATTAAACTTAATTAATTTATGGTTTAGAACATGTGAATACTAAATTAGAACATTTGATTTAATTTAGAACACCTAAGGAAAAGTTTAGAACATCATATTTAAAATTTAGAACATACAAGTAAAAATTTAGAACATAAAGAGTGTTCTCACATAAAAAAAAATTCTCACATAAGAAAAATTCTCACGAGAGCCTCCCCCTATATATATATATATATATATATATAATTGGGTGTAGGATTACGCTTAGCACGTAACTTACATACTCCCTCCATTAAAAATTATTTGACCGATAAAGAACTAATTCATCACGATTCTAACCATTATAACTATTCCAACAATTTCTTTCAATCATCTCATCTACTATTATAACGACTAATCAACATCTACATTAAGCAGTTTCTCAATATTACATTTAGGATATAACAGTACAATTCATAATATGCAGATTTGGCTAAACCGACCACATTAGCTGGTGATAAATTAAAGTAGATTAAGCATTTAACCAAATTTGTAATTGCGTGAGATTATCAAAATCAAACATACCATATGTAGGTTAGATGAGACCTTTTTTCCCACGTAGAAACCTATTCTTGATTTGGTCAATTAAGTACAACTAGCTCTGCTAATTAGCTGGTTTATTCTAATCAAACATTTCCACCACTCACATCATTCACAAGGACGGTCTAATTACTTCATTATTTTAATGCAAAAATATATCTTCTAACCAAAATCCCATATAATTTGCTTCTAATTTTAGAATTGCAAAATTTGTGAACTTCGGGAGTTGGTCTAGTTGGATTACTCGGATACACGTGTTAAAATTAAATATAATATTGGGTTTATGTTTTTTAAATAGTACCTTCATACTCCCTAATTCCTTAAAGATTATTATATTTTAAGTATGGAGGGAGTAATGTTTTATGCATTTAACAATAATTTGTAAATTTTATAATCAAGACTAATCACCTTATATCATTTTCTCAAATTATATTTACTCATATTGTAATATTGTTTATTTTATAACCAAAGATGATGATTATCCTACATAATTTGTGCAATCGTGTCTCGATTTATGATGCTTAAATAAAACTATTGGCTTTTATCTTTGAGCATGTACATGATTATGCCAGTGATTGATTTGTTCATTGATTCCACATCTTCAACTCCTTGTACAAAAAGTCAAAAACTGCAAAGTTTTTCTTTTTTTTAATTTATTCTTTTTTGGTACATTCATCACTAATCTAGTTATCTAGAGACTTAAGAACAAGAAGAAAAAGACCTATGTAGTAATAGATAACGACAATAAAGCGATCATAGTATACACTTAAAAACAAGTCTTTCAACAAAGATGAATAAAGAACAGTGGCAAAACATTTTTACAAGCAGACTCATCAATTAAAACGAACTACTCCATGATTCAATTTTTTTTTTCCACAAAGCTACTCCATGATTATTTATTTATTCTATATTATAAGGTTTATAAACACTTTTGTCTATTAAAAAATAAATTTTGGTTGGAGTTAAATATTTTTGGATATTTATATAAAAATAGATGATGAGAAATATATAATATGTCTAAACATCTCAATAGAATATTTGCATTCACTATTACTTCTTTAGTAAATACGTAGTCTGATCACAACATATCGACACATCACCCATGTATTAAAAAAACTTTTTCTTGAGTTATTTGAAAATACAAACTATACATATTAAATCATCCAAGAAAAGATATGCATCCACAACTATTTCCACATAAAGAGATGATCATATGTATGAATTATAGCTTACAATGCTGTCTAATTTAGCCGCTTATGTTCAGGGATGACGTCGCTTAGTTAGGGCCTGCCTAAAAGGGCTATGCCCTCTGTGGTGCTTCGTCTTACTCGCGCCTATTGAATTGACCCCCATGAGACCATGACCTTGTATTTTTACTAGACCGACTGCTTCCTCAATTAAATCTGGCTTTACCCTTGCTTATGTTAACCTTTTACCTTAACCAATTTGATTGGGCAACACAAGAAGGATGTCTGAAGTTGGCTTTTAAGTCATGTTGACCTTAAAAAAGGGTATGAAATAGCTTTTTATCTTAACTAATAAGTGTGGAGGATGGGGAGTTTCTAGCCTTCGAAGTGGTTGGAAACTGAGGGAGTGTGGGCTTGCCTAGTTGCCTGGCCATAAGTCAAAACCCGAAAATAAAACAAAATGGAATATAACTTGACCAAATTAGGAGTACACTATTATAAAAACCATAGCAAATATTTCCTCAAAAAAAAATTAAAAAAATAAAATAAAAGCAACTCAAACTGAAATACTCTGGAAAAGATAAATCATTTGCAGTTTGGCTGGGAACTAGTAATTGATAAGGAGTATATCCAAGTAATCCAACCATATAAAATTATGAAAATGTATGTACACAAAATGCAATCACGTAACATTGTCTTTGTACATAAAATGCAACCTCATAAAATTATGAAAATGTATGTACATAATTAAAGCATATGAGAATACTTTATCATATATTTACATTGGTAAGAAAAAACAAAATAACACTAAATTTGCATGGTACAACACTATAAGCTTCAAACAAAGAAATACTGTATATGGACAAAAACAAGCAACCCATACCAAACATTTATTACAAGGAACTCATTTCAATCAATACAATCGTGAAATTCGTGATATTGTTGCAAAACAATATATGTAGCATGTATATTAGTTTTTACAGGGGGTCTAAATGGCTTTCGTATATCAGTGGGCGTTTACCATGAAGGGATGTTGACATACACTGCATTCTATCGTCTCTGAACCTGATGCTGGAACTTCAACCTGCATCCAAATCCAATCAGTTCCTTGTAATCTAATTTTGTAAATATATTGTGCAACCAGAGATCCCCAAAATAGAAAGCTAATGAAAGGTAAACTAAGATTAATTATCACGTGCAGTAGCCCTGATAAAGAAAATGTAATTACAAACCTGCAGGTGGACTGTGCATGTAGGACAGGCAACATCTCTCATCCGTGACTGAGACCCTTCAGACATTAAACCTGTTCATGTCCCAAATTAGTCATATACAATACACGGAGTAAGATTTTAAAATAATGAATGTACCAGGTATAAGCTGAGGCATTTAAGTTTTGTTATAATTTAGGAATATCTAACCATCTTCAGATTTCCTAGTGAAAAACTCCCTTCTAAAATTAATTTTAAAATGGAAAGTTAAAAACTATGAATACCTGCTGATAACTTCGAATTTCTGCTCATCTCCTCCTGATCAAATCAATAATGTGGGCAACTGTCAGTATTCCATTCATATGATCATATCTATCACAGTATTACTACACTTGAGATATGTTCCACAAGAACTAGAATAGAATAAACATCCAGTACGAGAAGCATGAACTATCCAAAAGGTGCATAACTATGGAAGCTATTGATCAAAGAGTTAGTAGCCAAGACAGGTGCTGCTTTATACTGTATGAAGTAATAAATTACAAAAGCAAGATATCACTCAATGCAGACACGTTGCAGAGCCTATGCTTCACTGCTAGGACAACTAAGTATATGTTTATGTATTCAGACACAGCCACAATAGGCCCAGGGTCAGACCCCTAATTAGTATATTCCATATTTGGGTCCATTATAAGTTACGACATTATTGTCACCAGATAAGTGGCCAACAAAGATAAAGATGGGCACCATTACATGAGAAAATAAACTAAAAAACCATACAACTAGCTAGATTTTCTCATCAGTTTAGTTGTTGATTATGTTGAAACTTCAAAGTAATCCAGCTAGCAAAAAAAAAAAAAAAAAAGAAAAAACACTAAAAATGACTCAAGTGGTACTCAGAAAGTATAGAATGGGCAACATTTTAAGAAGCTAGATAGTGTCACAGCGATTCATTGAAGAGAACAGCATAAATATTTGCCTCAAACACAAATTTGTGATATTATCAAAACACAGCACAAAAAGTAAGATATAGACATAGAATGATAGAAGTCACCTTAAGTTTTTTAGCCAAATCCTCGTGACTTAGCAATGAGCCACTTCTATCAGCAGCCTCCCTGGAATTGGTAAGCCTTTGGGTGACTTCTGCCTGTAACAAATCAAACATCAGGTAACAAGTACATGAGTCTATATACAGAAAATAAAAATACACTTCAGTCAGATAACAGAGAAGATTCAGTTCTGAAAAAAATGATAAACATCAAAATACATCACATTTCAAATAAAGTGGAAAATGGATTTTAAAAGGTACTACTAAACTTGTTACAAATGGGTAGCTTAGATATCTATCAGAAACAGCGAGTATATAAATAACGTGGTGACTACACTTCAAACACTACTGACTACTGAATTAAAAGTCTTAATTACGCAGCAAAGCTAGCATTTAAAGAAAATGAGCACTTGACTATACCATGCAACGATCACAAACTCGAACTGGTGGAGCCTGGTCATCTGTTGTAAGAGGAGTTCTTCCTTGAGTACATTTGTCACAGAAAATCTCACCACAATTTCTGCAGTGATGCTATGGTAGGTATAGAACGAAAAAAAAAAACATGAAAACACAAGTTAAAATCATGAAAATGTCGACGCTTGAATTGAATCATAATCATAAAAGCTGAAAACACAAACCTTTCGAACAAAGGCATTAAAGTTTGTGCCGCAGGAAGTACATTTGTTGACTGCTTCATCAGGTACCTATTATGTACAAGGTTGACAACATTTTAAAAATACAAATCTAGGACTTAACACTAATACAGGCTTTCCTGATTAGCATATGGATGGTAAGCTCAAGTTTCATGCACATAAAAGTGAGAAAATTGAACACTGAGAGCAAATTTTCTATCCTATTACACCCTTATTCCCATTCCAATTCAAGGATAAACTATGAGCCTGAAAAAAGTTGTTTTAAAACAATGACCGCTGACAAAGAGAATCAGGCCTCATAGGTAAGTGTCATAGGCAGAAAATAATTATGTCAAAAGAGAGAGGGAGTAGAGGAAGGGCCGTAGGGCAGGAGCGGACCCATGAAGGAACAAGGGGGGACCATTGTCCCCCCACTTTCGGGAAAAAAAAAACAGAGGAAAAAAAATTTTAGGAAAAAAAATAAAACTGGAAAAATAGTTATATAAAATTGAGTGTAAAAATAAACAAGAAGTTTGCCTTAGTTAAGTTGGTCGTGGGCTAAAAATAATATGTCAAGGGGCCCAATTTCAGGTTTACCTAAATCAGGGTTCGAATCCCCTTGTAACATCATTCATTTTTTTTTTTGAGTGTTTTATTTTAAGTTATTTTGACTTTTACCACCCGCAAAAAACTTCCATAAAAAAAGTTTTATTTTACGACCACATAAAAAAAAAAAAAAAAAAATTGGCTTTTACCACCAATCACCTCTAACTAACGGATTTCGTCCATAAATCCGTTAGGGGCATACCATGTCCACGTGTCACCATATTATTGGGTTTTGTTTTTTTATTTGTTAATTTATTTATTTTATTACCCAATAATATGGTGACACGTGGACATGATAGGCCCCACTGACGAATTTATGGACAAAATCCGTTAGTTGGCGGTGATTGGTGGTAAAAGTCAATTTTCATTTTTTTTATGTGGAGATAAAATAAAACTTTTTTTTATGGAGGTGGTAAAAGCAATTAAGTTGTTTTTTAGAGGTGGTAAAAATAAAAAATTTCTTTATTTTAACCAAACCACTCGACTACTCCCTTATTCCTATTTCCCAACCACGAGGCACGAACCACCACCCACGCGACCACGAGTCACGGACTGCAGCGAGCATCTTCGGCAAATGTTTGCTAAGAAATTAACATCACAAGATAATATGATATTCGAATCCCCCTTGTAACATCACTCCTTTTTTTGGGGGGTGTTTTATTTCAACCATACCACTCGACTACTCCCTTATTCCTATTTTCCAACCAAACCCAAATTACTTGTATTGTGTACCCGTTTTTTTTTTAAATAGGTTGATGTTAGTTGAATTATCGAAATTGTCCCCCCATTGTCAAATTTCTAGGTCCGCCACTGCCGTAGGGGTAGGGGTAGGGGTGGGGAGGGGAGGGGAGGAGGAAGTAAATTATGCAACAAGATTATATAGATCAAACTACTCTCCTCGTTCTTCAATGGTTCAGTAAAGTAAATTGGTTAAGATTCTAACTAAACAAATAAGAGTGAAACACCTATCAAAGATTCAAAGTTCTAATTAATCTGATATAATTGCAAGAACCCACCCCTTCTTTTTTTTTTTTCCTTTCTTTTGGTTGCAAAACCTACTTTACAAGTAGGGGAAAAATAAAAGGTAAATTGCATTTCAAGGGATGCATGATGGATATCTAAAATTTTTGTAATCGTACTGTTGTAAACAGACCAAGAAAAAACTTAAAAAATATCATCATTACGCTACTCAGTTCTACAGGAAAAAAAGAAATGACTAACCCAGTAATCTTTCTCCTCATTGGCAGGTTTGATCAAGTTCATCCAGTCAAAACCTTTCTTCCTCTCAGCAAGCTGTTCAGAGACCTTGGATGAGCTGGAATCTTTTCTTTCACCAATCTCCTTGAGCTGTGTCAACAAGTTTGCATAAATAAGTAGAAAATAATGAGCAACTAAGACAATCCTACTGTATAATTATGTGACACACAGCTTTAAAAAAAAAAAAATTAGAAAAATCATCAAATTAAGAGGTAAAATACAGGCCCGAATCTATATACTTGAATTGGGGAAAAGGTGTTGAGTATGTCTACAGATCTGAATAGTTGATAAGGTTAATCTAAAAAGTTAAACATGACGACATCATCTCAAAATTGGAAACTGATAAAGGGACACACCATTTAGGAAATAAAATATCATACATATTCACAGATAAGTACTGAAAACTGATTAACTCCTTGGAGAAATGACAACTGTAGTGTTGAGATATACACAACTAAAAGTCACTTTAAAAATATTCAGCATTCATCACAATAATTACCACAAGACCCAAGTTGAATACAATTCAAATGTATGGACACGCATGATGTCTTAATTTAGCTAACATCGAAAAAACTTGGACTTGGGATCCATACACGCATAATTTTCTGTATTTTGAATATAGTGACCCTAATTTTAACATAGTAACCCTAATTTTTAGATAGTAAGATTAGTAAACTTTATTAAAATTTGTGTGACCTTTAATATTATAGTGAATATGAAGTACGACAATATGTTGAACATAGTGACCTTTATTATTTATATTGAGATTATTGACCAGTATATATAAAATAAATAAATAAACCCCTCTTATGACCTTTATAATAACAAATGACTTTTATCTTAACAACCTTTATTTTAACATAATAAACTTTTTTTTATTATAAAACAACCATAGTGTCTCTAATATTAATGGTTCACAATTCAGGTCTATTTAAGAGTTAATAAGCTGACATATGTCATTCAAGACTCACATGATCAATCACCCCTCAAAATAGGCAACATTGCATATATCTACAACAGAAGCCCCTCATACAGTAGAAAGTTGCCAGAGTGAGGGATGGATGCTGTCAGGCAAAAGGAAAAGCAAGAAGGCATACAATCCAATCAATATCCAAAGTGTATAACTGTATAAGGTCATATATCATTGCCACTTGCCAGCAACCAATCTTTCTTTCTTTTTTTTTTTTTTTTTGTTTTTTTGGTTTTGACAGGCAACCATTCTTAATTCGATAACAGTTCACCCCATCTCTATTTTAAAGGAAGAAAGGGAAAAAGAAGTATCATTTTGGGAAAAATTAAAGATTCATTTAATATGAGATTAAATTATACTAGTATGAAAGACGTCACAATTTCAGTATTCTATACTACCGTTTTCCATAATAACAGGCTACCAAAACTGTGCAATAATGGAAGTACACACCTGAAAGAGTTTCATAACTAACAAGAAATCATGATTACCATCTACTATATCTTATAATTTCCCACATCATAGCCCATATAAATCACTTGATGCAATGCAAAGACAAACAAAACTACATGCCATATAACATCTGTGCAGGCCAAATTATACATCTGTACGCCAGTACATTAAATTAAACCTGTACAGGAAGGTCTTGGAAGGAAGAAAATACAATGCTAGGAAATAGACCATTGGAAAAAGGCATCAACGCTATATGTAGAAACATGCAAGAGGCTTCACAATAACCAGAACAGTAATAGTCTAATAAATAATATCATACGTAATCAAAAGTTCCAAGAACACAGGTGAACTACATAAATCTATGAGAGCATCATAATACGATACAACATAAATGTCACTAACCTGCACACTAGCTGCTGTAACTGTATCCAAAATTGTATTAGTGGTATAGCTGCTCGACTTAATCCTTATGCGTTTTGGTTCAATGTCAACAGGCATTTTGGCCCAAAATGCAAATATGTAGGAATCCAAGACCTACAGAGTAGAGGAACCAGAAGGTTTGAATAACATATTGTAAAGCAAATCAAAATAAAACCTTCTTCAATTTACATTAATGCAACCATCATACCTCCCATCTAGTCAATGTTTCAAAAGGATAAATTCTCAGCGTCCGACCTGTAGCAGGATCAAGCATTCGAATCCCATCCAAACCAATCTGTTTTACCATGAAAATCAAGTTGTCACAAAAAGCTAAGATTATACATCCAAAAGAATATGGCTACCACCAAAGATCACTATGCATACAAAATAGACGATGGGGTGTTTTGGGCCCCAAAGTGTCAAGCTTTCAACAATGTTCATCACTCAATTGTGCCAAAACTAAATCACAAGGATGAAACCTATATGTTTCTAATTCCAATCATAAACGAAGTAGCTGAATTATTACCATATCATCATGCTTCATTTCACAAGAACACAAATCATTCACATTGAAAATATACTAAAACATGTATACCCAAAGTATATATGCAAATACATAGAACAAAAACCATCCAAAACAGCAATGAAGAAAACAATTAAGCTAAAACTATACCTGGCATAAAACATCCAAATCATTCTGCCCATAACCCTCGGCCAATACCTTGACACGAAACTTTTGCACTCCACCCTTAACATCCTCCTCAACATCCACCTTCGGAACTGCCTTCACCACCTTTGGCGCCGCCTTCATTCCACCCTGATCACTCCTACTTCTATTCCCACTGTCATTACCATTTGAAACATTAATAGGCCGTCCATAATCATCAAACATAACCTGCGAAGCTGACCCCGAAAACCCAGCCGTTCCTCGAGCTCCGTAAGGCTCCACCTTCCCACCCTCATATCTATAAACCCCATCATCATCATACCCCTGCGAGCTATAACCCCCCTGCTCCTGCTCCCCAACCCCACCCCAACGATCAAATTTCACACCACCATCGTCATAACTCGGCGGGGACGAGTACTGAGGAGCCGAAAACGATGAATTCGGATTCAAATTCGAAATGGGGGCAGCTTGATTATGATCATAAGGGTAATACGGAGGTTGATTATGATCATAGGGGAAATTCGAAGAAAGGGGAGGGAATTGGGGATTAGGGTTTGGAGGGTAAGAAGGAGGAGCAGTTGGGGCAGAATTTAGAACATAATCGGAACTTGGCGGAGCATAAGGAGGAGGGAAGTTAGGGTAATCGGAAGGTGGGGCATACGAAGAAGAAAGAGGAGGAGCTGAAGCGGAAGATTGAGGCCATTGATTGGCGTAAGGATCAACAATTGGATTGGGATTAGGGTTAGGGTTTTGAAAAGGGGGTTGATGAAATTGATGGGGGTAGAATGAATTGGTGGCAGTGTCACCTATGTTTTGATACATGATTGTTGAATTTGTTGATGGGATTGAAGGATTGGGAATTGATAAAGGGGTTTTGGGTGGGTGATTGAGGGAAATTGAGGAGAGAGAATTCGATTGGGATTTGGGAATTGGGAATTGGAGTGAGGAAGAAGAAAGAAGGATGAAAAAGTGCAGGAAGATGATAAAAGAGAGTTGAGGGAGGAGAGAGAAAGAAGAAGACTTGAGCGTAAGGGAAAGGAAGGAGGAGATGGTGGTTCTGGTAATTTCGTTCCGCCAACCGACACCCGCCAACTGACAAGAATCTCCGCGTTGGGTTCAAATTTGCAATTTCTTACTCCATAATATACTGTTTTTTCGTTTCACAAATATTACGACAATCATAAAAAAAATTTTATGTGTCTAGCCACATGCCCACATCCGTATAGTCTGTTATTTTATTTATTATTCAGGTTTACCTATTCTGAGGTTACTTAATCAATTAAAAGTTACTCGATTATTGATTACTTATTCAGGGGGTACTTGGTCGATCAGAGGTTACTCTTACATGCGAAGTAGAACATACGCTAACCGACTGAGTAACCCCAGAATGAGTAATCATCGACTGATTAAGTAATAACCCCTAAATATGTAACCCCGACGAAAGTGTGCTAACCGACTGAGTAACTCCAGAATAAGGGTTTGTTCTCTTACGTTGAAATTCAGTTCAGTTCAGTTCAGCTCAGTTCCTAATTTCCTTCTCTTATAAAAGATTCATTTCAGTTCAGTTCAGTTCAGTTCAGTTCAGTTCAGCTCTTAATTTCCTTCTCTTATAAAAAATTCATTTCAATTCAGTTCAGTTCAGCTCAGCTCAGCTGAGTTCAGTCAATGAGAACATGCCCTAAGTAACCTTTGACCGATTAAGTAGCTTCTAAATAAGTAACTTCGACCACACGTTGTGGCCAGCCACACAGAAAAAAGATCGTACAACAACTTTCATTTTAAAAAGTTTCACAAATATTACAATATTTTTCCTATTTTTACATGTTTTCTCTCTTTCTTTCTCCTCCCCCTATCTACATTTCCTCTATTTTTCTTAAAATCCATGTCTTATTTTTATGTTGCAATATTAAAGAACAGGAAAGTAATACTACTAGTATTTAAGATAGAATTGAGCATGTGGCTCTGCCAGGGACTCGACAATTATATATATATTTAGAGCCACAAGGGCGGGGAATGAGAATCGATCCGAAGATCTCTTGGAATCGGGAGGGGGGGGCTCTAACCACTTGAGCTATCCCTCACTCTCGGGACTCGACAATTGTTATCTCAACATTTTTATGGTTTGAAGTGGAAATGTAAAGGACTTTACATTTTTATAATATGTTCTCTTCGGGGTTTTTTTTTTTTTTTTTTTTTTGGTGAAACGGATATACCATAAGCATAGTACATCCGCCTATACGAACCAGTGACAAATTTTGACACGTATAACCTAGAAAAACTTGTATGAGTCTGGTTCACAACAATATTATTGTGGACCCAAAGTTCTACATATGCGTAACTGGCTTTGTATTGAACATAATGACCCTAATATTAAATATAGTAACCTTAATTTTAACCTAGTAACCTTAAATAAAATTTGTGTGATTTTTAATGTTGTTGCAAATCTGAAGTATGATGTTATGATCCTAATTTTAACCTAATGACTTATATTATTCATATTAACCAGTATTTTAAAATTTTCATTAAAAAAAATTTATCTCTTATGACCTTTATAAAACACAGTGACTTTTATTTTAACATAATGACCATTATTTTAACATAGTGACCTTTTTTAAAAAATTAATAAAACGACCACAATATCTTTATTATAAGTAGTACACAATAAATTAGTATAAAGCGGGTCTATTTAAGAGTATAACCACTATTTGGATTTGGATAGGAATGAACAAAATTACAAGAAGGGCATAAAGTCTCAAAGTCAATTATAGCAATACAGTATTATTGAGCTGAACTAGAAGGTTCGTCAACTTTCTACATCTGGGAGCTAAAACTAATACTGCACTTATTTTTTTGAGGTAAACTTGTAAACCTTAAACTCACAAAATTTCAGCTTAGCAAATTTGAGTGGCACTAGCAAATTTCAAGCTAAATTACTTTATACTAAGTTTCAAGCTAATTAGTCATCGATAAGTGTGAATGAGATGAGAGCATTGGACTATTTATTCGAGTGCTGGGAATGGGTTTTGGCTCATCATCACAAGATCACAAGGAAACCCTTCAAGGTATGTATTTACTCTCGTTGTTTTTTCGTCATTGCTCAGATCACTTTAGCCTCTCTATTTGGATATCAGAATTAATAGTTACGTTGATAGTACTTGATAGTGTAGTGTCCGTCGATTATATATTTTCAAATGGCCTATAGATTAAAGATCCTCTGTATTATTTATTTGCTAGCCACAATGTCTTTTGCACAAGCAAAATGCTTTGGTATTAAGAACTTGTGATAGATGTCGTTGATACATTTAATAACTGTGTTGCTATAGGAAAACTTAGAAAGTTTTAAGAGGACTGTTCTTATCGTATTGGGTACATTAGAGTTTAGAGAGTGATGGACCATGTTTTTGCATTTCGCAAATCAAGTAGCAAATTTATGGTTAGATTAGGTAAAAATTACGCGGTAAATCATCATTTTATGTTTCTCGCAAGTTGTTATTCAATTTTCTGACGATTTTTAATTTATTTAATCTTTTATCTTAAGATCTATATCTAATTTAGATACATGTGTAAAAAATACATTTTCATGACCTAAGTATAAATAATCATTGGATTTTTTAGATTGACTTTAATGATTATCGTTATACTATATATTTTAGACTGTGGAGATAAAGGTAAGGATAGATTGTGAAGGATGTGAGAGAAAAGTGAAGAAGAGTGTAGAAGGCATGAAAGGAGTTACCCAAGTGGATGTGGATCCCAAGTTACATAAACTTACAGTTATGGGCTATGTTGATCCAAATAAGGTCTTGAATCGGGTCAAGCATCGAACTGGGAAAAAAGCAGAGTTTTGGCCATACGTACCATACGATGTTGTTGAACACTTAGTCCACCCATATGCACCTGGAGTTTATGACAAAAAGGCTCCACCTGGTTATGTGCGGAACCCTGAGCTTACAGACCCCGAAGTTGTTGTTATGGCGCTTGAGAGCCCTACTGAGGTCAAGTATACAACTGCTTTTAGTGATGAGAATCCTAATGCTTGTGCGATTATGTGATTGTACGTGTATGTAGCTTGAAATTTTATGTTGTGGAACACAATCAAGTTTTGCGTGTAACACATATGCACATTGTTTAGGAATTTTGATTTATTTTGTGTTGACATGTATTATTGTTTTCATTAGAAGTCTATAAGATCTCCAATGTGTATTTAGTGTAGGGTTGCCTTTTTTTTTATTTTACATTGGAATATTATAGAATTTGTTATATATACCCTGGTGTACCGTACACCTAACTAACTCAAGGTTATTTTTTGCTCTTCATTTAATTTGATGATTAAATAATAAACAATTGTCAAAATAAAAACAAAACATTTATGGGTGTACGGTATACCCAGATGTATATAACAAGCTCTCGTGATAATGGATTCACATTGTTCAACCTATGAGGTATTTTACAATGTGAAAATTAAACTTATAATTACGTGAAGCTGTAATATGAATAAACTCAAAATTCCTAACTCTGCATGTAAAAAACGAGTATATTATAACTATAAAATGTTGATGTAGATTTTTTTCACAAAATTAAACAAAATTGCAATGTAAGACTACTAGATTAATCCCATGTGTTGCACGGTTTAAATACTACGTAGATTTTATTTGTTTAAAATAGTTGTCAATATTTTATTCAAAAAAAAAAAAATAGTTGTCAATATTTTTTATTCGAAATAGTGTAATTATAATCTTATTTATTAATTTTGAAAGACATATTGTAATTATTTAGTTTTAGAACTTAGTAGAAAAAAGAATAGAGAAAAAAATGATGATGTCAAAAATAGCTTTGGCGGGAAAAATTTTAGTTGGTAAAGTTTTGTGGTGGTACTTTTGAAATTAAATCACGTTTATATTATTTGTTCTTTTTTTTTGCTTTCTCCGCTCCAAAAAAATGGAATCAAATAAACAATTAAATCAATCTTGACCACAAATTCCATAACTAAACATATTTTGAGTTTTCGATGAATTTCTCAAATGATTAATTTTCCCTAGTACACGAAGATGAAGTCTTGTACATACTAGCACATACCAAACAAGAAGCAACTCCAAGAATACTACCACAATTCTTGCTTAACGAGTACTTGTAAAGAATCATGATAGTATATTCTATTTCAGATTCATTGATTTTTATGAGAATTTATGTCATGTCAAGTCAATTCGCTTTGCATAATCACTCAAATTATATTACCGAGTAAAATTTAAAGTTCACCTCAAGACTCCAACAATTAAATAACCTCGATCTTTAATGATTGTATCAAACAACGATAAGAATTTTGATCCGATCCAAACAAGCTCGTTTCGGTTTTAGACTACTCGTAGTACACAACTGACCGTAATGGCTCGAGCGGGATAGACCATAGGCCTTTCACGGTATCTCCCCCCAGAGCTTAAAAAACACAAAGACGACGACTACAACAACGAATCCTGCAACAACAAGATCCAAAGAGGAAAATTCAACAACCAACGAAGCAATAAACCGCTGTTCTACAACGCTAAGAAAAAAATCAGTTAAACCAAACACAAAAAACACCACACTAGTCAAATCAAATTCACTCTCTTCACACATCGTCGTCATCGAGGAGAGAGAATGATTGCAGACGGTGTCGAAGACGAAGAAAAATGGCTTTCTGCCGCCATTACCGGCCTTCAACAGAACGCCTTCTACATGCATCGAGCTCTGGTAATCTTTCTCTCTCCTTCAATTTCCCCAATTTGATTTCTGAAACCCTAATTTTTTGGCATTTGATTGATTGTGTGTATTGATTCTTCAAGGATTCGAATAATATGAAAGATGCGTTGAAGTATTCTGCTCAGATGTTATCGGAGCTTCGTACTTCTAGACTTTCTCCTCATAAATACTACGCTCTTTGTAAGTCTGTGATCTGGTTTTGGAATTCATTGGAAGATGATCATAATGCTGTGATTTTATTTATTTTTATTTTTATTTGGTTTATGTTGTGGAATTTATTTGGAGTCATTTAGATATGCGAGCGTTTGATGAATTGAGGAAATTGGAGATGTTCTTTCATGAAGAAACGAAGCGAGGCTGTTCGATTATTGAACTTTATGAGCTTGTACAGCATGCTGGCAACATTTTGCCTCGATTGTAAGTGCCAAATTTTGATCATTGGAAGCAATTGTTTGGTGTTATTGAAGTGAAATGGTTTATATTATAGAGTAGTTGTTCAAGAGTACTTTTTAAGTATTTAGGTTGCGATTCGTCCTGTTTCTTCTGTAGTTGATGCTTTAATGGCTATTAGTATCCTATAGTTCTCGTTGCTAAATTTTTCGTTTGGAATGCGTGCAGAGAGTTTCTAATTTAGCTTAAAATGACTAGGAATAGTGCTTGTAATTAGTGTGTTACAGCACAAACACTGATTTAATGTACAGAAGTGCATGTGATGGATTTTTATCGAAAGTTGGATTCTTCCTCTTGTGTTGCTGTTTGTGTTAGTTTAAAGATACTGGCTAGGCAATTAGGATTCACCGTTGCTTGTTCTTTCATCTTCTATCTGTAGATTGTCATCCTAAAACATTTGAACCATGCTGGCAATAGTAAGTGATACTGGTTTTGAAAATTTTTCCTTGATATGTTATGATCGTTTTAGCTTTGACCTTTTATCCATTTCTTGTGATGCCTAATGCTTAATACTACATCTCTGGAAGATTTTAATACTTTAAATTTTGGCATTATTCACAAATTTTACTTTGCCCATCTTTGTAATCTATATGCAAGGAAAAATATATTCAGGTAAGGTCTTGTTAGATTTATCTCAATAAGTGTTTTTAAAATGTCATTTTTTTTTTTAAAAAAATTTACAAATATAATTAGAGATATTAGTGATATAGTGCTCAAATTGTTTACATTGACAATCTTAAATAGGTTAAGTGTTGACATCTTTCAGAAATGAAGGCTTTGTTTTCTTCACGTTATTTGTATTACTTGTTTTTTCAAAATCTAATTGACGAGACCAGACCACATTATGATGATAATTCAAATTCAAACCACACCAAACCACATTAGACCTTGAAAATTTCAAACCAGAACACCTTAGGTTAGGTGGAGAGAACATAGCCTTAGTTTGTATTGTATTGTTACTAAGCTCTGCTACCTGGTCACTCTGGTTGATGAGCAGTTAATCTGTAGTTTAATCTGAGCTTGAAGCACATTGCCTATTGTTCTCCAGAATAATATATATTGATTTTTTTTGGTGCAGTAGATTCTTCCCTTTTCTCATGTTAAAGAATTTGTTTTAAGAGGTATAGTTTATTCACTGGTATATCCTTAGGAGAAACAAAAAAAGGAGTTGTAGAACATAGGTAGTGATCAAGCTGAATAAGTTATGAAAGGAGATACAGTCTATTCAATTGCTTGACCCATTATACTCCAGCTTTGCCTTTTATTTTGTTATCCAGGAAAAAAAAAATACTTTGTGCAAATACCAATATCTTATGGGGATTGGATGGCAGTCATTGCACACGTCTCTGGTTCTACCTTTGGTGTTATAAGTAGATCATGTGTATCTTGTTCCTCTTACAAACTTCTTTAAAGTCTTGTTTACATAGGGCATCAGTTTTATCTCTTACTGGGTGCTATATGTAATATCTTTTGTTAATACTTTGCATGTATCAGACTAGTGATTTTGCACTTAACTAGCAAGATTCACTGAGTATTTCACCTTTTTCAGGTACCTTCTTTGTACGGTTGGATGTGTATATATAAAATCAAAGGAAGCTCCTGCAAAAGATATTCTCAAGGATTTAGTAGAAATGTGTCGTGGAATTCAACATCCTTTGCGAGGACTCTTCTTGAGGAGTTATCTTTCTCAAGTTAGTAGGGATAAGTTACCTGATATTGGTTCTGAGTATGAAGGGTAAGAACTAAGGAAGTTTTCAAATTTCTAATCCCAAAATTTAGCTTTTTGGTGGGTGAAAATGTGTTATCACTGCATTTCTGTCCAATTTATGATAGTAAGAACTCTAAGCAGATTGGTAGCTTTATTATTGCACCAAGTTGGGTTGTAATGTGCTACATTTTGAAGAAGATTAGAAGTCCTACCACTGTTGTTTCTTAGCATTATGATCTTGACAGTAGTTTCTTTGGATATTGTTCATTCTTTATTTCTTTAGCTGTTAACATTAAAAATAGAGATCGACTTCTTAGTAGAAGGATGCAAATTGTTAAACATGGCCATACTTGTTGCAAATTTGCAATGGCCCCTTCTAGATTTGTATCTTAGCCTTGAATTGAGCGACTGCGTCAAATATACAACAAGAACAGGCAATTGACTCTGAATCAATCATAGGCGAAAAGCCTATGGCAGGTTCTTTACTGATTTCCTCCACAATATTTCCTCAATATAAATTGGAAATTTAGGACTGGTATTTTGGACAACTACCTGTAAAAAGACACCACAAAAATTGTCCATTTTTGCTGTGGAATCTGTGACTAGTCACTGTTTGTTTTGCCTTCATTATTGTCTGTATGATGCATTGCATGGTAATTGGTAAGGATTAACTTTTCTTGTTTCTTGCAGGGATGCTGATACTGTCACGGATGCAGTTGAGTTTGTGTTGCAAAATTTTACTGAGATGAATAAACTTTGGGTGCGAATGCAGTACCAGGTTGGTTAGCTTACTATCCTCTTTGTCATCTTGTTTAATTGTGCATGTGACTGCATGCTGTGAATACTGTGTTCATTTTAGGTAAATCTGCCCATGAACTCTGTCTTGTTATTTTGTGGAAACTTTAGTTTTATTTTTTGCTATGTTTTGGTAAAATATGGTTTTCGCATTCTGAATTGCACTTTTTGATTGACTTGAAAATAAAAAAAAAAAAACCCGAAATGATGTAGGAGCTGATGCAGTGATGCGTCTTGTATCCTATTATTGCAATGTGATTTTTTGTTTCCTGTCTTTTACATCTTAGTACAGAATGTGGATAAAACTAAAATTGTTTTAGATATTTTAGTTCTTCCCAAGGTTAGGAATATAGCTGTTTATCCTAGGTATGCCCCTTTGATGTTTCCTCTCAGCCCTTGCATGCCATGAAGGTAATTTGTCAGTCATGAGGGCATGATTTGTCATCATGCAGGTTATAGTGCTTGAATGATTCATTCTGTTTGCTGATCCTGAGTTGAGGCTTGCAATCGGGCTTTCTGGTCTGCAGGGACCTGCGCGGGAGAAGGATAGAAGGGAAAAGGAAAGAGGCGAGCTTCGAGATCTTGTAATATCATTAACCTAGAACTCGTTGTCATGGAAGCAATAGAGCTGTGGATCCCTAGTGCACTCTCATAAAGACTGCTGGTTTGTTCCTTGAATTTTGATGTGCAGGTTGGGAAAAATCTGCATGTTCTTAGTCAGATTGAGGGAGTTGATCTGGAGATGTACAAGGATACTGTTCTTCCTAGAGTCTTGGAACAGGTCTGTTTTTGTAAAGAGCTTTCTTTATTTATAATTGTGCTTTAAAATTCATTATTTACAAATGAATATTTTTTCATGATTTCTATCAGGTAGTCAACTGTAAGGATGAGCTTGCACAGTACTATTTGATGGATTGCATAATTCAAGTATTTCCTGATGAGTACCACTTGCAAACTCTAGATACTTTGCTGGGTGCCTGTCCACAACTCCAGGTTATCCTTTGTCCTATAAATTTACTTGCTATGATTTGCTTCTTTTGGTTTTTTTTTATTTTTTTTATTTTTTTTTTATTTTTATAAATTATTTATTTTGTTACATTGTGTTTGTGCTCTCATAGAGCCCATACGTTTTAATTAGAGTATCATTAAAAAGTTGAGATAATGTAAAACATTTCAGCTGTACTGGATTCAAGTCTGTAAGAAGTATACCGTATCAAATTGATTTCTGTTTGGGGTAATCCTTTGTCACATTCCTATAAGAGTGAGTGACATAATTTCTTGCACACAAGAGGATCTTATGGATCATTGAAATTCTCTCTTACAATTGGGGATCTAGTTTATTTCGTTTGGTTATTTAGACTCTAGCTTCATAGTGATCTCTGATTAATTCACCACAATCTATATGCTATTTGTTTTATTATTTACATATACAATTATATCGTTTTTATATGATTAGACGACCATCAAATACAATGGATAGAGGTTTAACTTTTTCAGATCGCACCATGCCCCTAGATGATTAGCCTGAGGAGAAACTGTCATTATTGTTCTTCTGGCTGCCTTATCTTTCTCTGTTCTATACATCTTTTTTTTTTCTTTTTTTTTTTTTAATTTCTGAGCTTATTCCATTTTGTTTCAGGTTAGAATATTATATACTTTTACTAAGAAGAATCCTTTTCCAAAGGGATGATGGCAGCCCTTATGAAGATTATAATTTTTATATTCACTTTTTTCTCAAAGATTTTGTCTATGAGGTTTATTACTTTAATTAAAGTGTAATCATTGAAAAGAAGCTAGTTATTAGGATGATAGTATAGTGGGAATAAAGAAAGTTGATTGGGTACACATCCAATCATTTACTAAAGAGGACAGTAATTCAGACAAAAAATGAGGACAATATGTTTGGGTCAAAGGATTTATTCAAGATAACACATTATTTTTAACTAATGCTGAATGAACTATAATATTGACGGGATGTATTTCTGACACTTGTTTTGAATGATTATGCCATTATTTAGATTCTTTTGGAGTAAAAATTTCACTTCACTTTCTATAGAAACTTTCTAAAGTTAGGCTATGGCCCCTTCACCTGAAATACGATGTGTTGGTGTGAAATTTCGAAGGTCTGATGATCTTATCTTTGCTTATGACTTGATATGACGAAACTTAGACTATATTTGTATGCTAATATAAGTTTTATGTCGCTTAGCCGTAATTTATATCTCTTATCTTTGAAATGTGTATTGTTATCTCAATTTTTCATAGTAAGTACTTAATAAATTTGCCTGTAACCTTTTTTTATTTTCCTCTTCCAGCCATCCGTTGATATCAAGTCAGTTCTCTCCAGTTTGATGGAAAGGCTTTCAAATTATGCTGCCTCAAGTCCAGAGGTGAGTTTAGTGATGCCTCCATTAAAGCTATTTTTTTTTAATTATTATTTTTTATTTTTATCCAAGTTTTTTTTTAAAAAATTATTTATTATTTTTTTATCCAAACAAAAATTATGCTGCCTCTTTTTTTTTTTTTTGGGTCACTAATATGGTTTTTCCAGGTATTGCCGGATTTCTTGCAAGTGGATGCCTTCTCGAAATTAAACAGTGCAATTGGGAAGGTTAGTTGTAGTCACACCCGGATTGCTTCCATTGATGTTGTGCAACCATGTAGAAATGCTAGCCTCATACTTTTTTATCTTTCTTGAATTATCTATGTTTATTCCATTGGTATGTTAAGTTAACTATCAATAGATGATAGGGCCAAAAGGGGAAGAAATATTCTGAATTATTGTATTAGTATTTGTATTTTTTAATTTTACTGATTTTGTATTTTTATCAAATGCAGATCATAGAAGCACAAACTGATATGCCTGTTGTTGCTGTTGTGACTTTGTATTCATCGCTTCTTACCTTTACCCTGCATGTTCATCCTGATCGGCTTGATTATGCTGATCAAGTATTGGTACGTTTGTTCACAAGTACATTGATTTCCTTTGTCTGAGATGATTTTTGTTTCATATTTCTGACAAGCTGCATCAGTATTTTCTTTTTACTGCTGTAAGATTTGCACAATCTGTTATTAAGTAGAGCATGTAGTGTTTGTGCCTCTTCCATTAGTGATTGCAAAATTTTCTTTTTGCACTTGTATTCTGCTTGAATTTCATTAGTGTAATCTATTTAAGTTTACAGTGTGAAAGAATAGGTGATATGCTTTTTAGCTATAGTGTGTGTAATTGGAACTTTGGAAGCCATGACTTCATCTCTGTGGGAAGCATCTTCAGATTGGCGGAAATCAAATTGCACTGCTCCTTGGAACTTTGCTGTGTACTTGCTATAAAAAGTTTTTATTTAATTATTATCCAGCACGGCCAGAGTTGAATTTTTATTTATTTATTATTATTTTTACTAGCCAAAAAGAGTAACAACAATTCAGTTCCTTAGGTAAGAGTGAAGCTAGAATCTGCAGAGAAGTAATTGAAAACAATGTATAACTTGGGCTTTTTTAAATGGTGCTGAAATTGTAGATGCTTAGTTTGTCCAAAGTGTAGAACTTTCTGAGGTAAATGAGTGTAAATCTTGGAAAGACCCCCTTAGTAATATTTTAAATAAATAGGCTGATAACTTTGTATACAATAATAGTTGAACAGATACCATTGGTGGTTGAATATACTATAAAGTGGAAGGCTAAAAGGTTAGTGTTGCCAAGATCCATCAGTGTTCAGTTCACTAGTATCAATATTGGACCAATGCCTCCTTCATTTTTTTTTTTTTTTTTTTTTTTTTTTGGTTCTTGTTGCCTTTTGCTTTTGTAGACTATTGTGAGATTCTTGCCCAATATTCCTGTGGCTCTTCCTACAAAAGTGTCATGAAGACTGACAGTTTTACACTTTTACTCCATGCAATTGAGAAGCATCTGCTTCCTCTGAAATAGTCAATCTAGCATATGACTTGTCATTTTCAGAATAAGCAATAAATTGCATGCATCTATAATAGTATGCATCAATTGAACACCCTTCATCTCAAGACTTGGGAAAGCAACATAAATTTTTTGCCTTCAGAACTTTCCAAATACCCAGTATCCTTGAATTTAAAGTCTTGAATAACCTCCTGTTCAGGAAGCTCCCCTCCAGCAACTGAACTTCTTCCTTTGTATTGTGTATCGATTATTGCCCTCACTCCACTCTTTTGATGTGAAGCTTTTGTGCAGCTTAATGCTGAAATGCCACGCCTACTGATTATCTTCAAATTTTTCTTTAATACTAAGATATTTTTTTGGTCGTTTTGCATCTTAGTGCTGATATATATCTGCTCCTATGTAAGTGAGTTTTGGTTTGTCACACCGAAACTTAGGGTGATTGGCCTTAATTTTATGAGATAGTTTGATGCTTTTTCTTATTAATTTCCATGCATGGATCTTATATGAACTTCCTTATTACTGGTCAGTAGTCTGCTTTAAATTGTTGTTCATCCATATTATTATCATTACTTTTGATGAATACAAACTACAAAGTCTTGCTCTTTCTCTTTACACCCAGGGATCCTGCGTCAACAAACTCTCCATTATAGGGAAACTTAATGACAGCAAGGCAACAAAGCAAATTGTTGCACTTTTGAGTGCTCCGCTGGATAAATATAATAGTGTTATTACTGCCTTGAAGCTCTCTAATTATCCTCGGGTGATGGAATACCTTGACAATGAAACTAATAAAGTCATGGCAAAGATTATTATTCAAAGTATTATGAAAAACGAGACTTACATATCTACGGGTGATAAGGTATATATTTAATTCACATTTCTAATTTTTGCTTTGATATTGCCTGCCTAATGCTCTGGGATATCTTGTATGTAGGTCGAAGCATTGTTTGAGTTAATAAAAGGGCTTATCAAGGACACGGATGGTGCTGTTGATGATGAGGTCAGTTGGAGTCATTTACATATATATGTATGAAGTGTGACGTAGTTGCCTAGAATCCCTGGTTTGCTCATAGTTGGTTGTCTATTTGATATGTTTATTTTTGTTATTTCACATAACTTACTGGATTTTGAGGCTGTTGAACAAATGATTTGCTTATGCCCAATATTTTGCATGGCTAGTTATGTTTTTTTTTTTTTTTTTTTTTTTTTTTTGGGTTGTTGTCGTTGTTAAATTGAATGTTTGTCATATTCTAGGATGACGAAGAAGACTTCAAGGAGGAACAAAATGCTGTAGCACGCCTTATCCAAATGCTGCACAACGATGATTCAGAAGAGATGTTCAAGGTACTTCTCACTAATGAGGTTTCTTCATTTTTTCTGTCCAAAATAGGTGTCCACTCAACAACTCAGCATATGTAACGTTATTTGTTGCTGAAGTGTCAATGTGTTGTCCTTTGTCAGTTTAAATTATGAATGGAATATTACTAGTCAGTTTTGGGTACCGTTGCATTAACTAACCCAATGTTATCTGCATGCAACCTGAGAACTGAAAAGATGCTGATGTTGGAAAGAGAGTACCAAAAGCAGTCATGACATAAGTATATATAATACAACTACAATACCGCTGCAGTTTATCTTGGTTAAAGTAATAGTGACATTTATGAAAACTAAAGCTCATTGCTATGTGGAAAAGTTTCCTGTTGCAATGTTTGGTCATAAAGCTGCATTTTATTTATTTATTTTTGTTTCCAGTTGCTTGGGTAGTAAACACATTTTTTCTTAAAAAAAATTGCCAAAAGGTCCAAGTGGAATAGAGGATTGTGCTTGTTATTTTGCTAACATATATACCTAATTTCTCTATTGTTGATCTGCAGATTATAAATATAGTGCGGAAGCATATATTGGCTGGTGGAGTGAAACGTCTATCATTTACTGTTCCACCCCTTGTTTTTTCCTCTCTTAAGGTTTTACTCAATTCTTGACTCCTAATAGGTCTCGTTCATATGTTCACGTGTTATTTCTCAAATAAGCATCTTATCCCTCCCAAGTTATGAGACTTGTAACTTATGACTGTCATGGTTGTCTCTGGTAGTTATTTGGTACATGTAAAGTGCCAATGCTTAGTCAGCCAAGACTCTATTTGATAACAAAGTTACAGGTCAATTGTTATACTCTGCTGAACCTTTCTAATTCTCATCTTTTGCTTTAATTAAACAGTTAATTCGAAGGCTTCAGAACCAAGATGTGGATAAATCTGGTGATGAAGTAGAGGGTACGCCAAAGAAAATATTTCAGCTTTTGAATCAGGTATCTTTGAATATTTATTATGCAAGTGACCCGTGTGTCATGCCTTTTGATGTTTGAGCGTTTAGATAAATCTTTCTTAACACACATCAATGGTAACATTAGCTGTTTGTTTTATACTATATTAGTATGAATTTCTTCTTATAAAAAAATTGAATTTTTACATATACTTTCCTTGGCTATTATTTCTCTACTATTCATTATATCCTAAGATCCTTTTATTTTTTTTTAAATGTTTAACTATCTTCGTACCAAAGTATGCCCTTTTTTTCGGTTGAACTGACAGCTGGTTAGTGTGCTTGGTGTGCAATGGATGGGATGCTGTTAATATTCCCCATCTCTGTTAATATAAATCATGCTTATTCTTTTAACAATATTTGATGAGAAGGAGGGGAAAGTAACATCTTTTATTAATTGTATCATCCTTACAGTGTCTATAATGTCAAATATTACAGCTGACAACAATTAAACTTCAAACTGAAGGGTGCTGTGTATGGATTAACATTATATCGTTTTGCGTACTCATATATACTTTTTCTATCTTTTGTTGAAAGTTTGCTCATTGGCATTTGTTGGTCTTTTCACTTTCTGTACGAGTTCTTGTATCTAAGATGGCTGGACAAATATTTGCCTTTTCTTTTTCAGCTTATTGAGGCTCTTTCAATTGTTCCAGCTCCTGAGCTCGCATTGCGGTTGTACCTGCAATGTGCTGAGGTAAGTTTTAAACCCTCTGCGTAAATTGCTAGAATGAATATATGTGAAATCTGCCATCAAGTAATCTGTTGTCTAGCAGGCTGCAAATGACTCTGATTTGGAACCTGTCGCCTGTGAATTTTTCACTCAAGCATATATATTATACGAGGAAGAAATTTCGGTAATGGAATTTTCAGTTGATGGTTTTTGTACTTGGGTTTTCCAGTCCATCTATTCTTATAATTTGTAGGTACATTTTTTCTCTGTGCTTTTGTGTTCTCTAGGGCTCCAGAGAACAAGTGACTGCACTATACCTAATAATCGGTACTCTTCAAAGGATGCATGTCTTTGGTGTTGAGAACAGAGATACTCTGACACACAAAGCAACAGGGGTATTATTTAAAGCCTTTTCTTTTCTTGTGCTGTTAAATGATCTGTTTTATACTGTTTATTTGTGCTAAGCTAGTACCCATTTGACATATGCAGTACTCTGCAAAGCTTTTAAAGAAACCTGATCAATGTAGAGCTGTTTATGCATGCTCTCATCTCTTTTGGGCGGATGACCAGGATGGTGTTAGGGATGGAGAGAGGTATGTTTCATTATATTTTTTGTGGGGATTTTGTGTTGTGTATGACAATTAGAAATTTAGTTGAGTCATTTACTTCTGCGCATCTTACCAAGTATTATAGCTGCCCCATGCTGGGAAATGTGGCAAGTAGATTTATCAATGCTTTGCCAGTACCTTTACCCAGAGTGTCTCTTCAAGGTTAACCTTATTATCTGAAAGAGAAGGAAATCTAAAATGCATGTATCTCCAGATTCTAGCTGAACAACTGCTGGGATGGACAAATTTTATTATATGAGCCACAGAACTGAAGTTAAGCTTATGTTGTCAGAGAAACAGAAAATGATGCCCTATATGTCGGAATTTGTAGTAGCCGCTGAACCCTTATACTATTTGAAGAATAGCAATTACAAAACTGAATAAATGAGTATTGATGACTAATTATGATTTTACTACTGTTGTAATTCCTTAAATTCAAGTGAATTGGTTTTCGTATATGCAGGGTTCTACTTTGCTTGAAGCGGGCTCTAAAAATTGCAAATGCTGCTCAACAGATGGCTAATGCTACACGGGGCAGTGGTGGATCAGTTATGCTCTTCATTGAAATCCTCAATAAGTAAGCTCTCTTCTTGCTAGGAATTTTGTCCTCTGTGTGTAGTGGATGTCTGGATATCTGAACTTTCATGATAAATCACGGCATACCTTAACTTTGGAATTTGCTTTCTTATATAGGTACCTCTATTTTTTTGAGAAGGGGAACAACCAGATCACTGTCAATACAATCCAGGATCTAATGGAATTAATTACCACAGAGAACCAAAGTGATAATGCTGCAACAGATCCTGCTGCCGAGGCTTTCTTTGCAAGCACTTTGCGGTACATCCAATTCCAAAAGCAAAAAGGTGGTGCAGTTAGTGAGAAATATGAACCTGTCAAAGCTTGAACCTGTGATTGCATGTAATTAGGCATTTTCACGCATCACAAGTTAATTATATTTGAGTATTTTTGTAACCAGTTTAGTTAGGTCTCCCTGACGGAAGACTTGTTTGCTTGACCTCGTTCTGAGGGCATGGTTTTAGGGTCTCTTATGCTAACTATGATCTCACTGCATCTGAAGTTTTCTTTAGTTTGCGGGTGTCTGCAAGTTGCTTCATTATGCGGCATTACTTTGGTTGCAATGACTGGTAAAATGGTGTATAATTTACCCTTTATATCTTTACCACTTTTTGGTTTCCATTTATTATTATATATACACACGACTGCATGGTGTCGATTCCCAGTAATTTTGCCACTTTATTAGTAGTACGGAGTAAGTTAATTGTTGTTGCCGTTACCAAAGTTTTTTACATTATATTACTGCAGTGCTATTATGTGAACTCAGTTTATTCATTTACTTAGAATTTCAAGGTACATAAGATGAGACAGAAGCAATATTTGGTAATAAATGCATTTCCTTGCCATAGAAAAAGGCTTGTTTGAATTGAAGTGTTACAATGGGGGAAAAATATCAAGAAACTTGATGCTTTAAGGTGAGAGACTCGAGCACTTAATTCATTGCATACTTGAGCGTCCAGCTCTGAGCTGTTGTCTCGTATTTGGTTCGATCCTTCTTGTACATGTGAGCGATTTCTGGAACCAGAGGATCATCAGGGTTTGGGTCTGTAAGTAGAGAACATATTGATAGTAAAACCTTGGATATAGTGAGAGCAGGGCTCCATTGATCCCTGAGGATGTCCAGGCAAATATTCCCGTTATTGTTTATGTTTGGATGAAACACTTTGGTTCTGAAGGCAACCTGTCATCAATTTTACAGATTTTCATGCTCATGAAAGTTTTAGTAAATATAAAATCTTTATTACGAAGACAGAGTTTGTTATAAACTGAGCAATGACATACCTTTGGTGGTTTGAAGGGATAATCACTGGGGAAGTGAATACTTAGAAGGAAGACGCCACCAGCATAGGGGCAATCGGCAGGGCCGATAATTGTTGCTTGCCACTGGTATAAGTTTTCAGACACAGGACCTGAATTCATCAAGAAATGCACAATATAAGTACACACAAATTAGCTGAGATTAAGATCGGGATTCTCTTCAACAACTAGGCCGAGTGAAGAGAATCCTCTCTCGATAAGACAAGATTACTTGCATGGCAAAATTATGTGTTAGGAGGATTTAACAACCTGCACTACATGATGTAGGAGGATCTCTCCTTATATCTTGAAGCTCTTTTAGAATCCTCTTCATCGCCATCTTGCTGATACCTAGATGGTTATCAGTTCTTGGTATTTAGCAGTTTTTTCGTTTCTTTTTCGAGTAGGAGCAACTGAAAAAGGGAGGTTTGCTTGCTAAAATGTAAGCGTTTTCATGTCTATTATATAAGAGGACAAAAGAATATACTTTATGTAGGAAGAGAATTCAAATTGTTTTAACTAATGGACTGAAAGCTGGAAGGTATATATTCTGAATGAAATTTTCCTCTAATAGTTCAGGGAATCGACCGACTTACCAAATTGCTGGATGTTATTCCTTTCAAAGTTTCTGATGAGCACCAATGCACCATCCATTAATTTAACCTACAATTGGTAACATGAAAAGTGTTTATTTAAATTCTTTTGTCCAGAGCAGAGATGATGTACATGTTGAATATAATCAATATGTGTACTCCTTATGTCAAATCACAATCTAAACCTTTTGCTATATGATTCTGTGGGCAAATTCAACGCGCAAATTTAATAGAGGTCAAAAATGGATTGTTCATATTGGTCTGTCTCAATTGAGGAAATACTAGTTGATCAGCCAGATTTACATCCAACGCACATCAAGGGGTATTTTGGTAACTAACCTTAATAAGTGAGGGATAAGTATGTTACATCACTGAAACCTTTGGGTTAACTGATAATATTTGACTAACGCCTTCCTCAGTCAACGAAGTAACATGCCGTTACCTCCGTTTTTTTCACTTTCCCAATTTCAATTACCCTTGTTTTTTTTTCGATTGGAGATAATCCTTTCCGATGAAAATTTCGACTGTTGTAGTACATTCTTGGACGAACTCTGATGTCGTATATTGCAATTGGGATCTTCTCCGCTCGAAATTAGTCAACAATTTGTAATACCTGGCGATTTCAATTGAAGATCACCTTTCACATGTTCGAACAATTCATACTTTGTCGAATTTTGAATTAAAATCATACCAGCTGTCGCTCGTAGTTCATTGGCTTAGTGGATTCGCTGTAAGTGAATTTCATGTATTATTAATGCGTTTATGTATAATTATAGAATCAAATTCACGAATTGATATTGATATTCTGATTGCGGCAGTATTTCATTTGCGGTTGGCATATTTGGTTTGAAATTGATGTTTTACTGTAATGTTAAAGCATGCATTGTTTGTTAATAAGAATTATTTTGTTTACCTATGTCATCTTCAGAGCCCCTCAAGGATGGGAAAACAGATCTGAATGAAGATGTCAATGGAGTTCCAAAATACACAGTCGAATTTTTTAAGTTATTCTCAATTTCAATTGGGTTTGTTCTTAACGACGTTAATGGTGCCGTTATATGGCCCACAGTAACGGTAGCAATCCGTCCTTAACGACGAAAAGTACAAAATATTATAAAATTAATATGCCGTACGCTATGGGGCCCACATAAGCTCCCGATTTACAAAATTTTGTAAATCAGGCTGATTGCCTAGGTTTGCCTCGCCTCAATTTAATCTATTTAGATTATGAGTCTTTCAGTTCAAGATTAGAATTTTTTTGCCAAGTTTACTTTCTCTGTTCCCTTTTGTTTGTCTCATTTGACTTTTTAAACAGTTTCTAATGTATATATAAAAGTTGAAAAGATATCTTTAAATTTGTATTTTTTAAACATTATAAAAGTTACATATATATTGAAACTAAATATCGAGACAATTCTAATAAGATTCTATCAGTTTATAGCTCTACCATCTTTTCGCTCTTTAGTAATTTGTCATATTCTCATACTCTTGGTGAATATACGGCTTACTCTAATATGGGTGAACAATACATGCAAATTTGGTTATGTTTTCATGTCAGAGCACGATTAATTTGCTATTTGCTAGAAACCTTAGACAGTTAAGTGAGGCCAATATGGCAATATTTGGAGAGCCAGTATTAACAGAATGAACTCATTTTCCTGCTGTGGTTCGGATTATTGCTTCGATTCGATTGTTTCGACACCCAAACGGCCAGACTTAGAACAGCCTCATGTAGCACCTAGGAATATCAATATATTATACTTGTATACTTTTTGTTTCACACATTGTCTCAGACAAAAACTCTGCTTTTTTTATACAACAATTAAATTCAGGATTACTGAGTGTTTACAGAATAGAATCATTTACTCGTATTATAAGCGATAGTTTATTAAAGGAAAAGTCAATGCCACATGTTAATCTTTAGGACATTGATTTTAATATGATTTGCTTGTTCTGATTCTCTAAACTTGTCTTTCTCTTTAGCTTTAAATTTGTTTATTTTACCAACAGATTGTTGTATTCTTATGCTTTCTTTGTATTCTAATGGTTTTGGAAGTACTTCTCAAAGATATGAAAGAAGTTGAAACATACAAAAAAAATAATCAAAAACATCTTGGATAGATAATTGCATTAGACGTGTTTCTCATGATGTGTGCATACATAATATAAGGTGTTTATACACATTTATAGAAGGTTACCTGAATATAAGCTAGATGGTAAGAATTACTACGTTCCCTAATCACAATGTCATTCACATCTCACCAAGAGAGTAAGAACAATGGCGATAAGAGGGTTGTGGAGAGGCTTGTTTTTTTTTTTTTTTTTTTAAAGTGGATTATTGCTAACGAAAATTACAAAGTATGAGGTGATTTTCTCAAATTAAGTTGAAGGTGAGTGGACTCCGCCAGAACATAATATAAAATGTAATGTAATAATGAGTTCAGGACACAAACCTTTAAATAGATTTGTCTGTTCATAGTTAATACGGAGTAATTGTTATAAACAAAGTTTGTATAACAATGATGTTGCATAATTATACCCTCATTAACATAATTTTGGCAAATGATTGAATGTTTGGCTACCTATAGAAATATAGAATAGTCAAAACTTGGTATGCGATTGATACTTCAGCCAATCAAAATAAGCCTTGTTTAGCCAATTAGCCAGTCTCAATTTGTTAATATGAGCATACGTGTTCTGCTTCAACCTTTTTTTTTTTCTCTAAAGTTAGGCCTTACAATTTTACATAGCGCACAACTTGGATCCAGCTAAAGAACATCACTAATATAGATGCTAATCCAGCTATATATTATCTTGCTAATCTAAACAGGACATACTAAAAGATTGTTGATGATGACCATATCTGGTGGCTGGAGCCATTGTGCCATACAACAATTATTCGTAAGAACATCTAAAGGCCAAAGTCACAGGTTCGGGACTCATCACCACCTACATGCTTGGGAATAAGAGATAACCTTACCTTTTGCCTCAACTCTCAAGCGTTGACCTATGCAATTAAGTTAGTTGACCTAAGAGGGTTAGCTAGTTTGGTAGGTTTTTTTTCCTTTAAAAGAGTGAAAAAAATCTGAAATTGTAGATAGACAGACTGGACGCTCAATCTGAACTTCAAACACAATGCTCCCAAGCGTATGAGCCTCAGAGTCATTCCTATAATACTGAGTATGTACTCATGAAAGGCCGAATCAAGTAGGTCATTCAATCACCAGGCAGAGAGCGATCACAATCATAATTTCATCACCTCCCCCAGAGAAAGCGGGTCACTTTTAAACGTATTTTTAACCAGAAACTATACAATATAGCAAAGGTATTATTTATTTCAGACGTACAAAATCGGCCATAGAATATGCGCATTTCAGGAAATCAGCAACCAAGAACGTGGGCGGCTAATAGAATAAGCCAACATAATCAAACATTCCAAGAACAGCCAAATATTCTACATTAACAATCTATCTAATCATGTCATACACAAAGTATCATGATCACCATAAATAAATATACTTATAATCTGTGGCTCATTGCTCAACCAACACAATGTTAGTTGGAGTCAACCTCTGCAAACAAGATTCCCAAAAGGAGAGTGGTTCAGCCAACTACTATGAACTGTTTGGGCACCAACTCCAGCATCAACTAATCAAAAGGGGGCAGAGAAAAACATCGTATTGAAAAAATAGCGCGATATTTAAACTTTAAACTACAGAAATCAAAGAGACATAAAAAATGTAGCCAGAGGCAAACATCTTCATAACAAGTAGTTGTGAAGAAATGAATTTAACTGCTCTGCTAGGGTTAAGGGGGAAAAATATCGGTCCTTTCCTAAACTGGGATCTTCCAGTACCTTATATTTAATACTGAACCAAAACCACAAATTAGATGGTAATGTAATGCCAGAAAGCAACAAGAAACAACCTGATGCTCCACAAAAGAACCTAAGTACAATCAGTAAGAAATCATACGCTAAAAAAGCCTGCCTGTATCCTCAAGCTTGATTGTGAAAGAAAAAGGTCGAACGCGAGATGGAATGCTCGAACTAGGGCTTGTTTCTCTTTACAACTGACACAATTACAATATGGAGCAAGCCTTCTGTGCCTTCGACTTCTTCTTCTTTGTCTTTGGTGGTTGAAGCACAACCTTAATGGCTGCATCGAATACTGCCTTGACATTCTGCATTTTAAATTCAAAGTTCAAAAGTTAGTGACTCAAAAGGCACAAACAAGTTGGAAAGTGAAACTATCTCAACCTGAAAACAAATACCCACCTGCTGTGTTTTTGAACTACATTCGATATAAGCAGGAGCACCAATCAGCTTCCTCAATTCTTCACCCTGAACAACAACAGAAATAATTTGGTCCATGTGATTTCTAAACATAACAGACCATAGGGAAACATATGCAGAGTACAACTCTTTTTTACCTGAGCTGTAGTGATTGGAACTGCACCAGGGTGATCTATGAAAAATTGCTTGTCATCCCGAAGATCTAATGTCATGCATCAAAAGTAGGAATAACTTCTACGTCAGAAAATTAAATTAAAAGACCCTTTATCAGAGACAGAAAGCTAAGCTTGCTAAATGAGAACACAAAGGTTCCAACAACCAGAAAAATTCTCAACCAACTAGATATAAAAATAGCACATATTTACCGAAATCAAAACTCAAATAGTATATGATAACCCAAAAAAAAAAGCTAAATTTCCAAGGGTGATCAGAACTTCTAGAAATGTTACTACACTAAAGAAATGACAGTATAAGACAGAAATGCAAAATGACAAAACAAAAGAGATAAGTATGATTCTGACCAAGCTTTGTTCCAACAAGAACAATGGGGACACCAGGAGCATAATGCTTCAACTCGGGAATCCACTGAAAATTAAGTGGCCACAACAGCTCATTAGCAAACACCAAGAGTCTCATTTACATTAATGCTTCCTTATCAGTAGTACAACTATTCAAACAATGTTTACCTTCTTAGAAACATTTTCATAACTAGCCTTGCTAATGAGGAAGAAAGCAAGAATAAAGACATCTGCTCCACGATAACTCAAAGGTCTTAATCTGTTGTAATCCTCTTGTCCTGTAACACAAATAACAATTTGAGTCGTACAGAGAGAATAATTAAGTACACAACCAAAGAGATTAATCAGCAGATATAAAGCCATTACCTGCAGTATCCCATAACCCCAGATTAACTGTGGCCCCATTAACGACGACATTTGCACTGAAGTTGTCGAAGACAGTGGGTACATAATCCTGTTTCCATCAAAGATTTAAATTTAAGAGAATAAAAGAATAGCAGAACAGGACCAACAATTTGGGAAGTAGAGCTCAGCACAATTCACAAACTACTTGCATTATATTTCATATTCAGACTCTTCACAAATTTAAGAATATCTGACATGGATACGTCATGTTTTCTATATTTTGCAATCCCTCAAGGGTCATATCTGATGACAATTTTAAACAAGTAAATGACACATGGTACCAAAGGAAATCAGAGTAACAGAATAATCTGATTTCAATACATCAAAGAAAAACCTTAGAAACAGAATGTCTTAGCAAAAGAGGTTTGCCGAGTAACCAAAAACCCAAGGAATTCAACAGAACAAATCATATTAATGTTCTGAGCAAGATATAGCCAAAAACAAATAATCTCATCAAATCCAGCTAAACAGAAACTTCCCGACCACAAACTAAATAACTTACAATAGAAGAAGCAAAGGTACAAACTACAATCACAACTACTAGAAACTAATACATCTCCTACTTTGCAAGGTAACCAAAAATATATCCCTGACAGGAAGATCCATGATTGTGTGGTCAGAAACAGAATTCTTTCACAAAACTTGAATCCAATCTTCAAATGAGTTGTCTATATAAATACAGCTCGCGTAAAAGGAAGAAACAAACGGCAATCCTAAACTAAACGCTCAATTCGCCTCCTCCACAGACAATCCTTACGTTAATTAAAAAAAATAATAAAAAAATAAATCAACCATACTATTCATGACTAACATCGTATATCATCAGAATTATAAACACTGTTAATCAATCCTCAAGCTCAAAAATGGCTGAATTCCCCTAAAACTGCCTTTAAATGTTTGCGTCAACCTAAATTTTACCCAATTGCACCCAAAAAAAAAAAAAAAAAAAAATCAACATAACTAGAAATTCAATCATTACCAAATTAATTGCTTTTTTTTTCCTTGAATTTGAAGAATTACTGGAATTCAACATTAAAATTCAAAAAACAATCCACATCAAATCCATGAATCACACAATTCAAAACAATTCCCAAAGCACAATTGAAACCTTACATAACAGTTAAAAAAATGATTGTAAAAGTATATATCGAGACGAATTTAACAAAACAATCAAATAATTTCCATGAAATCGAAGCGAAATTCTGAAACGAAAGAGAGAGAGAAAACAGACCGTAGGAAAGGTGTTGCTGGTGTAAGAAATCAACAAGCAAGTTTTACCAACGGCACCATCACCAACTGTAACACATTTTATGAACCTCGAAGCACTCATTTTTTTTTCTCAACAATCACGATTTCTTCTTCTCCTCAAAATTCAACCCCCTCAAATTACACCTTGATCAATCAAAAAATAAAAACAAAGCTAATTTTCCCCCAAATTCAAATTCAAAAAAATTGAAAAAAAAAAAAAAAAAATCAAAATCGCTTCTCAATTACAACACCACATGAAGGAACCTGTAAAAGAAGAAATTGAAACCCGATCACAACATCAAACATTGCGCAACAAAAACAAAAATGAAACCCTAGAAAAACGGAGCCCTAATTTGAGGAAATGAAAATGTGGATGAAAAATGGAGAAAATTGAGAGGAAGAAATGACGAAAAATGTAACCCTAATGTGAATAGATCTGGTAATAAAGATTAATCAGAGAAAAAATTGGGGGAAGAAGATAGAAGAAGAGAGAGAGAAAATAGAGAGAGAAGGTAAAAGAGAAGAAAGGAGAGGAGTTACCTGAGAACCGGGAAACAATGCCGTTGAAGCGTTCAATGAATGAATAATGTGTGTGTGTTTTTTTTTTTTAATTTTTTTGTTTTTGTGGGTGATTGTTTCTTCTTCTAACGTGTTTTACGCTTTACTACCCACGCCTTTCCCCTCTTTCCTCTCGTTTTTATCCCCCCCCCCCCCCCCCCCCCCCCCCCTTGCATAACTACCGTAGAGATAGGCGAGGCGTAGAGGTGGCAATTGTGTTGTTAGGATAGACAGATCGGGTTTTAGGTAAATTGAGACATTATTTGAATTACAGTATGTGTCTTTTACTTGTAGGTTAGGTCGAGTTTCATCAAGTCAAGTACTCGTAATTTTAAAATCTATCTTAAGAGAGCTGATGGGTTAATTTTGGTGGTATTTATCATCAATTTGAGTCATGTAGTTTCGAATATTGGTCAGGTGTTCTGATTGTCGATTTTGTAGCTAGGGATTAATTAATAACTAATCCTAGGAAAATCACATATTCAATTGATAAAATGAGAATTTGTATGGTTATAATGTCCCAATACAAAGATAATACCCACATGTAGATGCATTGACTTTTGTATTTTGGTTTGTAACTATATGCATTGACTTCTATAATGACATTTTTAAGTAGTCAAACATAATTTGGCGGATAGGACATTAGTCAAGTTTGAGTTATTGTGAATTAGTAATGGCGAGTTAAAAATTTATTTGTAGAAAGACTAGAAACTACTTTTGTAACATAAACTTTTCTTAATTTACTTCTCATATGAATTTGAACCGACCATAACTCAACTCATCAAAGTTTTTAGAACAACTCGATCTCAATTCTCGAATGATTTTTTGTCATCCCATTCAATCATTGCCATCCTTAATACAACAGCTCAAAACACGGAAATCACGAGTTTGAAAACTGGAAATTAAACATCAAGACTCTGGAAGTAGATTGAAGCTATAAGTGAAGATTAAAGAAGGGTATAAGTAATAAGTTGGGGGGACCATAAACAGGTAGTTGTTCATCCGTGAAATCGGGTTGATATCACTCTCAAATGCTCCAAATTCATACGGATTATAATAATATTCAAAGTTTCATGTCAATTTATTAAAATGGCCTGTATAGTATATACTGGTAATAAGAACGGGCACGTCGTCATCAATGATCAAGTTGTATGCATGCATAAGTGTTTTAGAATAAATATACAGCTACCACTTGATGTGCCCATTTTGGTGTAATTGCGTAAATGAATGATCCTTGTTTGAGCTGTCCTGCGTAGGTAAGGCATCGAACAATGGTTAGTGTACATTGTAAACAACTAAACATCGAGCAGTATGAGTACATGGTGAATTTTATTGAAACTCGGGATCATTCGATGGAGAAGCTTCCCATAAGGAAAAACGCTAATTCGAGAACTTCTACTTGATAATTATTAGGGTTATATTACATCGTGTATCTATCATCACTCTATCAGGTATTTCATCTCACAACAGAAACTATTTCCGTTTCTACATATAAAAACAACAAATGATTCATATAGTTGAGTTGATACACTTTTTATGGTATGGTTGCTTGACCATCCACTGGTTACAAAAAGAATAGTGGGTATATACTAATATCACGAATCAGGACTTGGAAAAGGCACGCAGAGTTTCGTCCAGTGCTTTTTTATCGTAATCTGAGGTAAATACACAGTTTCCAAGGGGACCTTTCAAAAGGATGAGCCTCAACACACCATCAGCTACCTTCTTATCGACCTGCCAGTTAGATTTACATGGACATAGATAAGTTTATGATAGGTATATAATTAGTAATCCTTCTGTCTGGAAGAAATGGAGCTGGCAAATAGTCTAAATCTCCCATAATGAAAGATATGACATAATTCTAACTATATAACATGTCCTTCACAATAGGTGAAATAAATTTAAGCATGGGCATATTATGAATTTTCAAATGTTTAAAAGTACTACAATAGTATGTCATCTAAGCTTACCGACATAATGGACTTGAACATTTCGACAGTCATGCTTTCAGGAGGAGCAATAGGTAGCTTAGCCTTTTTTAAGATGTTATGAACACGCCCAACTAGTGATTCATCTATCCAACCAAGACGGTGTGACATGTCAACAGCCATGACCTGAACATAAAAAAATCCAAATCAGCAGAAGATGATGAAAACGTAAGAGCCAGTGAATAGGTTGACAGAGACATACCATTCCAACTGCAACCGCTTCTCCATGAAGCCAGTGGCCATAGCCAAATCCGGTTTCTATTGCCTGCAAAAGGGATTCAAAACAGCCAAACTGATCAACACCAATGAAATTTACATGTACATCACAAACCAAAACTCTTTCCAAGGTGAACACATGTGGTCCCACATCATATGGTTACTGAGTCTACAAACTTTACAGGATTCATTTAGACGATGAATACTGAAACAACTCAAACTTAAGTTAACTTGTACAGTTGAAGTAAATATTGATTGAAAGAAAATCTGAGTTAGCCTAACTATAAAGTACTTGCAAGTGTTTACAGTTTAAGCCCAGGTTTCAGACTTCAGAGCTCAGGCTTGAAATTTCAATTTCAAAATTCTCAACAGGGTGTATCTTAGATATGCAATACTAATTGCTTACATATTTACATGTTGTTCAGTTCAGCAATTGCTTGTAATGGATTTAAGGCACGTTTTACAAGTAGAACATATAAGATACTTCACAGATGCCCGACACTGCCTCAAAAGTTTTCTTCTCCAAGGTGTTAACAGCTTGGCTAAAATAAATTTCAATAAGAAAGAATTTGAAAAAGATATCACGGGATTATAGAACTCACATGTCCAAAAGTGTGACCTAAGTTTAATGTTGCTCTCAGTCCACCTTCCTTCTCATCCAAAGATACAACCTCGGCCTTGTTTTCACAGGAGCGTTTTATTGCATATGCAAAGGCAACATGATCCCTGCAAATCAAGCCAATAGACACAACCTTTTAGTCAGCCATAATGGATATAAGCTCAAACTCTAAAACCACATCAACATCCAAACAATGTCAAACAAGCCTCTTGTCACTTACTATCATCATTCATTAAAAAAAAAACTTCAAAAAATGTACTATGGTTATCTACCCAAGGCATCAACATCCAAACTATGTCAAACAAGCCAAATTGTCACATAGCATAGTATTTGGAATCCTGACACGTTCTTTAGCACGATAGGTTATCTTTTTGCATTCTAATAACCAATAAATATATCCTTTAGTAACTAGGAATAAAAATAAAAGACTGAAAAGCCAAAGTTTGCCTAACCATGATCCTTAGAATACAACCATTCGGACACCTTGGACAAAAGGGGATGGGCAAACTGTTAGCTTTCTCGATGCTTTATAAGTTATAATTTTTAAGCAGACTAATGTCTCATTTTTCACCATGAAACAATATATTTTGCGAAAATTAATTTCATTGGGTAGCAAGTCTTGCGGATAAGGCCTGATAAGTTTTAAAATGTTCAGATAAGATGATGAGAAAAGTATGAAGCATAAGCAACTAGTAAGGCAACCATTCTTCAGCCAGCTCAATGATGCAGCATTACTAATGAAAGGTACAAGTTGTTTTCATTTTGTAATTTTCTAATTTCGTTTGGGTACATTCCCTCAAAAAGGCTTCCTGAATGTTGAAGTTACCAGCTAAAAGCGCACATTTTCTTTCTCTAGCCTACTACAAAGCCCAAAGATCCCATAGAGTTACATAACCTGTACAACACAGTTTTGATTTCAGGGTGGAAAAATAGACAAATTGCAGTGTTGGCTAAAGGCTTTAAATACCATATAATGCAGTTATTAAGTTAATGTGATCTCCTTCAAAGAAGTCATAACCAACAGTTCCATTTGTTAGAAGGTAAAATTAACAGGTGGTGAGGTAGGGGTGCTGGTGAAAAAAATTAGGAGTTGATGATTGATTCAAATACCTTGCCATCAATGCATCCATGTTCTTCTCTTGCCACTCAAAGAACTCAGCATCCCTAATAAGACCATATTTTATTACCTCAGCGAGCCCAGATGCCAATTCTCTGTCAGGCAGTGTGTCTAATGTGTCAGTGTCAACAAGTACACATTGAGGTTGGTAAAAAGCCCCAATCAAGTTTTTTCCCAGCGGATGGTTTATGCCAGTCTTTCCACCCACTGAAGAATCCACCTGAACATGAATGTCATCAGCACAAACACATACACATAGCATTACATAGTAATGTAAAACAATAAATAGGTCAGGATCAAACCTGGGCCATAACAGTAGTTGGAATTTGAATGAAGTTAACTCCACGCAGGAAAGAAGCTGCAGCAAATCCACACATATCACCAATCACACCACCTCCAAGGGCCACAAATGTGGACCGTCTATCCAACCTTGACTCAATAGCTTTGTCAAAGACTTTCATTAGAGTATCCTATCATACCAAAAAGAATCATGTATTAAAAGACCAAGTCAATCACTATTAAGCAAAAGTCGAAGTCAAAGACACATACCATGTCCTTATACTGCTCTCCATCCTGTAAAATCACAGTTTCTACTGATACGTTCGGGTTATCTTTAGTTAAAGCATTGATAACTTTATCCAAATACAAAGGTGCAACAGTGGTGTTCGTAACCACAAGAACCCTCTTTCCGTGCACATGCCTAACCAAATAATAACACATTGATCAGTTGAAACAAATTCAAAGCATTCAATCAAAGCATTAATTTACTACGTAGTAATTTACTATCAATTTGATAGCTATATTGAAGGGCGTGAAAGGGTATAATTTTTGGTTTTCCAATCTCTAAGCTCAATGATTGAACATATTTCTAGTTTTGGGGCATTAATGTGACTGCTCCCCCTAATCTACTTCGTGAGTTAATTCCCAAATATTGTGAGAAGTGCTAAACATCCATCAACCTGATAATAATTTTGAATTTGTTTCTCATATTTGTCATATAGAGATCTTTGGTTGCTCATGATCTATGTATATTTCTTAACAATAATTGGCCCCAAAATGATCTTATTTTTCTTAGAATATTTTTTCCATTATTTTCTCAATTTTCTTACATTCTCCACTATGCTCTATACCCTAGAAGGATATGAATAACAAACAATTCATCAAAGTTGAAGTTCATCACTTTATAGGCCCCAAAATGAATATGATTCTACAAACAATGTAATCCTAATGCCAGTAAACAAATGTGTGCATGTGTCTTTCTCACCCTCCCTCACTAATTTGTTCTAAATCAAGGTATCATCGAAATCCAATCCTTACCATTATCATTTTAGAAAAATGGCCAAAATTTTCCAGCATCAAACAAAAAATACATGCGAGTAGCTCATAACAACAGCAACATATAATTCATAAAAAATAACATTTATTCAACATATTTGCGTAAGTAAAATCTGTCTTTAGAAAATTTAATGTCACTAATTTCCAACAAATAAGAATTCCAAATTGTAAAATGCGATTCAAATTATGAACATTATTCAACAAAACAAAAATCAGTCTTTTCGCCAATTTCCTTCAAATTAAAATTCTAAATCATAAAATGCGATAAAATACCTTTGAAGAAGTTCAGGTTGATCAAGAAGACCAGGTCCGATATAAATAGGATAACTTCGATCCCCCAAATTAACATCAACAATGTTAGGAACCCTAGAAGAGCTCGTCATCTTACTACTACTGGGTGACTCAGCAGGGGTTAACTGAGTCGAACTCGCATGAATCGCCGATCTAACCCGTCCAACACTCACTGCAATTCGATTAGAGCCCAAATTATCCGAATTCAATTTGACGGAAGACCCACCAACAAAGAGGTTGGTTGACTTTGAAATCGAGGTTTTTGATGAGGTGGGGTTGAGGGAGAAGCAGAGAGAAGAAGGGTGAGCTGAGGCCGCCATGAAAGTGGGAGGTTGGAAGAAAGAGAGAGAAATGGAGGGAGAGTGAAGAAAGTTTCTCTCTCCTAATGGTGGGAGGAAGAAGATGTAGTAGTTGAAGAGAGGGGGTTGGTGGAAAGAGCCCGCACTTTTTTTGGATTTGTGGTGGCTGTGAGAACGAAACGTTTGGTAGGTGGAGTTGTTTTTTTTAACTAAATTTCCAAAAAAAAAAAAAAGTTTTTTTCTAAGCTATAATTCGAGTTTCTAAGGTGTACCATGCTTTTTCAAGTTTTTAACTTGTGCCCCTCAACTCACTACCATTAATGAATGATACCCTCCTTGGGACTTCCACGTCACCTAAAGTTAACTATAAATTTAATAGAAAGATGATAAAAGGTAAGGAAATGGTAGGAGAAAGAAATCTTAGCCACCGCAACCCTAATAATGAAAACTGAAGCCACGAAATCACACTCTCAAATAACTTTTAAACAACTAATAAGGGTACATTTTAATATTGATAAGGAGTTGAAGGGCACGGCTTAGAAACTTGAAAAAGTATGGGTACACCATAGAAACTCGAATACCTTAGGGGTACAGCTTAGGAAAACCCAAAAAAAAATTAACAAACTATAGAGCCTCTTCTGATTTACTGAACTGATTAATGCTAAATTGAAATGAATATTTTATGAGAGGAGGATATTAGGAACTGAATTGAACTAAACTTAAGTTGAAGAGAACATGCCCTCCCTTAGTCAGTGTTAGAAGGTTTATCTTTTTCTTTGACAATTGGTCATATGGTGTCAAAAGTCCCACTCAAAACACGTTATAATAATAAATTCATATAAGTTTTTTTAAAAAAAATTATTAATTAAAATGAGTTTGGATAATATAAAGCAGTGACTAAAGGCTAATAAGTTCATATAATACGAAATATAATATGTATGAGGGTTGATCCAATAAGCGTTTCTTGCTTTTTTCGGCTCCAAAGTTAATGGGGATAAACAAATAGTGATCATTAGATGTGATTATACTTCGGGGGTCATCAATGGTGTTATGCTATGTTTCATAAGGTTTCCCTTTTTTGTTTGCATGTTTGATTTGATGTGTTTGGTTGTAATTTTCTTAGTTTCTTTTAGCCTTTGTAGGTTATAAGTTGTTATTCTTTTAATGAAATTCTTGTCAAAGAAAAAAAACACACAACAAACAAATGGAAAAAAAAAAAAAAAAAAAAACACTGTTATAGCTTCTTCTAAAATCAACAAGAGTTGGCTCAAGTGGTTAACTACTTAAGTAGCTTAAGGGAGGTTTCGAGTTTGAGCCCGCCAAACACAGATAACTCTTGTTAGATGTAGTCGGAGCTAAGCTGCAGTGAACCGGACGGGGCAGATTTTAAAAAAAAAATTAAAATAAAAAAAAATAAAAAAAACCTTCACTAATCACAGCGGAGCGATTTTCCTTGGAACAAACCCCGAGGGCGGCTAATCCTTGTTACCTGTGCAGATAGAAGACGACAATTAGGCGATAAACCTTCACTGACCCGTAATCACGGTACTGGAACTCAACCCGGAATAAGGAAAGTCATATCCCAATGCCCCATGGCCCATGGTAAAGTTACTTCACCTCGAGCAAGTCCAATATCACGATGGTAAATGAAAACTGCGAATCAGGTGGATATGTTGTATATAAATCCATCAGAATAATTCGTCGGCATGACATTTTCATAAGAAAAAAATCAACAAGTGAACACCCCATATTTATAAAAATTTGTTGATATCATGAAAATCTCATGCTTACTATGTTTGTTTACTTATATATACAAAGGCCACTTAATTAGCAATCGAGTTTTATCAAAGTGATAAATTTGGGTTGCATTACCATGGACATAGCATGATACTTTCCTTGTAACCAGTATGTCACCTATCAAACTAGCAATTAGAGGTGTCAAGGAAAGTGTTGGCCGACTGGCTATTGGTTAAGGATTCCATGTTTCTGCACCTCGAAGTGACATACCCATTTACATTTCAAAATAGATGCAACGTTTGACTTATTGCACTATACATTTGCTAACTTTGAAAGTTCGAATATCATTGAATTGGTCTCAATGTATGTATTCAAAAATTATTTATTTATTTATTTTAATTAGTGAACAGAATAATTAATGATCAACATAGTAGGTTTTAATTGAAAAAAAAAATGTGCATCCATTGTAAAACAAAAGCAGCAAGTCTCTAGTTTGTATAAAGAATAAATACCCATACATATCAAATACAAATATAACCTACACAAATCACATATTAACAATGCATAAAAGACATGCAACAGACATGACAAATTTGTCACACTTCACTGCTAACTCTAGTATAAACAATTGCTAAATTAATCAAAATCAACATCACTAGAACAAAAACCTACAAGTATAAGAAATGAAGAAATCCTCACCAAATACACACCAACCATCACCCTTCTAACCTACCCCCACCACCTAGCCGCCCCTTCTCCGCTCACCACCGTCACTCACCGTTCCTCCACGCCACTCGCCACCTCTGATAAATCCTCCCCTCCCCTGAAAATAATGTCATACAGTAGTTTGCCATAACTTTGATAAAAAAAAACAGTTGGAGTTCACAAAATATTTTTGTCTACTGTACTTAGAGTTCTATGTCTCAACGATTCAGAGTTTTCATACACTCAGCAACTTCATCCACCTGCCTTACTAAGGCCTCAGCAAGATACGGTTCTATAACCTGAAACAAAACATTCCATTTTATACAACTTAATATCATACTAATGGCCTAGAAGAAGAGACAAACATTATATCGTTTTTCGTGGCATGGCAAGCGTAATATACAACTTAAGTTCCTTTTATATTTAACTCTACTATACAATACTAGCTACATGGCACGCAGTGAAAACAAAAATAAACACATGCCCATTTAATTATATATGCATATCATGAACTTGTAAATCTTATACGAATATATAATCATTGACGTAAAGAATATGGTAGCTAGTTTGTGTGGTGTTGTAATTTCACAGTAAGGATATATGGAATTATTTCAATATTAATAAATCATGATAATGCCTTTACCAAAATTATACCTTGAGAACAGCTACCATTAATAGAATTGGTATGCTGCATGTTGGATATCATATATTGTTTGCCCAAATGATTTTATATAAAGGATACTCATAGAACTATTAACAAAGACCAAATCATTAATCTTGCAGAAAAAATCAAGTTTGAGCCAGGGCAAATTACAGTTATGACATTTTGAGTACATCTCATAAAAATGAGTGGGTAAATCAAGTGAAAGAAAAACATTAATTCAAAATGGGAGTCATTTAAGAATCTAACCACCATTCCTATTATATTAACCCATCCATTCAAAGCTCTATTTGATCTCAAACCAACTTAGAAATCCTTACTATCAATCGTTTTCTACTTGGGAATTTGTTTCACCAAGCGAAGGGATTGCCATACAAGTCATAAAAGAGACTAAAAAAAAAACAATTTTTCGCCATGAAAAACAATTAATGATGAACTCATTGGGAACATAAATATATTCAAGCCCAAGCTGTGAACTGGAAAGATAGCATTAGTAAGGGTGCATAGTAGACATCCACCTGAAATGGAAGCTGATGGGTTTGGAATCGATGTATAATCTGGTGAGACTTTAGAGGACGGATTGAAAGTAGATGTAGATTGATTAAAAGAGCTAATTAAAGTAATTAATTATATAAGGTGTCTGACTAATATGCAATCATTAGGTTTACCCTAAACCTGTTTATCTATGTTGGTTGAATATTAATGCACAAATAAATCTATTATTGACGATCACTTGATTTATAATCAAATTAATCCTAAACAAGATTATTAATTATCTTATTAAACGTGATTACAAATACAAATTCCCTTTAAACATGCATAAAAGGTGTGATCAAGCAATAAAAATAAATATAATCAAGCAACATATAATATTCATAATAAAGTATATTTAAGTTATCCGTCAATATGCCAAAGAACACAAGGGTCTACCTAAACAATTCATTCTCATGCAATAGTCTAGGCAAATCAATGAAAGAGGTCTACACTAATAAGGATCATTCTCGTGCATCCTATTAGTTACAATCAAATCAAGAGAATAAAAGTCATTCTAGTTGTAACGTAGAGAGAGAAAGTCTCATGATCTAGAGAGAGAAAGGTTGAACTCGATTGAAACCCATTGATTTGATCTTCGATTTCAAGCTCGATCTTCATGGCTAAGAGAAAAAAGGGGAAGAGAAGCAAGAATTCGGGGTCAAAATCAAAGAAGAAGCAAAAGGCGAAGCAGTTCTCTGGATCCAGAACGAGAAATTTCACGAAACAGCAAGAACAGAGTATGCTTTCGGAAGATGTTTCGGTGCAAACCTGGCTTGATGATTTAATGGAGAATGAGGCTCCGATGATGGAGGTGACTGAGGAGGATCGGGCATTGCACCAGGAGGAGTTTAATCGATGGATTGAAGTAATTCATTCTTCTTCTGTCGCCATTGATGAAAACCTTAAAACTGATGCATGTTGTGCAAGTGTTCTTGAATATGATAACCCTACTCCGTTATTGATGCTTGGTTACTCTAATTGCACTATGAATGATGTTTTCCCAATTTCTGTGACTCCTAGTGTGAACCCTGAAATGCAATCCTCTGTTTTTCGTGATCCTGACCCTATTCAATTGAACTGGAAACATGAGTTGTTTCGAAATACTAATGATGAGGGATTGAATTTTTCGGGGGGGAAAACTTCAAATGCTGGGGATAAGACTAAGTCTGGGAAGATTCAATTAACTTTAGATGATGTGCAACCTGAGGTTGATTTCTGGAATTCAGCTCTGGTGTGTTACATTATTTGTGCCAAACCACCTCTGGCAGTCATTACTGGATTTGTTCGAAGAGTTTGGGGCAAATTTGGGGTGGACAAGGTGTCTTTAATGTCAAATGGGGTTTTCTTGGTTCGATTTAAATCTGTTGATGGGAGGGATAAGGCTTTAGGAGCAGGACCTGTCCTCTTTGATAGGAAGCCGGTGATCATGAAGAAATGGGCTCAGGGGATGAATCTTACTGAGGAAACTATTGATGAGGTTCCAGTGTGGATTCGAATGGCAGGCTAGATTTGAAGTTTTGGGGGAAAAATGCTCTAATGAAATTGGCCTCTCTGGTGGGTAGGCCTGTTAGAACTGACAAGGCAACTGCTATAAAGGAGAGGTTGGATTTTGCTAGAATAATGGTGATGGTGAAGTTCAATGCTGTTCTGCCAGAACATATTGAGTTTCTGGATGAGAATGGGCTGAATGTGACTCAGAAGATAGAGTATGAGTGGAGACCTATTATTTGTAAGGTATGTGGGGGTATGGGGCATGCTGATCCTTAATGCCCTAATCACAAGGTACAAGCCAGAATGAAGCAGAAAGCTCAGCAGAAGCAGGTGTGGAGACCAGTGGTGAAGAAGAACTCTATGCAACAAAAGGAAACAGTGCCTGGGAGCAGGACAACTGGTAGTAATGATATTAATGTGGCTTCAAGGGAGGACAGCACTGAGGGTGTTGTTGACAAAGGTGTTGAGGGTGAAATAGCTCATGGACAGCAAGGGAGGGGTATTTCACAGACTCAGAATGATAAAGGGAAGCTCAGCCAGTGTTTTAATAGATTCAGTGTATTTGAGGTGGGGGAATGCTCTCATCTTTTTGATGGATAATTTTGGTTTTTGGAATGTAAGGGGACTGAATATGCCTAGTAAACTATGTGATGTCTTATGGTTTTTGAGGCAACATAGTATAGGTTTATTTGGTCTTCTTGAAACCAAGGTGAAGAGAAACAAGTTTGGGGAAGTCTTTGCTAGAATGGGTAATGATTGGTCTGTTTGTGCCAATTATGGAAAACATGATGCTGGTAGGGTTTGGGTGGTTTGGATGCCCCAGGTGTTTGATGTTTGTGTTGTCAGGGCTGAGACTCAGTTGGTGCATTGTACAGTTGTTCACAAAGCAACTAATAGTCAATTTGAGTTGACTATGGTGTATGGATTGAATACTACTGTTCAGAGGAAGGAGCTGTGGGACCAATTAAGGGAATTGGATGTAAATATGCAGGGTGCTTGGATGGTGGGTGGTGATTTCAATAATGTGCTGTAATTAGAAGATAGAGTTGGCTCTGTAGTCTCTATTGATGAGGTGGAACCTTTTAGGCAATGTCTATGTGATACAAGCTTGTTTGACTGGAAAACTGGAGGGATGTTTTACACTTGGAATAACAAGCAGGATGGTTTGAATAGAGTGAGTACTAAGATTGATAGAGTCTTAGTTAATAATAGATAGTTGGATACTTTTCCAGATATGCAAGCTAACTTTTTCCCTGAGGGTCTTATGGATCATTGTCCTTGTGTTGTGAAATGGTTGAAAGATAGTGTCCAAATGAGGAATCCCTTTAGATTTTTTAATATGTAGGTGAATGCTGTTAAGGATGCTTGGGCTATAAATATAAGGGGAACTGCTATGTTTCAAGTGGTTAAAAAGCTTGCTGAAACCAAGAAGAAGCTTAAGTCTTTAAACTTGGTTAACTTTAGTTGTGTGGAAACTGCTGATGCTGTTGCTGAAAAGAAGTTGGCTGGCATTCAAGCTGATTTGCAAAATGATCCCAGGAATGAAGATTTGATTTCGGCAGAGAGAGAAGCTAGACAGGCTTATAATAATGCTCATTCAACTAGGTATAAATTTCTAAAGCAAAAAGCCAAGATTCATTGGTTAAAGGATGGTGACATAAATTCTGCCTATTTTCATGTTATCTTAAGGAAAAGGAGAATCCAAAATAGAGTTCACTCAATTGTAGAGGATGATGGGAGTGTGGTGTCTGATCCTGGTAAGGTGTGTGATGCTTTCTTGGATTTTTATAAAGGGCAGTTAGGAACTTCAGCTGATGCAACTGGGTGTGTTCATCTGGAAGTTATTAGTGAGGGGTACTGTCTTAATACTATTCAGAGTGAAGGATTGTGTAAAGAGTTTAATACTCAAGATGTGAAGAAAGCAGTTTGGGGTATTGAAGATGATAAAGCTCCTGGCCCAGATGGGTTTTCTAACAAGTTTTTTAAAGCTACTTGGAAGGTGACAGGTCCTGATGTTACTAAAACCGTGCTAGATTTCTTTGTGGATGGAAAGCTTCTCAAACAGATTAATGCTACTACCCTCACTTTGATCCCTAAAGTGGAGAATGCTAATAGGGTTACTCAGTTTAGACCCATTGCTTGCTGTAATGTGATGTATAAAATCATTTCTAAGATGACTTGTGAGAGACTGAGGGAAGTGCTCCCTTTCCTAATTGACTCTTTCCAGGGAGCTTTTGTTGCAGGGAGATCTATCCTTGACAACATTTTGGTTTGCCAGGATATGTTAAAGGGATACAGTAATAAAAGGAAGCCTCCTAGATGTACTATTAAAGTGGATCTTAGGAAAGCTTATGACTCAGTTAGTTGGGAGTTTATTGAAGGGATGATGATGAATTTGGGCTTTCCTGTGAAGTTTGTGCAGTGGGTTATGCAATGTGTTAGAACTCCTTGTTTCTCTCTTATGATCAATGGGGGTCAGTATGGATTTTTTGCTGGTAAAAAGGGGATCAGACAAGGTGATCCAATGTCTCCTCTTCTTTTTGTTCTCATAATGGAATATTTGACAAGAATGTTAAGGAAAATAGGAAAGCAAAGGGATTTTAAATTTCATCAGAGATGTGAGAAGTTGGCCTTGAATCACTTGATTTTTGTTGATGATTTAATGTTGTTTTGTTATGGAAATAAAAGCTCAATCCAGTTCTTAATCAGAGCTCTTAAAACCTTTGAAAGGAGATCTGGTTTGCAGGTTAATACTGAGAAATCAGCCATCTATTTTGGAAATGTTCCCACTCATATTAAGAATGATATTCTGATGTTGTCTGGATTTGTGACAGGTGAGATGCCTTTCAAGTACTTGGGTATCCCTTTGAATGATAAGTATCTAAAAGTGAAAGACTATGATGCTTTGATTGATAAGATGATGTGTAAACTGCAGTGCTGGAGCACTAGAAACTTGTCTTATAGTGCTAGAGTTGTTTGGGTTAATGCAGTTTTGATGAGCCTTCATACTTATTGGGCTCAGTGCATTCTAATCCCTTTAAGGGTTATGCTCAGGATAGTGCAGTTGTGTAGAGCCTTCTTATGGGATGGGAAAGCTACCCTTACTAGATCACCTCCTTTGGCTTGGGATTGGATTTGCAGACCTAAGTTTGCTGGAGGTCTTGGGATCAGGGATTGCTTAGCTTGGAATAAAGCTGCCTTGGGAAGTTATGTATGGAAGATTGCAAAGAAGACCGATTCTCTGTGGGTTAAGTGGGTGCATGCAGTTTATATCAAGGATCAGGATTGGTGGGATCATGTTCCTAAGAAAGATGCTGGTTGGGGTTGGAAATTGTTGTGCAAAGTGAAGGAGGAATTAAAAGATGGTTTTATGACAAACAACTGGTTGAATAAGAAGTACAGAATTGCTGATTGTTACAGATGGATTCAAGGTCATATGGATAAAGTACCTTGGTATAAATGGGTGTGGGGTAGATATAATGTTCCTAAGCACTGTTTTGTGGTCTGGCTTGCAATGCTGAGAAGACTGAGGACTAGAGATAAACTAATTCAGTTTGATGCTTGTGATAATGATAGGTGTTTGCTGTGTGGTCTGCACACTGAAACTGTTAATCACTTGTTCTTTGAGTGTATTTACAGTTATAAATGCTTGAGCAAGATTTGCATTTGGCTCAATCTTCCTATTATGTTGTACAGTATTGAAAATGCTTGGAAGATCTGGAAAGATGGATGCAAGGTCAAGATTAGGCAGAAGGTGATGATTTCTGCATTGGCTGCTGTGATTTACCAGATTTGGTTTGCCAGGAATCATGCTTTCTGGCAAAAAGCAATCATACACCCAGACAAAACTGTTCAGTCAGTTAAAATTAAAGTTCTGGGTAGATGTCAGCAAATGATAGGAACTAAGTGGTCTAGGAATGATTGTAAATGGTTACATTGCCTCAAATGTAACTAGTTTTTTTTAGGGATGTTGTTTTTTGTTTGTGTTGTTGTTTGTTAGCTTTCTAGTTCCCTGTGTTCTTCCTAAGAAGATTATAGGGATTCTAGGTTGTTTGGTGTTCTGGTTTCTTTGGTGAACCCTTCCTAGAAGGTGGCACCTTTGGAATTGGAACCTAGGGGTTTGTGTGACCTGTGGGTCTGGTGGAGTTTTGGTGTTGCCTGCTTGACAGGCTTGTATCTATGTATATTTTGTAAAGTTTTTTTATAGCAATATATTTACTTACTTACCAAAAAAAAAAAAAGTTTTCCGTCAATTAACAAATAACATGAAATAATTCGTAAATTGACAAATTACGTAAAACAATTCGTAAATTAATAAATTACGTGAAACAATTCGTTAATTAACAAATTACGTTAAATTATATAATTTGACATAACAATAATCATAATCATAATCATAATTATCATATTAAATCATACACTACGTGAGAAAACAAATTTGGCACTGGTTCAAAACCCCTTAGTCAATAAGTGGTTTAAAATGCCACCGGTTCAAACCGGTTTCAAAACATCCTAAAAAAAATTAATTCAAAGTTTTTGGCACCGGTTAACCGATGCCAAAAAATTATTTTTTTTTAATTTTTGCTAATAAAATAAGGGAATATTTTGCTCGTAGGGAAGAAGATAATTACCGCGAGTGGCCAATTCTAGTGATCCACCACTGGTCCTATCATCCCCACAAACACTTAAAAGATATGATTCAAGCCTCTATTAACCCTGTAGCAAACCATTCATTTTAGGTCGAATAAAGTTCCGGCATGAAACAGGTCCGTGATGGAGATAGGGTGGTGGGTTACAAAACTAGGTTCAAGTTTTTTGACAGTTGGGTTATGGATCACGTTGTGCGGAACAACAAAAAGGTAGACACTTATTATAGAAATGACCGTTTGGAGGTTTACACTTTAACATCACGAGAATACTATAACATAGAGGGCAACGATAGAAGAAGGGGTCTCAAGTGTATAGATTGGAGTCTTGTGAAATTGTACCGAGGTATTATTTTATTTTATTTTAATTTATTATTTATTTTATATTTTCTTATTTTATGTATAATCTATTACAGTTAGGATAGGGAGGAGGAAGAGATAGAGCTGATATTGGTGGGAAGCAGAAGCAGAAGCATGTAGATATTGTTGGTCGTTTATTCAAACTTATTCGCTTGTATTGAATACCCTACACTGTAATTAAACTTAATGACTTTCTTTGATTTTGAGGTCGGTTCCATGGCATTGGCTGTTTTTTTGTTACACTTCTTACTCGAGATGTTGAGGTTTGAGTAGGCTGTGCATTGATTTTAGGTAAGTCAACGTTTTGGTAATTATAACTAAGTTCGTGAACCTACGCAATCTCTAACTCGAACCCTAACGGCTTGTGCATTTTCATTATAAAATATAAACAACGCGTTTAACCAATCCAGGTCGGTAAAATCTTGTCTATCACCCCCTAAGGTTTTCCAAACGGACCACAAACGGTCCACGTTGGCATGGTGTGCGTAAAATAGGGGGTCACGTGCGGCGGAGTAGAAATTACCCATGTTTTCAAAATTAGACCGATTACGGTCACCCGTTCATACATGAACGGTCTCATGAGATACGTTCTCAACAGATCCACCCCCCGGGTTGGGAAAACCCCGTAAGGTGCCCCTAGGAACAACCTCGCGGTTCTTGAGTTATTCGCCATATGGAGGAACAAGACCGTTAGCTTAGCTGAGATCATGTCTTGATCCGCAAATCATTGGTATCTATACCATCGTAGTTCAGATCCAACACCTTTGGGGGCTGGTGACCCCCTATCTCGGATTAGATCAAATAAGGGAGAGTTCGGATCTGTGTAGATTGTGGGCATTGTCATGCCCGCTTGGGTGTCCCAATTCCAAAAGGGTAAGGCAAAATTGGGTCATCAACCAAATTGCCTAATATTCTCTCATAGAAGTAGAGATATCACCTATGAAATGGGTGAAAAAGCCAAGAATTATGAGCTTGAAGATCCATATTTGGAAACCCTAATTGGGAATAACCTCCATTACAATAAGCACAATGCACATTAGCTTGTTGGCTAAAACTTCTTGGATTACTAGAAGGTAGGGCTTTCATTAAGGACATAGCCCTAACAAACTTCTCCTTAAATTGGTCATCAACCAAATGGGTCGGTTGTCGAACCCTTAAGGTGCTAGGAAGGGTTGGAAGAACATAGTCCACTATGCTTGTGGCCCTTGGTGGGCAACAATTTAGGCCTTGGGCATTTGAGGGTAAATCCGTCGGCCCACATGCATTAGCATTTGGGGTTTGCACAGGGGCAACAAGGGTGGATGGCGCGCCACCTAAAGTGGTGGTGGCACCATACAAGCCTCCTAGCCCAATGAGCATATTTCTTCTATCAAACATATTGACACTACTCCCTTCATTATTATTGGTTGGTTTGGGGTTCTGGTCATCATTTTTAGCTACTTTGCATGAGATATTCGGTGTAGGGCAACGACAAGGCTTTTTGAAATGGATAGTTAGAATGTTTTGGGGAATACATTGTGGTGGGAAATTAATTTAGTAAGCTTTCTTATCTTACAAGGAGATTACTCAGTTTTATGGCTTAATTTGTAAGTTGTTAATTACGTACTTGTTGTTAGACTAATTATAATTCATGCTCACCAACTGTTCGATAGATTGTCTTAACCAGCTTTTAATTAATACGGAGTAACTACTTTGATTATCATAACTTTTGGGCGCACCTTAGTGTATAATGCTCAATATTAACTACTACCGTTTTATATTATATGCAAATTTAATGAAAATCGGTGCTACATATTATGCGCAGTAATTGTTTTATTTCCTTATTGTTAAAACTTTTAAAACCTATAGAAAGCCCACAAAAAGGACATATGATTCTACTTAGGTAGAGTGATTACTCTTATTATTACCAATTAGTTTTACCTCCTTGCACCTTTTAACTATATTGATTTGCAATATTTGAGGGAGCTAGCAAATGTGTCGTCAAGGGCGAAGTTACATGGGGGGCGGGTGGAGGCCCGGCCCCCCATGGCCCAATTTCGTGGTTTATTATTTTAACTTTGGCCCCTATAAATATTTATGATAAATAATAATCCTGTTACTTATTTGCATATATTGAAGGCTTGCCATAGTGGTTTGGATCTCATTGATTGGTGTTTAAGGTCCTGGGATCAAGCCTCCTAACTAACAAGACTAGTTTTTTTTTTTATTTTTCAAATCCCAATTACCGAGGGCTTTGTCATTGTTGATTTGTTTCACTACTCAATCAATAATTTTATTTTATTTTCTTAATTTTTTAAAATAATTTGTAAAATTCTTCTTTATGTTAATTGCTAAGGTTTAAGGATTAAATACTAGGATTAGTTTACTCATTACTAAACTTTTATATATGATCCATTACTTCGTATGTTATTTTTTTCTTTTTTTTTTGGGTAATGTTTATACTACGTACTTAATTAGATATACTGATAGCTAACGAAATATATTATGAAGCTTGTCTTAATAAATCTAGGCATATATGCAAGAAGAATAGAGGAAGTGTTTGTATATCATCAAGATTGATATGTATGTTATTATTTTGATAATTGTGATATGTAGGATATCTCATACAAAGTAATATAACAAATACTTTGTATATATTTTAGTAGAATGCATGGTTTAAAAAAAGATTGAATGAATTTTTTTTTTCCATACAATTAGAGTATCCAACCATGTTCACATTAATTTTATTTTATTTTATTTTTATTAAAGTGTTAGTCGGCCCCTAAAGCTTTAAAATCCTGGCTTCGCCCCTGCGTGTCGTGTCGTGTTGTACTTGCTGTGTACAAACCCGTTATGTTTTAAAAACCTTTAACACTAGTTCTCTTATATCCTTTCCAAAGATGGGTTGAGCCGTTGAGTTGTGTTGATTTCACTTTAGAAATCTCAACATTCAATACTAAACTAATCCATGTTGGTGATTTATGGGTGGACCGGGCTGGGCCAAGGCAAGAAAATTAAGCCAGTTTGGTCGGGTTGGGCCAAAAAAAATGCTTGCCCAAACTTGTAATATAAGACCAAGTCTAGCAGGCTTTACGAGTTGGGCATAACTAAAATTCTTAAAAATGCATGCCCAGAGCCTGGGACAAAAAAGGGTAGGCCCAATCTAAAGGCGGCCCAAAAATTTTTCCCAAAGCCCGCCCATATTCAGGTCGGGCTGACTTTGATCACTAGGTGTTCAAGTAAATATATCATGTCATATTGATCCATTTAATTAAACAAGTTGTAAATTCTCAACACTTCCTTGAATATTTCGTGCTTGGTTTGTATTCTGTTGTGTTTGCTTTTGCCAACTCTGCATCCACCATATTTGATCCTCCGCCATAGCCAAATCCTGTTTCTATTGCCTGCAAAAGGGATTCAAAACAGCCAAACTGATCATTAGATGTGATTATGCTTCGGGGGTCATCAATGGTGTTATGCTATGTTTCATAAGGTTTCCCTTTTTTGTTTGCATGTTTGGTTGTAATTTTTTTAGTTTCTTTTACCCTTTGTAGGTTATAAGTTGTTATTCTTTTAATGAAATTCTTGTCAAAGAAAAAAAAACACACAACAAACAAATGGAAAAAATAAAAAACAACACTGTTATAGCTTCTTCTAAAACCAACAAGAGTTGGCTCAAGTGGTTAAGTATTTAAGTAGTTTAAGGGAGGTTTCGAGTTTGAGCCCACCAAACACAGATAACTCTTGTTAGATGTAGTCGGAGCTAAGCTCCAATGAACCGAACGGGGCAGATATTTTTTTTTTTTTTTTTTAAAAAAAAAAAACTTTCTTCTAAGGTACGCCACGGATGGGAAATTGGGAATACAAAATGACACCCGCGCTTTTTCGAACCTAAACTTTCCCCACTCTCTGCACTCAGTCTCAGAGCATACCCTCTTTTCTCCATTTTCGTCTTCCATTTTCTCTCTCCTCCATTGCCATTCACCATTTGTGCTTCAATCTACAAATTCGCGCTTAATTTCAAACTAATTCTATACCTCCACAACTCTGATGATGTTCCTTGTCAGAAAACTAGGGTTTCTGATTGTTTCAATAATCTTCATCAACTAATTTCGCAAACAATTCGTTAGGGTTTGCAATTTCGATGGGAAAAAGACGCAATACTGTTGTTGTTTTATCGTCAGACGACGATGAATTCACCCCTGCTAGAAAATGCTCAACTTCAAATTCCAAGTCGAATCCTAGAAATTCAAAATCTGCATCGAATTCAAAGTCTAGAATAACTTCTTCTGTTAAAACGACGACGGCGAAGAAGGCGCGACTCTCTCAATCTCTTGCTTCTTCCGTTGAATTGCTATCAAATTTTGATGAGGTGAATTTCTTTTTGATTGATTTAGTTAATTTGTTGTGTTTGTTTTCTTATTAATTGAGAGTTGATGTTACTTGTTTTTTTTTTTTGAAATACAGTTCAAATTTTTTTCTGGAGATTTGGCCGAGGATTTTGCTGGGTGTAAGGTATCTACTGGTATGCTATGTACTGTACATCTATTTGTTCCGTTTTAAAACATAAAAAAATGATACAAGTTATAATTTGGACTACTGTTTATATTGTGATCAAGCTGGAATAACATAAGGTGATAATGAAATTGGTTAATTATGATGATATTCGTCTATTTTCTTATTTGTTTAGAGATTTTGTGTTTGTTTGGAAATTGTATTAGATTCTAGGAGGCTCGACGGGTTGGAGTCTTGGGTTGATAAGTATAGACCACGTTCTTTGGAAGAGCTAGCTGTTCATAAAAAGAAGGTAAACCAAGTTTTTAATGTAATGATTGAATGTGATACTATTGTCTGTTGTGTATTCATTGATGCTGATCGGTTATGCCCACAATTTGTTAATTTGTAGGTGGAAGAAGTCAGAATGTGGTTTGAGGAAAAATTGATGATTCCAAAGGTAATTTAGTGCTTGGAGAATACTGATATGATGTAATGTCTTGCTCTTCTGTTACATGCTAAGAATTTTGGATCTCTTTTTTAATACATGTATTCGGTGTTATTGCTTGTTGCTTCTAAGCCATAGAAGAAATTGACTTATCTTAATCAATTAGATCCTCCATTTTGCTTTCTACTAGCGATGATTTCCTTTGATTCAATAATCATATACAAGCCTTAAGTTCCCAACTAGTGTCCTATAGATTTCTTGCTATGCTTATCAAGGCAAAAATGTGTCCACTAACCTGGATGATATCACGTGGTGATAAGATTAATTTTGACTTCGAGTTTTTGAACTGTTAGCAACCTCATGGCCATGGCCATGGCCAATGGGGATGATTCGGCAATGTAAAAACTGTGCTACCAGTGACAGTATATAATAATTCATTATGTCTAACGTGCACTGCCATTGGTTGCATTGTTTGTGTTTAGTTACTTTAGTTGAAGCAGTGAGTTGATAATTATGTTTTGTTAATCTGCATTGCAGCGAGGATCCCAAAATTATGCTCTCCTCATCACAGGCCAAGCGGGGACTGGAAAATCTGTATGTTGCTCTACCTCCTGTCTTGATCTCTTCCTCATTAGTATTTATTGTGGTGCATGAAGTCCTAAACAGCTGTATAGATGTGAAGTAAAGGCTAAGAGTAGCCCCATGACATTCCATTAATCTTATGTATGAAATGCTATCACTCATATTAATTGTGACTGTCTATTGATAGTTTGAGTTTGATTTCCATATCTTGCCTTTGCTCGTCTGACCAGTACTCTTGGCAATGTGTTTCCTTCATTTGTGTGATCATCAGTGGCATTCTTGTCTTTATATGTTGCTGGTATGCATGATCATCAGTGACATCTGTCGTTTGCAGCTGGTAGGAATTGGATATGTGTTTCCATTTTATTTTCTTAGGTCTTATTCAGTTTAGCTGATCTCTACTGAACTGAAGTTATAATTACTAATTAAAACTGAATATACTAATTTCTAAAACGGTATATTGATTCACAATGGTCATTATTGCACTGAGGTTACTGATTTTTGCCGATTTAACCAATTTTTACTTATTAGGATTATTTTTGCTGATTATAACTTATTTATGCAGAAATTTTTGTAAAGGTGAACTGAATAGTGACTTGGTAATTACCGCATATTGTGGGGTCTTTAGTGGTTTGTACTATCAAAGTTGGGTTGTGGCATATGGAGTGCTTGTTAAAAGAAGATACTTCGACAACTTAGTGGTTGTGGCATATTCTAAGATCCGTTTAATACATGTTATTGTTGAGGGCACACTTGGATTAGGCGTAATCTGTATGAGGGTTGAATGAAAAAAAAGAAAGAATGGTGATGAGTTCAGGTGGTGCTTTAAGGGATTATGTAGTAATTAATGGACAAGGGGGAGGGAAGGGGACCAAATACCATCGTTTTAGATGTAATACCTCACCTTAGTGTGGTGGTGGATAACCCCATATGAGGGTGATAACTCCCTCATTCCCTCCCCCTCCCTCCTCTGTCTTATACAATAACTACTTCATTTGTTGTAATTCCATGCCCTTATTGTATTTGAGGCTGGACAGTTTTCTCTAGACCTTGTGTAGTTTTGGAACATGTTATTCTTATCAATCATCAATGTAGCTGAATGCCTGCACATTTTAATGTAATAGGATATCCATGTTTGCGTTTGAGCAAAATTGTGCTCAATTTACATCCACTATTTGTCAGTGATGACTCCTTGTAAATTTTCATTTATATTTCCTGTGAATAGCCTTGTTCATTTTTTTTTTTGGCCTAGATGTACCCTTGCAGTTTAATCGAACTGGTTGACCTCCTCCATCTGTGTGGCTTTGGATGTGTAGTTATCCTTAATCGTGTGCTGATTAGTAATTTCGTGACTAGGCAACGGTCCGTGTTGTTGCATCTCAATATGGAGCTGAAGTTTGTGAATGGAATACACCTACTCCTACAATTTGGCAGGAGCATGTTCATAACTCGAATGCAGGTAACCTTTACTATTATGTCCATAGTTTTTTTTCTATAGTATTGTTATCTGCTTCAACAATTTCTTGATGAATACTGTTGATGTAGCATGAGGTGTAAGAACAAGTTGACTTTAATGTAAGGTTAAACAGAGTAAATTGTGGTAATAATTGATTAAATGTAGTAGCTGAGTATGCTGTTTTGAAATGTGTTTTATTATTTATTAAATGCTGAGGAAAATTTTAGTTGTTCAAAGCAATTACTTCCCCTCCCCCCCCTGCTATTGGACTAAGTAGGGAATTTGGTTCTTAAGTTTAAAAGGTGGACCTTGATATTCATGTACTTGCAATTATTGCATTTGATAATCTACAGCTGCTGAATTATTGTTAGCATATAACAAGTTACTTGTCTACTTCTAGGGGTACGTTACATATCTAAGTTGGATGAGTTTGAGAATTTTGCGGAGCGAGCTAGGAAATATGGGATGCTTTCATCATCCCTTAATAGGTCAAAGCAGCCCATGGTACTCTTGATTGAAGATCTTCCCGTAGCAAATGGAAGAATTGCTCAAGAAAGACTTCTCAGCTGCTTGCAACTTCTTGTTAATTCAGTACAAGTACCGACAGTGATTTTGATTACTGATTATAGTGTAGCTGACTCTGCTGATGCTGGCATGCGCTTTTGGGAAGAACTTTCTTCATCTCTAGAGGGTGCTGGCGCCTGCAAGGTTTCCGTTTCTGAACTGTATCTATCTTTTCCTGGGGGATAGAGTTAGGGGGGTGGGTAATAATTCAGGCAATGTTTGAATTTTTATGTATTATTTCTGCTAAAATTTTCAGATGGCTTTCAATCCAATAACAGTAAATTCAATTAAGAAGGTGCTTTCCAGAATATGTAAACAAGAAAATTGCAACATAAGCCGTGAGCAGTTAGATTTGATAGCCAATGCAAGTGGAGGTGATATCAGACATGCTATCACGACTTTGCAGTATGCTGGTCTGAGACAAGAGAATAAGAATCTTGTGACAACTGAGAAATACACCTCTGATTCAGAAGTTAAAGCTCATGATCATGGTGAAAAGGATGTTGAATCATCTCTGGCATTTGGCAGGGATCAAACACTATCTTTATTTCACGGCCTTGGGAAGTTTTTACACAACAAAAGAGACACTGAATGTACCATGTCACATTGTAAGCATTTATTACAGCTTAAGTTGTGTTTGCTTGCCTGTTGCTGCTGAAAAAATGATTGTGTAACTAAGTGCAGATAGTAGCAACTACACAAATAGATGATTGAAATTTGCTCCTGCCCAAGACCTCTCCTTAACTGTTTTTATCATGGGTTTTATTTATTTATTTATTTTGGTTGGGTTGGGTTGCTGGTGGATGGTTGTGCTGTGCAAAGGACGTTTAAGAGCTTACTGGGATACATCTTGAGAGATCTTCATAACTATATTGTATGGACTTCAACCCTTCAAGTTCAAGATGATAATCTGCCTACAGCCTTTTAGTGTGTGTAATTATTCTATTTCATCTTTTCAAATCATAATGCCACTTACTGCTGTAAATTACGGTTCTTTTTTACAAAGTACAATGGACTATGTTGAAAGGACGTGAACTGCTTGTGTTAATGTATTCATTGTGAGTTTGGAATTGTGCATATTGGATGGGGGTTTAATTACAAACAAACATTTAGTTATTAACAGAAAGTTAACTTGGTCTTCCTTACCAAAGGCTGGAGCTTCTTTACAGGCTTGGTGTAATGCTTTCTAGGATACTTGGAGTATAATTGCTCTATATAAAGATCACTTTGCATTCAAATTTTAATTGTCTTGCATTCAATACTCCACCCCAACCAAAAAAAAAAAAAAAAAAAAAAAAAGAAAACCTCAAAACTAAATATCTTCAACAGTACAACTCTTAGTTTTGAGTTTTTTTTTTTTTTTTTTTTTTTTTTTTTTTTTTATTTTTTTATTTTATTATTATTAATTTTTTTTATTCTATGCTTGCAATAACTGTTACTTACTTTGTAGGTGAAGATGGATTTCATCTGAAAGAAGAATTTACAAGATTACCTTTGAAGATGGATGCTCCGGAAAAGGTTCTTTGTCAAGCATATGGGCAAGCAAGGCCAGTAGCTGAATTTCTGCATGAAAATGGTGCGTTTTTTGAATTTTAACCAGTGCTTTGTATTTTGTGGTTATTCTAGGACTTGTGAAATATTTAATGTCCGTGCCAAAGTAGAGAGCACAGCATAACTCTTCAGGCCAAAGTAGAGAGCACACGATTCTTCTTCTTCATCTTAAATACTGAGTAAACTCCTGTAACTCCTGGAAAAAAAGTGTAAACTGAAATACTAAATTGTGTGAGAATCGTTTTCCTAGCTTCAGCTCAGTTCTCAGGAAGTGGAATAGCATCCCAGGAAGCTCAGGAGTCCCACACACTCAGAAATACTAAATTGTGTGAGAATCGTTTTCCTAGCTTCAGCTCAGTTCTTAGGAAGTGGAATAGCATCCCAGGAAGCTCAGAAGTCCCACACACGCACTCTTAAATAACTTACATAATTAAGTGCTACTGGAACAGTTGTTTTCTGCTTCCAGGAGAAATTTCTGCACACAAGTGGATTTTAAATGCATTAGGTCTGTTGAAGATTGTATTGAGAACCGTCATTGTGAATTATGCTATGTATCTGCATGGAATAAATGTTCGAATGTCAATGTCTTAAAAACTTTGAGCAGTCAAGGTTAATTATTAGCTAATCCTAAAATGGATGGCACCCAAATACATTTTCTGACAGTAAGTTCTCGTTTCTTGCACCTTTTCTCGCAGTTTTAGATTTTCTCAGTCAGGAAGCAATTGAAGATGCATGGACTGTGGCATCATATTTGAGTGATGCTGACTGCCTTCTTTCCTCAGTTCATCGAACTTTGGCTAGAAATTATGAAGCAGAAAATGTTATTCAATCAGCTGCTGCCTCAGTAGCTGTGCGTGGGGTGCTCTTTGGAAATGCTCATCCTTCCCCTTCCAGGTGTGACAATCGTGTTATGTATTTCTTATTACATTTCGTGCAGGTTGCCATTCATACATCTACTGAGTTATGTGCCAATTACCTTTGTGTTTGATAGGTGGCACTCTATACGTCGCCCTAATCTTTGGCAGGCAGAGAAATCAACAAGGCGCAATATGGTGAGTTCTGTTTATCATTGTACTGTTGTGGTATATTTGGAAGACCCCCCCCCCCCCCCCCCTATATATATATATATATATATATATATATATAAAGCTTTTTGGTCTGTCATATACTCCTTACTTGGGATGATTAGTAGCCATGGAACCAAAAGCGGTTGATTCATTTTTCTTCATATAAGCTTGTGGATTATGATGGGAATATTATTCTTTCTGTTGGAATCTGGTGGTCAAAAATAATCATTTTACTTTTTCTATGGCTTTTTAGCACCTTTTTATCTTGCCATTTTGTAGTAGAAGAGTGAGGCTTTTATGCAAGAAAGTGGCAGATTAATGGTACTTGATAAAATTCTTGGAAAATCTTTTGGATTCTTTTTTTTTAATGGTACTTGATAAAATTCTTGGAAAATCTTTTCATCCTTCTCGTTCATGATATATTGATATTACAATTTAGAATCTGTAGGGCCATAGCGGCTTCTTTTTGGAGCCTTATCTGTTTTCTTATGTCCTAAATAGAGCTTATTCTTGTCCAAAAAAAAAAAAGGAACTTATTGCTGTAACTGTATTAATCAATTCTCAATTTTGTCATGGCAGCATGAGATGGAGAGGCAAAGGCTTGACCATTGTTATAGTATAGGCTTGTCCAATGTTTCTGTTATCTGCACTGATTATAGGCCGGCACTTAAATGGCTTGGTTATAGAGCATCTTCGCCTTTAAACTGTGCTAATGCTAACAAAAGCTTAGTACAAGATTATTCACTTGAAGTTGATGAACTTGATCAGATGAATCCCCAAAATCAAGCTAGTGACTTAACTGATGATGACATTGAAGAATGGTAATTATTATTTCATGGTTGTACCTGAGGTAGTCAGAATCTGCCATTATTGGCTGTTTCTTTTTTCAGCTCATACACAATCAATTTTGAAGCGATCATGTCTGGAGGAAGAATCTCATCGCAAAGCTTCAAGGGAAGCATTGCTCTCTATGAGGGAAAACCCGAAAGCATTGCTACTTATGTTTTGGTCTTGAGGAAGCAGGTCATTAGTAAGTCCCGCACATATGGTTTTTGGGGGATTCTGGTTAAAAGATCGGCCAGCACCCTAGAGGGACTGAGAAAATAGAGTATTGTATTATAACTTAAGTTGTATATAAAATGAAAATATTAGGTTGATCTGATGGGGGAGTCACGTTTTGATGACTCTTGTATACATCTGTGACCCATAACTTATGCAGATGACAAGCTTGCATGAAAATTGATGTGATGCTAATCAGAATTGGATGCGATTGATATGTTTGATGAAGCCATGTTTTGGAAATTATGCAGCATGTAATTATAATACTGTTTCTGCTGCAAAGCTAACTATAAGTTCCCTCATTTTCAGAAAAGTTATGTCAACATCTTGGTTATTTGTTAAAGTTTCATTGTAAGATTGGTAACACACCAGATTTACTAGTATAAAGTTATAACCAACCTTTATAACCAACAAGTAGAGCTATCAAAAACTGATCCGACACGAGAACTCGACCTGAATCGGCAATGATCTGAACCCCACCTGCACCCTGACAATGGGGTGAAACTAGTGACCTAATCCGACCTGAACCTGACCATATGTTAACCGACAACCGATTTGATCCAATACTTTTTGACTTGAACCCAAACCTGCTCCCGACATGAGATTAAACGTCAACCAATTTAATCCGACCCAACAACAATCTGTACCCGAATTAGTACCTGACCCTATTAGAATCTGTATCCGAGTTATGGAAGGTTTAATAAAATTTATATGCCTTTTGTGCAACTTATATACTAGTACAAATCTGTAAACCCACAATCCGTTTAGCTTGTATACCTTTTGTTCTCTATTACTCATATATAGGTTTAATAAAATCTTGATAAAGCTGATCAAATTATGGAAGGCATAATTATATAGGTTCAACTTGAGCACATTGATATTTATTGGAATTGAACTTGAACCAAAACCCAACTCAACACTAACTCGAACCCGAATGTACCATCTATTAACCAACTCAAACTTGACTCACACACAACCCGAACCTGAAATTGAATCCGATCTGAATTTGGCTCGAATTGAACCCGACATATATCCGTAAAGGTGAACGACCCAAAATAAACTCAACTAAAATTGTCCCGACCCGAACTTGAACCTAATATGAGGCTAGATTGACTAGACATAACCAGATCCTAATTTAACCCGAGACATGATTTGACCCAACCCAAATCCGACTTGAATACCCGAATCGACAACTCTACTATAATACACGAAATCGGAGCGATTTAGAAGGTGTCGGGAGCTGGTGTTGGAATTACACGGAACACTACGGGATTCGATGAATCCCGGGATCATATAAGATTGTGTGGACCCATATATGACCATTATCCAACAACGTAAAGGCCTCGTGAGTCCTTATAACCAATACAAGAGCCACGTACGAACACGGGTAAAATGACCATTTAAAGGCATATTGGATGGTTCCACCCACTCAATTAAACTCTCAAAGGGTATTAGGGACCATGGTAAACATCTCGGCAATTTTTATTTCCGGGCGAAAAAAGGTCAAAAAATTACAAAATTAATCAACAGATTTCTGGGGAATTTTTGAGGTTTCAAGGTCCTGTAGCGAAAAGTATTGAGACCCTAAAGCTGTAAAAAATCGACCCGACCCGAGGACCAGACCTTAATCGACAATGATCTGAACCCAGCCTGTAATCGAACAATGGGGTGGATTATAGCCTTCAATTTTGCCACTTTTCGCCACAGGCCCTAAACCTCAAAATTTCCTCAAAAATCGAAGATTATAGCCTTCAATTTTGTAATTTTTTTTTTTACTTTTTTTCGCCCGTAAATAAATATTGCTGAGATGTTAACCATGGTCCCTAATACCCTCCAAGAGTCCAATTGGGTCGGTGGAACAATCCAATACGCCCTTAAACGGTCATTTTACCCGTTCACAACTTAAAGTGAATTCGTAAACTCAAGCCTACCAAGGACGTTTATGAAAACATATAATGATCATATGTGGTTTCAAACGGAATTATATAACCCTGAGGTATATCCCTTAGTGTCTCAACGCTTTTCGCCACCGGGCCCCAAAACATATAATGATCATATGTGGTTTCAATTTTGTAATTTTTTTACCTTTTATTGACCGTAAATAAAAATTGTCGAGATGTTTACCATGGTCACTAATATACTTTGGGAGTCAAATTGGGTCGGTGAAACCGTCCAATATGCCCTTAAACGGTCATTTTACCCGTTCACAACTTGTAGTGATTTCGTAAACTCAAGCCTACCACGGACGTTTATGACAACATATAATGATCATATATGATTTCAAACGACATTATATAACCCCGAGATGTATCCCTTAAGGTCTCAAGACTTTTCACCACATGCCCCTAAACCTCAAAATTTCCTAAAAAGCATGAATTATAGCCTTTAATTTTTTTAATTTTTTTTACATTTTTTCGCCCGTAAATAAAAATTTCCGAGATATTAACCATGGTCCCTAATACCCTCCAAAAGTACAATTGGGTCGGTGGAACCATCAAATACATGCTTAAACGGTCATTTTACCCGTTCACAACTTGAAGTGATTTCGTAAACTCAAGCCTATCACGGACGTTTATGACAACATATAATGATCATATGTGGTTTCAAACGGAATTATATAACCCCGAGATGTATCCCTTAGGGTATAAAGGCTTTTCGCCACCGGGCCCCGAAACCTCAAAATTCCACAAAAAGCGTAGATTATAGCCTTCAATTTTTTAATTTTTTGACTTTTTTTCGCCCGGAAATAAAAATTGTCGAGATGTTTACTATGGTCCCTCATATACTCCGTGAGTCAAATTGGGTCGGTGGAACTATCCAATATGCCCTTAAATGGTCATTTTACACGTTCACAACTTGTAGTGATTTCGTAAACTCAAGCCAATCACGGACGTTTATGACAGCATATAATGATCATATATGGTTTCAAACGACATTAGATAACCCCGAGATGTATCCCTTAAGGTCTCAAGGCTTTTTACCACAGGCCCCTAAACCTCAAAATTTACTTAAAAAGCGTGGATTATACCTAATATGTCCATTTTATATAGTAATTTACCCTCGTTCCTTGGTCATAATTAGTAGTGTTTTTGGCTCTTTCGAGCCACTTTTATTACTAATATGTGTTTTCTAGTGTTTTCGTAGTTTTAGTTGAATTTTACAGGAAATTGCACTCTTGGAGCATTTTCCCGGGCTTTATGGATCAACTACGGAAGCTAGAAGGACACGACCACTTTTGAAGCCCAGGATCGGTGAAAGCCGATGACTAAGGGCTCGGTATGAGACACCGAGGCTAGCGGATCGTTTAATCAAGACCCGATGAGGAAATTTAGATTGGGCCGAGGAATCGAGCCCAATCGAAATCCGAGCCTCAAAGAAGAAGACCGGGCCCGATCAGGCAAGCTTGCGCCCGATCGGGCGGGCGCGCAAAGAAGAGCACCAGCAAGAAGGCGTGCCCGATCGGGTGAGCGTTAGCTCGATCGGGCGCGGCTGCCCAGATAGAGTGTGAAGAAAAAGGCGGGCCCGATCGGGCGCATGTTTTTATGGGACCTGATTAGTTTAGTTTTAATTTTTGTTTTAGGGAATGTTTTAAGTACGAGATTTGTACGTAATTTTGGGGATTACCTTCTTTTCTTAGATTTTCTCTCTCTACTTAGGATTTTTCTCTCTCTTAACTTTTTTCTCAACTCTTGTTCTTAATTACTTTCTTAATTCCAGATTTGTTTGGTAACTATTTCTTTTATCTTAATCTTAGTTATTTATTCTATTCCTTTAATTATGTTTTATTTTATGGCTTTGATTAGTTCAGTTTTTACCATGTGTAAGTAGTTTTATTTCTAGGGTTTATGGGGATCCTTAAATAATATGAAGGGGTAATTTATTGTTGTTGATTATCAATGCTAGATTAATTTCCTATTGGTTGATTTAATGCTCTGTGACTAGATTAGGCCTGATCTTTTATGCATGAGTTTGACAATATTGATTCGAGATTCGACATATGAGAATTGATGTTTAGGTCTAGTTTTAATAGGTAGATTAATTTGTAAATGGTTAAGTCGAGATTCGAGAGATGAGATTTAATACCGGTAGATTAATTCTGTGATTGTAATACATAGCGAAAGCCCTTTACGATCTGGTTAATTGATGCATTGATGACTGACTATTATTGATTCTTGATATTGCATGTAATTTCTTGTTGAATTGTTTTAACGCTTTACAATTATGGCTTGTAAAAGTATAGCAATATTGAATTGATGAATCGAGCAGATGTTAATTTGATATTAAAGGCTATTTTCAATAGGAACTTAGATCTAGTAAATTGCGAGAGCCTGTTAGATCTATGTTGATTAATAAATTGCGAGAGCCTGTTAATCATGTTATTTATGCAATGTCAATGATTGATTATTATGTTTTACTCTGGAGTATTATTTATTGGTGAACCTATGCCCTAGATCCTTTTATATATTATTTTCTCCCTATTCTTGATCTCCATAGTTTAGTTTATTATTCAAATTCACATAATTGGTTACCTAATAATCTAGATCATATTAGTTAATTAGGAATAGAAAGATCCGTTTCTCTGTGGATTTGACCCTACTTCCCTATCTACATTAGTTAGAGGATTTAGGTATTACTTTTGATTTGGGGATATGACTTTTACCCTGTCAATAGCCTTCAATTTTGTAATTTATTTTTACTTTTTTTCGCCCGTAAATAAAAATTGCCGAGATGTTAACCATGGTCCCTAATACCCTCCAAGAGGCCAATTGGGTCGGTGGAACCATCCAATACACTCTTAAACGGTCATTTTACCCGTTCACAACTTGAAGTGATTTCGTAAAATCAAGCCTACCACGGACGTTTATGACAACATATAATGATCATATGTGGTTTCAAACGGAATTATATGACCCCGAGATGTATCCCTTAGGTTCTCATGGCTTTTCGCTACCGGGCTTGAAACCTCAAAATTTTCTCAAAAAGCGTGGATTATAGCCTTCAATTTTGTAATTTTTTGACATTCTTTCGCCCGGAACTAAAATTGCTAAGATGTTTACCATGGTCCCTAATACCCCTCGGGAGTAGAATTGGGTCGGTGGAACCATCCAATATGCCCTTAAACGACTATTTTACCTGTTTACTACTTGTAATAATTTTGTAAAGTCAAGCCTACCACAGACGTTTATGACAACATATAATAATCATATATGGTTTCAAACTGCATTATATGACCCCGAGATGTATCCCTTAAGGTCTCAAGGCTTTTTGCCACAGGCTCCTAAACCTCAAAATTTCCTCAAAAAACATGGATTATAGCCTTCAATTTTGTAATTTTTTTTTACTTTTTTTCGACTGTAAATAAAATTTGACGAGATGTTAACCATGGTCCCTAATACCCTCCAAGAGTCCAATTGGGTCGGTTGAACCATCCAATATGCCCTTAAACGATCATTTTACCCGTTCACAAGTTGAAGTGAATAAGTAAACTCAAGCCTACCATGAACGTTTATGACAACATATAATGATCATATGTGGTTTCAAACGGAATTATATAGCCCCAAGATATATCCCTTAGGGTCTCAAGACTTTTCGCCACCAGGCTCCGATACCTCAAAATTCCACAAAAAGCATGGATTATAGCCTTCAATTTTGTAATTTTTTGACCTTTTTCGCCCGGAAATAAAAATTCCTTATATGTTTACCATCGTCCCTAATATACTTCGGGAGTCAAATTGGGACGGTGGAACCGTCCAATATGGCCTTCATTTTACCCGTTCACAACTTGTAGTGATTTCATAAACTCAAACCTACCACGGACGTTTATGACAACATATAATGATCATATATGGTTTTAAACGACATTATATAAATCCGAGATGTATCCCTTAGGGTCTCAAGACTTTTCGCCACCGGGATCCGAAACCTCAAAATTCCACAAAATACGTGGATTATAGCCTTGAATTTTGTAATTTTTTGACATTTTTTTCGCCCGAAAATAAAAATTCCCAATATGTTTACCATGGTCCCTAATATACTCCGGGAGTCAAATTGGGTCGATGGAACCGTACAATATGCCCTTAAACACTCATTTTACCCGTTCACAACTTGTAGTGATTTCGTAAACTCAAGCCTACCACGGACGTTTATGACAACATATTATGATCATTAGGGGTGAACATGGTTTGGTTTGGTGCGGTTTGAGTCCAAACCAAACCAAACCGCAAAATACGGTTTGGTAAATTTTTCAAATCAAACCAAACCATATTAGTATTGAAACCAAACCAAACCAAACCAAACCGTAATAATACGGTTTGGTGCAGTTTGGTTTACGGTTTATGATGAGATGATATTTTTTTTTTTCCAAAAATTGTCAAATAACACTTCACTAATTTATAATAATGTTTAAATAAGTAGCCCAAACGGATTAAATTGTACTACAAAGTTACAATAAAAATATCAAGTGCTAACACATAATAAAAATAATACATAACAATAAAAGATATTCATATGAGTACTACATTATAGTCATTAATTATAGAGTATTGACAGCATAGTTTTTTTCTATTTTTCATGATTTTTTTATTTATTCTTTAATTTTTTTTATATAATATAAAAAAAAATTATTGAAAAATTATATAAATATTAAAATACGGTTTATTGGTTTACGGTTCGGTTTGGTTTATAATTTTTGCAAAACCAAACCAAACCATAAACCATATTTACAAAAAAAAAACGAGACCAAACCGTAATTTTATAAACCGTAAACCAAACCAAACCGCTAAAATACGGTTTGGTCTGGTTTGGTTACGGTCCAGACCAAACTGTGTACAACCCTAATGATCATATATGGTTTCAAACGACATTATATAACCCCAAGATGTATCCCTTAGGCTTTCAAGACTTTTCGCTACCGGGTCCCGAAACGTCAAAATTTCCTAATAAAGCGTGGATTATAGCCTTCAATTTTGTAATTTTTTGACCTTTTTTCGCCCGGAAGTAAAAATTGCCAAGATGTTTACCATGGACCCCTAATATCCTCCGGAGTCAAATTAGGTCGGTGGAACCGTCCAATATGCCCTTAAACGACCATTTTACCCGTTCATAACTTGTAGTGATTTCGTAAACTCAAGCTTACCACTGACGTTTATGACAACATATAATGATCATATATGATTTCAAACAACATTATATGATCCCGAGATGTATCTCTTAGGGTGTCAAGGCTTTTCGCCAACGGGCCCTGAAACATCAAATTTTCCTCATAAAATGTGGATCATAGCCTTCAATTTTGTAACTTTTTGACCTTTATTCGCCCAGAAATAAAAATTGTGGAGAGGTTTACCGTGGTCCCTTATATCTTCTGGGAGTCATATTGGGTTGGTGGAACCGTCCAATATGCCCTTAAACAGTCATTTTACCCATTCACAACTTACAGTGATTTCGTAAACTCAAGCCTACCACGTACGTTTATGATAACATATAATGATCATATATGGTTTCAAACGGCATTATTTGACCCCAAGATATATACCCTAAGGTCTCAACACTTTTCACTAAACATGGGCAACGTGCCGTGCCGTGGCGCTGCGGGCCGTGCCTGGCCGTGTCGTGCCGGCTCTGCGGCGGGCCGTGCCTGAAAATGGCACACCCCAGCCCACGGCACGGCACGACCCACGTGCCTTGCGGGCCGTGTCGTGCCGGGCCGCGGGCCAAACCGTGCCACCCTTTTTTATTTTTTTATTTTTTTTTAATAAATGAAAAAAGAAACGAATTAAACGAGATATATTTTTTTAGTACAACTTAACATATGTGATTAATTTATGTTTATGTTAATGTTAATATATTTTGTTTACAGTTTTTGAACAACTTTATTTTAATTTAGGTTATATAAATTATTTATCTAATTAATAATTATGTTTAAGTTTATATAAACAAATAAAAACAATTTTATTAATTTAGCAAAAAACAACAATGCATATAATAAAAAAAATACGAGTGCGATAATCCGAAAACACAAAAAATTGAAGAATAACTTATTTTATTAAATGACGGTAGTCGGTACGAATGTACGATAATTCAATAATACAAAATAATTAATGATAATTAAAAATCGTACAAGAGTGTATGAATAACTTCATTTATTATACGGAATACGAAGTTCGATAATACAAAAATTATACAATAGTGTATAATGTAAATATGTAATCATGTAATTATTATTGGTTGTCTTCGTTTTCGCCTTCGTCTTCGTCTTCGTCTTCGTCTTCGTCTCCTAGAGGTTCAAGTTCATCCGCCAATTGAGTTGATTGAGAAGTATGAGAACTAAAAGAAGTCGACGTTCCTTCATCCTCGTCGTCGTTTTGTGCATAAGTACGATCTTGAGAACGAGTTTCGGCATCCAGCCAATCCTTGAAGCAAACACACATTTCAAGTGTTTCGGGTTTTAGTCTTGTTCTTCTATCGTCTAAAACTCGTCCCGACGCACTAAAAGCTCTTTCGGAGTCAACGGAGGAGACTTGGATAGCAAAAATTTCAGGAGCCATTGCCGACAAAATTGGATGTTTCACGGTTTGTGATTTCCACCAATCAAGGATGTCGAGGCCAAACTTCTCTTCATCGTCCATGCCTTTCATGAAGTCGTAACTTAAGTACATTTGCAACTCCGAAACATCGCTTTGTGTTTTCTTACTTGATGATGATTCTGTAACTGAAAACTTGGACATCATGTTAGCAGCTTGTGCAAATAAACCTTTGGCCTGTTTACTTACATTTTTGGATGTTTGAGAAAGGGTAAATCGAGACACGGTTCCATATTTACTTTCATAAACTCTATATAAAGAAAAAAACTCATTAGTCACCTTATTTTTAAAAGTTTCAACATCATCTTCAAAATTCATGTTAATATAATAAATATCAATTAATAAAAAGGTGCCATCATATTTTTGCCTAGGATCTAAAATAGAAGCAAAAATATAAATCATAGGAATATCGGTGTAATATTTACGCCATTTTTCCTCCATGGATGGAAGATATCCACGATAAACATGTTGTGATCGGTGTTCCGCAAAAAGTTGTGCAAGTAAACATGCATTGCTAAGAAAAGAATGAGAGCAAGGATTATATACAGAAGAAAAACAATGTGTCATACCATATAGTAATTGTAAAGACTGCATATATTTTTCACAATTAACCCAATCATCTTCTAGTAAAGCACACTGTGGAAATTTCATATTATAAAATAGTGTTAAATGAACCTTGTTCTCGATTTGCCCGACTCAACATTTCATAGGTGGAGTTCCACCTAGTTGGACAATCCGGTGCTATTTTTATGGTTTTTATCCGTTGTTGCCTGCAAAAACCTTTCCATTCTTGATATCTCAAGTTAGAGCTATTAATTGACATAATAGCATTCCTTATTTTGTGATAAAATGGACCAATTGCTTGTGTTCCATCCTTCACACACAAGTTAAGAACATGACAAATGCATCTAACATGAAGTGAATCTCCATCTAATATAACATCGGTCAATTGGGATTTGACCAAATTCGCACTATATGTCATAGAAGTTGCATTATCAAAAGTCATAGAGATGATTTTATCCCTAAGACTATATGCATCAATGGCTTCCATTAAATAATGTGAAATGTTAAGACCGGTATGAGGGTATTCAAGCATTTTGAAATGTATGATGCGTTTTTGTAACAACCACTCATTATCTAACCAATGACAAGTAACACATAAATAGTGAAGTCCGTATCCACCATCCCATGCATCGGCGGTTAAAGAAAATCTACTAGGAAGATTAGCTAATTCATTTACTAATTTCAATTTGTACTCTAGATAAGTCTTCATGGCAGCAGATCGAACGATTTTTGGGGAGAATTTTTGTATTTTGGTTGTAGTGCTCGGTTAATGTAGTTGTTGAAGGAATCATTTTCGACAAAAAGAAAAGGTTGTTCGGCATGTACAATCATTCTCCCAAGTTCATCCCTATCCCTCTCGTAATTGTAAATGAAGCCTTGTGGATGGAATTGAGAAATTTTGGGTTGGGTTGGATCACTAGATGGTCCACCACATTTTTTTGAATGTCTACTAAGGTATCCCGTCCCTCCCTTGGTATCGGCCGAGAAAATTTTACCACAAGTCCGACACTTGGCTTTTTGTCCATTTTTACTCGATTGATAATGTGACCAAACTTCACTCTTTCGTTTGGTTTGAGCAAAATTCATCTTCGGTACACCACTCTAATATGTTAGGACTTTGGGTGTTGGGAATTTGGGTGGATTGTTCACTCGACCCGGAGGCTTGTGTTTGGCTACCTTAGGAAGGAGGAGGAAAAGAAAATTCATGTTGTTGAAATTTGGGTTTGTTGAAATTGAGTCCAAGGAGCCATATCGTCAATTTGTTCTTGCCCTCCCGTGTTTTGGGGATGAAAGAAAGGGGTGGAAGTGTTTGGAAAGGGCATGTTAGGGGAGGGAAAGGGCATGTTGGGGGGGGGGGGGCATAAGCATTGAAGTGTTTGGGTTTGGTGATTCCCTACGTTTTGACTTGGCTTTTCTAGAGGAGGAGGAAGCGTTCGGGTTTGATGCCATGATTAATATTAATAATAATAACAATAAAAGTAACAATAACAATAATAATAATAATACAAATAACAATAACAAAGTAACAATAACAATAATAATAACAATTAACAACAATAATAATAACAATAAGAATAAGAATTAGTAAGTAGTTTTTATATAAATTAAATTTTTAAAAATAATTATAATAATAGTAGATTACTTGGATCAATGAGTTCCCAGGTAGGAGAGGTTAGGAGTGACGTTGTCCAGAGCCCAGGTTCCGCCTTAGACAGATTTCAACAATCCAAATAACCCACAATTAAAATAGAAAGTAGTTTTTATATAATTAAGTAGTTCCAAAAATATAATAATAATAATAATAATAATAATAATACTAATAATAATAATAATAATAATAATAATAATAATAATAACAAATTAAAATAAAGTTGAGTTAGATCTTACAATGACGCTTCAATGCTTTCCCAAATTTATAATTTTCCGAATGTAAATATAAATTTTTTTTTTTTTTTGGTAGTAGACTAATAAAAGTAATAATAGTAAAGATGTAAAATTTATAAGAGAGTAGGAATTTTTTTTCTTTTCACAAAAGAGAGCAAGATTGTAGGATTTGTAGGAATTTGAGAATTTGAGAGTAAGAAAATTAGAGAATAAGAGAGAAGAGATGAGTTGATGAATTGTGAAAATTTTGGAGGAAATAATGAGATATTTATAGGGGATTTGGGTGGGAAATGGGGTGGGAAACTAGCCGTTTATAGCTGTTGGAAAACGGCCAAAAACGGCTAGTTTCCAACAGTAATTTGGCACGGGCCGTGTCGGGCCGTGCCTGGCGGGCTCGTGTCGTGCCCGGCCATGCCTCGTGCCGTGCCGGCGGGTCGTGCCAGCGTGCCGGCCCACGTGCCAGCCGCCCGCCGTGCTACGTGTCGTGCCTGTGCCGATTTCCAAAAAAGTGTTCACAGCACGGCCCACGGCCCACAGGTGGGCCGCCGTGCCGTGCCATGCCGGAGTCGTGCCGGGCCCGTGTCGCCCGCATGCCGGCACGGCCCGTGCCCATGTTTACTTTTCACCACCAGGCCTCGAAACCTCAAAATTTCCTCAAAAAGCATAGATTATTATAGCCTTCAACTTTGTAATTTTTTGACCATTTTTCCTAGAGAAAAAAAATTGCCTAGATGTTTACTATGGTATCTAATACCCTCCAGGAGTTCAATTGGGTCAGTGGAACCGTCCAATATGCCCTCAAACGGTCATTTTACCCGTTCACAACTTGAAGTGAATTCTTAAACTCAAGCCTACCACGGACGTTTATGACAACATATAATGATCATATGTGGTTTCAAACGGAATTATATAGCCCCGAGATGTATCCCTTAGAGTCTCAAGACTTTTCGCCACCAGGCCTCGAAACCTCAAAATTCAACAAAAAACGTGGATTATAGCCTTCAATTTTGTAATTTTTTGACCTTTTTTCACCCAGAAATAAAAATTCCCGAGATGTTTACCATGGTCCCTAATATACTCCGTGAGACAAATTGGGTCGGTGAACCGTCCAATATGCCCTTAAACGGTCATTTTACCCGTATACAACTTGTAGTGATTTCGTAAACTCAAACCTACCACGGACGTTTATGACAACATATAATGATCATATATGGTTTCAAACGACATTATATAACCCCGAGATGTATCCCTTAGGGTCTCAAGCCTTTTCGCCACCGGGCTCCGAAACCTCAAAATTCCACAAAAAGCGTGGATTTACAGCCTTTAATTTTGTAATTTTTTTTTACCTTTTTTCGCCTGAAAATAAAAATTCCCGAGATGTTTACCATGGTCCCTAATATACTCTGGGAGTCAAATTGGGTTGGTGGAACCGTCCAATATGCCCTTAAACCGTCATTTTACCCGTTCACCACTTGTAGTGATTTCGTAAACTCAAGCCTACCACGGACGTTTATGACAACATATGATAATCATATATGGTTTCAAACGATATTTTATAACCCTGAGATGTATCCCTTAGGCTTTCAAGGCTTTTCGCTACCGGGTCCCGAAACGTCAAAATTTCCTAATAAAGCGTGGATTAAAGCCTTCAATTTTGTAATTTTTTGACCTTTTTTCGCCCGGAAGTAAAAATTGTCAAGATGTTTACCATGCACCCTAATATCCTCCGGGAGTCAAATTGGTTCGGTGGAACCTTCCAATATGCCCTTAAACGGCCATTTGACCCGTTCATAACTTGCAGTGATTTCGTAAACTCAAGCTTACCACTGACGTTTATGACAACATATAATGATCATATATGGTTTCAAACGGCATTATATGGTCTGGGGGTTCGCCGACGTCAGGGGAAGGTTTGGGCGTCGGGAAGAGGAAGGGGGAAGGTGGCTGTTTGGTGGTTTCGATGGCTGGGGATTTTGTTTTAAATTGTTTTTTTTTTTTAATAAATTAAATTATTATTTAGTGAAATATTGGGCCCCACTTAGCGGAACCTTAACGGTTTCTGTTAAGTGGTAGTGATTTTTAACAAACTCTATTTTAGGTGGTATTAAAGTAAAAAAAAAAAAAAAAAATTAAATAGGTAGCAAATGTGAAGCGTGGTGTTTAAAGTGATAGCAAATGTCAAAATTTCCTTAACCCGAGACCTAATTTGACCCGACCCAAACCCGATTTGAATACCCAAATTGACAGCTCTACCAACAAGGGTATTATTTGGCTGACAATTAAAAACATGGGGAGTTGAAATTCTTTGGAGTTGTTTGGTTGACAAATTCATGAAAAGTCTGCCCACAAAATGGAGGTATTTAATTACCTAGGTAAGTTGAACTTTCTAAGAGCATTTCTACTTTTCATGGTTAATCAATCACAATTTAACATTTCTTAAAATTCTAATTACATGGGAATATGAATTTTTAATGAATTTGCATTTCCCACATCCAACCAAACGAGACCTAAGTGTTAGCTTACTTGGTAAAGTGTTTAACCCAAATCCTTAAAGTTTGGGATTTGAATGTTACCAATGAGTATTTAGTAGTAGGTATTTTCTTATCCTCTCCTATACTCTTGAGTGCATGACTTGTGAAAAAAATGAATAACTATGAAGTAAATAAAATACAGTATTATTTGAGGGTTAAGGTAAAGGGGAAAAAAATACATTATCTATACAACTAATAGTATAAGAAATCCTTTGTTTTCAAAAAAAAAAAAAAAACAATAATATTCGTATAAGAAATCATTTGGGTATATTTTTTTTTTTTAAAAGAAAAAAAAAAAAAAAAAAAAAAAAAACCATTTGGGTATAGGTTTTGGCCCAACACTGTTGCTTATAAGTTTTAACCCTATTTTTCTCTCATTCGTTTTAAAAACATATTTCCAAATTTCCCCATCAAAAAATAATAATTTTAAATTCCCCTTTCTCTTGGGTGTTGTTATTTGTCGCTCCCATTTTACCGGGTAACGCTCCCTTTTTTTCTTGAAATTCCAATTTTACCCCTAATCTATAAATACGGTTTTTTCCTTTCCGGCCAACATTTCTCACTTCTTTACTTCTCTCTCTAACTCTCTTACTCTCAAACTCTCTTACTCTCTAACTCTCTAAAACTATTTTTTTCTTTTTTTTTTAATAAAATTCAAAAATCGTTCTTCATTTTTTTAAAAAACAACAATCATCATAAACACAAAATAAAATGGGTGATTCGAGGCGGATTAGGCTGAGATTCGGAGGGAGGACCTTCGACGGCGCTGGTGGCAGCGGCGGAGGCGGCGGCGGCGATGGTAGAGACGAGGTAATTTTTTTTTTTTTTAATTTCGGATCCCAGGAACTTCCGCCCAAAATTTCCGGAAGTTCCATGGAGGATCCGCCTAGAAATTCCGGATCCTCCATGGAACATCCGGAAATTTTGGGCGGAAGTGACATCCGCCCAGAATTTTCGGATGTTCCATGGAGGATCCGGAAATTCCAGGCGGATCCTCCATGGAACTTCCGGAAATTTTGGGCGGAAGTTCCAATTTTTTTTTTTTTTTTTTTTTTTTATTTGTTTTTGGTTTTTGTTTTTTTGGCCCGTTAATAAAATTGTTAATTTTATTTTTTTTTTCGGATTTTGTTTTTTTTTTTTTGTTATTTTGAAGTGTTATGGTGATTATTGTTGATATTATTATTGTTGTTGCTGTTATTATTGTGCTTATTATATTTTGTAATGTAATTATTTTAAAAAAATATGATAATTTTTATTATTTTGTTGATATTAGGTTTTTATTATTAATGTTAAGGTTATTGTTGTTGTTGTTAATTATTGTTTTTTTTTTTTTTTTGGATTTTGTTATTTTTATTATTAATGTTAAGGTTATTATTGTTATTATTGTTATTATTATTATTATTGTTATTATTTTTAAAAATATGATTAGTATTATTATTAAACTAATTTGATATTAGGGTTTTTATGGTTATTGTTGTTGTTTAATTTTTTGTTGTTGTTGTTATTAGTAGTACTATTATTAATATTTTGAATTATGATTAGTATTATAGTTGTTGATATTAGTGTTATTACTATTGTTATTATGGTTATTGTTGTTGTTGTTAATTTGTATTTGTTGTTGTTGTTGTTGTTAGTTATTGTTGTTAGTTATTGTTGTTTTTAGTTATTGTTGTTAGTTATTGTTGTTGTTAAGGTTATATTTGTTGTTGTTATTATTGTCGAATCATTTACCACTTCAGGAATGTTAACACCATCACCAATAACCAGTATCTTCCAGAAAGAATGAATTTGGCTGCTATACAATCCTGTCTGTGCAACTATCGAATCATGTATCTGGCAAGCACATGGAAGACCATGGGTCAGACGCATAGCACATCCACACCGTTCATGGACCTGGTAACTCAAATCTCGCATCCTTTTCGTCTCGTCATCCAGAACTTTCAAGCAATGTTGAGACACTTTGCCATTTATACGTGACAGTGGCAACTGTCTGTACATCTGACCAATTTTAGACCTTGATGCCTCCAAGTCATTACGAATTTGTATGATGCGATTACCGATATGACAATGGACTCGGGCCCATACGGTATCCAAAGCACCTGCCAATGATTCTAATTAGTAAATTCAAATACAATTACAATTAATACAATTACAATTAAGTAACAACGAGAACAACTAATAAAATAATACAACTAACCTGTGGATGATTCTAACCAAGTTTTCACTGCTGAATGTTGGCTCTCAACTCTGCAGTTGGTGGTGTTACCAAAATGAAGAACCTGGTTCGTCCAAAATTTCACAAATTTCTCCTTATGACAAAGCCAAGTTCTCTCAACATACTGAATCACTTCCGGATATTTTCCCCACCTCACTTGCATGGCAGTTAGAGCACGATCATACTCCGCCTGTGTTGTTGCATTCACGATTTTGAACCATCTCCCAGCTCTAAAACTGACACCAACCTTCTTGTTTCCAAACATCTTCGTCACCTTAGCCTCCACATCTCTGTTGATGTGCCATAGACAGAGTAAATGTGACGTCCCTGGAAAGACTTCTCTCAAAGCCGCACATAGCCCAAGATCACGGTCTGAAATAAATACAGATGGCTCTTTATCAAACCCAATCAACTCCCTTAATCTCTGCAACACCCACCAATAGCTACCCGTGCACTCGTCGCGCATGAAAACATATCCAACTAAAAAATTCTGGTTTGTCGGTGTCACGCCTACTATCTCAAAGAAAGGCATGTTATATTGATTGGTCTTGTAAGTAGAATCCATACCTATGACATGTGGGTATGTGCGGAGTATGTTGACCATGATCGGGTGCACCATAAATGCATGTTGCAAAACGTTGTGATCATCGTTCGTGAACCAGTAAATGTATTTACTCTCTCTCGCCAGATGAAGAAATTGCTGAACAACTCCTCTTCCTTCGGACATCTCCATCCTGAAGTCATTTAGGCAATTGTAAATATGTCGGATGTTTGGATGATCATCAGGAAATTGCTCGGCAATAGTGGACATGATGTTACGGGGAGCAACCTTGGACTTTGTCATGTCCCGCACAACCTGTTTTGCACCCGGACTCAATCCGCTCACTTTACGGTGACCCTCTGGGTACACAATCATTGGGTGGTTATGTGTCCCGGTGTGATCATTTTTCGCAATGATCTTCCAACTTTCGGTGCTGACATCATAATATATCTTGATGTAGAATGGACAACCATTAGCTTTGGTTTTGGTGTCCTTCCGTATCGCGTTCTCCAAATCTCTCGGCTTGCTCCTTCGTGACCGATCACATCGCAAATACCGATACGGCCGACCATCTCTGGTTTTGTTATAAGACGATTTCACCAATATAAATCCCAAATTTATGGAAACACCATCAGCCCATGTAACAGCATCGTCAAATGTAGGAAAAAACGTATCGGTGACAAAATTCCCACTATAATTCACACCGTCACCGCCTTCCTCAGATTCCATATCCTATACAAATTAAACAAAACATGCTTTATGTCAAAATAATAATAATAAAAACAATAATAATAATAATTATAATTAAAATAATAAAAACAATAATAATAATAATAATAATAATAATAATAATAATAATAATAATAATAATAATAATAATAATAATAACAATACTAATAACAATACTAATAATAATAACAACAAATACAAAACAATAACAATATTAATGATAATAAAAAATTATAACAACAACTACAAAACAATTTATAAGACCATAACATTAATTAATAAATAAATAATAATAATAATAACAATAATAATAATAATAATAATAATAATAATAATAATAATAATATAGGTGACAAAATTATATTTCTACTAATTAATAATAACAATATCAACAACAACAACAACAACAACAACAACAATAAAAATAACAGCAACAACAACAATAATAATATCAACTACAACAACAACAATAATATCAACATATTACTAATAATAACAATAATAATAACAATAATAATAACAATAATAATAACAATAATAATAATAATAATAATAATAATAATAATGAAACAAAAAATAAACATATTACTAATAATCATATTAATACAACAAAATAACATTAATTATCAAATACTAAATCACAACAATAATCACAAGATCACGAACAAAAAATACATAAAAAAAAACTTAATAAACGTACTTAACATTTAAAAAAAAAAAAAAAATAATAGGGACATCCGCCTAAAATTTCCGGATGTCCCTTGGTACATCCGCCTGAAATTTCCGGATGTACCATGGAACATCCGGATTTTTTAGGCGGATCCCACTTCCGCTTGAAATTTCCGGATGTTCCATGGTACATCTGGAAATTTTAGGCGGATGTACCTAGAACATCCGGAAATTTTAGGCGGATGTCCTAATTACCGAAAATAAAAAAAAAAAAAAAAATTACAGAATGATCCGACGCATTCTCCGGCGTACGTATGTTCCACTCGCCGTCCATGACCCAAGACCCGTCGGAAAATTTAACAATTTTTGAAAATAGAAAATTTAGGTGGTCGTGGGGACCGATTTGGTTGCAAGGTCGTGGGGACCGATTTTGGGAAGCTCGGGACAGTAATGTCGTGAAGTAAGGGGACCATTTCATGTATGGTGTCCAAATGGGGAACAAGGTTCTTTTTATAACCCAAATTGCATAAAGGGCATAGTGGTCCATTCAAGTAAAAAAGGGAGCGTTACCTGGTAATTTGGGAGCGACAAATAGCAGTTCAGTTTCTCTTTTGCTTGATCGCTCGCTTGCTTGGTGCCAAAAAGCTGATGAACAGACAAATAGTGTGGTTTCCATTGTCAATTTCACAGGTTTGTAAAAATAAAAAAAAAAATCCTTAATTTCCCTTAAATTTGCATTTACATAATTTCTATACATCTTCTGTTACTTTCTACGCATATAAAAAAAATAAAAAAAAAGCACTTTCGAAGATTCTCGATCATACATTTTGTTTGAAGTTAATTTCACCCTGATCACTTTATGGCCCGGAATTCCTATTCTTTGCAAAAATCAAAATTTTTGATTTAATCAGATAAGATTATAAGAATTTCTGTTTTTTTTTTTTTTTTTTTTTTTTTTTTTTTTGTGAATATGTTGTAGAATTGTGTAGGTAATTCATGCTATACGTGTTATTTTGTTAAGTTTTCATCTGATTATTAGCTTTTTCGATGGTAAAATGCAAAATGCACGGCAAAGAAGTTGCAACGTTTGCCTTTCCACGGTCTTTAACAAAAAAAAAAAAACATTACATTTCCAAGTTTATTGTAGTTACATACTCGGTACTCCGTAGGACCGTAGTAGTTTTTTGAATAGACGGGGAGTACCGAGTATGTGTCTATGCCCTCTTAATTGCAACGTTTGTAATTCACGGTCTTTAGGATGTTCTGTCCCAATGTACATGGTTTTTTCTTGACACATTGATGAAATACTAGGAATATCATGGTTTATGTTATATTTCTTATACAACTTTAGGTGTAGCCGTGTAGTATAGTGCACTGCCTGATTGAGCATGTCAAGTGTTACCAACATTTCTTGTGATTGTACCCGTGTAGGGTCTTAACTCGGTAGTCATCACTCGACACCCTATTCGAAATTTTGTATGTCTAGTCCAGCTACACGATCAGGGAGGTTGTTGTCCACGCAGCATGAACAACCGGGAAGGGCAAAGTGGACAATGTCCCTTACTAAGGTGCTAGTTGATTTGATGGTTGATCAGATTAATCAGAGGAACAGTCAAAAGATTTCGGTGGGTAACAAATGGAAGTATATGTGTGATGAGTTTTACAGGAGAACTGGCTTGAGATGGGATAGAGAGCAGCTCAAGTATCGATGTTCCGTCTTGAAGAAGATGTATGCTACTGTCAAGTCACTTCTTGATCAAGAGGGCTTCTGTTGGTTTGAAAATACTGGTGCTATTATAGCTGAAGATAAAGCATGGGATCAGTACATTAAGGTACAGCTTCATCATTCGAGTTTATTGGTTAAGAAATATTTTCAAAAATGTTGTCTCGAGTGTTACATATATTGTTGCATTAAATTGTGCATTATAAGTTCTCTGCATTCCTTCCCTCTTGTCCCTCCTTACCGCGCTTGAAGGTTCTTCTTGGCAGTGGAGTAGTGTGCACTAGTGATACACCCTTCAATCTCAGGAAGGATTTACGGTCTTTTCTTGTCAGAACTTCTCACATTCTTTAACTAATGTAAAGATGGACAATACGAGTATTCATTAGCTTCTGTTGGTGTTTCATTTCCTTCTTCCCCTTCTGTTAGTATCACTAGACGCGTGCTTTTCTGTTGATCTACTATATGTTGGTCTGAATTAGGAACTGATATTGTTCATCATTTTCTTTATCAATTCTTCTAGGGTCTTGTGACACGTTTTACAAATTAAAAAGAAGTTGATTTTTTTCAACTTACGTACATTGTATGAATAAAGGTGTAATGTAAGTTATCATTTTGTGAATGATGGAATCCTGTTAATGTGCAGGAACATCCTGATGCTGATACTTTGAGAGCCACTGGCTGTCCAATCTATAAGCAATTATGCATATTATTTTCCGAAACTGTCAAAACTGAAAAGAGTAATGGACTAGCTGAAAAAGGAGGTCTGGATCCTGTGAGCAACGTTACAGAGGACTGCTCAGCAGAATCAGAGGAAGTGGCTTGTGTGGCGAATGAGAAAGAGAAGTTTCTATGTGTTGAAACCCCTAACCAAATCAACCGTAAGAGAGGACGGAAGGGGCTTGAGGATGTTATGGCTGATGCAATATTCGAGATGGCAGCTGCATCAAGAATGAGGGCAGAAGCAATTCAGCAACGCAGTCAGAGATATACCATATCCGAGTGTGTAAATGCTTTGGATGAGTTGGGTGACATTGATAAACAGGTCTACTTTGGTGCTCTTGATCTTTTTAATAATCCAGGAGCAAGGGAGATGTTTTTGTCACTGAAAGCTGATAAGCGACTGATGTGGTTACAGGGTAAGTGCAAAGTACCCTCTAGTTCATAAAGATAGGTTAGCTTGCTGATATACATACACTCAAGTACTAAGCTGTGGCTTACACCGGACTATGGTTAGTACATAGCCGAGATTTAACAAAACTACAGCACATAGGAATAATTCATCCATTGGCTAGCACATAGCACTTGCATGCTTCATCGTTCATGTCAATAGATTTTGTTCCATTTGAAGAACTAGATTTAGCCCGATACCATTGATAGGGTCTATAGGTGGATCGTGGATGAACGAAAAAGTGATATTCGTAGAAACTAAAAAGTAAGAGCATAAGATTTGCTCCTCACATGTAGGAGACTAGCACCATGATGGCAATGCATTCTTTAGCTGGTTGTTTTGTATGCCTATGGCAACTTTTACTCCATTCTTTTCAGTATATTGGATGGAATAATTGGGGAAATATAAAAAGCGAGGCGGTTAGTGCATATAACGTGTATATTCACGAGAAAAACACAAAGTTCTGCACTTACCAGAAAGTTAGTGTAGTATAAATTTGTTAGTACTAATCAATTGCTTTTTAAAACGGTGCAATTTACAAACCTGACAGATTCACAGTTATGCAATTAGATTCTGTACTGCTGCTGGTGTTTGTTATTGCTCATAGCACTCTCAAAACTTTACTAAAACTTGATTTAAATACATAATAATAATACTAAGTTTAAACATCTAAAATTCTAAAAAGCAGTAAATACTAATAGGTCTCCAATTTGCTAATACTAAAGCTTTTCATTTAATCAACTAAAACATCCTCCTAATGCTAAGATGGAGCTATACAAAGGGGGCGGATGGGGGGCAGGGGAAAGATTTGGGGAAAGAAGGTCACCTATTACTTGGTTTTAGCTTCAGCTTCTACGCCATCATTAACCTTTTAACATCGAGCTCTTGATCCATATTTTTGGCCTCGTTGTATACCTTCTCGAAAGCTTGCTTACAGACGCTTGAGAAGCCTGTCATTGCCTGAAAAACATGGGGAAGCCCCATCTGCATGTTGTTTAGTGTCATGGCCCTAGATACACTAACTGCCTTTTCATGCTTAGCTTTCTCCTCCTCTGCCTTGGCTTTCAACATGTCCACTTTTGCTCGTTTTTCTCCTACAGGGTCCCGCCCCTTTCTTGAACTTGACATCTCCGGCATCGAGTATGGTCCATACTTTGCCTCTAATGTCCTTAGCTCAATCGCCCTTTTCTCGAGTTGCTTATTGGCTGTCTCTGATCTCTTCTTCTGTTTAAGTTCTTCAGCTTGTTGAATCACTATGGCATGGATCACAGTCCACAAACTTTTGATTCCTTCCGACGCCACTTTGTCAGGGACATTATCGATTTCAAGCTGCCATTGCTCACAAAGGGAGTAGATTGTGGAGTCTTGGATTGATCTCATTAGTGGGTTTTTGTTGAACTGAAAGAGGCTCAAACGAAGCCACCCAGTGAGAGAACGGATGTAATCCCGTTGAGCTTTTACTACGCTGCAAAAGGATTGATGCCATTGTTGGAGCTCCACCTCGAGTTGCAATGTGGACTGACGATGGATCTCAGATGTGGGTTCGTTGGATGGTATGGCATTGAGGAACTTCAGCTGATCCACTATGTGCATTTGGACTTGGTGACATTCGTACATGCTCCTCCACATGCACATAAACCTAAACATCGTCCCAAAAAAAAAAACTAAAACAATTAGCATGTGGATTAGGCCTGTTCACGGATCGGATATCCGATCCGAAATGTGATTTCGGATCGGATATCCGAACCTTCGGATATCATATTTTGATATCCAAATCCGATCCGAAAATTTCGGATATCCAATATCCGATATCCGAAATCATTCGGATCGGATGTTTCGGATATCCATTATCCAATATGAAAATTGATTACAACTATTTTACATATCACATTAATTTTTATTGCTTTATGTATCATTAAGCTAAACAGTATGCTATAGTAGTAGTCTTTTAAAAGACCATCAAATTCACATACATAATAAACTAAAGTCTAATCAATTTTCACAAATACAAAAAGCCTACTCCATTATCCTTCAAAAAAAAAAAAAAAAAATAACCTTCTCCATTACAGTAGCATGCTAGCAGCTTTTTCATTTGGCGAGAAGACCAACAAATTGGCAAGCAAACCCATCATCAGAGGAGATCGACACATACACATATTGAAAATCAAAATTCCCAACAACTAATGAATCCTTTTAACCTTTATTAGAGGATACCGATGAATGACGATTTGGTGAGCAACGGAGAACAAATTAGCAATTGGCGACGGCTGAACGAAGAAAATCGAAAATTAAAATAGAAAATTAGGACAACGACTGAACAAAGAAGAAGATCTGAGTGGTGTGAGGTGTGAGCGCCGTGAGCAGGAGTCGGCGGCTGTGAAGGGTGGGGTGGCGGCCAACTTAGAGAGAGAAAGAGGACTTTAGGGTTTTTTAGTGAGAGTGAGAAAGTGAAATCTAGAGTGTCATTTTGGTTTTATTTTTTTAAGAATATCATAATTTTTTTAATGAAAATATATTTATATTTACTGTTGTAGCCTTATATTTCGGATATTAGTTCGGATATCGGATATCCGAAAATTTGAAAACCAGTATCCGAATCCGTATCCGATCCGAGTTTTAGCCTAATGTGGATCAAAGAGATTACAATAGACTAAGAAATAGGAGCATTGATCAAGGCACAGGAGTTAAACTGGAAATCATTCCTGAATGTAACTTTAAAGGACCCTCCAAACCTCGAAACAAACTATTGCAAACACAAAAATCACGACATTACCTATTTAGTCAATACTTCATGCAAACATGACATAAATTACATATTAGTCCATAGTGATTTTACTGAATACAGCCAAAAGAATCAGTGTACAGGGAATTAGTTCTAGGACTTGAAAAGGACTAAACAGAAGAATGCTTTGAAATGTTAATTACGCTTAAATTAAGGCTATTCATTTACTATGCAAGTAATTTTCTTTCATCTCCATCTAATTCAAGTATAACTAGAGAAAACAATAGTTGCAGTTCAACCCCGTTGTTGAATCAGAAGTTGATCCAACGACGGGGACATAAAATTGCGAAAAAGACTAGACCATGATGCATGTGGACAAGTCAGACCACGTTTCTCCAAAGAATACAATTCATTACATCCTTTACACATCAGAAGTCCGGATATAAAGAACAAAACACCTCAATAAGATGCAAAAGTGCAACATAAACAGTCAAGTTACATTAAATTTTTGTGTTTTTTTACAGAATGGTCCAATTCCAACCCATACGTAGTACTATATATGACTGCACGCTGCAACAATATACTTACCTCAATTATAGTACGGGCTAAGAAGTACTTGTTTTTATTTTTATTTTTTTAAAAAAATCTCTAAGATGTGTTTTATGGTTTACCAACCAGCAATCTTACGTATTTCAAACCTAATTTTGTCTATTTTAATTTTCTTAAGTACTACTAAAAAACAGGAGTATATTTTGGATTATATGCAAAAAGTGGGTCAATTCAAGTCTTAGGAGTAGTAAAAAGTGAAAATAAAGGCAGTCAAAAGTCTTAAAATCAAAGTATCTCTTTCTTCAGCATGGGATCTGTTAGTACTAACCTACTGTGGTAAATAATGAACAATGGCACATCTTCTTCTGACCTTGAAAATTTTCCAAATAGTTGACCTCACCCATTTTGTTTCAAATTAAGTGCTCTATTTTTCTTTTTTAAGTCGTTTCAAATTACTAGTAACTTTCCTATTTATGGTTTAAAAAAAAATTATCTCTGCCTTTTTACTCAATGGAAACCCACACTTGTTTTCTTTCACTAATTTTTAAATCTTTACCAAAGCATAAACTGTAAAGAAAAAAGTTTGCTTAGAGAACTATTGCTTTATTACTTTTCCTCCAAATAATTGTTAATTGATTAGTAATGAGAAGCACGCAAAGATTAGCAAAGTATAATCAAAGTCTCTAAACTAAAGGCATAATCTCATTACTCATGCATATGCAATCATTCAAGAGTCAAGAATTAAATGGGTTGTAGTTCAGGAGGTGGTATCATACTCGGATTCCTCTTACTAGTCCTAATCCCAGAATCTCAGATTAGATTCATTGACAATTAAGCATACCATGTGACGTTTATCATCAACTATTCAAATTAAAAAACGTTAAACTTATACCAATTGAGATAATGAGATCAATGTTGGAAAGGTAGTAATTTAGCATTACTCAAGCAAAATGACAATCAACTAAGGACAACATAGTGCACGTGAATCACAATTATACATTGGCACTACCACTGCCTAAAACATGTGATCATACATTCCAAATTTATGCATCATTAGATCATATTTCTATTTTTAGGCCAATTGAATTAAAATTATCACTAATTATAATACTAAATTTGTTAATTAGAAAAAGAAATTAGTGAGAAAATATACCCTTTAACAATGTCAAGGAGTTGAGGGTAAAGCTCAGTTTCCCTTAATTTGATGATCTCATTAGAAGTTGTTTGGATGGCTTGACTAGCAACCTCAATTTGTGACTCTAATTTCTCCACTTCTTTCTTTGTTTTCTCCGTTTTAAAATAATCTGCTCTCTTCACCTCCAATCTCCTTAGTTGTTCCACCCTTTTCTCATGCTCCATCTTTATTTTCTCCGCATTCTGATCCAATCAATAAAAATTCAAATCTCATTAATAATAATAATGTCTCGCGAGCACGTGTTATCCAAGACCTGAGATCAAATCACGACTACATGAAAGTTGAGAATTGACTAGAACACTACCTTGACTTCATGGAAGAGTTTCTTCTCCCAAGCATAGAGTCTCTCAATAGTAGAACAATGACTACTACCATTGACATTATTAACCATTCCCATTCTTCCAACCATTATATCATCTCCTAATAACTTACCACATCCTAACCCATTTAACTTACCACTTGAACCCCACAACATTGGGCTCCAACTTGAACTTAAACTCCTCCCATTATTATGCATTTTCCCTACAAAATCGATAACACTTACTTAATCATCGAAACAATTAACAAATTACATGAAATCATTTCAAAACAAGAATTCAACAAGATAAATAAATACCTGAGGAGTTTAATTGATGGTAATTAGTAGAAGAAGTGGAGAGATTAGAAAAGGTATGAACCTCTAAAACCCCATTCACAACACTAGCAGCATCAGCAGCTCTTAGAAAATACTCATCTAACTCCTTAATAATCTCAACTAATTCTTTCCCTTGTCTCGAAACAACCACCGCCATCTCACTCTCTTTCGAGAACCCACTAACCACAGACGGCGGCGCCGCCACATTCGCCGCCGCCCTCATCGGAGTCACCGTAACATTAGTAGTATTAGTGGCGGAAATCGTATTAGTAGTAGTACGAGCCTCCTCTTCCCACTCCTCCTCCTCGGTCCCACTCCTCGGACCCGAAGACGGAACAAAAGGGTCCCAGAAATCCCACGTGGAACCGGCAACCGGAGGCGGCGGTGGCGGCGGCGGAGGAGGAAGAGCTGAGGTGTTTGTTGTGTTTGAAGTGGTGGTTGTCCATGTATCGGTGCTCGGTGACATTGATGGCGGAGGTGGTGGTGTTGGTGGGAGCGGCGGTAGAGGCGGCGGAGACGGTGGGATTTCACGGCGGTTGAGGTGGTGGTGGTGGTGGTGGTGGTGGAGGAGAGAGGATTCTCCGGTGGAAAATTGGAGGAGAGCGGAGCCGGTTGAACGAAGAGAACGAAGGTAAAAAGAATGAGAAGATGAAAGGAATAATCTAGCTTCAACTAATTGTTTCATGTATCGTTTTCTTGCTCTGCATCTTGATACCATTTCTTGTCTGTCAATTCTTGATACACAACACCCCATTTTTGGATTTTGGATTTTTGGGTGGAAAAAATTGGGGTTTTTGAGTGAATTTGGAGATGGGGTTTTTGAGTTATGGAGGGTACGCCATTTTTGAAGAGTTAACAACAAAAGAAAAGAAAAAAGCTCTGTTTTTTAATTGAGAAACTCTGTTTTTGAAGAAGAAGAGTGAAATGAAAAGAAAAGGGTTGAATCTTTTGAGAAGAAGAAAGGGATTCAAAACGCTGGGTTTTAAGTGTGATTAAGGTTGCTTTGTTGTGTTTTCTCTCTCTAGAAATCTGCTTTTTTTTTTTGGAGGAGAGAGAGAGAAAGGGAGAGAAAGAGAAACAGAGGAGCACAATGAAGCATGGGGCAGAGTGCCGTTAATAGTTGTTTCTTATACCAGTAATTTGGATTTTTTTTAACTTTTTTTTTACTGACGATTTTACCCTTGCTTGGGTTTGCATGGATGAAGAATGTTTAATGAGGTAAAATGACAAATGAGTCCTCTCGCAGACAGTGGTTTTGTACTAGGTAATGTTAGAAGTCTCACAACAGAAAGTTTGAACCATGTTGACTACTACTCTGTACTTCAAATCTTCAATACGTTGCATCCTCATATAGTCAACATATAGTCAAATGCGTGTTAATGTTACTCGTAGTCTCGTATTTATCTTATGATTCTCAAGTATTTTTCATGATAGGTTAAAATTTGGAGTTTTTATACTGGTATTAGGAGTAGTTTATAGCTTACACTACTTGAATCGTGTCCAAAGAAGACAAACTAGGGTTGATTGTTGCCAAAATTGTATAGATTCATATTCGAAATTGGATGCTTGAATTTTCGACATTATAAATAAAAAAAGAAAAAAAAAACTTATACTAAAAAATTAATACATAATTAATGACGGAAAATACCAGGTAATCTGCCAGATTAACGAAACTTGTTAGTCTGGTGGCATGTTATGTAAATATGTGCAAAAGTTTGGTCAATAGTTTTGTGCTTTTTACGGCTGTTTAATGATTTTATTCAACTTGCCTTTGACACTATTAGTTGACCATCTAAAAGACTATGTACCAAATTATGCATGTGTCCCTCACTTGTAGATGAAAAAACGATTAAATACTCAGATAAACAAATTTCGTTGATTTGGCAAATCAATTGGTCACGACTCATTAACAAACTGAAACCATTTTGTTTTAATATTGGTTTTAAAAAGGATTTTACACGGGATAGAACCTATAAACTATAAACTATAAACCAGATTCTTATACCTTTTGGCTCAAAGATTGGATCAATTATTTTCTTTTTACTTCAAACTATATTCCATTTTTTCTAGTTCATCATATTTTATACACCTCTTATTTTTGTTTTTTTTTTAATCACTTTACACCTCTTATTAGTGTCAGATAATAATGTCAAATTTAGAGATATTTTACGCAACATTAAAAACAAATTAGTACAGTATTTTATTGGATCAGTAATGTAAATGAAACAATAGTCAATTGACCACATAATTTTATCAAAAAAAAAAATGACCATATAGTTCGAAATGTGTGAAATATTATTCAAATATTGTAAAAGATTTCCAAATAAGGAAATGAATTAAGTATTTAAAAACGGTTGAAAATGAGAAGTGGAACAAGTATTTATAAACACAGGGAGTAATGTGCCTAAATTTTGAAGAGTATTTGTACAAACTACAATCAAGCGAATGCATTAATGCACTTAACTAACCTGTGAACAAAGATTTGCAAGGAGACAATGAAAAATATTTTTCTTTAAATAATTTAATTTAATTTAATTTGGGCGTTAGGGGTATAGTTGTAAATTGATCATTGCAACGGGCATAGCTAGCCTGTTTGCCTATTTGGGAATGTTTCAGTTTCTGATATTAATGGTGTTGGGTGCGACCACATTAATGTGATGACGCGGATTACAAAATTATGCATTTAAATACGAGTTTTTAATGAGCCATCATTTTCTATTTTTTCCCCATTTTTTAAGGAAAGTCGTCAATCGTGTACATCGTACCCATTTAAGTAGGTGAATAAATATTTCATTTGTTCTTAATAACACCCTATATATATACACGGAGTACTCCGTTATTTTTTTAAACAATTACACCCTATAATTATAACGATGAGACTTTGGCGAAAAAAAAAAGTACACCCTTCATTTATAAATAGATGTATTTTTAAAAAAGTTTACACTATTCATATACAAAAGTTGGTGACATATGAGTATTAAAAATTTAAAATGATACTTGTAAATTGATTAAATTTTTGCAATATTCATATACGTATTGTTCATCGTTTTCCTCATTTTATTTGCACTTTTTGAGTGTGTTCTCTTGTACAAGTATCTTATATTGACTTGTAAGAGGTTAGGGAGTATTTAACTTCTTTTGCTTGTTAAAAAATAAAATAAATTTTTTAAAAAAAACTTATTTTACTTGCACAAGTGTTTAGCAACTTATTGAAACTTATTTTGTCAACTTGTATATTTGGATTTTTTTTTTTTTTTTTTATTTTATTTTGATACTTAATAAGTGTAGATAAAAATGCTTAAATTTATTAAAACATCGTGGAAGAATTTGTCTTCTTTGAACATTTTTTGTTAAATTTTATTTAAATCTAACTAACTAATTAATCTGTATATGAAAATGTAGAAAACATGTACATATACTTCGTATCTGATTTTAACTTAATTAAACTAATTTTATCTAATTTTTCTTCTAATTTAGGGCTTGTTCTGATTAACTGAACTGAAATAAATTGTTTATGAGAAAATGAAATTAGAAAATGAATTAAGCTGATTGGAGCTGAACTAAACTGAATTAAAATGAAATTAAACTGAAGAACATGCCCTTAATATCATAACAAATCAAATACAACCTTGTATGTATTATACTTTATACGTAAAATCTTTGTACATTTAACTTGCAAAATACAAAGTACAATCATCATGTTGACAGTACAATATTAAATTCAAGCTATAGTGAGCTTAATTAATACAGTAAGAAACTACGACATGCATGAGAGTGGAGGAAAATTGAATACTCGTATGTACTCGTACTCAATAACTGACAAACTGGATCTCTACTGTCGACTACAATGCAGAAGTTGCCAGCATATTTGTTGCCATGTGCTTTACCGTTAACATGCACATATTATGATAACTTAAGATGTAATATTGCATGTAAAAAAATCATCATGCTAATGGCTATGCTAATGCATTTTCATTTTTGAACATCTAATTTCTTCAATAATTTATAAAATACCCTCTTAGGGCTGAATTAAGCTGAAATGAATATTTTATGAGAGAGAAAAATTAGGAGCTGAACTGAACTGATCGAACTAAACTGAACAGATTGGAGCTGAACTGAACTGATCGAACTAAACTGAATAGATTGGAGCTGAACTGAACTGAACTGTAATTAAGTAAATGTGAACATGTCCTTAGTGCCTAGTGGTAATATGTAATTAATAGACATGAAGGATATATTGAGCTAATTTGAATTACCAATGCCACATATATAATACAGTATTATGTGAAGGTTTCTTTTTATAAACTACTTGCATTGTATGAGTAATAGATAGTTATAAATATCTCCCTCGATATAAAAAAAAAAAAAAAAAAAAAAAAAAGGTTACAAATATCAATCATTAAAATGTGTATTGGCATTCTTAAAAATATCAAATTGATGCAAATATCCAATTTTAAAATAAACAATGTATAAACTTATAAGTCACTTTATAATTTTAAAAATATGGACGATCATAAAAAACGTTATGACTATTATATATGAGGAATTGAGGATGGTATGTTGCCATATTGGTTGTATGTTACACAAAGTGTAAGTAGTGTGGGTCAATGATCACGATTTATCACTTCCATGTGCTAACATCACCAAAAAGTTGAGTGCAGTGAGTATTCCCTTCCCATTCTTGAATCATGATCTAGTTTTTAGTTTCTTACTCACTTTGTTTATTTATTCATAAGTTTACATTATTATTCAAACCTCTTCTTTTGATGATCTTTTATGATTTATACATATTAGCAAATATAGTTATATGCGATCTTATTAGATTAACTCATGAACCAAGCAATAGAATTAGGATCAGAGTCATTTCATGTTGTACTAAACAGATCATATTTAGATATTTATGGGATCTTAAATCTGTATCACTCTAGTATGGATCTTCAATCAAGTCCATACCAGGTTACCAGCTCGTTGAACCAAAAAGGCCCAATTTTAGAATTAGCCGGCCTTAAAGATTTTGAAAAAGGGTCAAGCTGCAACCTGTACTAGCCCACTATGACTTGTCTATGGGTTGGGTTTGGTGTGCTGCCTGTTTTGTTTGGTCTATGGTTTGTTGTTTCTTTTAGCCTTGTTAGGATGAAATTTAATTTGTTCTTCATTTAATGTACTCTTTGTTAAAAAAAATAGAAAAAAATAGGAGGAGACCCCATTTATCTCCTAGATAAACAAAATTGGTAAATCCCATGGCAAATTGGTAAATAAATGCATATGGAATTGTGTAAGTTATATAAAATAATATTAAATCTGAAAATAAAAAGGAAAAAGTTAAAAAAATGAAAGACCCACTAACTTAACAGTGTAAACTTTTTGAAGGCATGCCGTTACTAGTGTGAAGCCATGGAAGAGCTCGAAGAGGAAGAAGATGACGCCATTCCCCCCGACCTTAACCTTTCCTCTCCAAAATCCATCACAGCCACCACCGTCAAAGAGTCTCGTGTTCCACCGCCAACAATTCCGCCACAAACTAACTCCGTGACGCCGCTTCGCGGCGGTAGCCCTGCCGGCCGAACAAATAAAAACCCTAATAGCAAAGTGTGTAAAGTAGGGCCATACAAACCCTTTAGGGAAAGCATCACCTAACTGCCGCTTTGCGGCTAAATCGGGCAGCCATTCCGCCATAAAAACATAAGAAAATGTAGATGAGGAGAGAGAAGAAAAACAAACCCCATAACCACCATATCTACCATCACCACCGTGCATCACCAATGATTGCTGACAGAATTTGCTGACGAAAATTACATTTCGATGATTTTTCCAGAAACAATTGTTTACCAAAGTGACAAACAATATTTGACGGAGTTGAATTTTCATTTAATGTCAAATTTACATAAATAACCCCACTTTTACTGCATTTTTATGAAAGTATCCTGGGATATACTTATCATGTTTATCTAGGAGATAAACTTGAATTTCCTCAAAAAATAGCATGAATATTGAGTAAAATAGCATGACTCGTGTAGTACTTTAAATATTGTGTAAGTACTTTAAATATCAACTTGTTCAAACATTTTCCTTTTTCGATCCATACGATGCATCACTATTTTATGATTTTATATCTATCTTGTACGTAATACACTCCAATCTATATATCATAGCACCCTAAACTTCTTTCACATACATGTTGATGTATCAAAAACAATATCTCGAATATTTGTTTTTAAGTTAGCTAATAAGAATAGGTTGTGTACATCTGAACATTCTTGAATCAACATGACACATCTATAATGGGCTAATATCATGAATTTGACTATTTTTTGTGTGTGATTTGATCAGAGAACTACTAAGAGGTGATACCCCAGGATTGGTGAAATTTCCAACTGACAAGGCTCTTTTAACTGACTCTCGCTTCCGTCCCTTTGTTGAGCTCTACGCTAGGGTATGTCAACTTCACTATCATGCACAAATTTAGTCTACTAAAATTTTATTTTTTGCCACATGTTTTCTCGTATGATGATCCACTTTGTTAAGTAAACATCACATTAGGTTTATTTCTGTTAGAGGATCAACTCAACCAAAAGGTTAAGATGATGGTTGAGGCCCAGAAATATGTTTTATACTCTATTAATTTCTGTAAGTAAATTTTGGTTTATAAAGACGATATTGTTTGAAATTGTCAGGATCAAAGAGCATTCTTTAGAGATTATGCGGATTCACACAAGAAGTTGTCCGAGCTAGGATTCAATTATCAAGGATCCAACATGTATGAAGACAACAGATGCTACGAGGAGGTTGATCAGTGTGCTAAGCCCTACGGCGAAGTCAATGATGGCTGCTGTCCCGGACAATATGGATACGCTCAACCCTATTCGTCCGGAAATGGCTGCTGTCCAGGCTACTGCTAAATTGCCTGCTATACATATATGGCCATATATAGGCCATATAATGGCTGTTAACTGTAACAGTCTTTATAATGAACGTTAAAATTAATTTCTTGGAGTTCATATATATTATATATAATGACTTCAAGAATTAATTGGCAATGTTGTACTATATCTATTATGGTATGAATTTGAGGTGTGTAATAACAACGTGTTGTAATGGGGAATACTGTACGTGCTAGGAACTTGCTTTGAGAAAATCAGCGTTCCTGGCCTCCCTGCATGCAATAAATGAACGTACGTAAACCTTATGATATTTATAATTTATCTTAATATGACATCAACACTTGCTTCACTGTATTGTCTGTTTTTTTTAGATCAAAGCCAATGATTGTTCAAATCATTGGTGGTCATCAACTTTTTTATTGGGTTATAATATTATTGGGTTATACTTATATATACTTATACTTGGTACTCCGTATATAATAGAGGCCCTTTATTATTAGAGACTATGTTTACTACTTGTATTGTTGTATATATATTATTACGGAGGGAGTATTAAATTTGACTATGGATCTTAAGTTCTTAAGTAGTGAAGTCTATACTAAAAAATTAATCTTAAGTTTGATGCTGGCCCAAATTATATGCCATTATTATAGATTCTAAATTTGGTTCATACGGCTGTAGTATATTTCTTCAAAAAAAAAATAAAATAATAACAATAATAATAAATAAATAAAAATAAATAAAAAAAATAAAAAAAAATCATACTTTAGTTTTAATAAATTGTTCTTGATATTCATCAAAAATTTTAAGAGTACTACGTATTATTTAACTTATTGTTAGACCATTTTTTTTTCCTTTTTTTTTAAAAATATTTGTTTGACTTTATTTTAAGGACACAAGCCCAAATTACACTTGCCTTTAGGCCGAATGGGCTTAGTGTTAAGTCATGCAGCCCAAATTGTACTTGGCTTTAAGAATACTAAGCTCAGTATTATTTACGAATCTGATTTTAGAGTAAGAATGAAGTTTGGCTCCAAAGGAGAAAACTGAATGGGTGAAACCGTCAGCAATCACACTCTATGTAAGCAACGAGAGTAGTCAGAATCACACAATCAAACCACAACACTTTACATTTCCTTAAGCTTTCTTAGTTTCCTTAGTTAGCATTTTAGGCTTAAAATAGTAGCCTAAATAATATTGTAGTATATCTTAACGACATTGATTGTATGCTGTACCCGTTCTTGGAGTAGTTGTAACAAACACGATTAACCATGGAGGTAATTTTCCCTCCTTGTTATTAGCGATTTAGTAGGTTTTGATTTTGTACTGTAGCCTGGTGGTACAAACGGATGATTGGCTAAGGAAGGTACTTCCTCCGTTACATATTAGTCGCAACTTTGAATTTTTTTGTCTCATATGTAATATTTCAAAGTTGCAACTATTATATAACGGAAGAAATAGAAGGAATAGAGAGTTGAATTATAGCAATAGCTAGTGGTGGATGGTCCTTGAGGGAGAAGGGTTAGTGTGAGTGGGAATAGAATTTGGCTGAATGTATTGCTGGTCCATATGCATTTATAAAATAAACAATTGGAACTGTAGGAGGCTGAAGGAAGAACATTTTACTGATTTTGGTTGTCATAATCTAAAGATTAAATATCAAGGAAAGAAATGGAAAGAATCAAGTGAGAAAAACATAAGAATTGATACTACTATAACACACTAAAATGTACCCCTTCCGTCACTTTTACATTTGAAATAAATTTGTAAGAGAAAAATAATCAAAACTTAAAGATTAAAAATGATTAAAAATTGACGGTGGAAGTAATCGAACAAAAAGTTTCTAAGTAATAATATACTTTTTTTTTTTTTTTTTAGTGTTCTCACCGGATTCACTCTCAAGGCTAAACCATATTTGGAGATTAATTATGAGTGGTTAGGTTTTAGTCTCAATTGTTGTTGAAGGGATCGAACATACAATTTTCCCTCAATAACGTAGCAGTCCTTGTAATATTCCGCATTCCATGCATGTGTTTGTCCACATCCCTTAAATTACGTAATCTACCCCCTAGATCTTCTCCTTAACAATTTGACCACACGCATTTTACCAATCCAAATCAGTTTATACCTTGTTTGTAGGAATCTTCCTCAACCTCTCTTGACAATAATTTGGTCAATGATAGCAACTTGCATTGTTATTTCTTCCCTTTTGACTCTTTCAATAGTTTTAAACCTTATACTCGTTTTTTTTTTGGAATAGCAAACCTTATACTCATTCTACGTTAGACTATTGGTTGTTTATTTGAATAAGATGACTCTCTTGTCTGATCTAAAATATGGCAAACTAAACTCAACTAATTATGTTACATAAAAATATTTTCACCCATTAATTACGGAGTAACATTTTGAAGAAATAAATGAATGGAAACATGCTCAAATAGTGAACATACTCAATAGAATTTGATACTTCCATGTTGCCTATATATATATGATGACCAAGTAATACGATTTTGGAATAGAAGCTTCCATTAATATGATTTTGGCTCGAGTTCTTTAAATTCATAGTGGGGTGTAATGTAGCAAAACTTTTGGAATCGAAACTCCCTTTAATCTGCCTTCTTCTTCCCTTTTACAAACTTCTTAGACAAGAATTAATTCGGTCCCAAATCAAACAATAGTGGATTTAGATATATATGATAGAATTTGATTCCTATAATAACATGGATTTGCAACTGGTTTAACAATCTTTCTTTGTCACAACTTTAATCAACCTACTCAAGTGGGTAATTAATTTAAAGAGCTTAAAACACTACAAAAAAATGTCCATATAGAAACAGAATTCTAGCGACGGAATTTTATCCGTTTCTAAATTAGAGACGGAATCAAAAAATCCGTCTCTAAATTAATTTAGCGACGGAATTTAAAAATTCCGTCGCTAAATTAGCAACGGAATTGAAAATCCGTCTCTAAATTAGAAACAGATTTTTTTTCCCGTTGCTAAATTAGCAACGGATTTTTTTTCCGTTGATGAATCTAGCAACGGATTTTTTTCCGTTGCTAAATTTAGAGACGGATTTTTTTTCCGTTGCTAAGTTAGCAACGGATTTTTTTTTTAGTTGCTAAGTTAGAGACGGATTATTTTTTTCCGTTGCTAATATGATCAACGGATTTTTTATTCCGTCTCTAGATAATTTTCCGTCTCTAGATAATTTTTTAAACTAATTATTTAAAATATTACATTAGAGACGAATTATGTAAGTTAAATTCATCTCTAAACTAGAAACGGATTTTCCGATTCCGTTTCTAAACTAGAGATGGATTTTAAATTCCGTCTCTAATATTTCTTTCATTTATTATCAATTATGTGCGTAAAAGTAAACAAATAATATTTGGTATAGTTGGTAAGAGTATCAATATTTGACATTGAGGTCACGGGTTCGACTCCTACTAACAGTAATATTGCGATTGGAGATTCAAGGAGCGTTACATGGAAAGCCGAGTCGGGTTGACCCGAGTGAGGTCGACCCAAATAGCAGCTTTTTTTTCGATTCAAAACATTTTTTCCGTTGCTGAATCTAGCAATGGATTTATTTTTTCCGTTGCTAAATCCAGCGACGGATTTTTTTTTCCGTTGCTAAGTCCAGCGACGGATTTTTTTTTTCCGTCTCTAAATTCATTTAGCGACAAGGTTTTTACCAACGGAGTGATTCCGTTGATAAATCCGTAGCTAGCTATGTCCAGCGACGGATTTTTAGCAATTAGCAACGGATTTCACCTGTTGCTAAAAGGCCAATTTTTTGTAGTGAAAGGAGACCTAAATAAGCTAATAAAAAAGGTTAGCAATAGGAGTATTTTTATTTGTATATATAATTTATACTTCATTTTTTTTTAAATATCGCACCACTTACTTTTTAAAGAAGTTTTGCAAATATTACATCATATTTATTTTAGGAAACAAAATATTTGTATACACACTGCAAATACCCAGTATATCCTTAGTTTTAACACTTGATTCTTTATTTCATGTTTAAATCACATGGATACTTTTGTACTTTTGCCCCTTTCTCTTTCTTCCTTTTTCCCACTACCAAAATCGGTGCACCCAACATGCATGATGCAATAATAAAAAAACGGAGGAATTATTTAAGATACAAGGCTAGAATACTTGGATAGTTCTCCGATTTCTAGACACAAGGTTCGAATCTCACCAAACTCATTCTAAGTGAGAGTATTATTATGATGATAATTATTATTATACCTTTAATCCGTCATATATTATTAAATTGTTTTGAACCATAATATTTAAATAGTTGATTTGAATAAATGAGACACATGGTAGTTGAAGACTTGAGGTCAAGATGCTCAAATTATTAAATCAATATCTTATACCTATGCTACTTTTGTTCTATAATATAATAGTGTACCACTCGCTAAATCTCAGTGATTAACATCTTTTCGTTTTTTGATTTGTGCTAATTCCATATCCTCTTCGGATAATTTTATTAAAGCAATATTCCGTACAAAAAAAAATGAGCACATAGTTTACAATAATTTGCACCTACTATATTTCAAAGTCAAATTAAACGACGGTCGGTGAACGATGTAAAAAAGTCAGGCTAAATATATTCTTTTTACCAATGCTAAACGATCTATGCAACTTATTTTATTGAGCAATGCTATAAAAGTATAGAAAAAATAATTACATAGGCAATAATTGGAGCCATGTATTAATCGTAATTGATAATATGTACAAAAGCTTATATTAATAAATTTAATAATATTGTTCATGGACTAAATTTGGTGGTGAAGCATTATGATGATAAAAAATTTGTTAATTTTTAACACACCGAAATGTATACTCGTAGAGTCGTAGGCGTCTTCCTTGTAAAACAACCCAAGTACTCGGGCTACACGCTAACAAGCGGGTACCTTAAAGCAACTCGCTTTCCCATCACAAGGCGTCTTACTTAAAAAATTCAAGAAGATTTCATCTCAAAATCTTATACATAGCAATAAGAAGAGTTAATTACCCCCTTAATGTTATAAAATGAACACGGCTTTTACTTTTCTTCAATATGAAATACACGTCTTTATACTTCCTTTATTTTTTACATGAGAAGAACACTTTCACTCACATGTAAATTAGTTCATGAAATCAAAATATTCAATAGCAAGTCACCAACCTTAAAACATCTTAAACTATACATTGTATGTAGTCCGAATGATAGATTTATGCCTAAATTTTCTTTAGTTAATAAATTAATACTATCCGGGGCCAAAAGAACCTGTAAGTGGTTACAATCCGATAGGACCCTTCTCCTTACGAACCAAAAAGAAAAGAAAAAAGTAAAATGAGACGAAGATAAACTTATTTTTATTTTTGTAAATAGAATAAAATGCTTTAATCAAGAGCCGCCCATAAAAATGTAACATATCTTGCATTATTTTACTAATGTGAAAATCGATTGCAATGCATGTGGCAACTTGGAATAAAATTTAACGACTTTTTACCATTTGTTTTAGTCTTCCTTCGTACTTGAAACCTTATATAAATACCCTATCCACGAAGCCATATTTGTATATCTTAGCTTATCAATCATATTCTATTTTTCCTCTTACAAAAAAAATTTGAAGTTATTATTAACAAGGTACCATGGCAGCCACAACAAAGAGCGTAGTTGATGTAGATTATCTGAAGCAAATTGAGGGTGCTCGTAAAGATCTTCTTGATCTTCTTCAGAAGAACAAGAATTTTTCTCCCATTGTGCTTCGTTTAGCGTAATCATCAATCTTCTCTTTTCTCCCCTAAATTTCTTATAACATTGCATATATAGATGGATCTAATCTGTCCATTATTGCGTGGATGGATACCTACTAGATTAGTCGGATATAATTAAATCATAAAATGGTACCTCGTATATAACTGTATAAAAGTAGAAAATTGAAATTGTATTACAACTGCATGCATTATCATCAACTTATTTTGAGGTGCAGGTTTTCGACATTTGTTTAACTTAAACTCAAATAAACCAAGTCCCTTTTTTTATTTACTAGTCCCTTTAATTTTTATATTTGGTAGAAAGTTACATGAACAATATAGTTTTGTGTTCATTTTCTCTCATATGTAGTATAAAGTAAACTGTGAAACATTGAGTTTTTCCACGAGAAAAAGAATTGATGTCTTTGTCCCAAATCAAAGTACCAAACAAGCTTGTCCCAAAGTTATCATTGTTTTCCCGTCAAAAAATAAAAGAAGTTATCATTATTCCATATTATTTGTTTGATTTAAAAATATTGAATGCTAATATGTACAAATTTTAATAATAAATAAAACCTTTGCACACCCTCTTATTATTTTATAACTAGCTAGTACTTGTACAACCTTACTTAGTCGTGTAACTGAAAATATAATATATTTCAAAATAATTAATAAGCCCATATATTATAAGGTCCATCCTGAATTGGTTTTGGTGTGTAGATTTCATGATGCAGGAACTTATGACGCTAAAACAAAGACAGGAGGTCCAAATGGTTCGATTAGACGTGAGTTGAGCAACCCTCCTAACAACGGTATCAAAGTTGCTGTTGATTTTTGCGGTGAGTAGTCAAACATACTACGTACATAAAATTAACCATCTAAAATGCTACTTTGCCTTGTTATTTCATTCCCTTCTCCTTCTGTGTGAATGTGTACACGTGTGTGGGTATGGACGCTCTGACCTTGTATTCTTATACTTCCTTCGTTTTTTTTTATTATTGCACCATAAGGGTTTGGTATAAATATTTTGGTAGTGGAAAAAAGTGAGAGAGAGAAAGGTAAAAATACAAAATTGCCCATGTGACATATTGATAAATTAAAAAGTAAGTGTGAAAAAGCAAGGGTATGTTGGGTATTTGTAGTGTAAACACAAATAATTTTTTTCCTAAAGAAGAAATGGTGTAATATTTGTGAAACTTCCTAAAAAGACAAGTGGTGCAATAATAAAAGAACGGAGGAAAACTTATTATTGACTTGTGGTTTTCTTAATATCTTACAGAGCAAGTGAAAGCTAAATACCCCAAGGTTACTTATGCTGACTTTTATCAGGTGAAATTTCTTTGTGATTATTGTATTACTTGTACATACAATAAATTAAATCTTGTTATTATCTCTCTCCGTTCTTGGATGTTTGTCGTTTAAATTAGTAATTACGCGCATTTATATATAAATACTTGAATATAGTACAGTTAATTTAACTTATCATTGGTTACATTGTTGTTGATGTTAGCTTGCTGGTGTGCTTGCGGTTGAAGTAACCGGAGGTCCTAAAATCCCATTTATTCCCGGTCGTCCTGTAAGTGTTACATGAAACTAACATAGACTTTTAAAATGATTTTCTTGTAACTTTTATTTTTATTTATCGATTTTGCTGGCTTTAATTAAAGTAATCTTTTTTTTTTTTTTTTTTTTTTTTTTTTTTGATAGATTTAATTAGTGTAATCTCACCCTACATTTTATTTTTGTGACTGCTTAAATAGGATTCTAGGGATCAACAAGACAGTGGTGCTCTTCCAAATCCCAATGGAGGTACATAACAATAATACTTAAAGCTAGTTTCATCTTTAATTTATACTCCGTACTACTCTAGATGATAAGTAGTATACGTATAACGTGTTATGCACATTTATAAGTCAATGTATCCTACTCGTTTGACTTTATGATTTCAAGGTCATGGATCAAATTAAACCTTACTACGCGTAGATGTTGATTCAATAGATTCATTCACCTTGTTAAATTTATATAGAAATATAAGCTTGTGTATTATATTATGGACTTTTTAATACAGGTATACATTTAATCCCCAAGTGTAAAAATAAGAATGAGTACTAAAATGTATATTTCACATTAAAAAAAAAAAAAAAGAGAGAGAGAGAGAGAGAAAATTGTGTCCTGTCAATTAATAACGCTAAGGAGCTACTCCCACAGTCCCCCTCATTGTCCTAAGTGATTGAACCCTGTATATGACATGCTAAACCTTGAGATCTAAGGGGTTTTTTTTTTTTTTTTTTTCTATGACTGCGCAATTGATAATAATTTGGATAATTTGGTTTTCAGATGCCAAACATCTAAGAGACATATTTTACCGTATGGGATTGAACGATAGAGATATTGTGGTCTTATCGGGTGCTCACACACTGGTACGCCAATAATAACCTCTAGTTTCTTCACTTCACGATCAACAATTAATCTACTAACAAATTTAAAGTTGACGTACATATAATTTTTAAAATGAGATCGATGAAGAGAACATTTAAATTACTAATTCAGACAAGTTTAAACCTTTATTTTGTATGTACTTAACTTACAGGGTCGAGCGAACAATGATAGATCTGGCTTTGACGGTCCTTTCACAGAGGACCCTTTCAAATTCGACAATTCCTATTATGTGTAAGATTATACAAGAATTAGTTCCAATTATATATTTTACTCTTTTGAATGCTTTTATATTTAAGTTTTATTCTTAAGATTTTAACTTAATTTATGGTTGATTAGAAACTTGAGGAAAGAAGACAAACCTGGACTGGTGAAATTTCCCACTGACAAAGTTCTCGTCGAGGACCCTGCTTTTAGCAAATATGTTCAACTGTATGCCAAGGTAACACATTAATTATGTATTGGGTGCACAATACGTGTTACATGTACTAGTTATGTACGTATCATGTATTTTGAGACAGAGGCCGAAGTTAGTATTATCTGTTTAAATCATGTATGTAAGGTTGGGAAGACTAAAGTCCTGTTCTATTGAGCCGAGCTGAATTGAACTGAATTAAGTCTAAAAGAAAAAGACCTAGTTATATAGGTATTACTTGTGAGTTTAATTATGGATCTTAGTAAATTTCCAGTAAAGCTAAGATATAGTTGATCAATATAGTATGATATTTGGTAATTTATCAAATGAACTGATCAAGAGTAAATTTGTTTAACAATGGCAGGATGAACAAGCTTTCTTCGCACACTATGCTGAATCACACAAGAAGATGTCCGAGCTCGGGTTCCACCCACCCAGCACTGGTGTTAAAGCTTAATTGAAGTCATTGCATATTCATGCATGATTACCTAATAATAAGCTAGACTGATATCAGTGATCTGATATGTATTATGGATCGATGTTTCTATATATATGTAGTTCTATGGTTTATTGTATGTATCCTTAATTACTTGTGTTAGTTGATGTTGTATTTGAGATTTCAAGTTTGAATAATTCCTTTAGGTTGCGTTTGGATACTCTTATTTCATTTCAAATAGTGAAATTCAATTCCAGAATTTGAATTGCTAGAATTCAATTCCAAGTCATTTGTTTGGGAAATTATGAATTTGGAATTTGGAATTTCAAATGCTAATAAGATGTTTGGTAATACAATGTATTTCAAATTCAGAATTTCAAACAAAGGCAAATTCTTCTAATAAAATCACCACAAAAATACAACATACTTACATCAAAGTTGTAATTCAAGTTCACTCCCACTTAAACAAATTAAATCTACTAATCATCATCAATTCATCATTACATATAAAATTTAGACTAACTCTGCTAATTCGATACATCTTTTTATCATATTGAACTCATCGAATCCATTGTTTTACGAACCTATTCACAACACTTTGTCTTGTCCTTTGGAATTCAGACTCCTTGGAAATTACACTATTAGCTTACTAGCAGCAACATGTCTAGAACAAAATTGCTCCTTTCTTTGCAGTGAACAATTGATTTCAACAATTAATTCAGGATTTTAGGGTTTAAAGATAATAATCTTACACATAATGAAATAAACATAGCAAATCATCATTAGATAAAAAATTTACAGATCAATCAAAGCATGCATACAACTTCGAAATTCAATTGGAAACAAAATACATTATAGAAAGAAAATTGGGCCAATTTGGAGGAAAGTTAGGCCAATTCAAAGGAAAAAAATAAAATCTGAAGGAAAATCAGAGAATTACCAAGAAGATCCAACACAATTAAACCTAAGATTATAGAAAATAAAACCTTAATTTCTCAGAAATTAACCAATAACACAACAAATTCAAGCTAAACAAATTGAACAACCCTTGTAGAGAGATGTGGTTTCGCACAAATTCTTAGCAAACGAGCAATGAGAGCAAACGAGAAGAGAGAGAAAGCACGAGGAGAGAGAAAGATGCATTGTCGTTATTTTTTTGGATTTCAAATGACAGACTTTTATGCTGGATTTCAAATTATGAAAAATAAACTTAAGTTTAAGTGGGTTGGAATTGGGCCAATTCCAATTCTAAATTTTTTGGATTACCCAAACAAGGTGTTTGATCCAATTCCAACATTTCAATGAAATGCTCCATACCAAACAGGCCATAAGTTATACTAGAATTCTGTACTACTACTACTACTACTATTTTATACTACGCATAAATGGTAGCATGTACTAGGATGTATTACTATTATTGAATGCCCGCTAATCATATCATAACTTCTAATAATGTTACAAAGTGTACGTGTTTGAGATTTCGTTTTTTCTTAATTGCAATCGATTGGTGCAATCCCAACCTATTCGATCATCATTTCATCTGCATATATATGATCACAATAAACATTATCTTGTACTCCCTCCGTCTCTAAATTACATTCCTCTTTCTAACATTTATTCCTCACATAATAGAGAGAAAGAGGAATGTAATTTAGGGACGGAGAGAGTATACAATAAGAACATTGTAGACTTATTCAGGAAAGCTTAGGGTATGCTTGAATTGAGAGCAATGTGTCACTAGGGTAATAAAAGTTAAATTAAACTAAACAAAACGAATGTAAATATAGGGGAGGAGGAGATCGATAGTGATGGAATGATTGCAAGGAGTTTTATGTAATGGTGGTGTGGTGATAGGTGAAGAACACTAGAGAGAAGGTGGGCAACTATATTATCCTCATAATTAATGAGGATAATGATTCCTCCACCTCTCTCTTTTCCTCATGTTACAAGTTACAAATACTTGTACTTATTTCATTTATAAACACCTTATCTCTCATATATACCATCACCTCTAATTACTTATGTTTTTCCTAACTTGACTTTTATCACCCCTTTTTTATATATTACCCCCAAGGCCCCAATCCAAGCATGACCTTAATATAGTATACAACATGGACATAGTTAAATGGAAGAGAATAGAGAAAAATCTACAAAAATAACAATAGCCAGCTTAACATTTTATCAAATCGTTTTTATTATTATTATTATTATTTTTTATTTTTATTTTGTGTTTTTAACAATTCAAATCTTTTAATTGTTAATAAAAGAATACGGCACTTAAATAATAGACACTATGGGTAGATTTATTTGATACGTCATCTTTTGATAGATAAGAAAGTTTGAGTCATAGAGCTGGGCATGGGTCAAACTGGCCCACAGGCTCACAGTAAAAGCCCGACACGGCACAAGCCCGTTAGCGGCACGACACAGCCGCACGAGGAACGAGGGGTGGGCCTTGCCATGAACAAAAAAAACTTTTAGCACGAACCCGGTACAAGCCTGTGGGCGTCACGTTTTGGCCCGCCAACACGACCCATAATAATTAAAAAAAAAAACTATAAATCATAAAAATAAAAAGAATAAAAATGAATATTATAAAAATATAAATAATAAAGTAAAAATTGACAAGAATAATCTCAACTTTGCTTCATTCGCCCAAAATAATCCCAACTTTCTATTATTTTATAATAATCTGAACTTTGATATGAATTTGCTTCTAATGGTCCCAACGGTCACATACATCTGCCATGTGTCTGTACCTAATTGATTAAAAAAGTTAAATTTTTCAAAGAAAAATAAAAAACTATAATAATTAATTAAAAAACCAGGTTCAAAATAATAAAATAAAAAAAAAAAAAAAAAAACCCACCTCCCACTCCACTAACCAAACCACCTTCCCACCGCCCACCATGCTAGCCCTGTTCCCTTACTCCGGCCGATCCCAGACCCCTTACCCACCGTGCCGACGTCCTGCCAAGTCGCCAAGACGCCAACCCCCTTCCCCAAGAATTTTCAGTCCCGATCCGATCGATCCCTACTCGTTCCCTTCCCTCGTCCTGCTGATTCCGCCCCCATCCCCATCCCCATCCCCATCCCCATCCCCATCATGATTTCGACTAGAGTTGTCAATTCGGGTAAACGAATCGGGTAAGAGTGGGTCAGGTCAACTCGCTTCGGGTCAATTCAGATTAATTTCATAAACTATGAGGGTCGGGTTTAGGCTGGGTCATGCTTGAATCGGGTCACGTCGGGTCATACTTCTTATCGGATTTGAGCCGGGTTTAGGTCGGGTTACATTTGGGTCGAGTGAACAATATGTCAGGTTTAATTCGGGTTTTCACGGGTCAAAACGGGTTAGGGTAATTCTCGGGTTCGGTTCAAGTCAATAATTTGCGGGTTAGACTCAGGTCGGGTCATTCTCGGGTTTGAGTCGGGTTCGGTTCAAGTCAATAATTTGCAGGTTATAATCAGTTCGGGTCATTCTCGGGTTCAAGTCGGGTTCGGTTCAAGTCAATAATTTGCGGGTTATAATCAGGTTGGGTCATTCTTAGTGTCAAGTCGGGTTATGTTCAAGTCAATAATATGCGGGTTACAATCAGGTCGGGTCATTTCCAAGTCAGGTGATATTCGGTTCAAGTAAACATAAATATATTATTATCATTTTTATCAAGCTAATAAATTCCTTTGACTATAATATATATGGCAATATACTAGGGAAGTATAATTTATAATTTAGGAAGATAATTATCTCCTTTGACCATACAACAAATATATACTATATTTAAATCCTAAATTTGAGGATGATGCTCCTTTCTTTTGCCGGCCTAGACCGACTTGATCTCTCCAGACAAAATGCTTTGATCAACAATAATAAGGTGGTCTAAATTGCATTTAAGGGGATTTGAAATCGGGTCATGAACAATTTTGGTTGAATTTAGGTCGGGTCAATAACAAGTCGTGTTAATTTTGCGTCGGGTTAGAAACAGGTCGGGTTGAATTTTTGTGTTGGTAAAATTTGGGTCGGGTCAATAACAAGTCGGGTTGAATTTGGGTCAGGTCAATAATAAGTCAGGTTGATTTCGGATCAGGTTTGTAACAGGTTGGGTTAAATTCGGGTTGGGTTAGGAACGGGTCTGGTTGAATTCAAGTCAGGTTAGTAACAAGTCGGGTTAAATTCGGGTTTTGACAGTATAAAATGGGTTTGGGTCAATTTTGGTTCAAGTCAGGTTCGGTGCAAGTTAATTATTGGTCGTTGTAAACCGGTAAATCGGTGCAAGTTGTAAACCGGTAAATTGGCCGTTTAAAAGCAAATTGAATGGTTCCACATTCCTAATTGGAATCCCGGAGAGTATTAGGGACCATGGTAAACATTTCGGCAATTTTTATTTGCGGACGAAAAAAAAGTCAAAAAATTCCAAAATTGAAGGCTAATATCCACGCTTTTTGAGAAATTTTGGAGGTTTTAAGGTCCGGTGTCGAAAAGTCTTGAAATTCTATGGGATAGATCTCGGGGTCATATAATGCCGTTTGGAACCATAAATGATCATTATTTGCTGTCATAAATGTTCGTGGTAGGCTTGAGTTAATAAAATCGGTGCAAGTTGTAAACCGGTAAATTGGCCGTTTAAAGGCAAATTGGATGGTTCCACCCACCCAATTGGACTCTCGGAGGGTATTAGGGACCATCGTAAACATTTCGGAAATTTTTATTTTCGGGCGAAAAAAAGTTAAAAAATTCCAAAATTGAAGATTAATATCCACGTTTTTTGAGAAATTTTTGAAGTTTCGGGGCCAGGTGTCGAAAGGCTTGAGATTTTAGGAGATACATCTCGGGGACATATAATGTCGTTTGGAACCATTTATTATCATTATATGTTGTCATAAATGTTCGTGGTAGGCTTGAATTAATGAAATCGGTGCAAGTTGTAAATCGGTAAATTGACCATTTAAAAAGGCAAATTGGATGGTTTCACCCACCCAATTAGACTCCTAGAGGGTATTAAGGGATATAGTAAACACTTAGGCAATTTTTATTTCTTGATGAAAAAAAGACAAAAATTCCAAAATTGAAGGCTAATATCCACACTTTTTGAGAAATTTTGTAGGTCGGGTAGAGCTGTCAATTCGGGTAAAGGGGTCGAGTTTGGGTCGGTAAGAATGGGTCGGGTCAACTCTGGTCGGGTCAATTTTAATTAATTCCATAACCTATGCGGATTGGGTCATGCTTGAGTTGGGTCACGTTGGGTCCTACTTCTTATCGGGTTTGGGCCAGGTTAATAATAGGTCGGGTTAGATTTGGGTCGGGTGAACAATAGGTCGGGTTTAATTTGGGTTTTCACGGGTTAGGTTTATTCTTGGGTTCGAGTCGGGTTCTGTTCAAGTTAATAATTTGCGGGTTAGAATCAGGTCAAGTCATTCTCGGGTTATAGTCGGGTTCGGTTCAAGTCAATAATGTGCCGTGGGCTGGGTGTGCCATTTGGTGGCCTGACACGACACAAGCCACCTTCACGGCCCGACACAGCACGATGTCCAGCTCTAGTTTGAGACAACATACAATACTTAAGCAAATTTATTTCATAACACATTTTAGGCACCTTAACACTTTAATTTGTTTGGATATCAAAGAAGGAAGGAAAGGAAGGCGAGAAAAAAAAAAGGAGGGAAGGAAGGGAAGGGAAAAGAAAAGGAGGAAGAGGTGAGCTCCATTTTTTTCTCTCCAAATCTCTCTAATATAGAAGGGATTATGCTTATTAAAAAGAGAAGGAAAAATAATCTCTTCCCTCTTTTCCCTTCCTTCCCCCAATCTTTACCTAAATAAGAGAATTTGTCCCCTTTCCTTTCTCTTCTCTTCCTTTTATTTCTTTCTATCCAAACAAAATGGATAAAGCACTGAAATTTTAACATAACTTAATGTTTGGAATTGTACTCAATAATAGTAATTCAAAGGGAATATTTGAATTGAATTTATGAGACACATGGTGCTTGAAGACTTGAGGTCAAGATGCTCAAATTATTAAATCATTATCCTACTTATGCTACTAATGTTCTATTATAGTGTACCACTCGCTAAATCTTACTGATTAACATCTTTTCGTTTTTTTTTAATTTGTGCTAAATCTAGATCCTGTTAGGTTAATTTTATTAAAGCAATATTCTGTACAAAAAATAAACACACAGGTTACAATGATTTGCACCTACTACTATATTTTAAAGTTAAATTAAATGACGGTCGGTGAACGATTTATGAAAATTCAGGCTAAAGGCATGCTTGGATTGGGGGTAAAACATTAAGGGGGTAATAAAAGTCAAACTTGAAAAAACAAAAGTAATTAGAGGTGTTGTTGTAGGAGACATGGTGCTTCCAAATGAATTAAACTAATTGTGCCACGAGAAAAAGAGAGAGATGGATGAATTATTACTTTCATAATGAGGGTAATAGTTACCCACCCTCCCCCTAGTGTAACTATTACCCCCAAAATGAGGGTATTGATTCCTCTTTCTTCACCTCACACCATACCATCACTACATAATTTTGTTACAATCACACCATCACTATCTCCTTCTTCCCTATTTTCACATTCATTTTGCTTAGTTTGACTTTTATTACCCCCTTAATGTATTATCTCCAATCCAAGCATGCCCTAAAGAGTAATTTTTATCAATGATACATATTCTAATTACCAATGCTAATCGATCTATGAAAATTATCTTATTGAAAATGCTATAGGTTAAATAATTATCGATCTATGAAAATCTATAAATATTACTAAAGGAACAACCGCTGACATCATCATTTTTTTTTAAACTCTACACTTGTCGACTTTTCCTTTTTTTTTTTCCCGCCTAAACATTTTTTTTTCCTTTTAATATTTTTTTTTAAAAAAAAAATCTATTGATTGCAAAGTATTTTAATGCAGTACCATAAACTTTTTAGTTTTCAATTTTTCATTACTTTTTTTTAAGAACTTTTTAAAAATCTTAAGGAAAACAAATATCAACCTTTTATATATGTGATTATCCCATCCAATTACAAAGTTTGCTAATTTTTAAGGCAGAGGTGAATTTTCTTTTGTTTATAGTATTTTAATTTTTGTAGTTTGGTGTACGTTTATAATACCGTATGTAATACAAAGATTTTACATATTTTAACTGATATGTGTTTGAAATTTACACAATTATAAATTCTTTTATTATATCCGTGCATCGCAAAGTAATTAATCTAGTTATCTATGAAAATAATTACTTGAGTTTTTCGAGGTTACTTGAGTTTCTCGTTCAGGGGTTGCTCGAGTTTACGAGGTTAATTGAGTTTCTCGGTCATGGGTTACTCGAATTACTGGGGTTACTTGAGTTTTTTTTGTCAGGGGTTACTCGAGTTACAGGGGTTGCGCGAGTTTCTTGGTCAAGGGTTACTCGAGTTACAATTTATTGCATGCGGCCTGACCGAATAACTCCAGTAACGTAACTCTTGATTGAGAAACTCGAGTAACCCTTGACTGAGAAACTCGAGTAACCCTTGACTTAGAAACTCGAGTAACCCCTAACTGAGTAACCCTTAACCGAATGAACCCCTCGAGTAATCTTTGTCCGAACCCCTCAAATAACCTTTGACCGAGTAATTCAAATAACCCTTGACTAAAAACCTCAAGTAACCCCAAACTGAAAAACTCAAGTAACCCCTAAGAAAAAAACTCGGGTAATTCCTGCCGCATGATGTGGCTTGCTGCACCAATCAAAATTGTTGCTCTATATTTTAGTTGTAGTTGATCGAATTGATCACCTTTAAGTAGTATGCATGTACTAGTAATATGTACTCGTTTACTTATATTAGTGAGTACGTTAAATTTATTTCCATAATTGGTGTGTTTCGACTTTTTCTTAGACAAACTTTTACAAAAATCGAGTGTACAATAAAAACTGTACATCTATAATAAAGATCTCTTAAAGTGATAAAAAATTACCCTTAAAATGAATAAAAGGTACTCCGTACTAAATCGGTATAAATAATGTAACCCAATTCAAATAAAAATAATCTACGCTTTATTGGTAAAAAAAAAAAATCACATTTTAAATGACTTTTTTTTTTTTTTTTTGGTGTTTAGAGAGCCACAAGGGCGAGATTTGTGATTGAAAGTAATTTTATTACCCATATATTATGTTCAAAGTTACCCAAAAAAGGGCAAAAAGTTATCCTGCATTGGCTTAAAGTTATCTTTATACTGCTCGTTGTACACTAATATTAGTGTTCTGTTTTTTTTTTTTTAATTTTTTTAATATAAGTGTAAATTAAAATTATGATCTTTTACCATAAACAAAATTCCTTGATACTTCATGATGAGTTTTACTTGACTAGGTTACCTCCATGGGCTCCGTCTTCTGATCTATCCATGAACTTCCAAGAATATCTGTACTTGTTGATAATTCGATTTAAAATTTGGCAGTGAATTGAAGCATTATGATGACAAAGGAAAATTATTGTTAATTTTAGATGGCAAATTAAACAATAAAATCTACAAAACATAGCAAAAATTACGGAGTGTATACTGGTTTGTGTTGTAAAAAGAGTGAATTGGTAATAGATTATACTCTCGTTTTGTGTAATTATTTTTATTTTTGTGACAAGAGAATTACATTTTAATCTCACACAAAAATTTTAACCCGGGGTAGGCGAGGGAACTTCGCAATAGTGCATGCCACATGGTCACCATTCACCAACCTTAAGTTGTATACTTGTGTTAATCCAAAATGATAGGTTGTGCCTAAATTAAATAAAACGAGTACTTTTTTATTTTATAAATGTTTCTCACTTAAAAATCTTGATATTATTCAATTCATAAGATAAAAGAATCTTTTAAGTTACTCTTAATACATACTCTATATTATATTAAATATTCTGTAAATATATAGTCATGTTAAGTCTTGTTTGATTCGTCTAAATGAGTAGTTTATTACAATTCAATTGTTTTATATATTATAATATTCAATCAAAAATATTTATGGTCAAAGTTTTACGTTGGCAAACATGTACGATTAAAGTGAGAGATATTTAAAATGGAGTATTATACTAAATAGAGACGAGACTAAACTCTATTTAAATTTCCTACTTTTTTTTTTTTTAGTTTTTTAAAATATAGAATAAAATGCTTTAATCGAGAGCCGCCCATGAAAATGTAACATATCTTGCATTATTTAACTACTATTATCACTACTTGGAATAATTCTCGAAAAAAAAAAAAACGATTGCAAATTGCAATGCATGTGACAACTTGGAATAAAATTTAACGAACTTTAATTATTTTATGGTCTTCCTACGTACTTAGGAACTTCTATAAATAGCCTATCCATGAACTCATATTTGTATATCTTAGCTTATATCAATCCTATTATATATTTTTCCACTTAAAAGAAATTTGAAGTTATTAACAAGGTACCATGGCAGCTACCACAAAGAGCGTTGTTGATGTAGACTATTTGAAACAAATTGAGGGTGCTCGTAAAGATCTCCTTGATCTTCTTCAGAAGAACAAGAAGTTCTCTCCCATTTTGCTTCGCTTAGCGTAATCATCCTTCTTCTCTTTTCTCTCATAATAATATATATACTTTCTCCGTAATGTATACTTCAATTTGCATTAGTATTATTCAGTCAATTTTACTTATAATTGTCTCGCACTTATTTTGTGTGGATGGATGCATACTAGTTTAGTTGAATTGAGTAACTAATAAATAATAAAGTGGGATACAATATGTTGGTCGAATATTGCATTATATATTGTGGAACACTCAATACCTTGTGTTAGTGATAGATATTACACATTTACGTTGTACGTGTGAAAATTTGTTTAACTTAATGTTATTCTATATAATTAATTTGATTAATTTAAAATATGGAGTGTCAATAAAATAATAATAAATAAACCTTTTGTGCACACTTTAATTAATATGAGGTAATTAATACATAGTATAGCTTAAAACAAACAACGAACCCATCTTAATTAAGGCCTCTAATTTACTTCTGGTGTTACAGATTTCACGAAGCAGGAACTTATGACGCTAAAAAGAAGACAGGGGGTCCAAATGGTTCAATTAGACGTGAGTTGAACAACCCTCCCAACAATGGTCTCAAAGTTGCTGTTGATTTTTTGGGTAAGCTTATTACTTGAAATCTCCTCACATAGAATGCTATTTTATGGATGTATGCGTTTACCTTATACATACTTGTATCACTTGACTAATTAACATATTTTGTTACTTTCTTATATTAGAGCAAGTGAAGACTAAATACCCAAAGGTTACTTATGCTGATTTTTACCAGGTAAAATTTCTTATTAATTGACTACAATAAATTTAAAATTTGATTATTACCTCTCCATTCCCAAATATTTGTCGTTTGAATTAGTAACGATTTTTATTTCTTTATTTTATTTTAATTTATTTTATTATTATTATTATTATTATTATTATTATTATTATTATTATTATTATTATTATTATTATTATTATTATTATTTTTTGAGAAAAGGTAACGAATGGGTGTACATATATAGTACAATTCACTTTTCATTAATTGTATTGTTCTTGACGTAGCTTGCTGGTATGCTCGCGGTTGAAGTAACCGGAGGACCTAAAATTGCCTTTGTTCCTGGTCGTCCTGTAAGTCGTGTTACATGGAACATTAACTTCAATTTTTTTTTTCAATGATTTGTGTACTTTTATTTTTCTATTAAATATCCATTTTTATTACAATTATCTCACTCTACAATTTATTTTTATGACTTTTCCAAATAGGATTCTAAGGATCAACAAGACAGTGGTGCTCTTCCACAACCTAATGGAGGTACATAGCAACACTAGTTCGTCATCTTTATGGATATCTTTATGCTAGTTCTAGAGTCTAGACTATTATTTTTTTATTTTTATTCTTTGAAATAAGACTATTAGTACTAAAGTATAAATATTGCTTCAATTCAAAGGTCATTGAATCAAACCTCACTAATACAAGTTGATTCAATAAAACCATTGTTCTAGCTAGCAAAAAATGTGAAGTAATCGCATTTACTGAACTGAGCTGAACTGAATTGAATTGATCGGAACTGAACTTAACTCACCTGAACTGATTGGAGTTGAACTAACTGAAATGAATATTTATAAGAGAAGGAAATTAGGAGCTGAACTGAACTGAACTAATTGGAGCTTAACTGAACTGAGCTGAAATTAAGCTGAAGTGAACCTATCCTTATATGTTGAGATTAGATCTCAACCTTTATTTTATTTTATTTTAATTTTTTTTATACATCATACTTGTTGTGAATTTGTGACTAATAATTGATAAATGTATTTATTTTTATTTTTGTCAGATGCCAAACATCTAAGAGATATATTTAATCGAATGGGTTTTAAAGATAGGGATATCGTGGTCTTATCGGGGGCTCACACATTGGTACGCCAATTCCTACACCTTTTTTACATGAGATGAAGAGAACATTTAACTATTTAATTCCTACATACTATAACTAGTTCAAGCAATTTTATACTTTAATTATGTTTTACGTATTTAATCACAGGGTCGAGCAAACAGAGATAGATCTGGCTTTGATGGTCCTTTCACGGAGGAACCTTTCAAATTCGACAATTCCTATTTTGTGTAAGATTATACGTAATATATTACAAGAGTTAATTAGTTCCAATTAAATTACAACATTATATATTTTGATTGCTTAATTTATGTTACCCTCATAAGGTTTTTTTTATTAAATTTATATATGTTAGAAACTTGAGGAAGGCTGACAAACCTGGATTGGTGAAATTTCCCACGGACAAAGTTCTCGTCGAGGATCCTGCTTTTAATAAATATGTCCAACTATATGCTAAGGTAATACACTCTCATAAATTATAGAACATTATTTATTAGATTTATTTCAATATTATTGGGTTCGTGGTAGTATTATTCGATTAAATTATGTAATGTAAGGCTGTGAAGTCTAAGACCCTATTTCTGTTAAAAAAAAAAAAAAAAGTCTAAGACCCTGTTCTTTTAAGCTGAGTTGAGCTGAGACTGTAGATCGACATTACTTGTAAATTCATGGATCTTAGTATTTGCTAGTTGTATGATACTTGGTAATTTGTCAAATGAACTGATCAAGAATAATTTGTTTAACAATGGCAGGATGAACAAGCTTTCTTCGCGCACTATGCTGAATCACACAAGAAGATGTCGGAGCTCGGGTTTCACCCACCCAGCCCAGCTGGTGCTAAAGCTTGAAGTCATTGCATATTCATGCATGATATGGCAACCTAATTAATAAGCTAGACTGATATGTCTTATATATGGATGTTCGTATATGTTAATATATCTGTAGTACGTACTATGGTTTGGTTGTATGTAGTATGTATCCTTATTAATTAATGGTGTTGATGTTGTATTTGAGATTTCAAGTTTAATTAGAATAATTCCCTTAAAGTTGTACTAGTATTATGTACTACTACTATTTTATATAAATGGTAGCACGTCCAGATGTACTAGCTAGGATGTACTACTATTACTTAATGCTAATTATAACTTCTAGTGTTTCAAAGTGTTATTTGAGATTTCTTTATTTCTTAATTGAAATTGGTACAATTAGTCCCAACCTATTCATTCATCTGTATATGATAAAAAAAAAAAAAAAAAAAAAAAATCTTGTATACAATATTATAGAATTGTTCGGAACTACTTATTAGCATAGCATGCAATATGTTGCTGGAATGCTGGAGATAGTTAAACGGAAGAGATCAGAGAAAAGTCTACAACAATATGTTGCTGGAGATAGCATGCAATAATATGTTGCTGGAGTAGTCATTAGCCAGTGTAATTTTTATTTATTTATTTTTTTTTTTTTTTAAATTTGATTTGAGAGTTCGTTTGAGACAACGTAATACTAATTTGGTTAAAAAAAAAAACGTTAAATTTGTTTCGTGATATATTTTAGGCACCTGAAATGATAAAGTGTTGAAATATTAAGGTAACTTTAAATGATTAGTTAGAATTATTTGAAAACCACGTTAAATAAAGTTTATGATGATAAAAATAATTGAGATATTGATCATATCCATTATGTGGTCACATTTGTTCATATAAGAGGTCACCTATATTCAAAAATATGAGTTATCTTAATTATTCATGAGTGTATAACCTTATTTTGTCTATAAGAACTCCAATTTATTTGTTCAATTGAGAGTATAACCCCTTTTCTTTTGTTTGACTATTAAAAAAAAATAATTCTACTTGTTTATAAAAGTAATACCATTTTCCCATTACGATTACCTCATCTGCGTTATAAACCTCATTATTCAATTAGTGGCTTATATGTGATGTCGCTACACAATCATCTAATCTATGGTATGTGCACAAAATATGAATTTTTGTTGTATTCTAAGTTTGTTCCTATTGTTAAAAGCCTATAAACACGTGTAAGACATTGTACCATGCACAGGCCAATTCTCTCGACTTTTAAAACAATGTTTTCTAGTTTATTTTTCAAGTTGTGAAATAACTCACAAGTTGATTACAATGGGTTTCATGAAGTTGTATTTTAATTTTGAGAGACAAGAACTATAAATTTAGCTTATGTGTACATAAAAAATGCCTTAATTGTGAGTGTTTTAGAATCTTAATATTGCTAATTAATTAATAGAAAAAAGATCGAGTGGAAACTCAATTGACCTTCAATTGGCCATAATCTAAAGCTAGTGTAATGTCGAATGGTATTAGATACTTCCATATTGGGTATGATCAATTAGCATTATATTAATGAATTTTGGTCCCAATTCTTTCATATTGGGGTGTATAGTCTTCAGATTGAGAGTGAAAGAATCGAAACTTCCTTTTTCTTTGATCTTTGGCAAAGTTTTTTGACAAAATTGAATTCGGTTCCTTGACAAGACTAAATTTGAATGTTTGACAGAATTTAATTCTCTTAATATATGAATTGTCAAATATCCTTTAATCTGAGATTTATATTAGAGTATGAGTAGTGTATATATACAAGAGATTAGGGCTCATGAACTAGGCCCGTTAGCTATCTAATCTACACACTAAATATATATAGGCCCTAACAGTTACATTCACATTACTTACTCAAACAACTTTAAAAAGTCTAACACTTTTATAGAGTCAACTAGTACAATCAATTGGTCAAATTAGCTAATATAATCAAATAGTCAAGATCAGCTAATAACATCACAATCAGCTTCACATTTAATCTTTTAACTTTTTACCACAACACGACCTATATACGAAGAAAAAAAAAAGAAATAGGTGAAAATTTTTAATCAAATTTGTATCCTTAATTATTAATTTCACCATTTTATCAATTTGTGATGCTATCTTATAATATAATGAATGAGTGGTGAAAATTTCAAGTTGATTGTAAATTGCTCCAATCATGTGGTATGTACTTCCATTATTGTATCTTATTTTCATAACTAATTAAATTATTGAATCTTATTCTTTCTAGATTATGTACGCAAATATAGATGAGGATCAACTTCATACTTTTTTTTTTTTTTTTTCACAGAATTGGATGCTTCTAATTAAAAAATCAGAAGTAGTCACCCATGAAAATGAAACATTTCGTACAATTTTTAAATAGTTCTATACAATATTAATAAATTACTCTTAAAAATTTTGGCACGTGAAAACTTGGAATAAGTTTAATAATTTGCGAATTTTCTTTGCATTATACAAACCTTGTATAAATATAAACATTGACAATCCAAATTTGTATACATTTTCCAGTAATCTGCTTAATTAATTAATTTTTATTACTAAGTGTTTGAATAGAAATTGTGTTGCACCATGGCACATCAACAACAATCGCGAGCCGGGCACATTGTGGATGCCGAATACTTGAAACAAATTGAAGGGGCTCGTAAAGACCTACATCATCTTCTTCAGAACAACAAGAAATTTGCTCCCATTGTTCTTCGATTAGCGTAATCTTTCTTCTTTGATTTAATCCTCCCCATTCACCCCCTAAACATTCTTGTTTAATTTGTTGGTTTTGGTGTATTAGATTCCATGATGCAGGTACTTATGATACCAAAACAAAAACCGGAGGCGTAAATGGTTCGATTAGGAATGAACTGAACAACCCTCCCAACGGCGGTATTAAGAATGGAATTGATTTCTGCGGTGAGACCTACTTTGTGCTTTCTGTTTTCTCCTTTCTCCTACATGTGTGCGTGTGTGTAAGGGCCTGTTCTCATATACTGAACTCAGCTGAGCTGAACTGAACTGAAAATAAACGTATGAGAACAGGCCCTAAGTATGGGTATGGAGGTATTCAAGTTACTTTTCTAAGTTCTAACACAAGTTTCGGCCATCTGTTGTCTCAGAACAAGTGAAGGTTAAGCACCCCAAGGTCACATATGCTGACCTTTACCAGGTAAATTTCTAATTGAGAAAAAAAAAAGATGTTGATAATGAGTTATTATTGTGCTATCTATCTTTACACTTAGAGTTTTAAGTGATAAGATTACTGCTTTTTGGATAGAATTAATTAGAGCTAGAGCTCTGTCAACCTGTGCAATTTGAATTAGTAAAGTGACAACAATCATGAAACACAAAGTAGTGTACCTACATAATTTTGCCGGTGAAACTGCATGTACTATGGTCTAACTTCTCAGCATGCATCTACTGTATTTTTGTTGTTTCAGCTTGCTGGTGTTGTTGCTGTTGAAGTTACTGGAGGTCCTGTTATTCCTTTTATCCCTGGTCGACCAGTAAGTGACACATCAACATCAAATTTGAAAGAGTGTATCTCAAAATCATCCTTATTAATTGATTATCATAACTGTACCTTACAAATATATATATTGTGGTTCGTTCAAATAGGATGCTCTGGATCAACAAGACCGCGGAGACCTTCCAAACCCTAATGGAGGTAAATAAAAACACTTTGATCTTTTTTCAAGCATTGAAGGCCATGATTTAATCTAGCTAGATTCGCGTATGAGATCTTATGTGGTTTATTTTTGTATCATTCCTATCTTTTACATGTATAGTTGATAATTGTATGGATTCTATGTATCATTGTAGGTTCCCAGCATTTGAAGGATATATTTTATCGAATGGGCTTGAACAATAGGGATATTGTGGTTCTATCTGGAGCTCACACTTTGGTAAGCTAATTTTTCTATAATCCTTTGGCAATCTGTATTAACTTCATTTGTTCTGTTTTTTTTTTCATGGAAAAATGACCAATCTAGTAATGATTGTTTATTTTGTACACATTTTAGCTTAAAATTTACTTAACTTACAGGGTCGAGCACACAAGGATATATCGGGTTTTGATGGTCCTTTCACCAAAGATCCTTTGAAGTTTGACAATTCCTATTATGTGTAAGATTATATTGTATTTTCAATGGAAGTTATTACATTAACAAGATATATATTCATGTAAATATGTAGAATTTCCATATATGAATTATTTGTCTTAACAATGTTTACTAAGAGATTTAGTTTCTTTTTGTGATCAGAAACTTGAGGAAGGGTGAAACTCCTGGACTGGTGCAATTCCCTACAGACAAAGTTCTTGCTGAGGACCCTGATTTCCGTAAATATGTTCAACTGTATGCTAAGGTAATACAGCATATCCATTTCTTACTGTTTTAGTACTATATTACTCTGTAATATGGCTCTGAATACTAGTGCTAAGTATGAACTATGCAATAAGGCTTAATCTGCAGGCTCTGAATAGTGATAGAGAGTATTCTGCGTAATTATCAGGCAGAACGAAAGAATGAGCTATGCAAGGCTCTGATTTGCAGGCTCTTATGACAGCAGCTAATTGAGTTCTGAATTATTTTGTCAGATTAGGAACTGATCAATATTCATTCTGTTTTGAATTGGCAGGATGAAAAGGTCTTCTTTGCACACTACGCGGACTCACACAAGAAGATGTCAGAGCTCGGGTTTCACCCAGGGCATCCATGCTGCCACTCTAAGAAAGCCTGAAAGGTAGAAGATGCATGAATGGATGGCAGCCTAGACTGATATGTAGTGGATGTTCCTGTAGGCTGTGATCTAATACTCTATGTTGTTATTTTGAATTAAATGTGGAATCATAAACTTTCCCTAGTAATGTACTAGTATTATATATGTAATATTAAGGAGTGCTAATAATGGGGAAAATTGTATGTGCACGAGTTCACTTGCTCGAAACTGGTACAATCCCCAGTCCCCTACCTCATGTACTGAGAAAAACTTGGCTTGTTGCTAAGTTTTATTGATATCATGTTCTGTGATCACTAGGTGACATTTTATGCCTTAGCAATGATTTTCTATCTATCTTCGAATTATTTTGGCGCTTTGAGGTGGTGATTTTGTAAAATTGAATAATTGGATATTTGATCAATCTTACAATTAAACAACAATATTCCTAAAAATTGAAATATATACCTAAAGCATTTGCTTGGGATTTGAATAAACTCATTTCAAATTTTCACTGTTCCCTTTTATACAAGCAAAAGCATAAAAGCAATCCCTTACTTGGACAGTTCTAGTAATTAATTCAATCCTTTGCCTTTGTTAATTCCCTCACTTAACTTGAATTGAACTCTTCATATTCGAATGAAGCTCGTTATATATTAATAGCCAATATTTTACCATTAGTCCAAGACTACACTTTCATTTTCTCCAAGTTTTACAAATATGATAGGAAGAGGAAAAAAACAGTTAGTGGATGGTGAATATTTGAAGGAAATTGAGAGAGCTCGAAGAGACCTTCGCGCTCTCATCTCTACTAAGCAATGTGCTCCTAGCATGCTTCGCTTAGCGTATGTAATCTCTCTTGCATCAAATTTTCCACTAATATGTACTAATGGTTTTTTTTTTTTTTTTTTTTAAAAAAAAATTTATTCAATGTTTGCTTACTTCATGTTTTCTTCTGGTGGCGTAGATGGCATGATGCAGGTACATATGATGAAAAGACGAAAACAGGAGGCCCGAATGGCTCAATCAGAAACGAGGAAGAAATGGAGCATAGAGCCAACCGTGGCCTCAAAACAGCTGTTGCTCTTTGTGGTGAGCTTTAACTAATTAGTCCTAACACTGGTTTAATTTCTTGTGTATATGGATAAGAATTTCTAGCAACAGTAATTAAACTTCCTCTAATAAATTTTTTTTGTTGTTCATTTCAGAAGAAATAAAGGCTAAACACCCAAAGATCACTTATGCGGATCTTTATCAGGTAGAATAATCAGTCACGTATACTTTTTTGAAATATTGATTTATTATTTTCACAATGATCCCTCTATTCAGAAGCCGGGTTGAGACAACATGATAGTTAACTATGAACATACACGTAAATATCTACATATGAGCTGTTCTTTTTGTGATTTAATGTATGTAACCAGTTTTCCTAATCTAGAAGAAAGGAATTTCTCTAAGCATTCCTTCCTTTGCTAATAAGTCAACAAATTTAGATGTCAACTTTAATAATTAAACAAGTACCTAGCTTAATTTCACTTTCTTAACCTATTACATTGGTTAGACTAGTGTTAGATGCTCAACAATGTTCTTTATCATAACTAAATCAATTAAGCCACTGCAATCTGTTTAAGCTCATTCTCAAACATCCCTTGTTTCTTTCAGCTTGCTGGAGTTGTTGCAGTTGAAGTCACAGGTGGCCCAACCATCGACTTTGTTCCTGGACGAGTGGTAAGACAGTACATACATACATGTTACAAGAACACTTTATCTGTTATATGTAGTAGTACTTCTTATCTAATATCGATGTTAATAACAGGACTCCACAGAATCTCCAGAGGAAGGACGCCTTCCTAATGCAGATTTCGGTGTGTGTTCTACAACTATCTCATAAGTAATATGAGTAATCTTCTGGTAACATGTTTGTATGAAGGACATGTTACTAAGACCATCTATTTGATTACAGGTGCTGAACATTTGAGAGAAGTATTTAACAGAATGGGATTTACTGACAAGGATATTGTCGCGCTATCAGGAGGCCACACACTGGTAGACTATTATTAGACCTTAGCACAACGTTACAACTTTGTTCTTTCCACCTGATTTTTTATAAACCAAACTGGTTGATATTTTGCTGATCTGCTCATTTTTGGTCACTGGTACAACATCTAGGGTGTAGCGCATAAGGAAATATCAGGTTACGAAGGCTTTTGGACTAAAGACCCTATGAAATTCGACAATTCATATTATGTGTAAGTTCAAAATCATAAAATGTCATTTAGCCATTGATGTAACAAACAACTTACACTTGTAATATTATCAGAGAGTTGTTGAGAGGTGAACGACGGGGGCTATTGAAACTTCCTACTGATAAGGCCCTTGTAGATGATCCTAAATTTCGACGCTATGTTGAGCTCTATGCTAAGGTAATCTACTGCTTTCAACACAGTGTATTTACAGTTCTGAGCATGTAAATTAGCTGCTGAATTAACTGATGAGATCGTTTAAAATATCAGGATGAAGACGCGTTCTTCAGAGATTATGCAGAATCACACAAGAAGCTCTCAGAGTTGGGGTTCAATCCACCCCTTCCTTGGAGGAAGATAGTTTCTAAGGCTGCACTTGGTGTAATTGTCTCTGTTACTGTAATTATCTTGTATGAATTAAACAAGAATGAATAGAGAATACAAATACAAATGCTGATATATAGTACTGTACCAAATAAAACCTGAGAATTTCTTTACTGTTCCCTAATTTAAGCAATAAAGGAAATGAATACCATCTCATTCGAAATGTTGCATTAATTATGTAAACAAAAACTTTAGATACGTAACTGTTATGGCGCTACATTCTAAATATGTACTGAATAAAGAGAAAACCCTAAGGTTAGCTAAACGATAATAGTGTTACATTCTAACAAATAACAATGTACGGAATAAAGAGAAACCATAACTAAAATGCATACGGTTAGCTAAATGATAATTTTGCTTAATCAATGCTATAAAGGCCAAATAATGGCAACAAGGACCAAATAGCATATACAAGGTAAGATGAGACTGAGATAAATGACAATAAAAACTTTATTATCTTCATGTGATATAAATAATTCCTTGGTTAAACAATTAAAACTATTTCTTAATCCCCAAAACTACTACCAATATGCAGCAGCAGGCTGAAAGTTAAACATTGTAAGAAGATCAAGAAAAAGGAGAACAAGTGCATCTCCTATTATACTAAATTAATTAAATTAGCATAAATTGAGTGAATTAAATTAAATCAATCCAAGACTCAATTTTTTTTTTGTTAAGCCCTAGGACTCAAAGACAAAGTTATATCCTGAAAAACTTTCAGCCTCCTGTCAACTGCAGCAGCCTTCTTCACCTCAAACTTCTGTGAGATTATCTTAACTTCAGCAGCAGAATTCTCTGTATCAATTGTATTCAGAACTGCAGAAATTATAGCATCTTCAAAATCTTTGTCATCTGGCAAAAAATCAGCTACTTTATTAAGTGGTTCCTCCAATGACCTCCTCAAAATCTTATTTTCCCTCTCTTGATTACCATTTTTACTACTAATCTTGATAGTCTCCTCCTCCACTGCTGGATTGTTATTCTCATTTCCAAAACTCGCCGCGCTCCCGGACCTCGTCCTCTTAAGGGTCTCATTGAATTGGGTTCCCCCCAATTTGGAGGAATAAAATGGGGGAGCATCAATATTCCAAGAATTTCCCATTGGTAAAAACCCATTTGGTTTTGGTGGGAAATTCTGATTATTGTTTGATAAAATGTTGGAATTTGTGTTTTCATCAGGAAATTCATCTGGGATTTTGCTGGTTGGTTGGCAGGTATATGTTTCTCTGCAAGGTTGAGGCTGCCAAAGTGAGGAAGATCCCAAGAAAGTATTGAAAAGCCTGCTCTGTTCTGAAACAGAGTCCCCTGCTTTCTGCATCATCTCTGATTCCAAGTCTGCAAGCATTTGTTGTGCCCTTTCATAAGCCTTGAGGTGGGAGTCCATCCCTCTCGGCCCATCCGCTACTGCCGGCTTCACTCGCCGGAGAGTCTGTTTCGCCTCGACGATTCTCCCCTGTTTCATTAGGCAGATGCCTAGATTGCACATCTTGTTGTTATCTGGTGCAATAGATAATGCTCTTCTGTATGCATCCTCTGCTTCTACATAGTTGTTTTGCTGCATCAGTGCCCATCCTAAATTTCCCTGAAATAATAATTTTATGAGGGTTAGTGTTAATATAATCGTTACACTTTAACTTTTGTCACCATTCCACAAAAGCTTTGTGACATAATAATTTTAATTAATATAATTGTTATAGTTTGACTATTGTCACCATTTCACAAACACAATATTGACCCTCATTTGTGATTTATGTACACATTATAACTGTTTTGGAACATACAATTACATATGTGTAAAAAGATTTAATGTAACAATTGTTTCGGATCAAGTAGAATGTAGGAGTTATTTAACAAAAATACGCATTTAATTATACATACCCCGCAATGTTACATTGGCACACGTAAAAAGGTAAGATGTAACTGTTGTTTCGGATAAAGTAAGATATAGGGGTGATGTTACATAACATGAGACCGTATCACGCTAGAATTTGTTGTGATTTAAAATATTAATAAATTTATAACCAACTGAACAATTGAATGATTTTATGGACTAATTTCTTACCAGCAAACGAGTGGCTTCTTGCTCAACTGAGACCTGAAATTTTTTCCCTTGAGATCGCGCTGTTTTCGTCCGTTTCCCATTGAATGCTAACCCTTGTTGAATCAAATACAATTTGTGCTTCAAAAGAGCTATTTGATCATCCAATCTCCCACATCTCTGCAACAACAAACACCCCAATTGATCAATTACCAATAAAATGTACACCAATTATTTTTCAAGTCAATTGTGAAAGCTCTATTAAACTACCTTATAGAGATCCAAGAGAATGTTATCAAGAGACTCCTGAGCCTGCTCCGAACACCGGCTTCGCAACGATTTAATAGCCTCAATCGCTTCATCAGCCCGATTTTGCTGCTTCATAACAATAGCCATATCTTTAAGAGCACTATCAACTCTATCTCCAGCATTAATTGCAGCCCAAAATAGAGGAATCGCCTTCTCTGGATCTTTATCCACCAACTGATCAAATCAACCCAAAAACCAAAACCAAAATTCAATATTTCACAACCCAAAAAAAAAATGACATTAGTACTGAATTATACACAAACCTGAACATGTTTGGCTCTAACATAAGGAGTATCACCAACAGGAACTTTATGGGTAATGTGGAAGGACTCGGACCGGGTTCGAGGCATCGAAAGCGGCTTTGCTGGAGAACAAGGTGCTGAAGCTGATTTTGATGGCCTAAACCCAGGAGGACCATTCCACATTTCTTGCATTTTTTCTGATTTTTTTTTTAAGGTTTGATTATGAGTTATTAGTAATGAAGATTAAATTAAGTTAAATAATTAGAGGGATTAGATAAAAATGCAGATAATCAGACTCTCAAGTGCAGTTTAAGCAGAGGAGAGAGAGAGATATGAGGAGGAGGCAGAAGGAAGGGGAGCGGAGATGAAGAGGGGAAAGGGCAAGGTAGATATTTGGTTTGAAATTCTACCGTTGAGCAACGGTACTATGTTTGTTTATTTATTTTTTCTTTTTTTTTTTTTATAATTGATTGTTCAAGTAGCCGTTACAGATATACGGTGGTGTATTGTGCTATTGTTAAGGTGATTGGGCCTGGATCAGCCCATTAATCTGCCTAATGGAGTAATGGGAATAGAATTATAGAAAAGGGAATAGATCGATTTGGGGTGAGATTTCTTGGATTATATGTCAAGACAAGATTAAAGTATTAAACTCGTGAGTAGAGCTGTCAAGAACTGACACGACTTGAGAACTCGATCTGAATCGGCAATGATCTTAACCCAACCTGTACCCGGACAATGGGGTGAAACTAGAGACCTGTAACCTGACCTGAACCTAACCATATGTTAACCGACAACCGATTTGATCCAATACTTTTTGACCTGAACTCGAACCTACTCCCGACCTGAGAGTAACCGTCAACCGATTTAATCCGACCCAAAAACAATTTGTACCCGAACTAGTACCCGACCCAATTAGAACCTGTACCCGAGTCATGGAAGGTTTAATAAAATTTATATGTCTTTTGTTCAACTTATATACTGGTACAAATCTGTAAACCCACAATCCGATTCAGGTTATATACCTTTTGTTCTCTATTACTCATATATAGGTTTAATAAAATCCTGATGCCAATCAAATTATGGAAGACATAATTATATAGGTTCAACTTGAGCACATCTATATTTATTGGAATTGAAGTTGAACCAAAACCCAACTCAACACTAACTCAAACCCAAATGTAACATCTATTAACCAACTCAAACCTGACTCACACACAACCCGAACCTGAAATTGAATCCAATCTGAATTTGGCTCGAATAGAACCCGGCATATATCCGAAAAGGTGAACAACCCAAAATAAACTCAACTGAAATTGACCTACCCAAACTTGAACCTGATATGAGGCTAGATTGACCCGACATAACCAGATACTAATTCAACCCGAGACATGATTTGACCTAACCCAAATTCGACTTGATTACCCGAATCGAAAACTCTACTATAATACACGAAATCGGAGCGATTTAGGAGGTGTCGGGAGCTGGTGTTGGAATTTTAGGGAACACTACGGGATGAATCCCGGGATCATATAATATTGTGTGGACCCATATATGAACATTATCCGGCAACATAAAGGCTCCGTGAGAGCTTATAGCCAATACAAGAGACTTGTACGAAAACAGGTAAAATGACCATTTAAAGGCAAATTGGATAGTTACACCAACCCAATTAAACTCTCGGAGGGTATTAGGGACCATGTTAAACATCTCGACAATTTTTATTTCCGGTCAAAAAATTACAAAATTGAAGGATATATAATCCACAGTTTTTGAGGAATTTTTGAGGTTTCGGGGCCTGGTGACGAAAAGTATTGTGACCCTAAAGCTGTTAAAAATTGACCCGACCCGAGGACTGTCTAACCGACAATGATCTTAACCTAGCCTATACTCGTACAATGAGGTGGATTATAGCCTTCAATTTTGCCACTTTTCGCCACCAGGCCCCAAAACCTCAAAATTTCCTTAAAAACGTGGATTATTATAGCCTTCAATTGTGTAATTTTTTGAACTTTTTTCGCCCAGAAATAAAAATTGCCGAGATGTTTACCATGGTCCCTAGCTAATAGCCTCTAAGAGTCCAATTGGCTCGGTGGAACCATCCAATATGCCCTTAAACTGTCATTTTACCCGTTCACAGCTTGAAGTGATTTCGTAAAATCAAGCCTACCACGGACGTTTATGACAACATATAATGATCATACGTGGTTTCAAACGGAATTATATGACCCCGAGATGTATCCCTTAGGGTCTCAAGGTTATTCGCCACCGGGCCCCGAAACCTCAAAATTTCCTCAAAAAGCGTGGATTATATCCTTCAATTTTGTAATTTTTTGACTTTCTTTCGCCCAGAACTAAAAATTGCCAAGATGTTTACCATGGTTTTATTACTCTTCGGGAGTACAATTGGGTCAATGGAACCTTCCAATATGCCCTTAAACGGTCATTTTACCCGATCACAACTTGTAGTGATTTCGTAAACTCAAGCCTACCACGGATGTTTATGACAACATATAATGATCATATATGGTTTCAAACGGCATTATATGACCCCAAGATGTATCCCTTAGGGTTTCAAGGCTTTTCGCCACCGTGCCCCGAAACCTCAAAATTTCTCAAAAAGCGTGGATTATAGCCTTCAATTTTGTAATTTTTGACCTTTTTTCGCCCGTAAATAAAAATTGTCAAGATGTTAACCATGGTCCCTAATACCCTCCAAGAGTCCAACTGGGTCGGTGGAACCATCCAATATGCCCTTAAAACGGTTATTTTACCCGTTCACAACTTGAAGTGATTTCGTAAACTCAAGCCTACCACGGACGTTTATGACAACATATAATGATCATATGTGGTTTCAAACGGTATTATATGACCCCAAGATGTATCCCTCAGGGTCTCAAGGCTTTTCGCTATCGGGTCCCTAAACCTCAAAATTTCCTCAAAAAAGCGTGGATATATAGCCTTCAAATTTGTAATTTTTTGACCTTCTTTCGCCCGAAACTAAAAATTACCAAGATGTTTACCATGGTCCCTAATTCCCTCTGGGAGTACAATTGGGTCAATGGAAACATCCAATATGCCCTTAAACGATCATTTTCCCCGATCACAACTTGTAGTGATTTCGTAAACTCAAGCCTACCACGGACGTTTATGATAACATATAATGATCGTATATGGTTTCAAACGACATTATATGACCCCGAGATGTACCCTTAGAGGTCTCAAGGATTATCGCTGCCAAGCCCCGAAACCTCAAAATTTCCTCAAAAAGCATGGATTATTATAGCCTTCTATTTTGTAATTTTTGACCTTTTTTCGCTCGTAAATAAAAATTGTCAAGATGTTAACCATGGTCCCTAATACCCTCCAAGAGTCCAATTGGGACGGTGGAACCATCCAATATGCCCTTAAACGGTTATTTTACCCGTTCACAACTTGAAGTGATTTCTTAAACTCAAGCCTACCACGGACGTTTATGAAAACAAATAATGATCATATATGGTTTCAAACAGTGTTATATGACCCCAAGATGTATTCCTTAGGATTTCAAGGCTTTTCGCCACCCGGCCCCGAAACCTCAAATTTTTCTCAAAAAGCCTGGATTATAGCCTTCAACTTTGTAATTTTTTGACCTTTTTCGCCTGAAAATAAAAATTGCCGAGATGTTTACCATGGTCCCTTATATCCAGGAGTCCAATTGGGTTGATGGAACCATCCAATATGCCCTTAAACGGTAATTTTACCCCTTCACAACTTGTCGTAATTTCGTAAACTCAAGCCTATCATTTACGTTTATGACAACATATAATAATCATATATGGTTTCAAACGACATTATATGACACCGAGATATTTTCCCTAGGGTCTCAACATTTTTCGCCACCGGACCCCAAAACCTCAAAATTTCCTAAAAAAGCGTGGATTAGCCTTCAATATTGTAATTTTTTGACATTTTTTCGTCCGAAAATAAAAATTGTTGAGAAGCTAACCATGGTCCCTAATACCCTCCAAGAGTCCAATTGGGTCGGTGGAACCAACCAATATGCCCTTAAACGGTCATTTTACCCGTTCGCAACTTGCACCGATTTTGTAAACTCAAGCCTACCACGGACGTTTATGACACCATTTAATGATATTATGTGGTTTTAAACGACATTATATGACCCTGAGATGTATACCTTAGGTTCTCAAGGTTGTTCGCCACCGGGCCTTGAAACCTCAAAATTTCCTAAAAAAGCGTGGATTATAGGCTTCAATTTTGTAATTTTTTGACCTTTTTTATCTCGGAAATAAAAATTGCCGAGATGTTTACTATGGTCCCTTATATCCTTCGAGAGTCAAATTGGGTCGGTGGAACCATCGAATATGCCCTTAAACGGTCATTTTACCCGTTCACAACTTGTAGTGATTTCGTAAACTCAAGCCTACCACGTACGTTTATGACAAAATATAATGATCATATATGGTTTAAAACTACATTAATTGACCCCGAGATATATACCCTAGGATCTCAACACTTTTCACCACTGGGCCTCGAAACCTCAAAATTTCCTCAAAAAGCGTGGATTATTATATCCTTCAATTTTGTAATTTTTTAACCATTTTTCGTGAGGAAAAAAAAAATTGTCGAGATGTTTACCATGGTCCTTAATACCCTCCGGGTGTTTAATTGGGTCGGTGGAACCATCCAATATGCCCTTAAACGGTCATTTTACCCGTTCACAACTTGCATTGATTTCGTAAACTCAAGCCTACCACGTACGTTTATGACAATATATAATGGTCATATATGGTTTCAAACGGCATTAAATGACCCCGATTTATATCCCCTAGGGTCTCAACACGTTTTGCCACCGAGCCCCGAAACTTCAAAATTTCATCAAAAAGCGTGGATTATAGCCTTCAATTTTGTAATTTTTTGAACTTTTTTCGCTAGGAAATAAAAATTTCCAAGATGTTTACCATGGTTCCTATTAACCTCCGGGAGTCCAAATGGGTCGGTGGAACCATCCAATATGTCCTGAAATGGTCTTTTTACCCGTTCGCAACTTGCACCGATTTCGTAAACTCAAGCCTACCACAGACATTTATGACAACATATAATGATCATATATGGTTTCAAACGGCATTATATGAACCCGAGATGTATCCCTTAGGGTTTCAAGGCTTTTTGCTACCGGGTCCCTAAACCTCAAAATTTCCTCAAAAGCGTGGATTATTATATCCTTCAATTTTGTAATTTTTTAACCATTTTTCGTCCGGAAAAAAAAAAATTGTCGAGATGTTTACCATGGTCCTTAATACCCTACGGGTGTCTAATTGGGTCGGTGGAACCATCCAATATGCCCTTAAACGGTCATTTTACCCATTCACAACTTGCATTGATTTCGTAAACTCAAGCCTACCACGTACGTTTATGACAATATATAATGGTCATATATGGTTTCAAACGGCATTATATGACCCCGATTTATATCCCCTAGGGACTCAACACGTTTTGCCACCGGGCCCCGAAACCTCAAAATTTCCTCAAAAAGTGTGGATTATAGCTAGAGTTGTCAAAAACTGACCCGACCCGAGAACCCAACCTTAACGGACAAAGATGAACCCGAGTCATAGAAGGTTTAATAAAATTTTATATACCTTTTATTCAGCTTATATACTGGTATAATTCTGTAAACCCTCAATCCGATTTAATAAAATCTTTTGTTCAGCTTATATATAGGTTTAATAAAATTTTGATGATGCTTGATCAAATTATGGAAGGGGTAATTATATAGTTCAACTTGGCCACATCGATATTATTAGAATTGAACTTGAACCAAAATCCGACTCAACACTAACCCGAACCTGAATGTACCATCTTGTTAACCCATCCAAACCCGACTCAACACAACTCGAACCTAAAATTGAACCCGATTTGATTTTAACTCGAATTGAACCCGACTTATATCCGAAAAGGTGAACGACCCGTTATAACTTGAACTGAAATTGACCCAACCTGAACCTGATCTGAAGTTAGATTGACCCGACATAACCTGATCTTGATTTAAATCGAGACCTAATCGACTTAACTACCCGAATTGACAGCTCTACTAGTCATGAGTTAGAAACAAGTGATAAAATTATTTAGAAACAAATGGGGAATTAATTTTGAACGATTGAATAATGCTTTTTTTAATTGGATTATTATATACTCATTTATGAATCGGTATTGAATTTTTTACGAATTTTTTTTTCAATTAAAATCGGTAAGTCATTTGTATTCACGTTTTTGGTCTGAACCTAAAACAAGATCTGTATACCGAGGTTTAAGAGTAAAAACAACCAATATCAATTTTGGGTTGGCATCATCAAGAGAGAAAAATGAAAGGAGAAAGAGTCATTAAATGACATTCGGGTTCAGGTGGTAGAAAATTATTTTTACTAACTACGGAGTACGTACTTTGTATAACTAGATTTTCTAGATTTGGACACAACATTCATGACTTCACCAAAGCTCATGGTAGACATGTACAAAAACGATGAGAATTTCACACACATCACAGCTACAATATAATGTTTCTGCCCATTTGACAGAGATACAATTCATACAATCATATCAGATGTGTATACACTAGCTGGTAGCTGGTATTATACATATTCCCATCATCCCAAAGAAAACAAAACCAAAAGATAGCAAGTACCCATGACCAGTTCCTAGTGCACATATAGGTCCACATCTTTTGGTCCATGAGTTTCATAGTGCACGAAAGCTATCTGATTTATCGAGTCTAGCTGTACCAGAACTTGATGATTCGCCCATTGCATCTGGAGAAGCTGCAACTGGAAATGACTCCCGCTTCAGAGATGTTGGTATTCCAGATATTTCCTGGAGAGTAGAAACTTGCAATATATCATGATAAGATAAATCTAATCCTAAAATTTTATTCAAGTCTAAGTTCAATAGAGCACACAACCAGTGGGCAAGATAGCACTTTAGGTAAGTCAATTTATTTGCACAAAATCGGAAGGCATGCTTGCTTGTTTATGAGCAGTTGAGCACTTAATTATAAACTGCTTTAACTTCTCCATGTAATCAACAGTTTCACTACCTGTATCCTTTACATCAACATCATTAAGATACAATTATACATAGAGAAGCATGATTCCACAAAAGGAAACTAGGATTTGGTAAAAATACCGCAAAACAAACAGTTCTTGTAACAATATAAGCCAGTTTAAACAAGACTTGAGTATCAAGTAGAATTGGAATTCAGTTTTATGTAGATACATCAAGACAATAAAGCTGCTAATTGTTATCTAATCCAATTTCTAAATTACTCGAACTCTTCCTTTTATCTAAATACCAGTGCCAAGTACTTAAAACTCCAACAAGGCATGTATAGCTTAACACTCCTTTTGGATAAAATAAAAAGGCAAAATTTCATACAGAGAACAAACACCATTATTCTAGCAGTCGAGTTCAAGTGATATAGGTCAATAGTTCATGTAAGATTAGCATCTTTGACATAAATTGACAACATTGCATACTTATTTGTTCAGAATCAAAACCTAAATGGCATAGCAACAACCTTCCCCCAATTATTTCACTAAATGCTCGTTTCGGAATAATATCAAAACAAGAATGGAGCACAAAATAGTTTTACATTATATCTGCCTTGAAGCCAAGAATTACTTCCTCTGAACTAAAGATAGCGCATTATTTACGAGTTTTAGTAATCCTTTTTTTTTTCCAGTGTTTTTGTTTATGGTTGATAAGAATGATAATCTGTCTCTCTAATGAGTCATCCCACAAAATTCATGGCATAAATTTTCATCTAAAAGACTATTAGAATCAATCACACAAACCTGCAATCAATAATGAAACTATTAAAGACGTCAATTAGCTTAGTTGGTTAAAGTCGTAAAGACAAAAACAACACGTCTACATCATTGCTCTTTGTGGCACCTTTGACACCAAAATACGGAGTAAAAACAACAAAAACATAAATTAATCATCTGATGTACTACCTTCATAAGATGCATTCTCAAATCACCGGGACGAACACGATTACCAATACAAGCCGCTACAAATTTGGAGTAATTGAACAAAACATCTGCAGCAGCTTGTTTTCTCTCTTCTGTCTGCAAATTACCCAAAAATTAAAAATTGGAATTGAAATCAATTCGATTATTACTAAAAAAAAATTGCAATTAAACAAGTGAATAAATAATTTAGCTCACAAAATGAAGTATGAGAGTAACTAGATTGATTACAGAGCAGAGTTAGGGTTTTGATTTTGAAGGAAATTTCAGAAGAACTGGGAAATATACAGTATTATTATTTGCGATGAAGTTGAATTACAGAAATGAAAATTTCATAGATAAATTAATTAATACGTAGTATTTAGGAAAATTAAAGATTGGAGTACTGAACCTCGTAATCTTCTTTCATCTTCCAGATTGAATATTTCTTCTTACTCAAATTAATACGTTCTTTCTTTGATCTATTTTTCCCTTGTGATCTTTCTTTTTATGTTCAAGTGGTTAACTTTTTCAATTTTTATTTACTACGTATTTTTTATTTTACTAATAATAAGAAAGACCTTACTACTACACGACCCACCTAAAGTGACTCTAGTAGAGTTTGATTGCATAACCTCTTGGTTGTGAGACTTTTCTACTAGACCCCAACAACATACTCCCGTAATTCCCCTCTGCCCCTTTCTTTTAAAATTTGTACTACTTCATATTGAAATTATGAAAAACATCTACGCTTTGTTGTTTTTTTATATGCTAAAGTTTGACTTTTATGGTTAGTAATGGATTTGTTTAATAACGATTATACACAAATTATATGTATGAGAATATTAATACTAACTCCGTTAATAGTTATGTGCAATTTTTGTCATTTCGGGATGATTAGGAATATGTGCAATTTTCCATTTTCTTCTTATTTTTAGTAAAGAAAAAGGTTGGAAATTACAATATTACCTTACTTTAAAAATTTAATTTCTTAATTATTACCCTCATTATATACTAATCAAATTAACCTAAAACTAATCAGATTCTGCTAAATTAATGATTCCCTCCTTTTATTTTCCCAATTCCCCCCTTCTCTCCTCATTTACTCACATTCCCAACCACCAAAATGGTTGGTTCTCTCTCATCTTCACTTGCGATTTTCTCACTTCCCCTCCAGATCTACTCTTATTTTCTTCAATCTTTCACAAAAAAGTCCCCCACAACAATAGTGAACCTAGATCCTTTAAAAGATGCTTACATGGCGACAAATGATCGGGTGAGGAGAAACTGATCCAAAACCTCATCCACTGCTTTGAGACGGGTTCTCCTTTCTCTCGTCAATTTTAGGAGTCAAGTGAAACTGGTCCCTACTGTACTTTGTACACTTATAGAGCCTTGGGTCAAGTCCTTAAAAGTATTGAGGAGGATGATAGAATCAAAAGGGAGGAGGGTCAAGGTGAGTCCCGAAAGAAATCGTTTGATTTTCTTTGAGGGTGGTGTAGATCTAGTTGCTGAGAGTGGCGAGGCGAGTGTTGTGGCTCCAAAAAAACCTAGATCTAAGAGGGAAAGGACACCCCCCAAAGTTCGTGCTACGAGGAAGGCTGGTATTTATAAGCCTCTTTAATGGTGAATGAATCATGTTATGTTATCCCCAAATTTGAATTTTAAGGTGAAAATTTAGGGGGGAAAACATACCCCTCCAAAAAAAAAATCAAAATTCCCCTCCAAATTTGCAAGTGGGGTGGGGGGTTCCTATTTTCTCTCTCCACTCCTATTAATAACTTCCTTATTTTCCTCTAATCTTTGCCTCCCGTCTTTTGCATTGGTATCTGTTATGTGCTCCAAAGTTGCACATAACTATTAACGGAGGGAGTAAGTTGATTTCTACAATAATCTGCAAATAAATGAATTTCTATTGCTTTCATAATAATCAAATTCAACTTTTTTTTTCATTAATGTATTTGTTTAATAGCGATTATACACGGTTTATTTACCCATGCAAATCAAATACCCATTTAGAATACTCGGCTATGAAAAAAGAGGTGAATTCTATAATAACCTGCAAATGAATTACTGAATCCCGATATGTTTTGCAGCCCCTAGATTAACCAATGCAAAATATTGTACTGAGCGTAGAGCATTTACGAATAATCTATACTTCTATACTTAGGGTCGGTTCTCTTATGTTGAAATTCAGTTCAGTTCAGTTCAGTTCAGTTCAGCTCCGCTCCTAATTTCCTTCTCTTATAAAATATTCATTTCATTTTAGTTCATTTCAGCTAAGTTCAGTAAATGAGAACAAGCCCTTAGTATTTAAAAACACAAACCATCCCCATCAAGCTGCATGTTAACTTTATTTTTCACCAATGTCACATGGCCCACATGTCACCTCATTTGACCTTTTTTTTTTTTTTTTTTTTATAAAATCCCCTTTCTCATTTTTTTCTAAAAAAAACACTTTAATTAAGTACATGTATAAAAAAAATGAATGTTGCTTGCATGGTTCACTTTCCCCAACTTAGTGGTTGTTTGGTTTATTAGGAAAGTGTAAATTCCCATGAAATTTCAATTTATGGGAAATAATTTCCTATCATCTAAATCATGGGAATTTAACAAATTTGTTTGGTCAAGAATGGAGGAAGTAAATTCCTATAAATTCCTATGGGAATTTCAAGTTACCAAGGGTGGGTAAGGTAAGTGAATTCTCATGTTTTATGGGAAGTCAAAATTCCCATGAATTCTCATTACCCCCATTTTCACTTTTTTGTGTCAACCAAACAAGAGGGTGAAAATGAAATTCATGGAAATTTTGACTTCCCACAAAATATTTAGCCAACCAAACAAGACCTTAATATCTTCTACAATTACATTCAATTTTCACCCCATCTTCTTCTTTATAAACTATTTATTTTACAGTAAAAATATATTATAAAATAAAAATTTTGTATTATATATCTATAAACAACCCGTGCATTGCACGGGTCAGAAGGCTAGTTCTAATTGAAGCAGCGACAATTAAAAGACCAAAATAAACATTGGAGCCATTCTTTCCTCTCTAGTTGAATAAGAGTGTCCAATTTAGGGGTGAGCAAACCGGGCACCCGGTCAAAATTTTAGGGTTCGAACTTGGAATTGGTTGGAACCGAGTCCTAAAATTCGGATCCTGAATTGGAATTAGTTCAACCGGGTCCTAAAATTTAGGAATTGGTACTGGAACCATCGGGTATCGGTTCCGGGTACCCACTCATGTATGTAATTGTTAAAATATAATACAAATTATAATTCTTATTCTAATTAGGTTCATTTTTTAGCGTTTAATACTTATATTAATATATGCATTAAGCTATTTGTATTTATGTTAGGTATTAATAATATTTTTTTAATTTACAAATTAGAAACATTTAACATATTTTTATTATTTAAAATTCATTTAGCTTAGCACATATTAGGTAACCAGGTACCCCACCGGTTCCGGTTCCAAATAGTTTAGAATTGGAATTGGAATTGGTTATAACCGGGTCCTTAATTTATTACCCGGAATTGGAACCACCGGGTCTAATTCCAGTTCCAGATCCGCCAGTTCATAACCGGTTCCGGTTCCAATTCCTGGTACCCAGAATTTTTGCTCACCCCTAGTGTCCATCATTGTGTAATTGACTATGCAAATAGTAGTACCCACTGACCTTCACAATTCACACCATCCAATTAATCGAAACTAAAAATAATTGCCAGAGTCAACAAGGTACTTTTACTAAGGTCATAATGAAGCAAAATACCAAAAGATTCAACAAATCTACCACTGATTGATGGCTTTTCAGATGATATCACGGGGCTAATAAGCCAAGCTAGCAGCACATACATGAAATCCAAGTCTGACTCGTCAACACTTTAGAAGTTTAGAGCTAAACAAGAAGCAGAAATTGGAATAGATTAAAACTCGAAAGGAACAACCTAATTCATAAGTCTGCAAGTTAAGAACTAGAAGGACCCTTCTTTGCGGCCTCAGCTGCTGCCTTTTCTTCTTCAATCTCTGCAACTATGGCATCAATCTCAGATTCCTCAAGCTGATGCAAACCTTTTTTCGTCATCACAGCAACTTCCAAGTTCTTTCCTCCACTTTCAACCACCTGAGAAATTTTTGGAACAAAGTCAGTCGCTAATATGGTAGCAATGATACAGACCTCCAGACCCAAAAGCATATTCTTATCAATTATTACATCCACCTTCAAAACTTCAAACAGATTGTACAAGATGGTAGCAAAGCTGCAATGTCTAAACAATGTACAACATCAAGGCCGGGCTTTAGAACTACCAATTTCAAAGTATGAGTATATATTACAGTATCAACTAATTGATTCAAAACATGCTCTAAGGATTAAGAATGTAGTTATCAAACTGTAATCATCACACGTCAGTTCCCTAAATTATGAGTCAACCCATGACATTTTGGGCAGCTTTACCAAATATTTGACAGGTATGTTCAAAGGAATACCTCTAGGTGATGGGCAACATATAAGTAAGGATTTTACAGCAAGATCTTACCAGTTGAAGTTCATAATAATGTCACTACTTTAAAATAAAATAAATTTTGAAGACAACTTACTTCAAGCAATGCACGAATAGCCAGCTTGACAGTTTCTTGCCCAGATGTTTCTTTATAATTCTTCTCTAGAAACTCTCTTATTGAGTTAGAGTTTCTTCCAGTTGCATTAGCCTTCCAAGCTGAAAAGGTGCCAGATGGATCTGTCTGGTACAGTGCAGGTACATTAGTGTGTGGGTCGAATCCCACGATCAAAGTGGACAGCCCAAATGGTCTAACACCACCACTTTGGGTATACTTCTGCTGAAGTCCAGCAATGTAACGAGTTATATACTCAACAGTTACTGGATCTTCCAAGGTCAGTTTGTGGCTTTGACACTCAATACGTGCCCTGTTTATTAGAACACGAGCATCTGCTTTAAGACCAGCACACGCTAAAGCAATATGATCGTCGAGGTTTACAATTTTCCTGACTGACCTGCAAATGAGAGCAACACGGTGTTTTATATATAACACAGAAGGCGCGAAGTCATGCCTCTCGCACTTTCAAAACTCGCACTTTCAAAACGAAAAAAGAAGGGAAAGAAGAAACAGAGCTCTAAAACACTATATATCAGAGAGTATTGACACTCAATACGCTCTGATACATGATGCTAGAACAATTACAGTGAGTAAAGAACTCTAAAACACTGGAGAACAGATATGATGACATTAAGAGCATGTTTGGTAAGAATTTTTTTATGAGTTGGACACAAATTCAATTCAACTATTGCCATTACCAAGTGTTTGATTAGAAGGTTTGGGTAACAATTACCATGGTTTCCACATATTTGTTACCCTCGGTAAAACCTAAGGTAACAATTAGCCTTACACTCCTCAAACAAAAAGAAAGGAATTTAGGGAGTATTTGGTATAAGCATCGTAAATGAAATGGAAAGGATTCAACTAAGTAGGGGAAAGGTTAATGATAAACGTTACCTTTACAATATGTTTGGTATCCTAGTGGAATGGAAACAATTTGAGTACATTGTGATGGAGTAAGGAAACGTATTTTGTTTCCACTAGTTTGTCAAGGGTAACAAATTAGGGGATTTTGTTACCCTTTGGAAATGGTATTTGTTACTTTTAACCCATACCAAACAACTAAAAATAGAAACACGTAATTGAATGCGTTTCCTACATCTAAAATTAGTATACCAAACGACCCCATAGGCTTAAGTGATACCTTTACATGGTCAAACCAAGCAAATGAAAAGGTAAGAGTTTAATGATTTCTTTCCTCTCTCTTATTTGTTTCCTCTCCACTCCGTTTTCAATATTCATACCAAACACCCCCTAAAAGCCAATACTTTGATAAACTAAAACTTTATTGCCTTTGAGGCTTCGATCACAGTATAGGAGGCAAAATGTAAAAGAAAATGTAGTGTATTGAACATTATATCCAAATGGAAAGCAAGAAAGCCAATATCTGGAGCATACTAGTCATCATGTACGTAGCATACAACATTGAACGCTTCATGGTTCAGGTTTTTATGCCTTTTATGAGAGCCTCGTTGCACATAATACGAGTTTAACCTGCTAGCTAACCCATCAAAATCTATTCAAATGTATTCAATCGAATCACTCCACCATCTATGGAACAAAGCTATATAGTGACCTGATGATATCCAAGATACCAGTGATTCAATTCTTAGCACAAACGAAGACACAAACATAAATGAAATCAAATTCATACATTCATGAAATGAGCTCTATAATGATCTATATGCTTGGCAGTCGTGATTCCGTGTTTAGGCACCAACGAAGATACAAGAATACATCAATATATGTGTCTCACCAAGTTGTTGCCTTTGTCCTTCAAACAATCAAAATAACTTAAACAAAACCTAAGGAAAGATCTTCCTCAATTACAGTTTACAATTGTTCATCAATTCATGTACAATCAATCAAGTTAACCTAATCTGGAAAATTTTCATTGCTATGATACAGTCAATCAATAATTTCCAGTGAACACAAAATTAAGCAATCAAAATCACACAAGCAAGCAAAAATCATTAATTAAATCGTAAATTCCCCAAAATTAGGTCAGAAATCTAAAATCATATAAATCAAAGCTTAAACCCTGAATCACCCCCTTCCGCAACAAATCAGAAACCCTAAAACAAAAAACAATGAAAATCGAATGGAGAAAGCAAAAGAAAACCTGGAATCTTGAAGTTTAGCAGCAGATTTCTTCTCAACCCCAAGAACAACAGTATCGGTACCACGAACACCGACGGCAGCGTTACCCTTACGAACGGCTTCAAGAGCGTATTCGACCTGAAAGAGATGACCGTCAGGTGAGAAGACTGTAATGGCTCTGTCGTATCTCGCCATTGTTGTAGAACTGAGTTTGGTTCACTTTCTCTCTCCTCTGAAAATGGAAGTTGATCGAGTGAGTTGAGTGTTGGGAGAGATGAAGGAGGGTTCGTCTCCGGTGTTAATCGAAATGCTTTTTCAGAACTTGGGCAACAAGACACCCTTTTCAGACTCTACTTTTGCTTTTTTTCCTTGTTTTTTTTTCTTTTTCTTTTTAATACGTAGTATTAAATTATTAATACTCCGTATTAAAAATTTGTTTGTTAGAATTTGTAAAAATTATCAATGGACAAGTGTAAATATAAATATGAATATATTTAGTTGTGCTTGTGCTTTAAAAAAAAATTATGATATGTTAGGTTGCACTAAAATGGATACGGATACGGATAGAACAGATACGTAATATATAATATGAGTAATAATAAATTCATTAATACAGAGTATTTGGAGTAGGAGGTTATATTCATATGAAAAACAAACACATGTACTATCTTTTACAAAGTAGTATGGAGTATTATTTAAAAGTTACTTAAAACTTGTAAGTTGTACAACTAACAACATTTGAATTACTATCCTAATCATTTATAATGAGAGCGACGATGGCCATCGTTATAAATGAATAAGATAGTAATATAAGACATAATTAGAGTAATTGAAGTTTATGGATAAGTTTTGAATCCTATTGAATGGAAAAAGAACGAAAAGATAACTACGGCAAGTGATTATAAATGTAGCTTATGTAGTTACTCCTTATGTTATGTGTAATGTGTCCTCTCCTTCTTTGCTTAGTAATTTAGTATGTGTCTTCATGCCCATTGAGTGCAATATAATTGGACACTTTATATAGTGTGTTACATACGTACGTCGGCATGGCCATGGTGTAATTTCTAATATGTGTATGTGTGAGCACATGATAAGCCCACGCCGTATTAAACCCAGCTGCATCATTTCGACTAGGCTGGATTGTAATTTTTCAATTGATCAAATCGAAATCGTTTGTATCAAAAATAGGCTTCAAAAAACCACAATCTTGGGCGAATTAAACATTCCAATCCCAAATCACTTTGCATTGAACCTTATCTCTCTGATTTCACTCAAAAGTTACTTTCTATTTAAAGATACAGTGAAAGATTCATGTCTCTCCTCTGATGACTCTGTCCTCTACAATTTTACTCTTAACTATTCTAAAAGTGTAAAAGTGTTACCAAGTACGAGTATAATTTTCTACAAAACTTCAAAATTAAATCAACATTGGGAAAACTGTGTCACAATCCGCGATCAACGCATCATATCCGTTCCCGCGACGAAAATGATTTTCAAACCATTAATACGCCCACTAATAGGTAAGTAGTGTGAAATCACACATTAAGACGAATAATAAAAATGATTTTTTTATTTTCCTTTGATTGGTATTTTAAATGGTAATAAACACTTTTTTCAATGGTAAAAAATAAATTTCTTAGGTGCTAAACATTTTCCTTTCCTTTCCTCTACAAAGGATAAGGAACCAAACAAAACATACATAGTTCAATTATGACAGTGATTCAAATTTTGTACTCACTTTAGAGTAATAGAATCTTTACCCTTAATAATAAAATGGGCCAGTATCTAATGGGTTGCGACCCGACCCACACAGGTCCAATCAGGATGTTCCTCAATTAAAGGCCTAATGCAAACAAGGTATTGAAATGAGATTACATATGTATACAGGTCAAATGCATTATATACATTTTACATCAGTTAATATTCAACTGTGCTAGTAATGCATACTTACCAGTATATCACATTACAGTTACAAAATTTACAGGATGTATGAAGGATCAATTATGTACAACTTTTGCTTTCTACAAAACATGCTAATAAGCTCAGTCTCTACTGTTATTATTTTACTAGTATGACTGTATAAACCTGTGCTTGCTATAGGCTAACGCGATTCATCAAAAATGATGGGGTACAAAAAAAAAAGCTCAAGCCGCTTTGCGGGTTAGTGATAGAATGGTAGATACCATAAGCTTGTAGTCAATTGGCTTTGTTAGATAAGCATCCATGCCCACCTCCAAGCATTTGGCCTCATCAGACGACATTGCGTGGGCTGTCAGTGCAACAATTGGAATGTGGACACTTGTTCCTGATTCCAATCTTCGAATCTCTTTTGTTGCTTCATAACCATCCATCTGTGGCATCTGCATAGTCACAAGACAGTATATTGTAGGTAATCAGGAACTTATTAACTATTACTGAATTCAATGGATAACCAGTATAGTTCAATGAAGTGTATTACCTGACAGTCCATCAGAATTAAGTCAAATGGAGGAAAGTTCCGGCTTAGAGTTGGAGTTATAACACTTGCTGCTCCTTCTGGTAAGGGAGATGTTGTGCAGCATCCTTCTGCGTTTAGAGAGGATTTGAGAGTGTTTACTGCCTGTAATCCATCTCCGACAGCCATCACTCTAGCTCCTACTTTTTCCAGCATTATTGTAGCCACTCTCTGAAGAACTGGTGTATCTTCTGCAAGGAGGATTTTAATTCCTTCTAGTGATTTCTGTTCACTCGAATTCTTTGCAAAATGCACATCCTTCCTTTCTTCAGAGCTGCTGCTGATCAAAGTGTTTCTATTGTCATCAAAATCTCTCTGACTGTCACGGTTACCTTCAGGAAAGCCATCTTCATCAAACTCAAGCAGATAGTTGTTTGCAGCTGATAATTGTGAGAATGATGGTTTTACACCTCTCTGCCTTTTCGTTGTCTCAGTTTGACTTGCACTTCCAGAGCTCAAATGTCCAACATCGCCTTTATCAGAATCCTCAGAGCTAGAGGCATCATAATGAATTGGATCCACCTCGAGACATTCATGCATTTCCCCTTCTGTTGAATCGGAAGCACTTTCACTTTTTAACTGTACTTCAATATCCCTTTGCTTAATGACAGCTTCCAAAATTTGAATCATTTTTGACTTGTACAACGGTCTGTTAACCATCAAAAAGTGCCTCTTTCTTCGAAGCTCTTTCTTGATTGAACTAGGCGTGTCATGATTTAATATCCAAGCAAACTTTGCTTTGTCTGCATATCTATTGAGGCAGTTCAGCTGCTCCTTCCAGATATTGGTACTCAAGTCAAGCAAACCAATATCAACGACTATAATAATCTGTGACCGTTTAACATCCTTAGCAGTGAATGGTTCTATCTGGTTTTGTATGTCAATGAAATTGTCATCAGGTGGACCTTTGTCTTTAAAAATCCTTCTAAGCATCTGTGTTAGTTCATTCCAATCAGACGCTTGTAATGTAGAAACCCCCTTTTCATCTAGCCACTGGGACATAATTAACCTTCCTGTACTGCCACTTAGTGCAAGTAGTACCTACATTCAGAAAATTTTCAATATTTCATGGAAAACTACATTCAGCATAATTTCATTTATAAAAGCAATGCCATCTTAATAAAGTGTATAGTATGATCAATTATTATCATTAATAAATACTTTTATCAAAAACACTAATGAAGCTCTAGGAATACTGACCATCAAGTTATGGTCAGCGAGTTCTACTTGAATGTGCTGTTCAGGAATATTCGAGGAAGAGCCAAGAACCAAGGATATTTGCATCAATGTCCCAGGCCCATTCTTCTCAACTATCTTTATATCTCCTCCCATCTTACGAACCTGTCATATGGTTACAAGTCATCAGAAGGTGGGTGGACACAAAAGAATACCGAGGTTGCAGTTTTAATCTTGACACTAGACAGCATCTCATAAAGTATAACACAGAGATTTGTAAAGCCACTAATGTTATCAGAAAGTCATTGTACTTCTCTTCATTGCTTTGTAAAATCAGGACAGGGGGATTGGGGGAGGAGGGAGGAGCACTCACCAAGGTTCGTACTATGCAAAGGCCCAAGCCAGTGCCTCCATGCCTAAATAAGATAACAAAAGACGTTCTACATTAGAGACTTGATCAGTTAACATAGTACCATTTAGATTACATAGTATCATACAGATAGTTAAATGTCAAGACTTGGTAGGAGGATCAAGTAAAATGCTCACATTCTTGTAGTTGATGGGTCAGCTTGCTCAAAGCTTTCAAATACAGACTCCCATTTATTTGGATTGATACCTGATCAAAGGAGAGTTAAATTATTGTGATTAATTAAAGAAAGACGAGTAACATATAGAGTAAAATTATAATGGTATAGACTTTCTAGTAGATCATTGGGTTACTAGGTACGTACCACAGCCAGTGTCTTCGACTTCAAACCAAAGTCTCACTTTGTTTTCTTTTCTGTATGGGTTTTTCATGAAAGATCCTAATTGCTTTGACTTCACCATTGAAGAAGAGCCTTGATTGAGAGGAAGCCTTCCGGTGTTGCTGCAACTACCAGTTTTTTCACACCATCCTCTTAAGATTATGTAGCCAGCTGCAAGGACAAAACAATTGAGTTGTAATACTATACCATCTAATCCTCCTCTGCTTAAAAGAGCTATTAATACCATCATGAAACAAAGTTGTACTTACAGGTTGTGAACTTGATAGAATTGCTGATAAGATTTGCAAATATTTGAACCACTCGTGCAGAATCTCCTCGAAGCAACTTAGGCATGTCATCTGAAAAGCAACAGTTTAACAAAGTATTTTTAGAAAAAATCAGGGTATTCTTATAAGATATACTGACTGTAAAACCAATTGTTCTTGCAAGAAAGCAACACATTTTACTACAACATAAAGAGAAGATTGACTAGTTGTACATACATACCCGAGAGATCTAAAAGAGTTTCTACATGGTGGTTGATACACTGAACCGAAAATATGTCAATAAGTCCTTCAAGTTCTCTACCCAAATTGAATTCTGCTTCTTCAAGTACAAGTTTCCCAGATTCAACCTGTTTTTTTTTTATTTTACAAAATTACAAATTTCAGAAATTGGGCTCAAGCATCATGTATTACATCCTGAACTAACTTTACAGATATTCTAATATTTTCAGAAGTTCAGTATCTAAGACAAATGCTATGCATAACAGATTTCAACTATCAGATAGGCAAGCTGCTTGAATGTATGGTACCTTACTGAGGTCCAAAATGTTGTTAAGAAGACGGAGAAGTGCATTTGAACATTTACGAATCTGAGAAACAGTTGCATGTTGCTCATTTGTGAGGCAATCATCAGAAATTAGAATATCCAGCAACCCAATCACTGCAGCCATAGGGGTTCGCAGCTCATGGCTGTTACACACAGAGCCAAACTTTTACTTTCCAAGATATAGAAACAAATCAACAACCACAAAGACATTTACATGTCACAAAATTCTATAAATTTAAAATCAAGTAATGGAAACACATTTGACTTATAAACTTTGCAGTGAAATAAGAAGGTTTCAAATACAAGTACTAGTACTTGCCTCATGTTTGCTAGAAACTGGCTTTTGTAATTGCTTGATGCTTCTGCCCGTCTTCTTGCATCTAGTTGGTTTATTAGTTCTTCTCTTAGTTTCATTTCCTTTGATACTCCATTAGTCAATATCAATATGCAAATACATCCGATTACCAGGATACAGACGGAAGCACATATAAGTATCACCAATGTTTTATAAGCTCTGTGATCCACCTTCCCCATTATATATTCCCTAGGGATGAGAATTACACCCACCTGCAGACAAAATTTTATGTTGCACTTAAATCGTATTGGAACAATCAATGGCTCAAAGTCTCAACTGTTACCGAGTTCTTACCATAGGAAGTCGTTTCAAATTTAAGAAAAAGGAGTCGATGTAATATTTCTTGCCTCCAAGCTTGATATCCTCTTCATGAACTCCATAGCTCGGAGGAAACTTGTTTGAATACTCCTTTTGCAACCACTGAGCACCTTGCCGTATGATATCATCCTCTGACTCAACAGCCCTTACGAGCTTAGGGCCTTTTGTTGAATTATTCAAGAGAGGGGCATTAGTAGAAGTGGCTAGCAAAAAACCCTCTTGAGAGGTAAGGTATATGTGACCACTATGAGCCTCAACAAGCTCCTTCATCAACTGTCCGACACTATACAGTGCAGTTGTAACACCCACTACAGCAACTATACTCTCATTGGAAGGGTCCCATACAGGCAGTGCAGCAGAAAGCAAAGGTGAACCTGTATGCTTGCTCACTGATACATGCCACGAAGCAACTCCATCAGGTACTTGTGAAGGTCCAGCAACATTTATCAAGTCGTCAGGAGGAATTTGCTCTTGCTTTCCTATCTTCTCACCACTGACAGGATCAAGTAGCTCACGATACCAGATTGCAGAAAGGTTTCCTTGTATTGACTGATCATTCCAAAGCTGATGAGAAGAAACCTTGCTCACTTCATAGGAGGCAGCACTTATTGAATAATTTGCAAGATCAGAATAGATGTAGAAAGTTTTGTTGTTTCTATGATCTCTATGGAAAGCCTGGATAAACCCGTTCCTATAATTTATTGTCATTGAATTAAGTGCTTTGTGACTTGCAAATAGCGCCCACATTACATCCTTCATCATTTGATATAACTGCAGATTACAGGTTATTTTTTGCAAAAATTAGTAGCAAGATTTGACAAACTCAAACATTACAAAGAGGAAGAAGAGATAAAAGGGAAAAGTTTGACAGTCAACCTCAACTTGATTTTCTTGAACTACTGGCTTGGTGTTGTACTTTTTGAAGATAAGCTCTGAGAGGTTAACCTGTGCTGTTGTTACCTCAACTGTGGAGTTAACTATATTCCACATTCGTAACAAGGGGCGTTGAAGGAGCTCATAACGAAGTCCAGAAGCAAGGTTATCCAAGGATTTTGTAGTGTAGACGCGAGTAAAGTGCCATGTTAGTATAGTTAGCATCCCTATCAAAATTGCCAGAAGAGCCTGCAAGAAACAAAACACAAGAAATAAACCAATATTACCAAGACTAATAAAATGCCTTGTAAAATCTGACAACTTTCATGAATGTGATATAAAGGTGAATATCAAGCTTTTACATACCATAATAGCAAGGCGGACCACAAAAACACTATAATATGATGACAAGCAATCAGAGCTAGCATACTGAAACTCCTCCTCAACATCACCTCTAAGACGCCTTCTTAGTCTCAGAGTCGGACTTCCTTTACAAGTGGTGCCAAAACATAAGAATCTACTAATGAATGCATTATTTTTCCTAGGAGATTCAACCGGTGGTGTCTTTGGTGAAGACGGTTCTGATGAAGCTTTGTTTGAATTTTCCGCCATTGAAATTGAAAATTCTTGTACACTCACTAAGAAAAACACTAAACTCAGCCCATTAAAGGTTTTAGAATTGTACTTAGAATAATTGAGTACAAAAATTTATTTCTTATCCTTTTTTTTCTGCCTGGAAGATGACATAAGCTGTTGCTTCTGAAGTGGAGAGCTAAAATGGTGGCTATCTTACTCATCCACAATTAGAATTCCTTCCATTATAATATAACCATTGCACCATATTGTACAGAAATTTCAGTAAAACAACAAAATTCATAACAAGATATAATTAAATATATAAAAATACTTTCATGATTGAATATTATAGATGAAAAAGGTCCAAAAATTAGTGGCTATAGAACTTTGTCTTAATGAAGAGACCAAACTTTTAGATAGAGACTGATTTTACATTTTTTAGAACAGACTAAAAGTAGTGAAAAGTACCCTATCTGTCAATTATTCTTCTCCAAAGCTGGTAGTAAATCATGTACTATAATATGTACTAAACACTTGGGTAACTTGAATTATATATAATGGGTCCCCAAGATCGGGATTCTCTCCAGTAATTGGACGGTCGGGTTTTTTTAAAAAAAAATAAAAAATAATTCTACTCCGTAGTTATTAGATGGTCCAGTAATGAGAGAAAATCCTCTTGGATGCCCTGCCCTGCCCTGCTTTTATTTATTATGAAGAGATGAAAGTGCACATATGTTTTACAATAAGGTGTAAAAAGAAACAAGCTTTAGTAAAAACAAGATAGGTAAAACTTAGGTAAGAAGACCAAATCTCCTTTTTCTCATTTCACTAAAGAGATAAAGACATCCCATGAAAGAACACAGAGGTAGGACAGGATTAGATGACATCCATGTTATATAATTAGGATTATAATTTAAGACTAGTGGGGCGGCTTATGGAAATCGACAGGCCAAGGCATGTAAGTGTATGACTCCATAGGCCCTGGGTATGTCACGTAACATTATCGACGCCACGACGATGACAAATCCAGTGAACCTACAGCATGAGAAACTAACCCATCAAATGTATGATTAAGTATTGCAACTGCAGAAATTGTTTACTTGTGAAGCTTCCTAAATGGGGTTCTAATAGATCTCCACAATATTCCTATACTATTATCATCTCATTAAAGAGTCAAACTTATCCTTAATATGACATAGAATATGTTCTACTTCTACAAATATTATCTACATAATATATTCTAGTGAGCTTTAAACAGTTCATTTCATACTCCTTTAGAACCAATAAACGTGGTAAATTGCCTTTTTATCCCAATCAAACTCACTGAACTCAAGTAGAGCAAAGAAAGATACGAAGCACAAGATTTTCTTATAAAGTTCAATCATATACCGACATTGAAATAGTATACACGAGTATTAATTCCGTACAAGGGAGAATGCATTATTTATATACAATCTGATTATCCGATTCTGCACTTGGTATACAAGAAAAGAATTGTTATTGGGTGGTTCAGAAAGAGAGAGTAAAGGATTAAAGGTAGTGATGGGTAGTGGTGCAGACTGCAGAAACAAGAAATAAAATGCATGTATTTAAAATACAAAACTATACAATACGAGCCAAAGTACAAACAAGAATAAATGAATTATTGACAGATTACACGTAACAAAGCAACTTTTATGTGCTTAGATTAAATTGGAATCTGAAATTTCCTACTGTATGACCAACAAATATCATCCCTAGTGCGCCACTACATGAAAAAAAAATAACTTATTCACTTTTAAGAATAATTATTTAATTATGTGATTATCAGCTAGCTTATCTAGTACAGTACTCTGTAATGCATTACGGAGCATTCTAACAATAGAAGGTCAAATCTCGTCTATTATTGCATTAACGATTCCTAATCACTAGATAACTAGTGTCATTATTCAAACCAATTTATGAAAGCCAAGCAACTGCACAGTAGATGTCCACAACTGAAGGTAACTGGGTGCAGCTGTCTTTGAAAAATCAATCACAGTCGTCCAATTGTCTGGGAGGAAAATGCATGATAAAATTTTATTGGTTTCTAGTAGTTCAAAAAAGAAAATAAAAATTTATTGGTTTCTACCAAACAAATCCTTAAAAGTTCCCAATTGGATCTATAATACCAATCAAAATACACCATAATAAAAATTAAAGTGGTGTGATCTTATCCCCATGCTTCATGTTGGTGGGTGACATTTAATACATGTGTATGAAGCAGAGGTGCTCTTCTATGTCTGAGCCCCATATTGCCCTGTCTCTAAAACCTAACAAGAGTCACAAAAAGTTCCCCATGTACAATAAATACGAAACACGAGTACTATTTTTGGTGTAAATTAAAGAGAGACACAAACATAGACAAGATTCGATCCCAGTCCAAGAATATTACCTCCACGACATAATCAACAAAGCTAGTTTACATCCACACAAGTACAACCATATATAATCGAACTGTTGATCTCTGATGCATGTAATACCACTGCAAATATGAACCAGAGAAAATCTTAGGTACCTCATAATTCAGCAACATAAAAAACAAAACAAGTGAAATCCTCAGTGCAGGACCTCATATACAAGAAAAAATAATCAGCAAGTAAAATTTTAATTACAGGAATCACTTGCAAGCACCAATTTAATTCCTCAGCGCAGGACCTCGTATACAAGAAAGATAATCAGCAAGTAAAATTTTAATTACAGTAATCACTTGCAAGCACCAATTTCAAGATGATGTTCTGTTATAAAGCAAATGGATCAAGCCATGGATACAAAGCTACAAGAATAAGCTAGTCTATAACAAAAACAGAGCTTTGAAACTCAAGGACTATATTACAGATACAAGTATACAGCTCAGTTCATACATAAGTGGATAAAGGGTCTCCCAGGCAAAGCAAGAATCATTTCGAGCCCTTTTGAGATTTCATTTCACGAGCAGCTTCTTTAACAGCAGTTTTGGCTAGAGTGGTAGGTTTAAGGACACTCTTAGGATTCAAGGCTTTCCGGATCTTGAACACAGTCCAAGCAGTACCAATGGCATGCCCAGCTGCACCGAGCCCTTCATGTGTTGCATTACCAGCTTCCTCTCCATATCTGCATTGAAACACAAAAGGCATCATTTACAACTATTTCTCCCCCATATATATTCTAACGACCAAGAGGTGGATTATTTTTAGCTTATATAATATTTCATTGAAGTCCATAGACGAAGGACAGCTAAAAAGCTAAACCGACATTTGACCTCCCTACCTTCTTTCTTTCCCTTTAACTTTTTTAGTTGGGACTGCAAAAGAAGGGGAGGGGGGGGGGGGGGGGAGAGTGGTCTATGTATGGTTCTTCACAAACAAAAGCCAAGTATGTAAATTAAATGAGTTCTCTTCTACTCAGTCTCGCACTTTAACTCAACTCAACCAGCTATAGTTTGCTCCTTATCTCCAGGCTCCAGCAACACAAAAGAATTAGGCGATTAAGGGAAGTGTTTTTAATCAGTAACGATTGACATGCCTCCATCAGAGATGTCTAATTAGATGACAATAAGTGAATGAAACATACATGTGTTCTTTCTAACAATTAATTCTATCAGGATTCAGCAATTAGCCTTCTCTACTTAGTACATGGCCACTCATATTCTCCGGTTAAAGAGTGCCTTGCCCCTAATAGCATGCATACTTCACAAGCAACTAGTTGTCTTGTGCATCACATTATATAGAATACGTGAATCCTCGGAGGCTCAGAAAGTATACCAAGGTCAATTCAAAGTTTCAAACTAAGAAGATGAGAACATGACAAAGAAATCCTGAGATAAAAAGGTTTTGAAAAGCTAAAAACTGTATGAAAATTTCTCCGATTAGTCAGGGGGGAAAAAGTGAGCACTTACTTGTGTGTCACCAGTCCAGTTGTCACAGTAGATGATGTTGACATGACATTTTTTCCAGCTACTTCAACGGCATCACATATTCTATCTGTTAAGAAAACAAAATATACGACTTAATTAAATACACACTACTATCAAAACAAGCCCAAAGTCATTATATTAAGTCATCTTAACACGCAGCAAGAATGGTAAGTTCAATGGAGATATAGTTTGCATTGACAGCTTAAAGTCTTAAACAGGTCCACCCCTCAAATAAACAAAAAGTATATCATATGTGCCAGTAAACATTCAGACCAGTAGGACCGAACAATGAACTACGTAAATAATTCTATTACTCCAGAAGAAACAGAGAAGAAAACACACAGCAATGATTGATCTAGAATTGGCATAAAACATGAATTCTTCAACTGACATTAAAAGACTACATTCAAAGAAAAAAGTATTATCACCAGAATAAATTTTCATCAAGCACATAAGAGATGCAATATCAGCTAACAGAACAGAAATTGTGAGACATATTTTGAGCCACTGATGCTACAATGGCTATAATAATCAACAGGAGAACCTGCACTGCTACAAAGTGGAAAACTATGACTAAGGCTTTAAAAACAATTTCAAGAAGCCACTTTCTACAGAAAATTCGCATAAAACACAGATCATGATGTTACATTCAGTCAACAAAAATTCTGAAGAATTATACTAGAAATTTACTTAAGGAACAAAGTAATGTCAAAGAATAAAAACAGGCAAAAACTGAAACAGGCAAGGGAACTTACTGAATCCATCCAAAGAGGCCAAGACCATTTCTCCAGGCAATAGACTGAAGAATTTCTTTCCTACTTTTGAGTTTGCAACTGAACTTGTGAAAAATCCAGATACTTTAACAACCCCAGACAGCACTCCAGTTGCCACCTGCTTGGTCATTTTTGTCATTCTCTTCACCCTATAAGACAAGCAAAGCATATTCATTGACAATGTTAGATTGTCAGATACCACTAATACCTAAAGTTGAAAAATAGGTATCAGAAATCTTCATTTACTAAAACCAAAACTTAGGTATATCGAACTGAACAGTAATAATTAAAGCTTGCACCTTTAATTCATTTTTTTGAAAAATATAACACACACAAACACACAATCCATGACAGACTTGGGTTGACTACCATAATTGCATGTTTTCCTACATAGCCCTGTTAGGTTAATCGTGGGTTGCATTTTACACATAGATTTCTTGTGTTGAAAATGTTTTTTTGCCAAACTTCTTCTCATTTTCAGAACATACATCACATTTCAAACCTCATTTCTTACTTTCCTCCTCTATCCCCCCCCCCCTAAAGTAAAGTGAAGCTTGAAAGTCAATTTCCACTGATATAATTTCCATGCAAGGTAAAACAGTTTATATTACTCCGTACTCATTGTTCCATAGTGCATACACAAAACATACAAAAGTTCTTCAATTAGCAGCATCCTAAATAAAAGAGGAAATAGCCCCATCACGGCATCACCCTTCTAGTCTTCTACATTTAAAGCTACTTTCTTGCACTGACCATCTTATAGTTAAAAAATAATGTCAACATTGATTATTTTTTCGATACCTAATCCTGTAATCTAGTAAAGGAACTTTCTAACAAAACAGTTTCAAATGAAGACAATTCAACAAGTCATCAACTAAACTAAGAATAAAAAATATATAGTAATAACAGAAACTTAATTAAGATGTCAACCACAACTGTATATAAACAAATAAACAATACATAGAACAACTCTTAGAACAGTACAAACAGGTAGGCATAAGAAGTTAAAAAAAATAGCTTAATTTAAAAAATCAAACCTTTTGATCCTCTTCAAAGTATTCTTATCAACCTCCTTCTTCTCAGCAGGATCAAGCCTCTTCTTCATAACTTCATGCCCCCATTTCAACCGATCAACAGTGATATCCCCACACCACAAAATCCCCTTGATCACATGCCCTGACCCGGCCGCAATAAACTTGGCAGCAGACCCACTATACTCCTCCACATTGGGCGCCAATGTCGTCCAATACGCCCCACAACTCCGCTCCATCGCCGCTTTCTTTTTCTCATCACACTTCAATTCCTGCGGCGAAATCTCACCAGCAACACCCACTCCCGCCAAATCTCCCCTACTCTTCTCCGAAACGCTCTGCACCGTAAAATTCCCGAAACCATCGAAAATAGCATCTAATTCCCTCAGCAAACCCTCTTGCCCCTTTGAAGCAAAACTCAGTCCATAATTCAAAACATCATCTGATTTTTCTTTGGAACCCGAATCCGAATCAGATAGAGAGAAAAAATAATGCGAATCATCAACTTTGACAATCGCTTCTTCTTTCACCAACGGCCATTGCACCTCCTCCGAAACACAAGCGAAAACAGCGACAGTATTTACCCCTTGACGAATGCGGCGAACCGTGAAATCGCCCATTCCAAGCTCAACACTGTACTTCTTATCAATTAGATGAACAACCGCACCTGGAACAGTGATTAGGGTTTCTTCAATAGGTTCGGGTTCGAGCTCAGGTGGAGCAGATGGAGTACCAGGAACAGAATCAGGGTTAGGGTTAGGGGTAGGATTAGGATTAGGGTTTCGTTGATAATCATCGGGAAATAGATTATCGACGAGATCTGACCTATGAAGAGTTGGGTAAAGAGAATTAGAAGATTGGGAATTAGGGTTAGGGTTAGGAGTTTGATTGTACAAAAAAGGGGATGAAGAATTGGGGTTAGATTGATCAATATCAGGGTACAATGAAGATCGACGATTTGGGAGTTCTTGAGACGCCATTGTTGTTGTGATGAAGAAGAAAGTGAGAGAAAAGTGAAAATGGTAAGGTATATAAAGGAAGATGAAGGAAGAAGAAAGCTTAATGGCGAAGTTGCAGAGGAGAGAGAAAATACAGTTGACGTGGGAAGTCCGCGTAAGGGAGACAGTTTGTTTGGATTTGATTTATTGTTGGGAATTGTGCAACTCCCGCGCTCGCACCGTTAAGATTTACCCTTAACCGAGTTGTTTGAGTTACCGACCTGTCGAGTAGAGGTGGCAATTGGATTGTTCGAGTCAGATCGGGTCGAGTTGGTAGTTTGGATATTGTTAATTAGATTTGGGTTAGATCGGCTACAATGGATTTTAGGATTATTGTTAATTAACTCTAAAGAGAGTATTAGGGTTTGTTCTCATATGTTGAAATTCAATTGAATTCAGTTCAGTTCAGTTCAGTTCAGCTCAGCTCAGTTCAATTCAATTCAGCTCCGCTCCTAATTTCCTTCTCTTATAAAATATTCATTTCAGTTCAGTTCAGCTCTTAATTTCCTTCTTTTATAAAATATTCATTTCAGTTCAGCTCCTAATTTCCTTCTCTTATAAAATATTCATTTCAGTTCAGTTAAGTCCAGCTCAGTTCAGTTCAGCTGAGTTCAGTCAATGAAAACAGGCCCTTGTTATTACTACTTTCATTGGTTAATGTAGAATGTGATTGAATTTTAACTAAATTGAATAAGGAATTCGAATCAAATTTTTAAAAATAGGATTAAATTTGATTGAATTTATAAATAGGATTAAAAAAAAAATTAAATAGGATTAAAAAAAAAATTGTAGGAAGCATACTCCCTCCATCCAAAAATATCTAGGACGTTGGGATGGATACATAGCCTAAGAAAACTTTGAGTGAAATATTATAAAAAGATTCCTTTTAAAAAAATAAGAATCCTTTTAAGAAATTGTTTCCCAAAAATCATTGGGTCATGGAAGAGTAGAGAAAAATAGTTTTTAATTAGTGGTCCAATATTGTATTTAGTAATGTGTCAGTTATATTGAGACGGGTGAAAATAAAAACTGTGTCAGTTATTATGAGTTGGAAGGAGTACCATATCTTAACTTGTTTTAATCTACTCTAAGACATATTTCGGGAATATGGACCAATGTAGGCCAGTTTGCAAATCATTTGGCTCGAAAAAAATGGCAGTTCATTATAATTCAGATTTGGAATTGGATCCAAACTATCAAAATCTAACTTGAGTTGGAACGAATTGAATTTTGGAAAGGAAAAAAAAAAATTAATCAAATCTTATTGATTGGACTCAACTTTTCCAAATCGGATTTAAATTTGGATGGGATTGAATGTGACCGCTATATTCAAACTAAACACCAAATAGACACTCCTATTAAAAAACTTAGTCAATAACATTAAATTAAATAATTAACTAACAAACTTGTATATATAAGCTTTTTCTATACCAAAACATATGACCTTTGACATTAAACTACGGTCTAAAAGGTTTTTAGTTGAAAGCATAATAAATTTACTCTCACATCTAATTACGTGTATGTATATCTTTTCTTGATGAGTTACGTATGCAACTATTAGATCATTTTATTAAAAGAATTACTTTATTTTCAATTTGACTAAACAAAAACTTTTGTATACACCCGATTTACACTAATATTATTGTACACCGAGCAGTATAAGGGTAACTTTTACCTAATTTAAGAGTAACTTTTTGCCTTTTTTTGGATAACTTTAAACATAATACAATTTTTATATATATAGAAAATAAGAAAAGTTTTATAATGGTAATTTAATTACATTCAATCACTAATAATTGAATTTTAGTCATTTAAAATGTGATTCTTTATTATTAATTTTTATTTGTATTGGATTACTTTTATGCATATTAGGGTAACTTTTATTTATTTTAGGGGTAACTTTTGATCAAATTAGTCTATCTTTATAGTGGATGTACACCCGATTTTTTTTAAAGTTTGTGTTGACTAAATTGACAATGAGAATTGGAGGCAGATAATTATTATATTTTATTTGATTTATTCTTTGAGTCTTGATATTGATAAAAACTTCATCTTTGGAAAGACCAACCACATGTCCTGAGCAATTTAAAACTATACTTTTCACTATCCGAGTAATTGTATAAAACAGGGTCGGTGCTTTTACATGAATTTTGTTTAATAAAACATACAAGTACGAAGTAATACATTTATACAAGTAATTTCTTGGTGTTAAAACTTAAATACATTTATTGCTCATAATTTTAAGCCTAGTAACTTTGAAATGAGGAACTTATGATTTAGAATTTCAACAAAAACGTACGGATTTCCATAGGACCAAGCTCAACCACAAGGGTGGAACCATCAACAGGACTTCCTCTAAGAGGGATGTGCTCTCGTGCTCCCACGTTACTCGTGTCTTCTCCTTTAACTCTCCATTTTAGCCTTTTCATCTCTGACTTCTCCTGGTTTGCTGATAAGCTCATCTCCTTTACTTCTTTTATCTGAAAACATATTGTGTGCAGCAGAATGCAAGTCGCTAAGAGTTTCTAATGTCGATGATAAGGAAGGAAAGAAATATGATTGTAATCCTAGACCATGAAGTCTTGAGTAGCTAATGAATCAAACCTGTTTTCCAGAGAAAATCTTTCTTAGTTCAACGATGGCCATTCCCGAGTATTCAGCATCTTCACCAGCCTAAACACATTAGAACCATAAATAATAAGAATGGAAAGACAAAATATAGCTTACTACAACTGTAATAGCATAAGAACATTTAGAATAAGTTATTATAGAAAACTATATGATGTAGCACAAGGACACAATAAATTAGATTATCAGCACTTTCAAAACTCCTTAAGATGTTTTCTGCACCAAAGTGCAACTTCAAATAATGGTTTTCCGTATATGGTAGATAATATACCAAGTTGTTCTGTATCCAATAATCAAGGGGATCGGATATGTCAGACTAGCCCAGAAATTCTATATTAACTTTTAACTCTATTTTGAGGGTGCCCTTTTCTGCAAATTATGAGCTGAATAATATACAGAAAGATTCAGTTCAGTGGGATTTAGGATGTCAATATATAACTGCTATTTCAAAGGGAAAGTCCCAAAACAATATTGATGTGCACCATATTGCTAGCCAGTTTATGCTCTCTTGTGCAAGTGAAATTTAAATTTTTTGCAATAGGTCGATTGTAGATGTCATAGTTTCCCTACCCTCAGGAGTGTATCTAATAATCTCAAGATTTTTGTGTGCAATATCGTTGCAGTAAGTGTCTGCACTTCTCTTTAGATAAGGTCCACACTAGAAGATCTCCGTATGCAAACTTGAGATACCTATATGTTCAGAGATATTATAGAACTAAAAAAAAAAAAAAGCCTCGGTCTGATTCAAATGAAAGTAAATGAAGAATTAAGGGCAAAGGGAAACAAAGGTTTTACCTCATAAAGATGTGCTAAGCGGAGTAGTACATATTTATCTTCCAATTCCTGTAAAGTTGAGCATTGATCAGTTAGACAAGTCTTGAAAGGCAAGCATGAAAATACACATACTTTCATTGGGAGCAGCTTTTGAGAATCAATTTCGAAACAAGAAGTTGCTTAGCCAGAATCATAATGAATTAACAGGTACCTGAAGAGTTATCAAAGCAACATTAAGAGGTAAGCTGTAATTTGAATCCATAGAGGTTGCCTTTGTTGACCGAGAAGCCTTCCAACTGTCTAGGTTCTGTACGTGGTGATTGACCATATTAAAATCACGTAGATAGCAATTTGCTTTAGTTATCTGCTAATATTTAAGCCATACCTCATGCGTGAAAGCCAAAAGTAGAGGAGAGTAGACTTCTTGACCAGTGGTTCTGCGCCACTGAGCACCAGCTCCTAACTTGTGGATGTTCACATAATAGTGTCCGCGAATCTGGCCAAGAATGGCAAGCTCAATGATGCATTCCGCTATTGATGCAATAAGTTGTCGTATACAGTTATACACATACACATGGTAAATACATGAAACAGTGAAAATATGATATAATTAATAACAAAATGATTAGAGGAATCACTTCACTTCCCGCCTTCCCCAATAGAGCTTTCAGAAGTATACAGAGGTTATGCAGGACAGCAGGAGAAATCAACTTGTTTGCATACCATGATATCTCACAACTAGAGTTAAAGTCACTCGATAAATCATGCACTTAGTTATCTCAATTCAGATTTATGACCTGGAAAATAAACCACTTCAACAGATTTTAGTTGGGTTACCACAGGGTTAAATTGGGTCTATTTCGAATTCTGTTCAGTTTCAAATTTAGATCAGTTCAGTTCAGGCATAATCAGGTGTTTTTGTTTAGTAATAGAGTAAACAAATAGTTTAAACAAATGTAAAACATGTACATAGGCACAAGGAGAAGACGGACACAAGACTAAGAAAAACTTTTATTGCAATCTTGAAAACATAAGGGAATGAGAAAACACAGTTATTACTGCAGAGCATCATACTGTAAGTCCACTGCATGAGTCTTCAATACAAACTTCTTCATTAAGGGGCTCCCCTACTCCTCTAGAATCATCAGCTAGTAGACGCCTTAATTCACAAAAACAGAGAAGCCATAATAAAGAAGGGGAAAAACCTCATACTGCACCAGGTTATACCTACGTGATTATAACAACTTCAATTAAGAAAAACAATATATACAAGTCAAAAGATGCCAAACCTATGGAGCATTAGTTCAATTTGACCATCTTTAATGCTGGCTCCTCCAGTGGCACGATCCACCAAAACTGAGAACTCGTAGCTGCTGTCATTAGCATATATCCCAAGATTAATCTGAAAACACATGAAGCAAAGTAAGCATGAAGTAAACTTGAATATTAATATCAAAATCAATCAAGTAGATGAATGCAAAATAGGATTATAAAATGCTCCAGAGTTTACAAGTATCTCAACAGTAACTGAACCTAGAGGCTTAAAATCAACCTAATATTATAGTATGGCTATGGTGGTACACTTGCATTCCCAGAGAAAACAGATAAAAAGCAGCACAAGCATCTATCTTATTAAAGCTTCATCTGCAAATTTTACTCCAATCTATCATGGAACAGTATAAGCAGAATCAGGGTTTACTGCTGATTTGCTTTGCATGAAGTAAAAGTCTAGAGACACAGAGGAGTAAATGATAAACACCCCATCTAATATACTGAATTACCATAAGTTCATTCTCTGCAGTAGCCAGATAGGTGAATATACTACTTTCTTGTTAAGAATAAAATTACAGGTGAGTATGCAAAAACCAGAAAAATGAATCTTCATTTGGAATTAAAAAAGAAAGTATTTTACCGGATAGTAGTTTCCAGCCACAGGTTCATTCACTGAAAGTTTCCAGTCCTCCCTGTAATTCCGAATCTGCAGAATTATGCAACAAAAACTGTTGAATCATTATAGCACAAAGGATAGATTATCACAACTAAGAAAATGAAAAGCACTTTAGATGATTGCTGCCACAGGGACAATTATTGCAGTTCACTCTTTGCTGCTTGAGATTTGAGACCCGAGATTTGAAGAACACATGAAGGCTACCTAACAGAAACTGAACTTTCAAGGAGAAAGATTTGAGGACAATACTGCTACCAGGTATGGAAAACAGAAAATTAAAATGAAATAACTAGTTAAGGGGTTCCACTCCAAGGAGGAATAAGATCCTGGATATAAAAGGCAACAAATAGAAAAAGACTTGCCCGTTTCAGAAAATCCCTTCCATTGGAGTCAGTGTAGAACTCATTATTTGTGGCCAATTTTGTTTCCATCCGTGTGATCACCTCTTTGCCAATGAAATCAACGGGGATGGGACCAATCTTCAATCAAAAACTTGTCAGAAATCACATATACAAACATGTAAAGCAGTTTCATAGTATTGTAGTTATTCATGGAAAAGTATTACTTACAAAAAGTGTAGATATTTCTACTTTTCAATAGTTTTGTTATTTGCTATTGATGTGAAAAACTATCGTACAGTAACTCACGTAGTACTTCATTGATTGGTGTATAAATGAGAGGAAAAATGGAAATGTATAGCTGAAACTGCCTTTCATAATACATTTCTTTAGTTTTCCACAATTTTTTTAGAGGAAGCCCCAGTTAATCTCTGGGATAAACAAAATATGTTTATCACATGGCATTTTGGTAAATAAACCAACAACTTTATCCAGTCATCATCACTATAGGACCCACTTTTATAGAAAAAGTTGTTGATTTATTTACAAAATTGCCATGTGATAAACAAATTTTGTGAATCTCAGAGACTAACTTGTATTTACCCATTTTTTTATTAGTTTTAAAGAAATGCAAATACAGAAAACTATATAAACCATACAAAACTAGAGAATTTACACATTGTATTTCTACAGACTAACAGTTTCCTTAGTTTGTAGAGTTCTGCTGAGTTTTCCTCATTTAATCCAAGTTCCCAAATAAACTGTTTATTACTCTATTCCATAAAAAGTTTACAAGGAGAGGCAAAGGTGAAGAACTTACCGTAAATTCTACCTCAGCATGATCTTTGTCCCTATATAGGCGAGTCACCTAGGAGAGACATAAAATTGTGATCAGATTTTAACTGGAAGAGGAGCAATATATCATACCAAACTGCCCCAATTGATATTCTGATTGTAAAGGGTCAACATCCTTTATACTAAAGAAGATTTTTCATCATGCAGGATTCATAGAGCATGAATGATCCAATAGTTTTCTCAAGAGAGGATTTAAAAAAACCAAATGCATTGTTTATTGCACATCATCACTATTTTCTCGCAATGAGACATAGTATGAGATCAGAACCTGGTAAATCCACGAGTCAAACTGTTGGTGAATTTCATCCACAAGTACTCCACGAACAACTACCATACGCTCCTATAAGAAAAAAGGGTAGAAATAAGTCAGGCATATAGCTCTCAATCAATCATCCAAATTTTAATCACCAGTGAGTAAATAAACAAAATTAGACAGCCCTATATCTTACCAACACATGCATGGTACATTTTTTACTAAGAGGATTTAAAAATATTCCAACTGTGAATGAATTCTTCTTTTACAACAGGGTTATAGCAGTGCTTGCTGAAACAAGTAAAACTTGACAACAAATAAAATAGAAGTACGCATAATACTTTACAACCAGAAATCAGAAGTGATATTATATCCAGATAGTAATAATAGGGATCTTTCTATATGCACAAATGCAAAGCTTTTGTCTGGCCTCCACTAGTATATTGGAATTTGGAAGCATAATGAAGTAAATACTTAGGCCGTGTTTTGTTTACTTTATTTCCACTCATTTCATGAAAAATAAGTTGAAATGAGGTTAATGAGTTCAAATAAGATAAGTTTGGGATAAATAAATTCTAGTAAGGGTAAATAAGGGCTACCCAAGCTCACTTTACAGCTAATATAAGTTCTGTCTAATAAGTTCAGATAAGTTACGTTCAAATAAGTTCTAACAAATTCAGATTAATGAAAATCAAGTGAATAGAATACACCCTCACATCAAAACATTATCAATAAAAAAACACAAATATTGCTCAAATTATAGCTCCAAAGAATCAGCAGAGCTTTGGACTGATTTTAAATAGATAAACTAAGGAAAGAAGACAATGCTCAATCTGACATCGTATCTGGAAATCAGCAATAAAATAGGATAGTTAGCCTTACAGGCATTTGAGAGGCTTGCTATCTCCCATTAGCAAAAACAAAATTAGCAGTACTCTCATCAATATTCAACATGAATTCCCTCTCTCTAATATGCTCTATTTATAGAGCTTTTCCTTTAAGTAACTATCTCATTCTTCAAGACACCAATAACTGAATCATAACACTACTACCTAATGTGCCCTTCCCTCTTATATTGATTCCAATCAATAACTTTGTGGATGCCAAAGAAAAGAGAAGCGTGAAAAATTCTCAGCAAAGTTAACTTAATCAACTGTGTAGGCTTGTTGCTATACCCATTCAGGCTTATAAGATAGTAAGATACTAACAAAAGAAATGAGCATACTTTATTGTGGATGACAGTTGGATCACCAGAAGGTCGGAAAATATATGCACCAGATGCCTGCCAATAAGAATTAAACAATGTACCTATCAGTTAATTCAGTACTAATCACTTAATTCAGTAATGAGATTCATACCTGACCATCCTCGCCACCCATACTTGTATAATAAAGAAAGCTTTGCTGTAATGGTACATCAACCTGGAAAAAATATGACAAAATCCACAATTACTTATTACTGATGATTTGAACTAAAATGTAGATAGATGAAAGAAACTAAGCAAATGTTGATGTAGTGATGCCCAGAAACAGATTTTATTTGATGAACCTTCATAAAGTTTGGACTTCATTTCCAGTTTTAAGCGACACCATGAATGGTTAAAAAAAACCCATCAAAATCTCAAAAATGTTTATTTTCATGAGATATTAGGCAGGCTCAATCATCACAGTGACATTTCTTTGGATGTGTAAAGTTTTTATACAAAAATAAATTTTAGTAATTATTCCTGAGTAGTAATTAGATTGACTTTCAGTTCATGATAGCTAAACTCAAAGCTCCCTATGCGTAAAAGCCTCCATAGTCAAGAAATCAAGTCAGCTAATTAACAATTATTCCAGTCTGCAATATAATGTACTACAGTTTAAATTTCTGATGCCTCACCCCACTTTCAGAATTGGACATCTTTAGTAGTTGACCAGATGAAGAAAATGACATCTTCACATTTCCTGGACCAATATCAACTATCTGGTCCTTTTTTCTGTCCACAACAGTTACATTGCTTCTATTGATCCGTCCTAAGATGCATACAAAACAAAAAGAGATGATTAAAAAAAACACACAGATATTGTGAGCTAAGAAACTGATCCAAAATTTTAAAAACAAAAAGATGTTTACCCTTTCCTTTTCTCTCCGTAATAAAATATGTATTCCAACCCAATGGTGGCAAAGAGACTCCAAAAGCAAGCCAGAACTTGGGGACCTTTTTTGATGATTTTCCCAGGTAGGCCTTGGTATATAAGTTCCTCAAGTTTATGGTCACATTATCCATATCAAGATACTGGGATTCAATCACACTGCCCAAGGAATCTTGGACAAAAAGATTAGCATTATCAACCTGGCCAAAAGATAATTTACAATGCATCAAAAGCAAAGTCATTTTTGAATAACAATGTGCAGTGTAAGCAAGTTTGTATCAAATAATTTATGAAGCTTTATAATCTCCCTACTCCCTAGTAGTGCCTCGCATTAGCAATATCAGGCCAATGAATGTATCAGGAAAAAGAATTACCACCACTTGCTTAGAACTTCTAAAAAAACCCTAATAGAGTATAAAACATATTCCTGGGCTTCGATCATCAACTTAAGCTTTTGGTTGAGATGGTCCTCTAACATGGTATCGGAGCAGTATAAAACATATTCTTGGGCCCTCAAACATCAGCTTAAGCTTTTGGTTGAGGCCCAGGAATATTTGTTTTACTCTCAATCAAATCCATTATGTCCTCCCATAATTAGTTGAGATAAAGTACTTCCTGAAATAACTGAATTGAGAAATTTCTCCAACTGCTGCTCACATAAATTTCAACCACCCATTGGAATATTTTGGCAAATTCTATTAGTATGTAATCCATGATAAGGCAAATTTTTTTATTTTATTATATATATATATATATATATATATATATATATATATATATATATATATTTATTTATGATTTTTATTCACCAGGTTTCCTAGAAAAAAACAATACATTCCTTGAGTGCACCTTCCCCAGAACAATCCTTTAGAAAGACTATTGCACCTTGATTATCAGCCAAAAACTTTTTACAGGCTGCACAAATTCTACCCTGTTCTGCAGCCTCAAACAGGCAATGTTGATGCTTGTTATCCCTAACTTAGGCTTTTAAATAGACTATTTATCTTATTAAGTAGCTTTTCTGCCTCTACATTCTGTTTCATTGATGATGACCATGTCAACTACAAAACTTTGCGCTATTTAAACAAATGATAATCACCTAAGAAGATTCACACTAAACAAGTGCAAAACATTTTTCTCCCAAAATCTTCAGACCAATAAAAAACACAGGAGTAAAATAAGGAGGGCTCACTGGGATTCTGATGACATCAGTTCGATTCCATCCAAGTGGATTATATGCAACTACGACCTGAAGCAAAGAGAAATAGATTATATCTTTTTAGCAATCAGCTACTTAATAACAATAAGTAGAGATAAATGATGTATTACCAAACTTTTCCCCTTTGGAATCTCTTGCTCAGTTGAGGGGCAGTAGCTTATGTTGAGAAGTTGACACTGTTGAGAGGTTTCAGTAGAAATATAAGGGAGAATGGACAAAAATTAACCAATACATGCATAATTGGCATGTCAGATAACAATGAAAAAATCAGTTGGGTTTGTTAGTGGCATTTCAATTCTTTATGGAGTTTATGCTAATTTGATATCAAAAAAAACAAACAGGAAAAGCAGTCTCAATTCTCCCAAATTATGAAGTCACCCCTCCTGCTGCCAAAGATAAAGTACACAAAAAGCTTGAATATTATGATGTATGAACATTGCTATCATCAAACTTTACCTGGTCAAAAGTAAATGTGGATGTATTGCAAAGACCTTTTGATTTCTTATCCAGTAGGCAATCTAGTGCTGAGTTTGTAACAGCTTCTGCCTAAAATACAAATCACTATATATTAGAAGTTACATAAGGAGGTAACATGAGATGGCCCAATCTTAAAGCTTCCTTATTAGTAGAAAAGTAAAAATAAAAGGTTAAGAATCATAAGAAATATATTTATTCACCTCAGAAACCCCTGCTGCAAGGCGCTTCATGTAGTCATCTGTAGTGTGTTGCTTAGCAGTACCAGTAATTGCATCATGATGCTGTGCGATTCCTAATGCTTCCCCTAAATTATATGTGTTTGGGCCTGCAGTTCTCCTTCCAGAAAGAAATTCAAGTTGCCGTGCTGCCTATTACAGACACAAAGTTAGCACATCTAAACATATCACTAAATGCTGCATGTCAAAGCGATATAAAGGAAGTCTAATTCAGACAGCCGAAAACAAGTATGGAACAAAGGAAAATTTATATGTTGAATAGCTCACATTTATTAGGTTTCATGAAGCTAATTATTTCAAGAGAGAATTGTAAGAAGAAGACCCTCTTTATTTTGAATCTAGAAAGGTCTATACGACAGAAATATCAAATGCACTACCAGATTATATCCACTGAGAGCCCGAACATAACGCTTGAAGGATGGTCGACTAGTGAAATATCCAGTCCAGTAAGCATGATCACCATCCGCATAACTGTAAGAAAATTCGAAAATCAGAAATAGCACCACTGAAGAAAGTCCATATTACTACAATTTTTGAGATCCAATCATCCAAAGCATTTGAACAGTGTGTGTGAGTGCATGCTTGTGTGACAAACTGACAATGTGGTTACAATAGACAGACAAAAGCAAAGGGGTTAAGGTGAATATAGAGATTACAGAAGGTCAGCTATCACTTACGGGAAATAGTCATGAGATTTAAGAGGCCAAGACTCATTGGCAGCATGTTTAGCATCCGTATAGATAGAAGGAGTTGAATAGAGAGCATTCACTCGTCCATCCTACAATATGCATCAATGAGATCTTAACACCCATAAAATTGTAGAAAAAACCAACTCCAATAGATTGTGTACAGAACCAGGACAACCAGCGAGCATTTATAGGTATCAAACATTTGGTCTTTGACTTGTAAAACCTCCATTAACAAGAGCTAAGAAGAAGTCATTAGAACACTACCTTGTTAACATAATGGATTAACTTGTCCATTTGCTTGAACCAAGTCTCAGCATCCTGATACTGAAAGTCATCGCCCATTGTCCACATAATGTGATTTGTTTGAGTCACATTGGCCTATAGGGTAACAAGTTATCAGCTACAATTTAATTATTATGTGACTGATTAGCAGTAATCAACTTCTTCAGAAACAGAATTATCAAAGAGTGTATAAAGTTAAAAACTTTACCTGCGTAATGGCAGCATGAACAAAATCATTGACTCGGTCAGCAACATTATAATCATATAAATGGGGATTATCCTACAATTGCATCACGAAACAAATAAGAGGAAAGAGAATAAGCAGAAAAATGATTTCATGCCACATCACTCTATGGTGAAAAAAAAAAAAAAAAAAACCTGGACAGGGATGGAACGCTCATCTTTCACTTCAAAATGAAATGAATCTGGCGGACTATAGTGAACAGGAAATGCATTTGAAAATATCTGAAAGGTTCAAATGAGCAAAAAAAAAAAAAAAAAAATAGATGCAATGAGTCAAAATTTTTATTTTTATTTTTAAAAAAAGCAACAGTAGTGTAGAATTCTATATATAAAATTCAAGTCAACCTGAGATGAGCTACCAAACGTCTTTGATCCACGCCATAAAGTTTCTAGAGATTTATGATCTTTGCGTACAGCCCTGTCCTGATAATCAATCCTTGCAAAATGCACTGAGTCGAAACCAAGCTACATGAATATAATACATCATTGAGAGCCATGCAAAGTTATAGTCAAACAGTAAATGTATATCCCATATACAAAGATCATGAAATATCATAGTCCGAAAAAAAGAGGATTCAGGCAGAGTAATATCATACCTCAGCTCCAAGGAGGTAAGCCTGTACAGCAGAATGTCCAAAAGGGTCAATCTGCCATCCAGCACGAGGTATGCTATTAAACTGTTTCTTTATAGCGTAATGACCCAGTGTTGTTTGATCAATCATGTCTACATAATGGCTTGCTGCTTCATCATGCATGACCCAGCCACCATTACTACATAACAGAATGAGATGTGCCTTGATCACATAGTTTTTTCAGCACCAAAATCACAAAATATAAACCACAATGCTGCCACATTGCCACTTACTGACTTACATGAATTCCAACTGTCCAGCATCCACCAACTTTCTCACTTCCTCTTGTATTTCCTTTTCTTGGGTCACCCACCATCGCTGAAAGAAAGCCTGATACAAATATAAAGTGCTTCCATTATGTTACAGAGATTCTTCCTATTACGACTGGTCTCAACTTATAGCAAAAGCTCTACTTCAGTCAACAATAGCATTGAACATATTGGCACCAAACTTAGCCACTTCCATTCATGTGAACAATTTTCAATAAACAGCAGCAGTCAAACCCAATGTGTTAATTATGTCAGGTTACTACTGAAAAGTTCGTAAGTAGTTATTCTTACATTTGTACATCATCTAGGTCCAATCATTTACTATATTACTGAAAATTACTAGTTTTACTACATTATTTTCAATCCATTAGCTGAAAGCATTTTACAATAAATTCACACGCTTTAACACTGAGGTAGCTACACCTAATAGTCCTCTCTACATTTTGTTAATAAATGCCCCAAAACAGTGCAGATCTCTTGAAATCTTGAGCATTTAAATGAATAATTTTCTTCAATTTTTTGTAAGTAACACTAGGACAATTATCACCCCAAAATTGAAGGTAATAATTACACATCACGAGCCTAGTTTATCGTACAAAACCATAGAGCAGATACCCTGCAGGTAGCTTAATTAAACTGGACAAAAGTTGACAAAGCTCATTCATGACTACAGGAGCCTAAAACCATCAGCACCTGAGTTTGTAACTGTGTGTTGCAAAGCAATTGGAATAATATGACAATAATCAAACATTCAAGCAATCTATCATCCTATACAAACATTATACCAGTAACAACTAACTAAATATTCCAAAGAATCAGTTGTTCAAAACACTAACCTGTTCAGCAAAAATAAACTTCCGATTAGGATCACGCCGCAATGCTTCCACAACCGAGTCCAAAACATTTTCAACACAAGCACCCTACAAAGAAAAAAACAATGTCAATTGTACTGCAACAATCCAGCAGCCAAAACAAGCTACTACACAACCCCTTCTGAGTTCTGACCACAGTAAACAAGAAAACTAAAATCACTTTATAACCTGAATGCTATTATTTGATCCAACATAGTATTGATCAACTGTCTTTAACCACCCAACATCATCATGTGAATGTGCAACCAAATGAACATTCAATTTACCATTTACAACACCAGCACCGGTTTTGTACTTGATGCAACAGATTAACTCGAATGACCCGAAAACAGCTAATACAAAAAGAACAACAGATATACTCATAGCAGGTTTCCCCATATCCAGTACACCAAAAGATTGATCAATAGAGTGAAAAAAAATTTAGCAACCTTTTATCAGAGTATCTAAATGAATTGGGACATTTGACATTAGTCACTAACTCACAGTACACTATTAGAACTAGTAGTAGGACCACCAGGCCACCCACCCATTTGTTTAATTTATACACATCTTTCTCCCCGCCCGCCATTAAAAGAGCTAGGCCCCTCAAAAAGACTACTTAGTTCAACCATCTAATTATAGCACTAGACAACATTGCTTCTATTTCCTCCGTGACATTAGTGGGACCAAATGTAGTGACTGTGAGAGTAAAGTGATAACGCTTTATAGTTATACATAGTAGAGGGTGAATTCAAAGGGGCGGGCCAAAAAGGAAAGTGGTACAAACAAAAGGGTACATAAGAGTCCGTTTCATTAACACATTCACAGCTCATACTCCACTTTAACATTCCAAATCAAATCTATGTCAAATGAATACGCAAGTACATTGAAGGAAACGATTACCACATTATAAGGACCAGAAAAATCATTCAAATACTATAATTAGCTTTTTTCCGAAATTTATCAATCATGTACACATGAACAACAAAACTATTAAATCAACCCCCTCAGCCCAGTTTTTTTTTTTTTTTTTTCATTATTATGTACTCTGACTCAATTATAAATTCTTGTCAGTTTATGGATAACACTTAAAAAAACATTTAAAAAAAAAATTCAAAATATCACCAGAAACAAAGAGACAGGGACATTTGTTTGTATTTATATGCATCAAAATGTGCCCACTTTTGTTTCAAAATTGATTAATTCATTATCTTCCCTAATAAAAAAAATAAATTAATTAAATGCGGTAGAATTTACACTCATGTATCATGAATTATGCAGCAAACAGTAAAGAATCAATTGAACATTCCCATGTGATTTTAAATAGTAGCAAAAAACAAAAACAAACAAACAAACATTTACATTTTTAGGTGAACCATCTTAAATAGGTAATGTACTTTGTAATGCTTTTCGATCTCTGAAAATTCTTGTTTTGATTAGAACATACATCATTTCGTGAGAATGCTTCAAATTGATTTTTGATTTCCTGCTGAATTTCTCCACCGTAATTTTCTTTGCCGTCGAATTAATTGAAAACCCTAAGAAAAAAAGGGAGAAATGAAGGTTAATGTTATTTAGATGAAATACTACAAGAGGGGGGGGTGAATTATAGTATGGATATTGCTAGTTACTTTTTGCGGAATTAAAAGAAACTTAACGCAATAGAGAAATAGAGCAAGAGAGATTTTACGAGGAAAACTTCCTAGGCCAAATAGGAAGTGAAAAACCTCGACCCAAAGGGATTTTGACTCGAAACATTCCACTAAAATAGGCCAACGACTCTGTTACAACCTATGAGGAACTTGAGCCTCTACCGAGTTCCTCAACGAACTCATATCCCCAACAACTATTTCCTCTAATAGTTGCAGCTCGAAATCTTCCTTCAAAGACCTCTCTTCTCACTCAAGACTTCACTCAAAAACTTTACTCTTTCTCTTTCTCTCAAGCTTCACTCAAAGCCTTCTCTACATACAAAGAACTCACTCAAGTTCTCACCCCAATACAAGAGTTCACTCAAACCCTTATTAATTCCCCATTACAAGAGTTCACTCAAACCCTTAAACAACTCTTAAATACATATAAAAGATATAATGTATAAAACTAATATGTTGGACACTTTGAGATATGTAAGGAACTTGGAACCTGGAGAAACTGGCTTACCAACGTGGAGAGAAAATATATTTCTTTTCTACTGCTCTACCACTTTGGATAAACTCCATTATGGAATGACTCAATTAAGCCAGACCATTTGGAATGAATGAAAACTTCTCTTTTTATAGTGCTTCAAAGACAAACCCATTCACCCCATTATCTTCAACCATAATAGTAGTGCTTCCTAAATTCTAGGCATTATCTCCATTAACTCCATGAACATAAGAAGTAATGGAAGACATGGATTGGAGTTAAAAACATGTTCTCCATGATCTCCTTATTTTTCTCCAGTAAAAAGCTGTTTCAAATTAAACGTGAAAAGTAATTTTTATTTTTCCAAAAACTTAATAAATAAAAATAGAAAATACAAGAAAATAAAATACTAACCAAATCAGATTTTTATCAATTAAAAACTGATTCGGAATTTATTCATTAAAAATAAATATTTTATAAAAATATTTTATCCCAAAATAACTATCCTATTTAATTTGAAATATTAAACCAATTAGAGATTAGATAGGAAACAACCTAAAACATATCCCTAAAATATAGGAGAAAATAAAGAGAATAAAATATCATTTTGACTAAAAAGAAAATCAGATTTTATTTTTTTTAAAACTTATCTTTTAAAAAATAAAATCTATTTAAAATAAATTATACCAAGTCAAAACTAATTACCTAAAAAGTAGGCAAAGATAATGCAATGACTACTAACATGGAAAACTGACTTCTAGTGCTGTGTAAACGTGTGTTTCTCTTATACACGAATTTTAGACTCAACCGTAAGGAACTGGCTGGTCAGCAACACCCAGTTCCTTCCAGACTGTCAGTTCCTTCGAGACTGAAGTTCCAATTTAGTTCCATAGGCATGTTCCAAACAATTTCTCGTGTCCAACATACTTACATGATTCCTAGAAAAATATACTCCTATTTTTCTGTCTTGAAGCTTCTACTCCAAAGCTTATGTTCCTTTAAAGGAACTTCTCTTCTCTTGTTCTCACATACGAATTGTTGCTTATTCCTTGCAAAGAACTACTTCTCATTCTTCTTAGGAACTGCATACAAAGTCTAACAATACGTTTGTACGTTTAGACTTCTTCTCTTTGTGTTCCCCCTTGGAAACTCTTCTTCTCTTTGTGTTCCCCCTGAGGAACTTAAGCACGATCCATATATTGTATGTTGGGACCATATTCAATAATGATATGACCTGTACTCTATCATTTTCTTGCTTCATGACTTGTTAATGCACATCTTAATACACATGTTAGTTAAATAATCATCATTTGTTCACAATCATCAAAACCTTACAACAATTTCCCCCTTTTTGATGATGACAAACAAATGATGCTTATCACAAGATAAATAACAGAAGATGTATATATATTCCCCCTTAATTATGCAAATCAGGAGCTATTGAACAATTCATGCATGTACGATAAGGAACTACTCATAAAAGGACAATAACATGTTTAAAGCACATTATATGGATGTTCATCAATATGACTTAGCTTAACTATCCCTACCTTATAAAAAGTGGGAAAATACTCTTATGAATAGTGTTAGGACATTTTTAACCCTGAAAATGTTTAATTACCTTTATACCCCCATTAATGTTGTATGAGTAGTTTATGAATAATCAATGTATTTATTTTATTGCTAATTTGTTATTATTGATCAATTTCACAACATGGGTTTTATCGTTAATTTAATTGCTCACTTGTCAGTATAATCAATTTAGGATTGCTTTAATTATTCTAACCTTCATAAGTATTTATTTTTTAAAAAAACCTAACCTTCATAAGTATGATTATGAGAGGTTTTGATTTTACATTCTTTCCTATATGAAGCACAAGGAACTATGGAAGCAAGCATTTGTCCAATATAGTGCAAAAGCAACTGTGTTGAAACTGAAATTGATATATGAGAAATCAGGCTCAAGTGTGGGTTGGTGAATCGGTTATATTTCGGACAGAAAGAGAAAACCGAGGTCCATGATTTTGATATAAGATTACAAGGGTATTGGTTCATTTAAAAAAGTTCATGAAAGTGAAATCCGAAAGATCATATGAGTAGTTCTTTAAAAAAAATAAAAAAATAAAAAACTAGAAGCTAAGACAAAGGTTGGTCAAATACAATAACCAGAAAGTTATTCAACAGATTGCGGTATTAATGCCATTGAGATAGTTTAGTTAGTTTGGTGACTCTTAAGGTCCAAGCAATAATTGCCCATTTTTTTTACTCATTTGAACTGAAGACTAGCTTGGTAGAAATTTGAATTGGGAATGAACTTGATTGACAATTTCACACAGTCAATCACTCAACATCTACTGTTATTAATCCTTGGACCTTATTTCTCCACTTAACTTAGGGTCTGTTCTCATTGACTGAAGTGAGTTGAACTGAATTGAACGAGAGTTTTGATTAGTTCAAGATTTCAATCTTTATCCAGGGCTCTTGGAGCCTTTTGATCTTGCTACTGACTTAGGACACACTATGTTCGTTGATTCTGAAAGCATTAAGATATGTGAATTGAACTGAACTTATTAGAGCTGAACTAAACTGAATTGAAATGAATATTTTATGAGAGAAGGAAATTAGGAGCTTAACTAAACTGAATTGAACTGAACTTATTAGAGCTGAATTGTACTGAACTGAAAATAATCGTATGAGAACAGACCCTTAGTTTTTGAGGTTACTTGGTCCATTTTGTCTACTACATTTTTTACCGATTCAAGAAAATAACTTCATTATTTTTGAAACTTTAACAAAATAAATTAATGACTTATAATATTAATTTACTCTGTAAAATAAATTATTTACAAGGCAATCATTGTTAAATGACATAAACTGTAATTATTACGATCATAACTTTAACCGATTAAAACTTAAAGTGAGGTGTATTGGTATCTTCTATGAATACAAGAAAAATATAGACATGTGATGTCCTGCTAATTGAACCATTTCAATCTGTACTTTAAATATAGCAAACATTTCCATGTCTAGAACTCAATACTATATACAACTCCTTCACTAATTCTAGAGTAATTTGCTAAAGTTTTGAGCATTGCTAAGATACATGACATTCAACATATCAATCGCATATGTACAAATAGTTATAATAAAATATATGCAAACATGCATAAGGTATTAAGACTAACTGCAGTAACTCAACTTGAAACACTACCTATACCGCGCGCATCGCGCGCGTAGGATCCCCTAGTATAAATAAATATTCAATACGCATCACTCATGAATAAATATTCAATAAACATTTCAATTAGCATATCACATAATAAGCATCAAACACACATATTCTTCCCCCTTTTGTCATTATCGAAAAGGGTATTCTTGCACACAATTATTAATTCAATTCAATCATTTATGCATACATACATAAGGGAAAATGTCACACATACCACCATAAAAATGGTTAAACACTTGGTATTCCTACAAGTTTAAGAGACTCAATTTTCAAACTAGGATGCTGCTACACAAATTTCCAATTCACAATCCAAAGACCCAACTTCAAAACCAATGAAGGAACTTGACATATAAGATACAAAATCAAGCGAAGATCGATTTTGAAAGTTTGTTAGAGAAAAGGATAATGAATATTTGACTCAAAAAATACGAAAGAAGATAATGGAAATATTTCGGGTAGAAGGAACTTGAGACGAATGTTGTGCTCTTAGTTTAGAAAGTTTTAGATAAGGTTCTTAACAATCATAAGAGTTTAATTACCTTCATCTCACACTCTTAAATGTTCACAACATACATTACCTTGGTATGTATTAACCAAGTTCCCTTTACTTCAACCACCAACCTTCTGTAAGGAACATGCTTATAAGGAAACTTGAATTTAGATTCATATAATCAAGTTCTCATATCTCCTTCTGTTCCTTAGCTTTCTCAATCTTCATGAATAAAATTCTTCTTCATCTAAGAAAGTATAAAGATTCAATAATCACCTCTTTTTTTTTTTTTTTTTTTAAGGGTAACTTTCAAATCTTTCTTTCATTTACGTATAGTAATCAAGATAGAACTTACTCATATACTCTGGTGTTCCAACACCAAATAAATAAACCACTTTAATTAGTTCAATTCTTACCTTATTTCCCCTGAGTTCCTTGTCATTTTTTTTTTTTTTTTTCATCTTGGAATTTATTGTAGAAATTCCTCAACCTGATTCTTCCTCCAAAACATCAAATGATAGATCACAAGCACTTCACCCCTTCCACATCAACTTCCCCCTCAACTTGTATTCATCCAACTCTTCATGTATCCTTGAACCATAAAAATGAATGAATTTTAACTTAGAGCACATGGGTTGTGTGAAAATAAAGTGGGAGGATATGAATGAGGAAAATATAATGAGAATAAGGATCTTCGAAGTTATGTATATGTAAGATATGAAAATGAGAAACACAAACCATAACAGTATACAACACGGACACACAACATAATGTTGTAGAATAATGTTGTTTTCGAAGATGAATGGTGTGGATAATTTGAAAGTTGGCAAAAAGATAGGTTTGTTCCGTCTAGAATATATGACAATATAAGATAGAATAGTTTGGGAATGTACCTGTCTTGTTCCATCAAAGTTTCTTCCATTGTTCCTTTGGCAACTTAGGATTTTTTGTTTTGACAACATCCATAATTCTCAACGAGACCTTGACACTTTTAGGCAAGTGAGTATGTCTTTTACAACACATTAATTAAGTGTGACACAATACACTTAAATGTATGTACTTCACTTCATTTATAATGTGCACAAGAAACCACACTTGACAATTATTAAGGAACAGAATACGTATATATGATCATGCCATACTTCAACAAATCTTATTCCTTAACACAGTCCATACTTTACTAATTAGGCAAAATCATAAGAAAGAGGTTCCACATATTCAAACAACATATTGCAAGTTCCATATAGTAAAAACAATACTCAATTTAAGCATCAACTATATAATATCGTGAATATTAAAGGATGTACCTCAAGCTATATTTCACCATGTATCATAGTCAATTTGTAATGGATTGAAATTTGATGGCTATGATACAAGTTCCTTAAGAATTCGTTCCATCCTCTTGATGTCCTTTATTCCGATGCAAACAATCACTTTTGTCTTGAAACTCATTAAGTGACTTTGATGTCATTGGCCATCTTTCTTTGGAAGTTCCTTGTCGTATTTTTGTCGATTAGACCACCATGCCTTTCTCTTATTTTGGATGCAGATCCAAAGAGAAACTGAGTTCCCCATCATGTTTTTACAAGGTTAGAGAGCCCTTGCAGAAAGATTTGTTAGTTGCACCAAAGATATAAACAATATAAGTATGTACAACTAATAAATCAATAAGTTCCTCTTGAAAGTAAAACAATTAACTTTCAGATTAGTTTCAAGAAGGAACTTGAATAATCTCCTATACCATTGAGTATGAACCTGCATGCTTCAACATTTAAAGAACTTTGTTAGATTCATAATTAAATATGGCAAAAAGATTTAGGATTTTCAAATCCTAAAGGTTGTTCCTCATAGACATCCATAATTAGAATCTTTAGAAAATTCATATTAGACATCTTTTAAAAAACAACTTGATTCCCATGTAAGCAGCAAAATAAATGATATGCAATCAACTCATTATTTAGCTACAAAAACATGAACTTGACAACATTCCTTGATGTAAGAACTATGCTCAAATGTATTCATTAACACTTATCAAAAGATTTTTGGTGTTCCTGAATAAGTTTAAGGTTTTGCACCTTAGCTAGTTCCTTTGTACCTTGTTGGAAGGCTTCATATGTTCCTTGGTCAAGATACGTTCTAAGTTCCTTCAAGGAATCTACACTTTATGATACGTTGGAGCTCTTAAGGAACTATAGGACAATGTAGCTGATTAATGCTGCTTTATAGAGTGACATACTTCTGTAGAATTTCCACTAGTTTCAAAGGAACTAATGAGTTCTACACTAAATTCTCTTAACCCTGCATGCTGGGAACAAACATGTTAGATTCATAAAATTTATGGTCACTCAATGCAAATTAATGTCTTGTTGTAACCTGTACATGTTTCACATTTGGAGGTGCACCATAAGAACACCACCTTACTACTTCTGTTATCAAAACTTCCCTTTTCAAATGAAGGGTGTCTTGTTTCTCAAAGGTCTAACCATTTCCTTGTATATGATGCAGCAAGTAGCATTGATAACTTTGTAGTGATTTCAACATTGAGAGCTTGTAATCAACACTTTATTCCTGCACAAATCATTAAACTTCAAAGGAATTTGGTTCCATGGTTAGATCTTTAATATAACATTTGATTACTGCTTAATCACTTAATCCCTCATAGAAAGGATAACAAGAATATAATCTTTGTTACATTCTAAGGTAAGTGATTGAATAACAATTATCAAATATAACCAAGACATATCTCTTTTAATCTCAACTTTAAATACTCAAGGGTTTAAACAAATCCAATTGAATGAGCTCCAATAGGTTTGTGTTCCTTATCATTATTATTTAGTTTTGAAAGAAGATAAATTAGACAGAATTACTAACTTTTCATACTTCACAAACTTATGGTAAGGAACTTGATATAAGATAAGCTAACAACCAAGTTCCTTGATGTTTATCAAGTATGGAAAACCAGCATGTCAAATATGTTTGAAACACAAAAGAATTCATCTTCAATAAATCCTTGAAATGTCCGGTTATTGTAAGGAATCAAATTGTGACCCTCATACATAATATGAGTTCCTTATTTGATTCCCTTTCAATATGACATTCCTAGTTTTATAGATGATGAACTATTATTGGTAAAACAAATAAAGTTACAAAACATTGAAAATATCATAATGTGCTTCATGATCTCGAAAGAATGTTCACAATGGAGTAGGAACTTAACTTACCAACCTTTTAAGTTAATACCAAAAGTTTAATTGAAGTTCCTCCATCGTGAGCCACTAGTGAGAAACTTTTGTCAAGCCTTCTATCACATGTTAAGAGCACCCGTTTTCGAGATACCACGAGTTGTTCCCCCTCACTAGATATCACCTTCTTTTACATGTTCCTCTTGATTTCAAACTGGAACATGTTCCTTTGGTCCTTTTGGACCATTCCACATTCTCTTGGGCTCTTCTAATATGAGAAACTGAATGTGTTAATTTGATCTTCAATATTTCAACACCATATCAATCATGGATCCTCACATCTTTCTCATAAGCATATGATCTGAAATTCAAGAACCCAATTAAATGATCTTGTGCAATATTCAAGGTTAGTAGGTTAGTGAATAGAGATATGACATAAAAAGCTCAAATCATAAAGCTCCAACGTATACTCCCTTAAGAATGTCATCCCATATTTAAGTCTAGCAGTAGACTTTTGTACTTCCAATACTTTGCTTAGAAGTCATCATATAGTTACCAACATCCTTTGTAGAGAATTGAAAAAGGAATTTATGATTTATTTTTGGGAACCAAAATCAGCAGAAACTTGAACCGAAACTTGTATATTATATATCGTGACAACTTAATGTAAAGTTGTGTTACTTCCTTGTTGTTGGCTCCTTCCTGCATTCTTAGATTCACCAAGTTCCTTCATATCAACGTCCAAAGTTCCTTGATCCAAAAACTTTCCTTTTATCATTTATTCACATACCTATAAGATAATCATTATTAATCTGCACAAAACTTAAAGAGAAGTTATATTCCATCATGAAAACGATGTAAGTCAACTTTTCTACTATAATCTTTTACGATTATGCATTTATGATAAAGAATATTGGTTAGCACAATTAAGTAAAAGATAAAATAAAATAAAAAGGTAAACAAATGCAGATCTAGACTTATAAGAAGACGTAAGAGCAACTTACCAAATATCACCTACAAAAAGTTTCATCTTCACATACTTCTTATGAAGAACTATTGTGAGAGGAACTTGTACATGTGTCTTAATATACAAGAAACCAAATCATCTCAATGATTATAGCCTTCTTCCTCTTATATACATTCTGCAAATAAGATTACCTCTAGGTCTTTGGAACCCAAAATAAATTCAAGTTCCTTCTTGTTAATAATAGTAGTCAAAATCAATATAACTACTTCTACAACCAAGAAACAACATGTATCTATATAATATATATTCAAATAATTCAAGATACATGGAAAAACTATTTCTCTGACATATAATCAAAATTTTCGTGTACTAACAAGTCAGAAAAATAAAGTTCCTTTTGATAGGAATCCAAGTTTGTTGTTCCACAAGATGTGTTCCTTGAACTACTTTTAATCAATCAATTCGTTATGAATAAATAATCAAACATGAAATCTAACATACTGACTTTTAAACACAGTAAAAATCAGAATAGACATTATCCAAATTTGATAAAAAAAATTCAAAAAAAATTCCTTGATCTAACCTGTACTCTATCATTTTCTTGCTTCATGACTTGTTAATGCACATCTTAATACACATGTTAGTTAAATAATCATCATTTGTTCACAATCATCAAAACCTTACAACAGTTAAGGAACTAAGGATTCCATTGATGCAACCCTTGAGCTTGAATCCTCCATCAAAGTTGCTGAAATCTCCAGTGAAGGTCTTCGTATCCTTCTTTTATACTTCCTCCGTTCTGTTAATATTGAGGAAATTACGCATCCCGAAACACCTTTTATATGCTAAATATCTATAATTGTGTAAGTGTAAAAATTATAAAAAGTTGATATTGTGAAAGTATTTTATGAGACGAATCCAACAAGATCCCACTTGAGTATATTTTTCTTAACGTATAATTCATATTATATGGTCAAACAAGAGTGATGAATAGTGCAAAAAGTCCATTGTTGCAATATTAATAGAACGGAGGAAGTACTACGTAAATGAAATCACAAAATTGCCCATAATTAATTATGTAAATTGATTATTATACCCTCGTGATTACCTTGTATTTTCTCTTTTTATTTTATTTATAATTAATAAATAAAACTAATGTAGATTTTTAAAACTTAACTGAATTAGCATAAGTGCATTCAGTTGTAATCAACATTGCTAAGTAAGAAATGGATTATCGTGGGATGCCCTCAACTCTTAACTGCCCTAACTGGGGGAAATTTTTGAACCCTTCATCTAAATTTACTCAACTACACGTACTTTTATTGATTTAACTTTTTTTATGATTTTAACTAAAAACTGCCGAAATTATTTAGTTCTGAATTGTTAACCATTGACACGAACTTGACATTTAATGGAACACAAAATCATCTACTCCGTAATAAGAATATGAAGAAAAAAAAATTTCGTAACCCTTGTCATTATAGAATTATATCCATTTGGTACTAGAAGAAAAGTCTTGGAGACTAACTGCATCAATTTGTGTAACAAAAAAATGTGAAACTAAATCAACGCAATAGTACAACAATAATTTCTTTTAACAGTGAAAAAATGCACATTGTCTCAGTGCTTCACAGACTTAGCATGGGACTAAAAACATTGTTGAAACTCTTAATGCTATAAGCAACTTTTGGATCATAACGTGACCTTCCCTTTTTAAGTGAAAAATACAAATCCATATTACAAGCTACCACCAGAGACCATTAATTCGACTTGACAAAGAGATTGCATCATTTCTTCTCCTCTTCACTTGGTGGCTTATCCTCATCCTTCTGCAAATTAACATACCAGTCACAAATATGACATTTAAATCGACAATTATCAACAATTGAAACAGCCAACATTTTTGTTTCACATCCAATGTGGCAATGATAATAAAATATTTACTATAGTAAATTAGCTCACATCAGACTGATTGTGCATAGAAGCCAACAAATCCTTCACCGAGGGATCATTTGGGTCAACTCCAGGAAGCTGTCAGCAAAAAAACATGAGATTTTAGTCAAATCTGTCTGGTGCTTCATAAAGGGAGGGGGGAGGGGGGGGGGGGGGGGGGGGAGAACGCAAACAAAATTCAGACTTGTGATTAAACAAAAAAGTGGGAGAACGAGATACGTACCGAAGCAAGAATGGATGAAACAAAAGACTGGTCTGCCAGCAATTTAGTCATATCTGTCTGACTTGACTGACTTGTTGACTCTTTGGCACCCTCCTCTACCGAAAGCTGAAGAGCTGCATGCATAACACAAAGGGTTAACTCATAGCTCAAACATATACGATGTCCCATAAGAGGGAAATCAGCTTGATAATGCTTCTGAGCAAATATATTATGCGCTAGAAAAAGGCAACACTAGATATTGCTATGGAAAGAACTTCCCAAGGGCCTCTTTGGGTAAAGATTTCTAGAGGAAAAAATTAAAAAAAAAAAAAAAAAGAGGAAAGGAATGGTAATCCCAATTCTTTGGTTAATCTGTTAGTGCTTGTTTATCTTATTTCAGTCCTTGTACTTTCCCTGAATAAGATCACTCAAGCAGTTCTCTTCTATCACCAACTCCCCTAGGGTTTCAATTCCCTATTTAGAACTATTGACACCTCAGCCAGCCAGCCCCAAATCACTAAAAACCCTTGTCATCTCCCATCATCCCACCATCACATCGCGCTGCTTTCAATACAAACCAGCATGACACAACCTATACTCCTCTCCCCATTGGCATCGACTATCCCACCCCCTCCATGCTCAGCAACCAAATAACAGTCTCACCAAGCAGATAGACAGCTACCACAACCTCAGTGACCCAAATCCACCACTTCCATAACCTCCAACAGCCTAGCTAACCCAAAGCGTTTGCATAACAAATCTTAGCCAAGCATATGCACGAGGGAAAATAAATAAATAAATAAATATGAGAGATAGGTGAGCAGCAGCAACAGCAAGGGTTATGGCCAAATTTCCTCTAATGGTGGTCCATGAGTTTGGTAGAGTTTCTAAATGTGGAAAGTCTGCTATCTGGATAAATATTGGAAAGGACCAGATTAATAGAATCCCACAAACATGGTAGAGTTGGTTAGTAATTACTAATGTCCTGCAGTGTATCAGAAGTTAACTGTAATGGACTAACCTAAGGAGGGTAGTATGAGTATTATAGTAATATTAGTTTACTAGGTTTATAGTCCTTACTCCTTAGTATAATTAGAGAGGGAGGGGAATGAAAGAGGTAGGCGGAAATTTATTAGGGAAACCAAGAGAGACTCATGGCCTAAAGCCATTTTGGAGAGTTGTGAGCTAAATTCAATATAGAGCTTGATAGGCTAAACCACTAAACCTATCGACTATGTAAACCATTGGTTTTTGTTAATCAAAGCCTCAATCTTCCTTCTCTATTTTACTGTTCTATTGCTTCCTTTGCCGTAATTTGGTTGTCCTTGGTCGGTTCATAACATCAACAAACAAATTTATAAAAAAAAGGAACATTTGTCTGGAATAACAAAAACTTAGGACAGCCTACAACTAGTGACAAAGTTATAATATTCCTTAAATCTAACTGCACAACAACAATCACATACCAACTTACAAAAGATGCTTACATAGAAATATCATCTTGCATAAGAATATACTTCCTCCATTCCTTTAGAAAGGTCCACATATATTGTGGAATACCCATTTTACATATATATACTTGCAAGTTTGTCATTTTAACTCTCCCTCTTTTCCCCCACCTAAAATTTGGTGCACTCCATATTGCAATACTAAAGGAGCAATGGAAATAATTCTTAACAATAAAACCTATTGATAAGCATTTCCTTAAATGCCACAACCTTGACCCCCCACCCACCCCACCCCAGTCTTCACACACAAAAATACAACCAAAAAGAGGATGATGCTCTTCCTCACCATCCTCTCACCGCAAGTGGTGGCTAAGATGGTGTCTTCTCTTAGAGTTCTTCTGTTTCTTGGTTGCAAACTTGAAACTAATTAAGTGATAAAGAACCCTAAATGATAATGAAAATTTGGATAAGAATTGTGAAGGTTAAAAGGAGGATTTAGGATGTAAGATTGGGGAGGTAGATGAAAAAATAGAGTTTCTATTCTTAGAAATATTGATACTTAACATGCTCTTTGATGTTTTAAAAAAAAAAATAATAAATAAATAAATAAAAATTAAAAAAAATATGAACATCCCTAGAACATAGAAATCCCCATGAAATTAACAAGACTCCTAAAAATGACATGCTATCAAAAGTTTGCTATTGAAAAGTTTGCTATTGAGAAGTTTGATTCATACAGCTTTAAGATTGAGTTATTCAAAGTAACTTTACCAAAATAATATATCAAAGACAGGATAGTCTCTTTAAGAGAGAATATACAACAGTCATGTCTCCCAAGCAAAAAATAATAACAGGATAGTTATTTAATACATTAACCATTCTAAAAAGCCTAATCCTTCCAAGCAAATACCCAGCTTTTTCAGTTCATTAATTTTTTTGATTTACACTCAATTGACAAATTAGGCCTTCAGAGTTTCATTAAGTCCTTGATATGAGAAAGATTCAAGATTTCTACCTTAGCAGAGGAATACTTAATACTGTACCTATATTCATGAAATGTGGAGCGAATTGGGTATGATGTTGTGGGCACTTTAACATGTGAACCGTGTCAAACTCGCTGATACACAAGCTGCCCAGCATTTCTATCCTTTGACTATTTTAAGTGCCAGAAAAAGAATGAAACTCTAATTCTCTAGCCTGACAAAGGGTGTGTCAATTTATTTCCAAACTCATGAAACTGCTTATGTTAAAGTGTAATTCAGTAGAGTTACCAAAGACACTGAATGAATATATTTACACATAAATCATGGAAGATCTCTTTCCATGCTGGGTTATAAAAAAGATATTACCCTCAATAAGTGCAATTTATTAGAGAAAGCATAAGAAACAAACCAAGTTGCAAGTCCTGGTCGTCAGCTGCATCTGACATATCAGTATCTCGCACAGCTGTAGTGGAGGCAGGGTCATCCATTGACATTGCCAGTGCCTGCTGTAGTAGGGCATTCTCATCATCCTGTAGATGTCATGGGTTAGCCATATACAAAAGAAAATGAAAAGAAAATAACATTCAATGAAAATGAACATAACGAAGAAAGACATGGTAGAAACACATAGTTTCCCAAAAAAAAAAAAAAAAAAAAGCCAAGAATATTCCATGATATCTCGCATTTAAAATTATCCCTCTACGATTTCTGCTGCATTCATTGAAGTTAAGTCTCAAACTTTGCAGGTGTTCTGCATTGGTTCAATCAACCAATTTGCAACCAAGTCTAAGAAACCAAGAATAAAAAAATTTCCTTTTAAATTTAGTTAAAATACAGCTTGAAACAGAAGGAAAACAAGTAAACAACAATAAAACAAAACCAAAAATTAAAAAAAAAATAAAAATAAAATCCTTAGGCAATGCCACCACATCAACATACCTCAGTCATGTCATTTTTCTTATCAGCTTCGGAATTTGCAGCATTGCTACTTTCCCCCATAGTTGTGTCTTGGGAGCTTTGTTCTCCTTTTTCTTGTCTAGTTGCTTCTTCTGCGGCCCTTTTTGCAGCTGCTTCTTGCCTTGCCCTCTCTTCTTCCATTGAAACTCTAAGGGCAAGAGCCAGCTCAGGATCCAAATTAGGATCTACACCGAAATCAAATCCAGAAACACCACCAGCTGCAGCTGCAGCAGCAGCAGCAGCAAAACCACTTCCTCCTTCCCCATCTCCAGTAAATATGGGAGTACTGTCACAAGATACATTAGTGAACAAGAGAATATTCAAAAACCTACAAAATCAAGTCACATAGAGTTTTATTAATCACTAACCTTATCAGCACATCGGACAGGGCACTAGCACCTGGAGGCACGTGGACAATATGGCTGGTTTCGTTGTTATTTACTGCAGAAACTAAAGCCTCAAGTTTCTCTGACTTCCCTTCCTCATCTTCACCAAAATCAACAACATCAAGGGCCACGCTGTTCTTTTTCAACTTCCTCCCAATCATCTCCAATACTTTTTTGTCATATTTGACAGGACTGCCAGCAGATAATTAGATTAATAATATGTAAACCACTACATCAAAAGACAACAAAATATTGAACACAAATGCCAACCTTCCAGCAAAAACTATGATCCTTTGTTGCTGTTTTTTATTTTGTCTATGTTTAAGAGCCAATTGGGCCACCTGAATTCCAGCAGCCAAGTTCATTTCACCACCAACTTCCAGTCCTGTGACCAGAGAGTAGCAAATAAGCAATTCAATCAGAAAGCTTCCACAAAAAGAGAATGGAAGATTACAAAAGGAAATAAAAAAAACCCTGAATCCACCCTATTATTGTATTAACAATCAAACTGATCAAAAGGTGACTGGAAGCTCAATTCTCCTACCCATATGGAGGCAGTGGAACAAGACACGTCTAAGAATCATGTAGCTTTATTGGAAGTTAACATAACATCATGAACGGAAAGATTATGACACAATTGAATAAACAATATCAAAAGGTGATTGGAAGCTCAATTCAAGCAATGTCTCTCTATTCCTCTAACTCAACCAAAAGATAACATAGTCATTCACCTTGTACCAATTTCATCGATCAACATACATTAGCCACTGACTGATTCTATTCAATAGCCACTGACTTTACCTAACCACCAGGCATTTTCATATTCTAATACGATCAGAAAACCAAATGCCATCCAACCCATCAATTTCTTCTAGCCCTAAAATCAACCTAACTAGACGTAATGTGATAATCCTCAAGTCAGCTAAGTTACATGCTACAAAAATTTTTAAAAAAGCCATGCTTTCTAATCATGCATTCACAACAACATATTCAATAACATGCATAATCAAGATTTATGTTAATCAATTCACGAGATATCGATCGAAAACTAACCGTGCATACAAGCCAATATCTTTCCAAGATCACTGGTGGGAGTGACCAAAACACGAACACCTTTTCCAGCCATAGTCAGAATTCCGACAGTGTTCTCCGGATTAGACTACACGAAATCAATCAATAACATCAAAACCCATCAAGTAATATCCACATTTAACTACCAAATTCATGAAACAAACACCATTGATAACAAATTCAACCCCCAAATTGTAAATTAGGGTTTAAAAGAAGTGAAGAGAGAGAAAGAAAACCTGAGTTTTAGCGCCGCAGATGAGATTAACAGCATCAGAAAGAGCTTGAAATCTGGTGGGCGAGTAATCACCATTACGCATCCACTCCGAATTATCGATGCAGATCATAGTCGCCTGAAAATTCCAATCAAAAAAGGGGGAATAAAAGAATGTCAGTAAAATTGAAAACCCTAATTTTGAAATCGTTTTAGGAAGCAATTCAATATGAGATTGAGTAGAAGGCAAACCTCGAGCACCATGATTGAGAAGAGGAGAAAAAATCCAGGAATTGAGAGATCGAAGAAGAGGATTTCAGTGACGAAAGAGTTTTAGAGATGAACAAGAACGAACATGAAATTGGGTGTTTTACTTGTGCAGGGGGCAAGGACTTATATTAAGCTCCTCCTAAACTTAAAAAAGGGAAATTAAAATTTTACTTTTTTTTTTTTTTTTTTTTTTGAAGACAATTAAAAATTTACTTTACACAATTTTAGTTGTGTAATGCGCAATTGTTATTGAATTGATTATTCGAATTACTATCATTAAAAACATATCAGAGTCTCTATAATGGCTAGCTATAGCTAGCAATTGCCACATCATTATTTTCTTAGTTAAAATAAGCTACAATCTTCACAATGGTTAGCTTTTTTTTTTTTTTTTTTTTTTTTTTTTTTTTTTTTTTGTAATTGGGAATAATAATATTAATAAACCAAAAATAAAAAAAAAAAAAATAAAAACATAAATCAAATACATACAATTATTAAACAAATCAATATAGGTGCATTGGGTAGAGTAAAATCATGTAGTACAAGGTTTGGCCTTAGCTACAACTTTCGCGGGAGAAAATCATTTGTCCCATAATTTGTGTCCCACGGGTGTTCCACTAAATATGATTGGTTCTTAAAATATTTATTTGCCTTTTAAAATTTGAGGTGAGCATATAGCTCCACAATGGTAAGCATATAACTTCAACTATTTATAAATTGCAAGCAAGTCCATTTACACTACCATCGTGGATGCTCTCACATAAATACTTGTTCAAATTGTTTGGCTATTAAAAAATAGTTTAATGTGATTTTGGTTACAATCATATAAACGGTTGTGGGTCAAGGGAGTAGATATGATGCGTTGATTGCAGAGCTGTTTTACAGTTTTTACGATGTAAATTTGACTAATTTAAGTCTGGTTAGAAACTTAGAATCTTATAGTAGTTGGCTTGTTGTACACAATTATAATAGTTAGCGTTAATAGTATAAAATCTCCAAGGGCTTATCTTTAAAAATTGATCAATGAGTCACCCAATTACATTTTTTAGTTGGAATTTACTCCTCCATAAACTTGTTTAAATCAAGAATAGTACATACTCCACCCAACTAAGGGAGGTTGCATCAAGAAGAACAAAACAAACCCAAATAGGAAATACAAATGAACATAACCCTTATGATCTCTTCAAAAACCTAAAAAATTTGTCTTAACAAATGCATATATTCAGCCATGTCCATACATACATGAAAGGTGATGAACATCATGGAATGCGAGAATAACGAGCACCATCTCTCACATTATAGTCCTCCTCATTATAAGAACTGTCACTACCAGTATCACTATCACAGTTGATCCCTCCTCTGTCTTCATAGCTTGGTTGTTGCGATGAAAATATCGCTCCTACATCTCCATAATCCAGCAATGACCACCTCCTAGACCCTTCATTTCTCCAGGATCTTCTGCCACTGCTAGTACTAATATCAGTGCTGCTTCTATTGCTGCTGGAACCGTATCTGTCCATATCACGAATCAAGGGCATTGATGATGAAGAGCTTAGTCGCGCACTATTAGAATTACTGTTGCTTTGTTGCCTTGCCCTCACTCTTTTCCTCCAACCATGTAGAGATTTTCTCACCCCCTCAGAGATCACTGCTCTTTTGAACCTGGATCCCATCTGTCACACCATACAAATGAAGATACCGAGTTAACAAGAGAAAAACCAATGTGCAAACTGTACAATAGCAATAGATAATGACATTTAGGCTTCGTTCTTTTCACCAGAAAAGAAACAAAACCTTATTAACAGTATGTACCTGTGTGATTATCACATATAGCGGAAATGTAATGAAGCTACACCAAACTTGGGAAACTATCCTGCATCGATCAATATATAGTAACTTGAAATTAGTTTAATCAGGTCAATTTCATCAGTTTATAATAGTTATATGACATTTTGGTTGATGATTCGACATATTGGCCATTAGTTACCCAAATGTTAAGCGAATCATTATATAACTTGGGTTGTCCATAAAGCAAGAAGTTCCATTGATTTCCCACTGCAAAAGAAATTACTGTCAGAATTCACTAACTAGCTAGCTAATGTAATGTTTTCGTACGAATTTCTGGATGAACTTCTTACCAATGACCATAAGAACATTGCCATCTCAAATGCATTCTGTTGAAAAGATACAGTAGGTATTAGAATGTTTGAGGTAAAATGCTTAGAAACTACTCTAATAGCAATGGCTCGATTTCTTGGATTTGCTTACTTGGAAAGATATGAATTGTATGAACCTAAGTAAAAGCCATGGCTTCCCAAACCAGAAGAGCTCATCTCTCAGTTTAAACTCTTGGGCATTGATATATGATTGTGAATCAATTATCTCTACTGCGAGCTTAACCACAACGTGGTGCAGCTTTGTACCAATTACAACAATTATCTTCCACAAGCAAAAACATAAAACGAGTAACTCAGCCGGACCAAAAAAAAAAAAAAAAGGGGGTTATCTTAGACAAACATAGAATGAATCAAAGAATTGAACAGCTTACAATAGCCGGAAGAAAGGAAAGCCAAAAGTAGACATTAGTTCCTGTAAAGAATCACATTGGTTAGCGATTTGGATATCACAAGTAAAACTAGCTTACAGCAACAATGTCAGAGTTAATCCCAATAGGATGGGGTCGGCTGCATGAACCAAAGAAAGAACTAATGCTAAGAAAAATACCATGAAAATCAAGGAAAATGCAAACTATGGCATAGACCCAAAGAGGCAAGCTGTAAAAGAAGAAACAAAAGTCAGTTGCATATTGCATACATAAGTTCTGTAAAATTAGTAAGCAGTGAAATATGACAGCAGATTTAAAGAAAGGATGATCAGAAATTTCAACTCCAAATAACGCAAGCTATGAAAAAGATTGACCTGATACCAACGATATCCCTGAATTCTTCATCCATACTTCTGACCATGTAATTGAAAAAATCATAGGATAACGGAAGTTGATGAGTCTGTTGTCAAGACCATTTAGTGTCAGTAAAAATTACTCATTCTAGACAGATAAAGGATGATCTCTCTTGGAAAAACTTACAGTAAGAAACCCAAATCTGAGAGCATTATAATCGGACTTGCTAATTGAACTCCAAAATTGGCGGCTGAAACAAAGCTACACACTGAGATAATTCTAGCCATTTCTAGCTATAAAATGACTGCACAACAGGTGTTCAAGATTGCCAACCATGTACTACACATTTTAAACATCGTTCCTCTTTTACTTGGTACATTGATCGATTTAAGTTTTTTTTTTTCTAGGGAATTAGTATGTATATCAAGCACATTATACAGCAGAAAAAGAAGATTTAGAAAGCCAATAAAAAAGAAAATAGCTACAGAATTCTTCTTACCAGCCAAACGAAAACTTTGTGATGGCTCCATGGGTGATATGCATGGTTGACAACAAAGGAACACAAACGCTTTAGCTTTGTATCGCCTAGTTCAAAAGGTTCAATCAAACCCAAGTTATCAAATTGTTTTAAGAACAAGGTACAAAATCGAATGACAGCATGTAGTCCTGTTCAAGAGAGATAGGAAGAGATTTAGACCTTGTGAGGTTTGTGAAGCCATGGCTTTCGCTTCATCTTCCCATGCCCTCCAGCTATAAATCTTCAAACAAGTAAGATGAATACAATCAGCCTTGTTTAAGTTACTAGAAATTACACCCAAATTTACCAATATATGAAAAAAATGAGATTCTAGATCCAACCTTAATTACAGCTAGTGCAATGGCCAGAGAGCTGTAAGTAACATGAGTCATACCAAGAACAAACAACAGACGATGAAGCTGCTCCAGGCTTTCATATGAAGCAAAAGACTCGTACCCCTGCACGTTAATAAAAACAACTCGCGCTCTATTGTTGAAAGATCATCAACTGAGTATATGACATGGGATGTATTAGTAAGTGAAGCAATTACCTCGTCACAGTATTGCCTAGCATGAATTATAGCATGATCACGGTGTTCAGGAGGAGCATACATGGAATCATTCGAATTAGTGATGTGTTTAATGATCACCACTGGTTGAGTTGATGCAGTTTCCGGTATACATGGGTAGAACCTAGTGCTAAACACCGATGATTTTACACAAATGTTGGCCACAAAAATACTGAAGTGCCCCATAAGAAGGGACAGTACCCCAAATACTACAAGCTCTACATGCATAAACCAAGTGTAAAATGCAATGCATTAGTATATAAGAATTTCAATATAGGCAATAAATTGGTGCATATGCAAAAAATGTCATGAAAATAATAACACAAAGTTACAAAACATTTTATTAAGAAAAGAATTACATCCCAATTGTTAAATGAAATGCACCAAATTTTCCAAGTCGGGTTTATCAAAGGCGTATATTTAAGCCAAGCACAACCAGTGACAGAGATTATGTTAGGCTCCCTTAACATAACACGTCTTAAGTTTTATATAAGTTTGTCACAATTCCTTTCCTCTCCATATTCTTGAACCTTGATAGATAGTCACGTTGATATACATGGTACGAAACATTAATACGTGTGACAACTAAATGAAATCGAATAAAGGAAACACGACATTATAAAACATTGCAACACATTAACAAAGAAATAAATCAAAATAAGAAACGGACAAATGCATGGATCATACCTTCCTTGATTTTGTTAAGGGCAGCCAACAGAGGTTTCCTTTTTCTCTTGTCTAACCACTAACAAACATTAAAAATAATACAACATAAACAAAAAAAATTTTAAAAAAAAAAAATGTGAGAAGAATATAGAGAAATAAATAAATAAACACACATTATTTTTTTTTTTATAAATTGAAAATTACCCGGCCAAAGAATTCAATAGATTTGGTGAAGCAAAAGACGGTGGCAACCATGACAGAGATAACGGTGGCGACGGCCCATGTTGGAGTTTGAGTTAATGATCGTTCTTCCTCCATTGTTGTAAATTGTAATTATCTCAAAATGTTTAGATCATAATTTTAGATTTATTGTGTATAAGGTGGAATAGAATTAAGGTGATTAAGAATGTGTGAATTGGTACAGGGTAGTTTTGTTGCATCAAAAGGGAAGAAATTAAAATTTTGCTACTTTTGATACATTTATTTCTGTATTTTCGGTCGGGTTGTTATCAATATTTGGCACATTTTAGATGTAGGTGTACTACTCCATATTTTATGTTTTTTAGGACGAGAATAAAATAAGACGTGTAATGAGATCGAATTGAGATGTATTCATCGCGCCATTAACCATTCTGTGTTGGTGTTTTATGTCAGGGTGGCAATGGCTTTGGTTTTGGATTTAGGTTCGGGTTTGGGTTGGGTTACGGGTTATATTAAAAATATTAAGGAGTAAAAATTAATAAATGTACAAAATTTGATAAACAAGTCTAAAGAAAATACTATGGAATGAAAGTTAACATTAGTACACAATTTGATAAATCGATCAAATCGAGTTGTTCTGGTTTTGTTCAAGTTGAGTTCTCTCAATAACTTTAGATCGAGTTATAGGACCAGCTCTATAAATTGTTAGCTTTTAAATACTCCGTACTATGGTACCATATATACTATAAACGTACCTACATTTTACTCATAGGGATACTACTTGAACGCCCTCTTATTTTAAGTATTTTTTTAGTTAAGTTCGTCATCGCTATTAGTACTTTAACTTAAATATATAAATGCAATTTACTTCAATTCATCTCCAAAAAATATGGCATATTAACTATACTTATACAAACGGAGTACCATATAGTACCATATAGTACCATATATATTTCGTTGGATTTTTGAGTTGGAAATGTTCAAGTGTAAAGACATGGTAAATTCAATTCCAAAGCAAATAGAATATACTTTCTCGATTTCATATTACTTGTAAAATAATATTTTGACACGCATTTTAAGGGAGAAGCCGAGGATGTAATAATTGAATAAAACAATCGGAAAAATATTTAAAATACAAGCAAGATAGAAATTATAAGCTATTGATATTAAAGTTATTTTTGATTAATTTGATCGTTTACACTCATAAAATTCTTCCTTAAAATATGTGCTATAGTGGTATGTTCATATGTTTCAAGTAAAATGAAATAGCTATTCAAAAAAAAAAAAAAAAAAGTATTCTAACAATAAATATTTGAAGAAAAATAAATAACTAACTAATTCATGTGGATCTTATTTGATTTTGCTGGATATTTGGTTTTTATTTTTATTTTTTTATTTATTTTTTTTACTCTGTTGTCTCGTTACGTACTTGATTTAAATGAAAAATTCACCTCACATTAACTATTGTTCTTTAGAGCATGTGTAGATGTGTTGGTATAATGTTTTTAAGTGGTGAAAATGAAGGGTCTGTTCATATTTACTGAACATAACTTAACTAAATTGAACTAAACTAAAATTAAAGTGATTGAACAGGCCTTAAATCAATTATCCATTTTATTACCAATTGTTTGAAACGAGAGCTAAGGTATGCATTTAATTTTATAAGGATTACCATTGCCATCCATTTATCACCATTCCCAAACTTGAGGTTCTCAATTTTCATTTTGATGATTCCTTAGATATATAATATACTACTAATTTTGTAATAAAAAATAAAAAATAAAATAAAATAAATCATATACTACTAATAATACTCCGGACGTAGTAACATGTAACACTACCTTTTCCCTTCTTATTTATTTCCATTTTATTTTTTTAATGTAAATTCATACTAAGCTTGTTATCATTCTCTACCCATATTTCATGCAATGTGGGTTGTCTACATTATACTGATTAATTTGTTTTGGGTGCGTGTGATCTTGTACTAATTCTTTCATTTTTAATATGTGTGCCCTTGTGTAAGAGGTCAATAATGTAAAGGCAAAGACAATATTTTGTTTATATTTTTTTTATATATTACATATGCATATTTAAATGCACTAATGCTTAATGTGCTTATTAGAGCCAAAGAAACTAAACCATGAAAAACACTAAGAAACATAGGGAATAAAATGTAATATGATATGGAGTAACTAAATTCGGATAAATAAAAAGAGAAAAAGAGTACAAAACACAATTTTAATTTGTTTTGGCGATTATTTAAACAAAATTGCTGAAAATTTACAACTCTGCATCATCTGATTTCTTCACAGACAACTCATTCTCCACCCAGGAAGCATATCCGCCTTCCATATTGCTTACATGTTTGTAACCCTGCATCATTTCTTTTCATTAGTTTCATGATCTCATATGAAATTTTTATTTATTTATTTATTTATTTATTTATTTTTTGAAATAATCTCATATGAAGGTTAATAAGACATGATATTGTCAGATTTATGTTAACAAACATATTCACTAATTATCATAAAGACTAGCAATGCAAATGGAATTGAACCTAATGTTTTACTGATGAATAAAATAGGAGAGATTATAAAAGAGGATGAAAATTGAAAAGAAACTCACAGCCTTAAGAAGATCAGTGGTAGCATAGCCGGATCTGACTCCACTTTGACAACCCTTCAAATATAAATAACGGGGATCATGTTAATTACCAAAATGACAAAATAAAAATAATGCGCAAGTTAAGCAACATGTCTATTGTACACTAAAATGTCACATGTATCAAAATTATGGTCATGTGAAGGGAAGGCGAGGTCAAGAGAGAAGTTCTATACCTATACTCCTATAGTAACTTTTGTCTTTATTTAATTAATTAATGACTAATCTCCGTTGGTACTGTACTAAATTGTGTAAATAGTGGTGAATTATAAAATTTCCAATCGAAACTTTTATGCTGAATTTTAGTAAAGAGTATGGTGATAAAATGTACCACAACGATATGATCATCCTTGCTACAAACCGCTGAAACTTGCTCCAAAAACTTGGTGTTTTTTACCCGGCCTGGAAAATTAAAACATTCAAAATAATCGCATCACACATTCAGTTTTCAGTGATTTAATAAGATAGTAAGAGGAAAATTTGCCAACCTGCAGGGTTAAAGAAGAAGTAAGGAATGTTCACACAATTTTCTACATCAACATGTCCTCTGTTAAATTCTTCAGGTGTCCTGTTACACCATATTCCCTCATAATTAAGCTACCAAAAACAAAATTACTCGTAACTTTTTTTATCCAATCACATTTAAAAATCTTAATGGGAAGAAAAAAAATAAAGGGAGTACACAAGAAGCTAATAATATGTAGTAAATAGAAATATTAATCACATTCATCAACACGTAATTTTGGTCATAATAAGTTTCAAAATTAATATTTTTGTACTTCGTATCGAAATTGATATACTCCGTATCTAATGTTTATGTGTAACTATTAAAGCCCTATAGCATAACCAATGGCGGATTTTGACCGAAAATATTAAAGGGTCGGGATTTGAATTTTTTGTCTTTCGCTTTAAACTAGTCACTATATTCCAATATTTTATAAGTAAAATAAGGTTTTTTAAGTTTATTAACTAATTAATTACAATAATTTATCAGAGGCAAGACCCCAATGGCCTCGGTGAAAGGTCCCCCGAGTATAACACCATAATCCATTGCTTTTTTTTTTTTTTTTTTTTTCACCTGCAAAAATCTAATATATATATATATATATATATATATATAAGGGGAGTTTTTTGCTTGAGTTTTTAGAGAGCGTTAGCGCGCCATGTAGAATTATAAATTTAAGTTATAGCCAATTAAATAAGAGATTATTAATTTATTTTACAATTATAATTCAAATGTCATGTAAGCAAAATTGGCGAATGAGATTTTTTAATTTAAACTAATTAAATATAGAATATTATATTTTGATATTAGAAATTTTATTTAAATATGTAACAAATTTTAACACATAAATAAAAAAAATGTTTTGAAAAAAATGTTTTATTAGTATACTCTATTCGTCTCGCTAAAATTGTTCTATATCTATAACCTTCAAATTATTTTATAAGCTTCAATTAATTTGAAATTAAACTTAGTGGGATAGAGAGAGTAATCACCTGACATCGAGATAGCGATGACCTGAACGAATGAGATCATTAGCAGCATGGACATCAACGGTGACCAATTGCAGATTATCCGATCTACAAACAGGATAGAAAAACAAAACCCAGAAAACAAATACAGATGAAATATACAATGAACTTCCCATATTGAAGAAACAAAATTACAAAATTAGATGTAATGATATGAATAGTGATTTGAGAGGAAACATATAATAAATTAATAAGTGTTACAGAAATTAACCTTGGAAATATAGAAGAAACAGCGCCCATAATATTAATTATACCTGTTCAACTCAAATCTGTGAGTATTTTTTTTTTAATTTTTTGGTGGGTATGTAGCTAACTGATAAAAGGTCATAAACCTTGGGTTTTGAGAAGACATTGTAATTCTAATTAAACAATTGTAGCTATAAATAGCTTATAAAATATGCATAATAAAATCATATAATCACTATAAAATAGGAATTAAATTATGGTAGAGAAAGGGGTGAATATAATTTTAAAAGTCATGATTTCTTTCTAAAAATGGTTATCTTATCAAGAAGAGTTGATGTATGTCAACTTTTCAACAAGAACAACAACTAATCTAACAATTACTGTTATTTTGTACAACCATTATTGTATTGTTTTAAGGGAAAAAGAGATGCAATCAACACAAAAATGAATAAAGAATATTTGCCCAAACCAATAATGTGATTATCCAAAAGATCTGGTGTCATTGACAATAAATGTCAATTAGAACAAACAAGATATTTGTGATTTGGTCATAAATTTAATATTGTCATCTTACCCACCTACCTCTTATATGTCCAAATACATGTTCAAATACATAGTCTAATTTTTTTTTTTCCTTTAAATATATATATATATATATATATATATATATATATATATATATATATATATATATATATATATATATATATATACTAAAAGACACACCAGCAATAACAAATGTCATCTCATGGGGTGTCCTTAGTTTTTTTTTTTTTTTTTTTTTTGGAATAAATTTCTATTTAGAAAATAAATCTTATACAAAAACAATTTCTAATCTTATACAATATAATTATTTAAATTTAAAAGATTTGATATATGTTTAACACAAATATCTATAGTTATTAAAATAATCCCCTAATCTTATACAATATAATTACTTAAGATAAAAAGATTTGACAAATATTTATAGTTATTACAAAAATCATTCTTAACATAATAATGTACAATATATTCTACTATTCATTTTTTTCCTTATAAAACATTTACAATTATGGGTTGAAATCCATTATTTTACTACAAGAAGGTATTCGTATAACAAATTAATGCTTATAGAAAATTAACAACACATATTTCTATTATCTGTTCGATAATCTATATTCACAATAATTATAATTAGTCAATAATCAATAATTTATCAATTTATAAATATACTAGACTTAATTTTAAAAATGACACATATCACTATTTCGTTTTAAATCTCTCTTTTTTTTTTTTTTCCATTCTCTTATTAAAATAATTTGTTTAACATCACATCCTTAGTATAAAAGTTAGAATATAATATTATTTCAAAAAAAAAAAAGTTAGAATATAATATTAAATAGACATAAAAAAAAAATTAATGATAATTCTTTCCACACAAAAAAAAAAAATAAAAATAAAAATAAAATAGTGATGATCTATTTTATTTGTTTAATTACTCTGTATTTTATTTTACTTTATTAATCTTCCTATCAATTAACACATTTTTTTTCTTACATAAACTAATGAAATTTATTTTTCATTTTAATTATTAAATATTATTTTACAGTAATCATATCTTTATTTATAATACTTCATCTTATACTACCTCCGTTATATATTATTTGCAACGATTTGACATAAAATATAGAGGAAAAATGTCTAATCGTTGCAAATAACATGTAACTAACGGAGGTAGTATGTATCATGCCTTTTGAATTCCCCCCACCCCCCACACACACATACCCTTTGAATTCCATATTTTTATCAAAATTTGACAACAATATCTTTATTTAAGTTTTTTTATTTATATCTCGTCAAAAAAAAAAAGTTTTTTATTTATAAAAAATTAATTATAATGATAAATTAATAATAATAATTATTGAAAATTATCGTTCATGGCACGAGAACTAACCTAGTATAAATAAAACTTGTTTATATCAAGGGTTAGTTTGTAAATTCAGCCGTTAAATTCTATCCAAAATACTTGGTAACAGACCCAATATAGAGGATTGAAAATATTTTTATAGCATGGTGGTTCATTTGGTACATTAGAAATTCATTAATATTAAATGAGCCAATCAATAATATCGATATAAGCAACGAAGATAACCTCGTAAATCTTCAAAGTCTAAGACAAATCAAAATTGTAATACAACTCAAACAATTTGGTCCCCTCCAATAAATTTCCACAAGTTAAACTTAAATGGTTCACGAATAGGTTCAAAAATAACTTTAATGGTTCATAAATCATAATGGATATCGTATTTTTGCAGGGGCAAAGGCTCCGCACCCAAACACATCAATTATTTAAGCAGAAGCGATGGGCCTAAGAGAAGACTTAAAAGGAGCTAAAATCTTAGGTATTCATAATCTAATAATAGAAGGTGATCATCTTGCACTCATAAATGCCATTAAGGAGGTGTTTGGTTCAAGCATATTAGGTATAAGGTATGAGTTTGGAATGACCAAAACCCATACCTTATGTTTGTTTCTAGAAATTTCATTTTTCAAACCGAAATTTCAAATCCCCAAGGTATGAGTTTTTGAAACCCAAGAGGGGAGGTGGGTATGGCTTATACAGTCATACCCATACCTTTAGTTTAAAATTAAAAGGAAAATTATCATTCCTAGATAAAAACAAAACGCATGAAATCAAGTATCAAGTTCCAACCTCATACCACCCAGGTTTCATTCCTCATTCCAAACCTATACCATTATTTGAACCAAACTCCCCCTAAGAGAACATGACAAATCCCATGGGACTGTGACACTTAAGTGGATTTGAACACTTTCGATTCTTACTCCATTACCATAGTTGCAGGGAGACGGATATGACGACGCACTACATGACAAAGCAAGGACACCACCATGACACTCTATTTGAGTCCTTTTATGATTTTGCGTCTCCCTTCTCCGTCATCATCCAAAAGGATGCTTTAGGTATTCCAATCAAAGGGATTAACCGCTAACTTAGCCTTTTCTCACCCAATAAAAAAAAAAAAAAAAACCCTATCACTTAAAACAATTGAAGTGATTGAGATTGAACTGAATAGAACTGTTTATGAGAGAACAAAATTAAAATTCAATTAAAATTGAAGTAAAATGAACTAAAATTAAGCTGAACCCAGAAAAGAGTTCATTGACTTTTTTTCTCATATACAACCCTAACCTTGAAATTTAGGAATTCTGGAAAATTACTGGTTCAATCTTCCCGCTAAAAATGTTGTGAAACCCTAGTTTTCTCACCATCTCTCTTCAATTCAAACGATGAATACAACTTCGAATTCACCACTTCCAGATGCATTCATCAAATTCCTCAATGATAATGGATTAGACCCTTCAATTTACACTTCCACCGATTCTCTCCCTCGCTACATTAGGTATTCTTCATCCAAAATTTCCCCTCTTTTGATTTTCTCTAAATTTCATTTCAATTCTGAATTATTGATCATATAATCATCGGATACTTAAATTATGATATGATTCTATCTGATTGTAACAGGTTGAAGCCGGGATGCGAGGCGAAAATCGGAGAGATTGAAGATGAGCTTCAATGCAAATTGAATGAAGTGGGTTGGTTGCCAAGCTTTTATTCTCTCCCACCTGATGTTCAGATTGCCAATTCAAAGGCTTACCAAGAAGGCAAGGTAAAATGAAGAACACACTTTATTTATTTATTTATTATTTTGAGTATTATGGTTGATTTATAATAGCAATTTATGTTATTTCTTAATATATTCAGCCTTTACTTGTTAGGAAATCATTTTAGTATATAGTTTAGGGGAACTTGAATTGGATATGTGGGTACTATAGCTGTACATTTTGAGCACTTATAGAATTATTTACTAATTGGCATCTTTGTTTGTTGTGAAGTAGTTTATTGTGGGCTTTCTGTTAACTGTTGATCATTGGAATTTGGAAACGAACAATTGTTAACAATAAAAGTTTAAGAATGGCAGCATTTGGTGTTTTCTGTATTATGCTTTGGTGTGTCCCTATTTCCTTGTCTCCTTGAGTGTTAATTGAGTGGATTATGTATTAATTGTTCCTGTCTATGTACAATGCCTCATTCGATCACTCATATACCAAATTGAATCTCCTATTAGATTAGGTTACAATTAGAGATATGTTCTTTTAACTTGGTGAACCATGTGAAGGTAAAGAGGTTGTTTTAAAAGACAAGTTGTTTTTACTTGATTTATTTGCAAGTGAGGTACAAATATCTTACTAGTTGCTTCTCATGAGTCATGATATTTTATTCATTAAACAAATTTGTATGAAGTATATCTTATCCACCAAAGGAAGATGGCTGTGTAAATTTGCTGGATGAGTAATAATCAGGGCATTAATAGTGTGTAAAGCTTAAGCAGAAAACTTTTTGTGCTTCCGTGGGTAGGTGAGAGAGTGAGGAAGAAATGGTTGCTATAAATCTCACTTTTGTTTATGACAGTTATTGAGGTTTTGAGAAAATTTTAACGGGCAATCAATCAATGGCATTTGGCAAGTGAATATTCGATGGTTTGAATTCTGTAGAGTGTAGATGGTAAGTGACTATGTTTAGGTCGTCCCCCTCCTCTCTTCTATTATATAAAGACATTTACTTTCTTGTTCCATATATTGCACATTTCCAGAGTGTTTCATATAACCAGCCTTTAATGCACTAGATTATACTTCCTCCGTTTTTTTTTTTTTTTTTTTTTTAAATCGCACCATTTGTTATGGGCACAATATTTTAGAAAAAAGAGTAATAAATGGAGAATGTCAAATTTGCCTGTGTGATGATACAAACAAATGAGAGAGAGATGAGGTGGGGTAGTAATGGTTGTTAACTTGTTATAACATGTGAACAAGGATAATTAGGGTATTTTGTGTGTGAACACAAGCAAAAGGTGAATAAAGCTTGTCCAAAAATTGTACATATATATATATATATATATATATATATATATATATATATATATATATATTTTTTTTCAAAATGGAGGAAGTACTCTGTACAAGTATTATTGCTACTGCAATAAATTTTCTGGTATTCTTCTCTCCTTTCATCATAGCACCAGATTGTCCTTAATTTTTAATTTGGCTTTTTTTTGTCTTGTTTATCTATGCTCAATGTGAGGCTCTATAACTTCGATTGTCCTTTATTGGCTGCTTGCACAAGCGTTTGAAAACATGCTTTTGTTTGTATTTAAGGTTTATGGAATCGATGCTGCTTCAGGAGCTGCTGTCCAGGCTTTGAACATAGCTCCTGGAGACCATGTTCTTGATCTTTGTGCTGCTCCAGGTACTTACATTTTCCCTTCATAATTACAATAGTGTATCTTTTCATTTATTGTTTCAAGTTGCTAGCAGACAAAGGCTTATCATCTAGTAGCACCATAGCCATAAAAATGTTCTGCTTCTAATATAAGTATCAATTTTTTACAGTTTTATCTAAGATAGGAGATAATATTGTATTAGTAACATAAACTGCTTCATCCTTCTAGAGTTTTAGATAAACTTTTGGGTAGTTTTGTGATGTAAGGTTTAGTATTTATTTGAAAGCACTTGTTTTTATTTGTGTTAAACTATCAGGATTGTTTAGCTATATCATGCTAGAGTAACTTGGATGGTGATGGTTCATTTCTTTGATGTATATGGAATTACAATTTCTTGAATCTTATTTTATACTTCGGTGTATGTTAGAGAGGGAAATATTGGCATTCAAAGTTGTTGATATCTTAAGAAGCCACTATTTGATATATCTCCATCTGATAGTATATCATAATACGAGAGATACATATTTATCGTACATCTGTCAGTCCTGAGAGTAATTGCTCAAACCTGTCTTTATATGAGTAATATCACTTTTGTTGGCAGGTGCAAAACTTTGTATGATATTAGATATTCTTGGTGATTCTGGTTCTGCTACTGGTGTCGATGTTGCTAGACATCGTCTGGCAGCTTGCAGAACTATGGTGCAGAAATATGCTCTGGGTGATCGTTGTCGGCTCTTGGTTGCTGATGGCACATCATTCTCTTTGATTCCCTTCCGAGACTCTGTTGCTTCTAAATTATGTAAGTGTAGGAATATGGTGCTTGCATTCCTTGTTTAGTTGGTAATACTAGTGGAAGTTGTGTCTGAATTAGCTCTTTCTCATGTACTCAGCTAATGGTTCTACTTTGGAAAAGAAAGTAGATGTATTTAAGGAGTGGACTTCTAAGCGGCCTTGGAAGGAAAGGAAACGTGCAGCAAAAGCAAGGGAAGTTAGCCCATTACAGATCGTAGAACCAGAACTTATATTCTATGGGAAGCATTCAGGAGTCATTGGCTGTACAAGAGATGAATTATACCAGACTGTAAATGATGATGAGCTTTATGCTTGCGGTTATGACAAGGTATTCTTATTGTCTTGTCTCATTCAGAGTCCCATTTGTGGTTTGTCTGGCATTTTTAACTGCTGGTAAATGTTCTGTGTAAGCTTTTTAATTCTTTTTGCTAGTCTGATTGCTGGTAAAATGTGATTACATAACCATTGTGGTTAAAAGTTTATTTCAAGTGTTTTTGTTTTGGGTGTGCTTCATTTTTCCCATAGAACTTTGATGTTTGATGAATGTTCTTATTAGTTATTAGGATTTAAAACTATGATCTACTGTAGTTGTCTAGACATATTAGGAACTGTTTTGATTAGATCATAGTTTATTGTTACCATAAAAAATTCTGGCTGGGATATTTTTTTTTACCTTATCACAGGTCTACAAATTGTATTTGCCTTATTCATGGTTCCTTTCTCAGTGAGTTTTCAGCATAATAGTATAGGATTCTAGAATTTCCTTAATGCCTAGAGACCAATAGTGATCACAATTCACAATGCCACTCATTCAGCTTTCCCTCTCCCCTGTCTGTGTCCATATTTTCCTAATATATTTGGCTCGGTCTCCTCTGTTGCTTTATAAATTATACTCATTTTTTTGGTTTTGATATCATTTTGTACTATATCATTATGGAATTACTATGACTCTAATGAGGCTTCCTCCTTGGATGGGTAAGGGAGCAGATATATACAAGTAATACAGCCATACCGCACAATTTGGATGATCAATTGATAAGACTACTAAGTATTGACTCATTTGACTGGCCTACTACTACATACTTCTATCTTAAGTTTTCTTCCCATTTGGAATCTAGACACTATTCACAACTTAGGCGAAATTTCTAAATTCTTCCCATGTATAAGGAAAAAATGGTCAAGTGGGGGTCTTGTTTGATCTGTCTCGATGAGTACTTCTAGATATTAAACTATAAATTTTTGCTAACATGTAATTGGAGATATTAACGATTTAAAATGTACATTGACAAACGTGTTAGAGTGAAATGGGAACAACTTAATGGATTAGAGTCTTAGAGAGAGTAGCAAATTAGAGATGAAGAATAGTTAATATGAAATTTTATCTGCTGGAAGCCCTGAGCTGGAAACTTGCCCATTTGAAACAATTTCAACTTTGACTCCTCTTCTTTTGTTTTAAGGAAGTGTTATTTACATCAGAGACCAGATATCTATTCTTGAGGTTTTGTGTGTGTGTGTGTACACGTGCGCTCACAGATACGCTATTCAATCTCTAGGTCATATTTCTTGATTTTTGCTTATTTTTTAGATTTCATGAAGTTTTTTTTTTCTTCTGGATTTCCGCTGCTTGTGTTCAACACCATCAAAATGTGTTCTTTTTTGCCCATGCCTTGATTTTTCTTACATGTTTGATATCATCATGATTCTTATGTATTTGATTTTTTGGATTTGCATATTTTCTCAGATGCATGTGAAGCCACTGTTAGCTCTCCTTATTTTATTATCAACGTTTTCATAATCTTCTTGGTTCTTGGCTGTACTGGTTCTTCATGCTTAAAATATTTTAATTCTACGATACCAGGTCCTAGTAGATGCTGAATGCACTCATGATGGATCAATTAGGCATGTTCAAAAATTTGAAAATTGGGGCTGGCAAACACTTCAACGCCGTGTGCTAGATGCAGAGAGAACCGATGACCTTACAAATCTCCAAGTAATCACCATACAATTTATGCTATTTGCAGTTTGATATTTTTGGATGTCAGCTTATTGAAAGTTGTGTGTATCACTGTATGTATCAAATATGCTGATTATTGTGCTCAATATAATGGCTTTAGATTCTCATACAGTCATATACCCGTATTTGCTATTTTGTAGTTTGTTTGATATAGTGTTCATGTATGTCTTTTTATTATGGCCAGGACTCGGGGAAAAAAATGTATCTATAGGTTTTTAATTTCTGTAAAAATGTTGATTTGGCCATCATGACTCTTAAAAAAAAGCTTCCTATGAAATTCAGATTCAAACCAATATTTTGGAGAATCTTGAGAGCAGTAGATAATGCTTGAACCCCAGGCCCAAGTCCCACTACGCCCAGTTGTTTACCTGCTAAAGATTTGGCAAGAGTGGATCTGGGCCTTGTTCCTGAGTAAACTCCTTCACGGAGAGAAATTTTGTATTCCTGCCCTGAATTTGAGTGGTCTTGAGGAACCTTTGGTTATTGAATTTGGGAAGTTTTATTGAGATCCATTGATTATGGTGCTATATACAATTGTAATAGAATTTTGGCGGATTATTATTATTTTTCCTTCCTGTCTCGTGCCTCTCCTCTTGTCAGTGGAATCATGGATTGCCTCTGATGATCTGATTAGTTATTGGCTAGGATACATAAAGTGAAATTTTGAGTCCTGTTTTATGAAGTAGAAAACATTAACATCCATCCGTCTTGGATTAGTTTGATGCTATGTTGTATTGAAATAAAATTGTACTCAAGCCATGTCTTGTACTTCATAGCTTGTTCTGCCCTTTTTAGTTCTCCCTTAATTTGCTGACAGCAGTTATTGTTGCTGAGAATGATGGAAGTTTTTCTTTTCTTTTTTTCTCTTTATTTTAAAAATATGTTTAGCTATACGCCTATATGTTATTTGTTGCCTGGATTTATTGTGTTGAGGCCTATTGCTACCATCTTTTGTTTAATCTTTAACGTCTCCCTTTTGGGCCTTTTCTCTATTCCCAGTTTCGACTTCTGAGTAATGGTTTCCGAATGCTTAAAGCTGGGGGCTCACTTATCTACAGCACTTGCAGGTATCTTAGTCCAATATGCTTTTGATTGATATTCCTTAGGACTATAAAAGGCTAATTGTGCATCTGTATTTGATTCTTTTTCTTGCTGTATAGCTTGACAGTTGCCCAAAATGAAGAAGTGATTGAGAGGTTCCTGTTGGCTAATTCATCAGCTGGTGAGTATATGTTGCTAGTTTCTGCCATTCATATATTTGTACATTCTTGTAATGCATGCATGCTTGAGAACGCCTGGCAGGCAAGGGTGCCATGTATATATATATATATAGATATATAGATTTAAAATGGGTAAAAGAGAAGAAACATTTCTCCAAGTTACTCCAAACTGTCATTTGCACAAACCTTTTGTTTGGCAAGTACGGAAGAGTCTTTTAATGCTGTGTGTTAATGTCAGTGTACTTTCGGTTCTTTTGAAATGTATGTTAATGCAAAGCTTTTCTATCTTTGCAGAGCTTCAAGAAATAGATGGTTTTAATACTTGGCCATGCAAGATTGGTCGGGTAGCTAAGACGTTGAGATTTGATCCCGTAACATCCCAAACTAGCGGGTTATTTGTTGCCAAATTCACTAAGTTGCCCTTGTGACTGGTGGTTCCTGAAGGTAAACCCTGAGGGTTAAGACAGTCATAGACATGTGATTGACGTCAAAAAAATGTGGAAAATCCCCTGGGAATTTGGAGATATTATCATTGATTCTGTAATATATCTCCTACTTTTACAGTCGGAATCAATCATTGTTCCAGAATAAGTTATCCAGGTCACAGATTTCACGAGCAAGGAACACATTGTTGTTTCTCTCGCTTGGAAGGAAGAGTTGTGTGTTGCCTCTCCTCTAGGATTTAATCTCAGATATTAATTTCCTCACCTCATCTGAGTCATACCCCTCCTCCAAATCAAAAGAAAGTTCTCGATGAATCAGTCTGTCTACCAGATGTCAGTTTACTCATGGGCGTTCTTGAGATTGGTGATTTATGTATTTGGCACCGTCAACAACTTTGATCAAATGTGTGGGTAATAGCTGCTAGCTAGTACGGCTTGGTTGGAACGATGCTGGGGATATTGAAATGCTGATGAAGTTACCAGGCATCAAGCTTACCTCTGCTATGCTCTAGATGTTTTGGATGGATAGTTGTATACAACCATCGTATGTTCATACAGAACATTTTCTTGCATTTTCCTCCATCCACTAGAGAGTAGAGACGTCATTCATGTATGAGAAACCAGAAACATGCAATATCTTCGCATTGAAGGTATACTCTCAACTCAAGTAATGAATTGTGGGCTGAGAGGCCACTCTTCAAGAAATGTACGTATTGGTTTGTGTTTTGTTGGTGCTAGATACGGGTTTGAATTTTGATGGAGGAAATTCCTGCAAACTGATTTTCTTACTCCTATTATTAATTGAGCAAGTTTGATGGAGTGTCCTCAAATATAACCCATATTTTTGAAATTGTATTGAATTATTGAATATATTGACATTTATGGAAATTAGTCTAGAGGCATAAATACGGGCGATTTCAAGCTCATCTCAGAGATCAATGTTTCGTGTTAATCTCGGATAATATTTCTGAGTACAAAGTGTTTTTTTTTTCTTTTCAAAAGCCACAATTCAATTACATTTGCGCACACTTACATCACTTATACAAGTAAGACTACACATTAATCCATTAGAATCTTGTAATCTGCTGGTATATTCGTAATTTTGATTCTTGGCTCTCCAATTTTTACCTTCTTTCCATAAATTTCCACATTACATAAAAGCTGATTAAGTTCAATTTTCATAGCATCATGCTCCTGTAATCCTGTGTTTATAATCTAACAAATCCAAATTAAACCCTAATTGTTGATTTACAACCAACAAAGTCAAATTTGTGACAACAAAAAAAAACGCATAATCAACATAATTTGTATTTCCTGTGTTTTTTTTTTTTTTTTTTTTTTTTGAAAGATCGATTAAAGTTTTAATACAATAAATTTGTTTGCAATTACATCCCAAATAATTTCGAGATTTTTGTTAAAAAAAAATAAATAATAGTAGTAATAAAATTGAGATTAAAAAAAAAACAAACAAACTGGGGTTAGTTCTAACTCTTCTAAGAAACAGAGGAGAGAGAAAACAGAAATCAAGAACAATGGAAGAATGCAATGATCAAGTTCCCAAACCTTCCACTCTCAGATGGAAAATTCTTCGCAATGCCCTTCTTTCTCGTTCTCCTTCTCAATCTGGTACTAATCTCTTTCTCTATTGCATAATTTCTGCTTGTAATAGCTGTAATTTTATTCAATTTGTACTAAATTTCATTGAAATTTTGCAGACGAAAAATCTGAATCACAAGAAATAATTAATCGCATTTCGAGAAAAGGGAAAGGAAATCAAAGCTTTAATTTGATCCCATGTCATCTTCACCCAATTTCCAGCGATAATTCTGAGGTTGAGGGTTTAACAATGGATGCTTGCTATTGTTACTCTTTGCCCATTTCAAACAATATTAATCATAATCTCTTTCTTTTGTGAGTTTTTAATTTTTCCCACTTTCAATATTTACTGTAATTAAGTATTTTTGTACCCTTTATTCTGTTTGATGGTATTATGTTGAAATGATTTGGGGTTATGTGTTTGTTGATGAAGAAACATTTTTGTAATGTTTGACGATGAAACAGTTG